>NW_027507696.1:7636412-8245162 GCF_037356315.1 Lithobates pipiens
AAACGCAAAAAGCACAGGAAAAAAGTACTGCAGAAAAGTCCAAAAGCAGTAAAAGTGTATGATGTGACCAAAGGCATCCCTTAAAAAGATTAATGCTTTATACCAGCTTTATAACCAATTTGACCTGAAAGTGATTACAGTGGGAAAGAAGCATGCAAAATTAATGACAGTAGATCTTAGATTAAAATATTTAGACAAACCAAATTCTTTTCTCCTTTCAAGAGAACAACATACACAAAGAAAGGAAGAAATTTGAAAACTATTGACAACAAGTGACCTTTTCACTGATTTACTGTATTTATTGGCGTATAACACTCACCTTTTCACCATGAAAATCAGGTGCAAACAGCAGGTGCATGTTATGCCGCGTACACATGATCAGATTGTCCGGCGTACTTAGTCCGCCGAAACGCATTTCAGCGGACAATTCGATCGTGTGTGGGCTTCATTGGACTTTTCCAGCGTGAAGTCCGGTGGGCTAAGAAAGTATTTTTGCAGTCCAATCTTCCCGTCGGACTTGGCTTTCAGGGGACAATCCGTTCGTCAGTGTGCTAGTACGGCGGACTAAGAATGACGCATGCTCAGAAGCAAGTACGAAAAAGGAAGCTATTGGCTACTGGCTATTTTCTAGTCCCGTCGTACGTGCTGTACGTCATCGCGCTAGCAAACGCCGGACTTTCTGTGTGTCCGTGTGTGGCCAAGTCCGTTAGGTAGAAAGTCCGTCGGATTGTATGTCGGATTGTATGTCGGACTAGGTACGCCAGACAATTCGATCGTGTGTACGCGGCATTATACGCCAATACTACAATTTTAGCATCCTCGGAGGGGACAGGGAGGGGGACGGGACGAGCGCCATCAGATTTCATACAGTGAGAATCTCCTTTTTACTTGGCTGGCTCTGTAATAGGAAGTCCCGTCTCCTGGGAAGCCATTGGGCCACTGTTCTGTCTATCATAGGAGATTCGCATTGTATGCAATCTGTTGGTGCTCGTTCCGCCCCCATCCCTGTCCCTGCATTGATGGCAATGTTGAGGCTGCTGCATTAATGGCAATGGTGAGGCTGCTGCATTGATGGCAATGTTGAGGCTGCTGCATTGATGGCAGTGGTGAGGCTGCTGCATTGATGGCACTTGTGAGGCTGCAGATGGGCATTGATCAGGCTGCATTGATGGCAACGGTGAGGCTGCAGATGGGCACTAACTAGGGTTTCCACCTTTTCTTCGAGCCAAACCCAAACACTTTTGCGGCACAGGTCAATTTTTTATTTATTTTTCCAGTAAACACTATAGGATTATAAAAGACCTGGGACACATTTGGGTACCCCAAGGAGAGTAGTAATGTAGCGCACAGAGCGCACCAGTGGGTGTGGCCACATTCTTCTTGCTGACATCATCACCCCACCTTTCAGTGATGCCGCACCGCCCCCCCCAAACAGCCACCCGCAGCATCAACAGATTTGTGTATGACTATCCGGTTTACTTGGGGAGCCACAGCCTGGTCTGAATAATGTGCATGGGTTTCAGGTGGACTGAAACCCGGACACATGATTCAAAACCCGAACTGTCCGGGTGAATCCTGGACAGGTGGCAACCCTAGCACTAACCTTTATTTTGCTTCAAAGTTCCTTATTTAAAAGGTACGTTTTTTTTCCCCGAAACTTCCCTCTTAAAATGAATGTGTGTGTTATACGCCGATAAATACGGTCATTTACCAAAGCTGGACTTGTCCTCTCGTGACACAGCTTGCTACTCCTTGTTAGTTCCCATTGCATAATAATAAATTGCCATCTTTCTGCTGGCTGGCTGATGAAATTTGCTGCAATGAAGAACTTTTAACTGACAGATATTAAATATCTGCATTTCCAGTCTTTAGTTTGAGATGTGTCTTGCAGCAGAAAGTGGGAAAAAAAAATAAAACTGACTCACAAGACGGAGACTCATTATTATGCTTGGCACATCTATTCTATTAGAAATCAACTTAGGGATATGAATCTGAAAACCCTAAAAACGTATCCTGCGCACATGTATCTCCCTCATTTGAAATACGATTGGAAACAATAATCTCTCAAGCTTTTTTAATATCTGTGCCAATAAACACCTTTTTGTCCTTGTGTATTCTCCCAAGACCAGACTTCTATAGCACCAGAAGAGATAATTATTTGCATTCTTCAACTGCCGAATAATAGGATCTGCCTACTAAGCTCAAACTTTGAGCCTGAATTAAAAATCAGTCTCAGAGATGCAATTGCTCTGCAGCATTGTCTCTGATTTACCAAGCTGAAAACCCTCAAGTAGTTTTTAATGCAAGAATTCATTAAGTTGTTGCTGGAGGGACCATATAGTTATTTCAGGAACATTTCTGTATTGCTAAGTGTGGTTCCATGTTTCATGTATACTGCAGTGTTTTAAAGGAGAACTACATTCACTTTTTTTTAAAAAGAGGTGCTCCAGGTTCTCCAAAAAAAATGTATGTATGAAAATGGGGGAAATATTATGTAGCGCCAGCTCCTGAAGAGCACGCGCTATGTGTTTTTCTCATTTAACATTCCTGGAACCGCAGTTTGGTTTTGGGTTCAATTACACTAGATTATGGTCACAGTACCAGTCTAGCTGGATTGCACTGTGTTCTGCTTGGCTATAGGTGGCGCTGTCATCTCTGGAAGGTATGAGAACGCAGTTCAGCTGGGTGCATTGAGTACTATCTTTCTCGGAATCAACTCAGTGAGCGGGTCGTCCTGCTGTGCACTCTGGGAGAGGGTACTTAAGGTGCTGACCTCACGTGCTTCAGGGTTCTGGTCCAGAAGTGCTTTCTGTCTGTTTGGTCCTGGTCCTCCTGACAAGCCCCCAAGGCTCTCATGGCCTGGGGTGCGGATCAATCCAATTCCGAGTCTCGGGGCTGGCTAGCCCAAGGCAGAGTAACTGGAAGGAGGATTCGGAAGTGGTCCGATGCCGTCTCATTTATGGAGAGGCCCAGGGCCGTCTTTAAGGCAGGGCAAAAGGGGCAGCTGCCCTGGGCCCTGTCATTGTTGTGGGGCCCAAAGCAGCTGCCTCATACTTGCCAACTATCCCAGTTTACATTGCCTTGAAGTTTTAGTCCTCTGCTGCCCAACTCTGCCCTATTGTTGTGTACAGATGACTCACCTGCAGACCTGTGTTTACATGTAAATACTGGCATTCATATGTAAATAGCAGTGACATGCATATGTAAATAGCTGAGGCCAACTGCACTGATATGTAAATAAAGGCAGCATTCATAGGTATATCATGCCCCCTGCAGTGAGAAGATGGCTGTAACCTATAGCAACCAGTGAGCAGTATTACTGTACAGCAATCTCTAGCAGCCAATCAACAAGCAGAAATGTGCTGTAACTTCTAGCAACTAATCAGTGAGCCTTAAGGAGTGCTGTAACCTCTAGCAACCAGTCAGTAAGCAGTAATAATATGCTTTAACCTGTGGCAACCAATCGCAATCGCTGCCTGATCTGATACAGTAAACTGATTTTAAGTCTAGCTGCTATTTATTGCATGGCTCAGAGAAGGTGGAGAGCGAAATTGCATGGGGGGAGGGGGGCCCTAAGAAAATTTTTGCCCAGGGTCCAATCAATATTAAAGACGGCCCTGGAGAGGCCCAGCAACTGAAAGAGAAACCAGGGGAGGACTCTTCGGGAGAAGGCCACACGAAGGCTCAGTTGAAGGACCCCAAGTGAATTTACACTCGTATGGTATCGCCAGACCGGCTGCAAGATACTGGTACCGTATGAGGGCTCTCTAAGTTGTCTACATCCTTCAGTTTATTCAAGTGTTCTACAACAAGTCTGTGGCAGAGACTTTTCTTTATCTGAGGACTCTATCGGCTGCTAGGCCTGGTGAGAGGAGGTCTATCCGATAAGGGTGATGATCCAGTTGTGAATGGCTATTCTCTGGATTTCTAAAGTGAGAGACTTTCTATTTGTCTAAGTTCCAAGAGTACCTGAACTTTCTACCTAAAATCCTCTACCCCTCATTGAGAGACTGTGTTTTGTCTACTTTTTCTTTGCAAATAAAAATCCCTTAAGCAGATCTGTCTCAGTCTCTACAGTTCTTGGGCCATCAACCTCGGAAAACTCCAAGACGTACACGAGGTGAAGAAGGTAATGGTAAGCCCAATAAAATCAGCAGCTCCTTTGGGGGTCGGTGCTGCAATTAAAAAGTCATTTATCACTGTTCACAGTTTTCCTTTAGCCTAGCATTGGGGATGAGCAAATCTACCTGGGTTTGCTTCCCAAACAGTTACGTGTGTGGGCGGGGTCACTTACCCTGCACATGGGGGTACCTTTTGCCATGCACATGCTCATCATTGCCAGATACCAGGCGTGGACTGCGGTCATGTGAGAATCAAACATTATGACAGTTTTACAACTTAAAGATGAGCCATATAACTGTGTGCAGTCATAAAAGTACAGAGTTCCTCTAAACGTGTCACTATACCCCTTGGCTTGATGTATGTTGAAATTAGGAGGGGCACCGCTAAGCCTATGCCCTCTCCTCCAGTTCAGCACACCTCCTCCACCTTGCTCCCAGTGACAGAACAGGGTCCCGCTGTGCACCAAGCATGGACCCTCTGTTCTATCCCATACTAAGTGGCCACACTAAGCCCTTGTACACACGGTCGGAGATTCCGACAACCAAATCCATCGGATTTTGTCTGACGGATTTTTTCCGAAACTGTTGTATACACACGGTCGGACGAAGTTGTCGGAAAATCCGATCGTTCAGAACGTGATGACGTTATTTCGTTACGACGGGACTATGCTCAGGCTAGTAGCCAATAGCTTTGATGTAGGAATTTGATCTGAGCATGCGTGGCACTTTGTCCGATCGGAATTCTCTACACATGATCGGAGTATGTCCGATCGGAGCATTTTGTCGGAAAATATTTCCGGCAAGTTGGAAAATTTGGTCCGACGGAAACAGTCCGATGCAGACCACACACAGTCGGAATATCCGTCAAAACGCTCTGATCAGACACATTCCGTCGGAATCTCCGATCGTGTGTACAAGGGCTATGAGTTTGGTTCCAGTTGTTATGGGAAACCGAATGTTGGGGAGGGAGCCAGACCACCAAACCCCTCAATACCGGAGGACCGTTCGCTATGCCAGGTACCACGCTTCATGGCTGCAATGTACCCAGCGGTTGTTCTTGGTTAGCCATAGCAACTGCATTACTCCTTCTGTTTGTCTTAGCCCTTGTACACACGGTCGGACATTCCGACAGAAATGTCCGATCGGACCATGTTGTCAGATAATCCGACCGTGTGTGTGCTCCATCGGACTGTTTCCATCGGAATATCCGAACAACAAAGTTTTAGAGCTGGGATACAAAATTTTCCGACAACATGATCTGACCGGACTTTGTCCGATCGTTTGTAGAGAATTCCGATCCGACAAAGTGCCACGCATGCTCAGATCAAATTCCTAGACCAAAGCTATTGGCTACTAGCCTGAACGTAGTCCCGTCGTAACTAAATAACGTCATCACGTTACGTACGATCAGATTTTCCGACAACTTTGTCCGACCGTGTGTATGCAACACCAGTTTCGGACAAAATCCAACGGATTTGGTTGTCGGAATGTCCGACCGCGTGTACAAGGGCTTACCTTGTTGCTTTACTTCATACCCGGTATGTGCATTACTGACTTTAATTCTTGGACTACACCAGGGACCTCTAGCAAGAGCAAAGCGGCAGTGTTGAGTCTACCCGCAAGAGTTCTGCAAGTCACCAGATCCAAAAAATAGAATATTTACCCTCTATTACATTTCTGGGGAGAACCCAAAATTTTAGGTTTTCTTTTACTTTCAGTTATAATGGTAAACAGCACAAATAGAGAAGGAGAATCTCCCAAACGGAGGCACAGACAACAATAAAAACCGACAGGTATTCTAATCCCACTCTACTTTATCCAAAACTAAAAAAAAGTTTTTTTTTAGTTGTACTTTTACTAACAATGACATAGAAATAAAAACACAACAGATGTTTTTCCCTCCCCTTCACTATCCAAAACTTGAAAGAGTTCGATTTTAAGTCTGCAAAGCTGTCACTCGCCCTCCAAACTTCTGTTTATGTGTATTTAGCCATAAACTATGGAGTCACGTCACACGTGCTTGGCAGCTAAGCCTTTGATGAATAGTAATCTCAAAACATAGTGTTTGCTTGCAATTTTTTTGGGGGGGGGGGAGAATCCAGGTATTCGTACTGAGGTGGGGGGTGTTATAGCTGAAGCTACCTGTCACCATTTTCATACAAATATGCAAATATCTGTTTTCCTTCTTCTGGTGCTCTAATCCCTTTCAGATGCGTGGAGACCTGTCTTTTTCGAACAGCAAGAGAAAGCCATGCTGCAATCCAGCATCTGTATTTTTGGGCTCATTAGGGACCTTCTAGTGACAGAAGAAGATGGAACAGAGACAATTAGAAATCTGAAAGCTCTGGATAATGCTGCATGTGAGAGCAGTAGATAGACGGATTATGCTTGAGAAATTAAACACACAGTTTCTATTTTTATACTACTAATGGTATCACTGTATATGTCTTTGTTTCATTTTTTTTTACCGTCAAGCTCTCCCGTGTTACATAGTTACCGTATTTATCGGCGTATAACACGCGCCGGCGTATAACACGCACCCCAAGTTTAGGAGGGAATTTTGTGGAAAAAACTTTTAGGAGGGAAATTTAAGTAAAAAAAACCTTACATTTAAATGCCCATCAATGCAGCCTTATCAGTGTCCATCTGAAGCCTCGTCAGCGTCATTTGCAGCCTTGTCCTGCAGCCTGTCTTCATTGCAGCCTTGTCATGCAGCCTGTCTTCATTGAAGCCTTGTCATGCAGCTTGTCCGTCTTTGTGCATTGTCCACTTATGTTTTTAAAAATGGCGCCGCCGAGATGTCCCATGTATCTCGGCGGCACCCGGAAGTTCTTGGCGGCTTTCGGCCACTCTCGGACCTTCTCGGCGGCTTTCAGCCACTCTCTGAACTTCTCAGCAGCTTTCGGCCGCTCTCGGACCTCGGCAGCTTTCGGCCGCTCTCGGACCTCGGCAGCTTTCGGCCGCTCTCGGAAGGTCCGAGAGCGGCCGAAAGCCGCCGAGAAGGTCCGAGAGCGGCCGAAAGCCGCCGAGAAGGTCAGAGAGTGGCCGAAAGCCACCGAGAAGTTCAGAGAGCGGCCGAAATCCGCCGAGAAGTTCCGAGAGCTGCCGAAAGCCGCCGAGAAGTTCCGAGAGTGGCCGAAAGCCACGAGAAGGGCTCTGGGTGGCTGAAAGCCGCCCAGAGCCCAAAAAATTGTGCGGAAATCATGGAGTATCGGCGTATAACACGCACCCGTGATTTTCCCCTGATTTTAAGGGGAAAAAAGTGTGTGTTATACGCCGATAAATACAGTATACAGTTACATAGTAGGTGAGGTTGAAAAAAGACCATCAAGTCCATCCTATGTGTGTGATTATATGTCAGTATTACCTTGTATATCCCCAGTGGTGGAACTACCGCCATAGCAGCGCATGCGGGCGCTATGGGGCCCGCAGTCAAATGGGGCCCGGTGAGGACAGGCGCTATGGCTCCGCGGGAGATAGCGGGCGGCTCCGCGGGTGGCCCGCGGGCAGTCCGCGGCTCCGCGGGTGGTCCGCGGGCGGCTCCGCGGGTGAGAGCTGGCGGTCCGCTGGCGGTCCGACGTGGCAAGTGACAATCCGTAACGTGTGGCAGGTGACGTGGCAAGTGAAAATCCATGACGTGGCAAATGACAATCCATAATGTGTGGCTGGCAACGTGGCAAGTGACAACCAGGGACGTGGCAAGTGACAATCCGTAACGTGTGGCAGGTGACATGGCAAGTGACAACCTGGATGTGGCAAGTGACAATCCGTAACATGTGGCAGGTGACGTGGCAAGTGAAAATCCGTGACGTGACAAGTGACAATCCGTAATGTGTGGCAGGTGACGTGGCAAGTGACAACCCGGGACGTGCAAGTGACAATCCATAATGTGTGGCAAGTGACAATCTAGGATGTGGTAAGTGACAATCTGTAATGTGTGGCAATCTAGGACGTGGCAAGTGACACTCCGTAATGTGTGGCAGGTGACGTGGCAAGTGACAACCTGGATGTGGCAAGTGACAATCTGTAACATGTGGCAGGTGACGTGGCAAGTGAAAATCCGTGACGTGACAATCCGTAATGTGTGGCAGGTGACGTGGCAAGTGACAACCCGGGACGTGCAAGTGACAATCCATAATGTGTGGCAAGTGACAATCAAGGATGTGGTAAGTGACAATCTGTAATGTGTGGCAATTTGGACGTGGCAAGTGACAATCCGTAATGTGTGGCAGGTGACGTGGCAAGTGACAACCTGGATGTGGCAGGTGACAATCCGTAACATGTGGCAGGTGACGTGGCAAGTGAAAATCCGTGATGTGACAAGTGACAATCCGTAATGTGTGGCAGGTGACGTGGCAAGTGACAACCCGAGACATGGCAAGTGACAATCTAGGACATGGCAAGTGACAATCCGTAATGTGTGGCAGGTAATGTGGCAAGTGACAATCCGGGACTTGGCAAGTGGACAATCCGCAACATGTGGCAGGTGACATTCTGCAACGTGTGACAAGTGACAATCTGCATCTGGTGGCAGGCGACGTGGCAAGTGGACAATCTGCAATGTGTAGCAGGTGATGTGACAAGTGACAATCCTTAATGTGTGGCAAGTGACAATCCAGGACGTGGCAAGTTACAATCCATAATGTGTGGCAAGTGACGTGGCAAGTGACAATCCAGGACGTGGCATGTGACAATCCATAATGTGTGGCAAGTGACAATCCAGGACATGGCAAGTGACAATCCATAATGTGTGGCAGGTGACTTGGCAAGTGACAACCCGGGACATGGCAAGTGGACAATCCGCAACATGTGGTAGGTGACATTCCGCAATGTTTCACAAGTTACAATCTGCATCTGGTGGCAGGCGATGATGGCAAGTGACACGCTCAGGGATCCCACTGATTTTGCATTATGGTGAGTTGAACTATTTCATTTTATATAACAGAACAGAAATTGGTTAAAAGGCCTGGAGGTCAGCAATGTGTTCCCTTCAGGGGCTGCATAGAGTATACTGCATACTTTGTTGTTCAAAATTAATATAAGCCGTTGCCTGGGTACTGTGCCACATGGGTGTGGTAGTCTGTTGTTTAATGGCATTAGTTCATTTTTTTTGGTGGGGGGGGGCCCATACAACATTTTGCTATGGGGCCCTGTGATTTCTAGTTACGCCCCTGTATATCCCTGTATGTTGTGGTAGTTCAGGTGCCCTTGTACACACGGTCGGACATTCCGACTGAAAATGTCCGATCGGACCGTGTTGTCGGTTGTTGTCCGATGTGGGCTCCATCGGACTGTTTCCGTCGGAATATCCAACCGACAACATTTTAGAGCTGGGCTATACAATTTTCCGACAACATGAACTTTGTCCGATCGTTTGTAGAGAATTCCGATCGGACAAAGTGCCACACATGCTTAAATCAAATTCCTAGACCAAAGCTATTGGCTACTAGACTGAACGTAGTCCCGTCGTAATGAAATAACGTCATCACGTTCTGAACGATCGGATTTTCCGACAACTTTGTCCGACCGTGTGTATGCAACACCAGTTTCGGACAAAATCCGTCTGACAAAATCTGAAGGATTTTGTTGTCGGAATGTCCAACCGTGTGTACAAGGGCTAATAGTTTTTTGAAACTATCGATGTTCCCCGCTGAAATAACCACCTGTGGAAGGGAATCCTTGCGCTCTTACAATAAAGAACCCTCTATGTAGTTTAAGGTTAAACCTAATTTTTTCTAATTTTACTGAGTGATCACGTGTCTTATTAAACTCCCTTCCACAGAAAAATCGTAACCCTATTGTAGGGTCACCGGTGTGGTATTTGTAAATTGAAATTATATCCCCAATCAAGTGTCAAATTCAGTACTCGCAAACTTTCCTCATAACTAATATCCTCCAGTCCCTTTATTAGCTTTGTTGCCCTTCGCTGTAATCGCTCCATTTCCAGTACATCCTTCCTGAGGACTGGGGCCCAGAACTGGACAGTATACTCCAGGTGCGGCCGGACCAGAGTCTTGTAGAGTGAGAGAATTATCGCTTTATCTCTTGAGTTAATCCCCTTTTTAATGCATGCCAATGTTCTGTTTGCTTTGTTAGCAGCAGCTTGGCATTGCATGCCATTTCTGAGCCTATCATCTACTAGGATCCCCAGGTCCTTTTCCATCCTTGATTCCCCCAGAGGTTCTCCCACCAGTGAGTCGATTTGCCACCCAAATGCATTATTGTACATTTTTCCACATTAAACCTCATTTGCCATGTAGTTGCACACCCCATTAATTTGTTCAGATCTTCAGGCAAGGTTTCCACATCCTGCAGAGAAATTATTGCCCTGCTTAGCTTAGTATCCTAAGTATCATCCACAAATACCTAGATTGAGCTGTTTATCCCATCCTCCAGGTCGTTAATGAATAAACAAATAGGATTTGTCAAAATCAGAGAATCTCCTGCGTTCCTGTTAAAGACTTGCTTGGTTGACATTCCTTCTGGCTCCAGATCCTGCTTGCTGTTTCACTCTGCTGATCTCTTGCTTCCTGACTTTCTGGCTCTTCTGACTATCCGTTCTGGTTACCAAACTTTGGCTATGTTTTGTCTACGTTTGTTCTATTTACTTTTATTATTAACCACCTGCTGCCCAACATATAGCAATATGATGCTGGCAAAGTGGCTGCAATATCTTGAGTGGACGTCATATGATGTTGCCAGGATATCAAGCCGATGCACGCCACCGGGGGTGCGCATCGCGGCGATCGTTGTTGTGGTGTGTCAGTCTGACCACGTGATCAGCCATGTCCAATCATGGCTGATCACGATGTAAACAGGAAGAGATTTTGATTGGATTTTCCTCACTCACGTCTGTCAGACGAGAGTAGAGGAAAGCCGATCGGCTGCTCCTCTGACGGGGCGGGTCTGTGCTGATTGATTGTCAGCACAGCCCCCCCTGAGGTTGCCCACACTGGATCACTAGGGATGCCACCAGGACCACTAGGGATGCCTACCACTGGTCACCACCAGGTATGTCACCCTAGACCACCGAGGATGCCAATCAGTGCCCACAATGGATGCCAATCAGTGCCCACAATGAGCATCACTTATTGGCAGGCATTTTTGTTTGACACTGATTGGCATCCATCAGTACCATCCATTAGTGTACATCAGTGCCACCCATCAGTGCCCATCCATGCCCATCTGTGCAACCTATCAGTGCCATCCATGCCACCTATTAGTGCCCAACTGTGCCGCCTATCACTGCCCATCCATGCTGCCTATCAGTGCCACCTATGTGTACCCATCAGTGTCACCTATCAGTGCTCATCTGTGCCACCTATCAGTGCCATCCATGCCACCTATCAGTGCCCATTCATGCCGCCTATCAGTGTCACCTATGTGTACCCATCAGTGCTGCAAATCAGTGCCACCTAACAGTGCCCATCAATGCCACCTATCAGTGCCCCATCAGTACCACATATTAGTGCCCATCAGTGCCGCCTCATCAGTGCCACTTCATTGGTGCCACCTCATCGGCGCCCATCAGTGCCTCCTTATCAGTGCCCCTCAGTGCAGCCCCATTAGTGCCCATAAATGAAGGAGAAAATGATTTTACTTATTATGTGGAGGTTCTATATTGGGAAAACGATTAGGCCATTCTAGAAGAGGATGAAGGACCATGTCTACTACTCCACGAATGGGCTCCTAAACAGAACTATTGGCCACCATGTAGCTTTTAAACACAAATATGACCCATTGGTCTTTAAGTTTGCTGCCTTTGATTGTATCTATGAGGATCCTAGAGGAGGCGATTTAGATCAAAATGTCCTCCAAAGGGAGACCCAGTGGGTATATAACCTGTGGGCTACTACATACCTGGGTCTTAACGATATGATGAGTTTTTGCTAGTTATCCATCTCCGAGACTCTTATTTCATACCTATGTATTACCCAGCTCATCACCTTCCCATACCCCCTTTTTTTGAACCTCGATCGTGTCCTGAAGAAGCCTTATGGTGAAACGTACAGATGCACAAGAGCTCATTGTACAAACTGTATTGTTTTATATGATTTGTAATGCTTGTGAACACTGAGTATATATTGGGTAATTAATTTTTTTCAATAAATAATACCTATTTTCTCTACTTCTCCACTGTTTCCATGCCTCTAAAGTCCGATTAAAGGCTACTCTTTGAGTACTCTTTTTTTTCTCCTTTCTTGGGCTGAGTCGTCCGTTGAGATACAGGCTCTAATCGACTCTGCGGCTGCAGGCCTGTTCATTGATGCTGCCTTTGTATCGAATTACTCAATTCCGCTACAGCTGCGTGCCACTCCACTTGCCATTGAGGCTCTTGACGAGAGACTTCTACAGCCTGCCTGTGTGACTCATGAGACTGTTCAGTTGTCCATGGCCGTAGGGGCGCTTCACCATGAGATAATCCAATTCCAAGTAATTTCCTCACCTAATTTTCCACAGTTTTATTGGTTATCCTTGGTTACAGAGGGCAACCCCTATTTTTATTAGCTCTGTGCTGAGATTCTCTCCTGGTCACCACAATGCAGTAAGACATATTTCCAGAAGGTAGTCAAAGTCCTGTGCACCTCTTCACTCTCCTCCCTGCCAGAGGAGTACCGTGATTTTAGCGATGTCTTTGTCAAAGGTCAAGCCGGTAGTTTGCCGCCACACTGATCATATGTTTGTGCAATTAACCTTCAACCTGGTGCCATACCCCCTCGTGGCCGGTTTTACCTTTGTTGGCCTTGGAAGATAAGGCCATGGAGCAGTATGTTGCAGACACACTTTCTCAAGGTTTCATCTGCAAATCCTTGTCTGCTGCTGGTGCTGGTTTCTTCTTTGTGAAGAAGAGTGGCGAACTGAGACCTTGTATTGATTATAGGGGTCTCATTCGTTCCACAATTAAGAATCCCTATCCCATTCCATTGATTATGGAGTTATTTGACCGCCGAAAGGGAGTTTTCACGGAGCTTGATTTGAGAGGGGCAAACAATCCTGTGAGGATTAGGGTGGGGGACGAGTGGAAAACTGCGTTTAATACCAGAACAGGCCATTATGAGTACCTCGTAATGCCTTTTGGCCTTTGTAACACCCCGGCAGTTTCCAGGAATTAATGATGTCCTCCGAGATTTGTTGCAGTTATGTGTGAGGGTTTATCTCGACAATATCCTCATATTTTCAAAGCCCCTGGACAGCCACCACACAGATGTCTGTCGTGTGCTTCAGAAACAAAGTGAGAACAATCTCTATTGTAAACTGGAGAAGTGCAAATTCCATCGCAAAAGGGATTACATTCGTGGGTTATGTAATTTCCACTGCTGGTTTTTTAATAGACCTAGAGAAACTTTCAGCAGTCCTACAGTGTCCCCAACCCGTGGGTTTACGTCCTCTGTAGTGTTTTCTTGGCTTTGGCAACTATTATCAGAAGTTTATTGGTAATTTCTCATCTCTGGTCAAGCCCCTGACTGATATGACCAGAAAGGATGGTAACCGACAGTTCAGTTGGTCTCCGGAGTCCATTAAGGCCTTTCAGAGTCTCAGGGCTGCCTTTGTTTCTGCTCCTGTGTTGGCACATCCTGATCCTACATTACCTTTTATCCTTGAAGTTGATGCTTCTGAGACTGGAATTGGCGCCTTTCTGTCCCAACGTCCTACCTTTGAGAGCGCTCATCTCCTCAAAAGTACCACCGTGCCGGTTCTCGTTCTTACTGACCATAAGAAGCTCACATTCTTGTCTGAGGCTAAACGCTTCTCTCCCAGAAGGGCACAATGGGCTCTTTTCTTGTCAAGTTTCAATTACATTGTCTCATTCTTACCCAGTACTAAGAATGTAAGGGCTGATGAATGTAAGGGCTCACAACAATTTTCCTCCACTTCCAAGTTAGAGTTGGTTCCGGTTCCTGTGATTAGTCCTGATCGTATTCTGGCTACGGTTCGCACCAGTCTCACTTCTCCTTTGGGTGACAAAATTCTTGCTGCTCAGCTCCATGCTCCTCCTGAGAAACCTTGTAACCGCTTCTTTGTCCCAGAGACTCTGCCGTGCTCCAGACTTACCATTCTCCCAAGGCTGCTGGCGACCCTGGGAAGAATCAACTCTTTTAGGTAATTTCCCAATAATTCTGGTGGCCTAGTCTATGTGCTGATGTAACTGCCTTCGTAGCTGCCTGTTCCGTGTGTGCTCAGAGTAAAACTTCATAACACCTTCCAGTGGGCCTTCTACAACCTATACCCAATGGAGAGAGGTCCTGGACATCCCTGTCTATGGATTTCATTGTGGAGCTACCCAACTCCCAGGGCAACATAGTTATCCTTATGGCGGTTGACCGGTTCTCAAGGATGTGTCATTGTATTCCACTTAAGAAGTTGCCCACTTCTAAGGAACTGGCTTCCATTTTTGCTCGGGAGATCTTTCGCTTACATGGGCTACCCAAGGTGCATGTCTCGGACAGGGGCAGTCAGTTTGTGGGGTTGCCCCTTTAAAGTGATTAAACCGGTCTGCATTGTATAGATTCACAGAATATTATTTGAAAATCATTACATTTATCTGTTGTGTTAAAACATTAATTCAGCCAGAAACCAGTGAATTTCACTGTGTATGTCCCTCAGTCTCCTCGTACTGAAGCATCTTGTGTCTCTTCTCTACATCTGCTGGAATAAGCACTTGAGTCAGCATTGTTCAGCCAAATACGAAGAACAGCAAGAAATTTATTTTACATTAAGGAAAAATATGCAACAAAGAGTCTGCTGAGAATGTTATTACTGCTGGACACACATTCACACACTCATACAGTAAATATAATAAGACATACAGCGCACATAGATTGTATAGTAATCAGAGGCTGCTGTGAGAAGAGACTGCCATGATAAAGAGACTGCCATGTTGCAAAGACTTACATGCTAGAAATACTACAGCCACAAGAGAGTACTCTGATACAGAGATTGCGATGCTACCAGCAATTACAGCCACAGGAAATGGCCAGGATATAAAGATGGTCATTTTTCCAGAGACTGTTGCCACAAGAAACTGCCAGGATACAGAAAATGTAATGCTGTCAGGATCTGCAGTCGCAGAAGTCTGCCAGAATACACAGATTGTTCAATAATGAGGAAAAATTCTTCTATTGTTCTTCTATTCTTTATTCTTCTAGTTGAGACATGAGTCATCAATCTCATTATTCACAGTCTGGCCCCATGGCTAGTCCTTATCTTGTTTGGTTGTCTGGGACTCTCAGAATTTACAACCTGGGAGAATATGCGATAAAGCTTTTAAAAATCTCTCCTAAGAGACTCTATTCACAAGCAATGAACTTACCGTATTTATCAGCATATAACACGCACTTTCGGCCAGCCTTCGGCCGTTCTCAGCGGCTTTCGGCCGCCTTCGGCCCTTCTCGGCGGCCGAAAACTGCAAGAAAGGCCGACAGCAGCCGAAAGCTGACGAGAACAGCCGAAGGCCGCTGAGAATGGCCGAAGGCGGCCGAAAACCACGAGAAGGGCCGAAGGCGGCCGAGAACTACTGGGCGCCACCGAGATACACAGGACATCTCGGCGGCGCCATTTTTAAAATCTGAAATGAACACTGACAACGGGACAATGATGTACAAGGCTGCATTACAAGGCTGCAATGATGGACAGGCTGCATGACAAGGCTGCAATAATGGACAGGCTGCAATGACGGACAGGCTGCATGACAAGGCTGCAATGACGGACAGGCTGCATGACAAGGCTGCAATGATGGACAGGCTGCATGACAAGGCTGCAATAATAGACAGGCTGCATGACAAGGCTGCAATGATGGACAGGCTGCAATGACGGACAGGCTGCCTGACAAGGCTGCAATGATGGACAGGCTGCAATGACAGACAGGCTGCATGACAAGGCTGCAATGATGGACAGGCTGCATGACAAGGCTGCAATGATGGACAGGCTGCATGACAAGGCTGCAATAATAGACAGGCTGCATGACAAGGCTGCAATAATGGACAGGCTGCAATGACGGACAGGCTGCATGACAAGGCTGCAATGACGGACAGGCTGCATGACAAGGCTGCAATGATAGACAGGCTGCATGACAAGGCTGCAATAATAGACAGGCTGCATGACAAGGCTGCAATGATGGACAGGCTGCAATGACGGACAGGCTGCCTGACAAGGCTGCAATGATGGACAGGCTGCAATGACAGACAGGCTGCATGACAAGGCTGCAATGATGGACAGGCTGCATGACAAGGCTGCAAATGACACTGATAAGGCTGCATTGATGGGCATTTAAATGTAATTTTTTTTCCTTAAATTTCCCTCCTAAAAGTTGTTTTCCTTAAAATTCCCTCCTAAACTTGGGGTGCGTGTTATACGCCGATAAATACGGTACATTGACCTTCTAACAGATGAACAATATGGCTTCCAAGATGCCCGTGCAACCATATATAAAATAATATGTATAGGCCTTAGAAATTAATTATTTTTAACCTCAATAGTTCTGATATATCCCCCCCCCCCCCCCCCCCTTGTTTCCCATGATATTCAGGTGAGCAACTTTGGACATATTAGGGAAACAAGTCATAAGAAATATCATATTTGCTAAAAGATGCGGCCATATTATTTTTAAATTGAAGGATGATTCTCAGTTTTCATCCACACTAATAAAGGAATGGTATTGTCTGTCTTGGATAATTTCTCCATATTAGTCTTTTGAAGTTCCTACTTCCGCTTGTAAAGTCTTTATGGAAATAGAATTGACTGCTGAAGTGGTGGTGGAAACCACCATCAGGAGCATAGTGATGACAATGCTGGCAATCAAAAAAAAACTGATGAATCTCTTCAGTTGCTCATGTTTAGACATGGGTTGAATAATAAATGGTTTCCTTGCATGTTCTAAAATATCTCCCACCCAAACTTGAGCTTTGTTTACATCTTCATATATCATTCTTGCATCTCCACAATCTGAAAATTGGATATACCCTGTATTATCATTCCTCTCAATGGATATCCTTGGTATGGATGAGCCGAACACCCCCCCGGGTCTGGTTCACACCAGAGCATGCGAACAGGCAAAACATTTGGACGAACACACGAACACTGTTAAAGCGGAGGTCCACCCTAAACTCATCGGAATCCTCCCCCCCTCCGGCGCCACAATTGGCACCTTTCAGGGGGGAGGGGGGTGCAGTTACCTGGATAATCCAGGTAACTGCACCCACTTCCGGGATAGCTCTCTGCGGAAAGGGGCGTAGATTACGCCCCTTTCCGCAAGTGCCCCGCTGCCTGCTGGGAAACACACAGATCCCAGAGGCAGCGGGGACCGTCCTTATTGCGCAGCGTGACTCACGCATGCGCAGTAGGGAACCGGGAAATGAAGCCGAAAGGCTCCATTTCCTGATTCCCATACCCAAGATGGCGGCGGCAGCACCCGAGATACAATCTAGAGATCGGCTTCGGGTGCCGACATCGCGGGCGCGCTGGACAGGTAAGTGGCACTATTTTAAAAGTCAGCAGCTGCAGTATTTGTAGCTGCTGGCTTTTAAAAAAAAAAAAAAACGCAGAGTCCCGGCGGACTCCTGCTTTAAGGTCTATGGAACACAAACATGAAAAATCAAAAGAGCTAATTTTAAAGGCTTATATGCAAGTTATTGTCATAAAAAGTGTTTGGGGACCCGGGTACTGTATCAATGCAAAAAAAAGTTCTAAAAATGTCAGTTTTTCCGGGAGCAGTGATTTTAATAATGCTTAAAGTGAAACAATAAAAATTAAATATTCCTTTAAATATCGTGCCTGGGGAGTTTCTATAGTATGCCTGTAAAGTGGTACAGTTTTCCCATGTTTAGAATAGTGCCACAGTAAAATGACATTTCTAAAGGAAAAAAGTCATTTAAAACTGATCGCAGCTGTAATGAATTGTCGGGTCTCATTGAAAAAAATGGCATGGGTTCCCCCCAGTCCATTATCAGGCCATTTGGGTCTGGTATGAATATTAAGGGGAACCCCCAAACCAAAAATGTAAAAAAAATTGTGTGGGGGTCCCCCCAAAATCCATACCAGGCCCTTCAGGTCTGGTATGGAAATAAAGGGGAATCCTGTGCCAAATTAAAAAAAAATGGTGTAGGGGTCCCCCCAAAATCCACACCAGACCCTTATTCGAGCACGCAACCTTGCAGCCCACAGAAAAAGAGGGGGGACAAGAGGATGCCTCTCTCCTGAACCATACCAGGCCACATGTCCTCAACAAGATCTGGAAGCCCCCTTTAACAAGGGGACCACCAGATCCTGGCCTCCCCCACATGTGAATTGGTAACGGGTACATTGTACCCCTATCATTTCACAAAAAAGTGTCAAAAATCGTAAAAAAAGACAGGAGACACTTTGGGACAAGTCCTTTATTAAAAGATAAAAAAAAGTCCCACGATGTAAATCCATCATACGCCGCCCAAAGAGCCGAAAAAAGAAAAGAAAGGCCGCAACAGCTCCGCCTGCATGGGAGGCTCCCACCGAGTGACGCTTCTTCTCGGTGACAGCTGTTATATAGCTGAGGGCAGGGCCACTCCGTGATGTAAACGGGTGACCCCGCCTTCCTCTGTCGTCACGTTATATAGCCAGGATCTGAGGGTCCCCTTGTTAAAACCTGGAAGGTCAATATCTCAACGCCAGTGCAATTATGTCTGTTGGCTGGCACTGTGTTGCTTTCCAAACTGGAGATTACCCTACAGTCCAAAGATGTATGATAGACTGACTACTACTGTCCCCTCCTTTAGCCAAACTGCTGTTTTATTATGCTGCTACTACATTTTCCACTATGTCCTTGCTGATAATTGCTTCACTGTGAAGATTGCATGCCCTGCTCAAACACTAACTATGCCCTTAGAATGGCAGGCATTCCAGTGATCTCCTGGAATATTAGAGGTATGATCTCCCCCCTTAAACGCACAATGATTTTTGAATGCTTGAAAATTTTTTTACCCTGCTATTTTATTTTTTCAGGAAACACATTTGACGGAACGGACTAAGATCTGCCAGAAATACCCATGGATAGGGTGGACGTACCACTCCAACCCATATCTCATTCTCTCAGGGGGGTGAACACAGGTTCCTGCCTTTCCAGGAATATGGCGCTAAGGTAGACCCTGATGGAAGGTATGTGTTTTTGTACTGCCGCATTGGGCTCTTGAAATGTATATTGGCCTGTGTATACATACCCCCCCCCCCCCCGTTTGATGCTTGGGTACTCCGGCTTTTCATAGAATTCCAGGAGGGAAAGCCGTACCTCCTACTAAAGCTGATAGGGGATTTTAACTGTTGGTTGAACCCCAGATTTGATAAACATCCATGCAGGGGGGTGCTCGCCTTTTAAAGGGAAACCCCCTTGGCAAGAATACTACAGGCAATATGATGGGTAGATCTGTGGAAACATCAAAACCCTGCATTGAAACAGCTCTCCTGCTTTTTGAAGTCATATGGATCCCTTTCGAAAAACTGATTTGGCAGTGGGCAACCCAACTATGCTCCCCTCCCAAGCAAACATGGAAACCAGTTCCTTAGAAGTGGGTAACTTGTTAAGTGGAATACAATGACACATCTTTGAGAACCGGTCAACCACCATAAGGATAACTGACTTTGACATGTGACCTTTCTCAGACAACAGATATTGCACTCTCAAATAATTTTAACAATACATGGACAACCTTGTAATACCATGCACAGAATTGTTTCTTTAACCAAACTTATATTTAAAGAGGAAGTAAAGGCTAAAAAAAAAAAAAAAAACACACCCTGTAAGGCAAAGGCATAATGAGCTAGTATGCATAGCATACTAGCTCATTATGAATAACTTACCTGAGAACGAAGCCCCCGAAGCGGTCCTCCTTCTTCATCTTCACCGCTGCCATGTATCCCGGAGTGACTTCCGGGTCTCGCTGCTCCAGCGCTGTGATTCGCCGGAGCTGCAATGACGTCACTCCCGCGCATGCGCACGGGAGCCGACACTCGCGGCATATCGCCGCGATCTGCGGCCTGCCCAGTGCGCCTGCGCGCCGCTGTCTACGGCGCATGCGCCTTGGACAGTGGTGGCTGTCTTCGGGTAAATATCTCCTGAACCGTATAGGTTTAGGAGATATTTCTTGGACCTACAGGTAAGCGTTAATCTAGGCTTACCTGTAGGTCAAAGTTGGTTGTAAGGATTTACAACCACTTTAAGGTAAAGATAATTTCCAATTAATTATTTTATTTGAAACATACATCATCACTAAACCATTTACTAGAACTAAAGTCAGTTCCAATTAGATAAATACATATGTGTGTATTTCTCGCTTTAATTAAAAAATAAAAAATAAATCCTACTGCAGTTAGAATTATATTTCAATTTAAATATTTATGCTACAAGGACTAATTGGTTCAGTTATATGTATGCCTAAGCAATTTCCTACAGATAATTAGAGATGTATACTTTACCAGAAATCTCAAAATCTTTTGTCTGAGAGATGTCAGCTGTTTGTCCCAGTGGACACTTCTCCCCTTCTTGATTCTTTTCATTCTCCCTTCTCTCAAACTTACTACAACTCTTATTCCTCCAAAGAAAGTAGGCATGGATATGTTTTCCACGTAATTAATCACTTGCTTACTAGGCACCTAAACCCCCCTCCTGCCCAAACCAATTTTCAGCTTTTAGCGCTGTCCCTCTTTGAATGACAATTGCGCGGTCATGCTACACTGTACCCAAATTAAATTTTTATAATTTTTTCCCACAAATAGAGCTTTCTTTTGGTGGTATTTGATCACCTGTGGGTTTTTTTTTTTTGTTAAAAAAATTAAAAAAATACTGAATAAAAAAAAATACAAAATTGACCTCTTTATATTTTGTTAAAAAATTTAGCAAACAGGTAATTTTTCTCCTTCATTGATGTATTCTGATGAGGCTACACTGATGGGCACTGATAGGCTGCACTGATGGGCACCAATAGGCTGCATTGATGGGCACTGATAAGGCGACACTGATGGGCACTGATAAGGCGGCACTGATGGGCACTAATAGGCAGGACTAGTGGGCACTGATGAGGTGGCACTGAGAGGTGGCACGGATGGGTGGCACTGATGAGTGGCACTGACGTGCACTAATAGGTGGCAGTGATGGGCATTGATGGGTGGCAGCGATGGGCACTGATTGGCACTGGTAGGCGACACTGATAGGCAGCACTGCTAGGTGGCACTGATGAGGCACTGATTGTCACCACTGGCGGGCATTGATAGGTGGCACTGATGTACTGGTGGGCACTGATTGGTGGGCACTGATTGGTGGGCACTGTGGGCACATATGAGGTGACTTTGCTTCTCCCTGCTCGGGACCGAAGTCCCTTCAACAGAAGCCGGTTATTGGCTTTTTTTTATCCTCACGCTGTTAGCGTGAGAAGAAAAAAATTATTACCAATCCTCTGTTTACATCACGTGATCAGCTGTCATTGGCTGACAGCTGACCACGTGGTAAGGAGTCTGATCTGTGATCACCCGAGTCTCGATGACTCGGGTGATCACAGCACACGCCGCGTGTGCCCTGCAGGGGGCGTGGGCAGCTTACTGTCAGAAACCATGAATCAGACCGAGACAGAAGTACAATTAAATCACACTTGTTTAATAAATAAAAATAAAAAGGTAAATAGAGAAAGCGTAGTCAAAGCATAGCCAGAGTCCAGTAACCGGATCAAGTAGTCAGCCAGGCCAGAGTTCAATAACCAGATTGGGTAATCAGCCAGGCCAGAAGTCAGGGAGTTGTTGGGTATCAACCCTGGGAACCCCTAGACGTGGAAGAACAAGCCAAGCGGAGGTAACCGGTAAGCCCAAAAAGTTAAGTCCGCCCTGGCAAGGGTTATGGCCGCTACATGTGCATGGACACATAGAACAACATGGGGTTTTAAAGCTGTAAAAAAAAAATGTCTGAAGCAGCTGTAAAAACACCCTGTGTGCATGAGGCCTAAAGCTACGAAGGAGATAGGATTGCACTTTCATTCTCATTAGAATACACACCACAATATGGCTGAGCTCAGGTGCAGATCACTACAAGCGTTGAGAAATTATTTCCCCAAATGCCAACTATGCAAATAATGTGAGGTTTCCTGCTCAGAATGGTAGCACTAATAAAGTTGTGAACAGGGCTCGAGTCCTGCGGGAACGCATGGGAACGGCGTTCCCGTACTATTCCCACAGCGGGAACGCCGTTCCCATTAGCTGCCTAAGGGCTGAGGCTATGCAGCGCGTAGTTCGCCGCCGCTCCTCAGCCGCCGAGTGACTGGTTGCTAGGCAGGGGCCGCTCCGCATCTAGCAACCGGTCACATGACTTCGGCCGTGCACGTGGGCACGCACTGGCACGAGTCAGTGGGCAGGCTGACACACGCTGCGCGCCTGCTTGGATACGGAGTTCCGGACTGTCCCCCCCATCCTCCCCTCTACCCAGTGGCAGTCAGTCCTGGCCTCCTGGGGCCACACGCTGCACTTTTCCAGTTTACTTCTCCCCGGAGAACAGAAGGGAAGAGAATACCAGGTTAGTCACTAGTGTGTAAGTTGCACTCTGCAATACCCTGCCAATACTCATCAATACTCTGCAATACCCTGCCAATACTCATCAATACTCTGCAATACCCTGCCAATACTCATCAATACTCTGCAATACCCTATCAGTATCAATACTCTGCAATACTCTGCGAATACTCTGCAATACCCTATCAATACTCTGCAATACCCTATCAATACTCTTCAATACCCTATCAATACTCTGCAATACCCTGCCAATACTCATCAATACTCTGCAATACCCTATCAGTATCAATACTCTGCAATACTCTGCAATACCCTATCAATACTCTGCAATACCCTGCCAATACTCTGCAATACCCTATCAATACTCTGCGATACCCTATCAATACTCTGCAATACCCTATCAATACTTTGCAATACCCTGCCAATACTCTGCAATACCCTATCAATACTCTGCAATACCCTGCCAATACTCATCAATACTCTGCAATACCTTGCCAATACTCATCAATACTCTGCAATACCCTATCAGTATCAATACTCTGCAATACTCTGCAATACCCTATCAATACTCTGCAATACCCTATCAATACTCTGCAATACCCTGCCAATACTCTGCAATACCCTATCAATACTCTGCGATACCCTATCAATACTCTGCGATACCCTGCCAATACTCTGCAATACCCTATCAGTATCAATACTCTGCAATACCCTACCAATACTCTGCAATACCCTATCAATACTCTGCAATACCCTATCAATACTCTGCAATACCCTATCAATACTCTGCGATACCCTATCAATACTCTGCGATACCCTGCCAATACTCTGCGATACCCTGCCAATACTCTGCAATACCCTATCAATACTCTGCGATACCCTATCAATACTCTGCGATACCCTGCCAATACTCTGCGATACCCTACCAATACTCTGCAATACCCTATCAATACTCTGCAATACCCTATCAATACTCTGCGATACCCTATCAATACTCTGCGATACCCTGCCAATACTCTGCAATACCCTATCAGTATCAATACTCTGCAATACCCTGCCAATACTCTGCAATACCCTATCAATACTCTGCAATACCCTATCAATACTCTGCAATACCCTGCCAATACTCTGCAATACCCTGTCAATACTCTGCAATACCCTATCAATACTCTGCAATATCCTGCCAATACTCTGCAATGCCCTGTCAATACTCTGCAATACCCTGCCAATACTCTGCAATACCCTATCAATACTCTGCAATACCCTGCCAATACTCTGCAATACATACCCTATCAATACTCTGCAATACCCTGCCAATACTCTGCAATAAATACCCTATCAATACTCTGCAATACCCTGCCAATACTCTGCAATACATACCCTGCCAATACTCTGCAATACCCTGCCAATACTCTGCAATAAATACCCTATCAATACTCTGCAATACCCTGCCAATACTCTGCAATACATACCCTGCCAATACTCTGCAATACCCTGCCAATACTCTGCAATACCCTATCAATACTCTGCAATACCCTGCCAATACATACCCTGCCAATACTCTGCAATACCCTGCCAATACTCTGCAATACCCTGCCAATACTCTGCAATACCCTGCCAATACTCTGCAATACCCTATCAATACTCTGCAATACCCTATCAATACTCTGCGATACCCTATCAATACTCTGCAATACCCTATCAATACTTTGCAATACCCTGCCAATACTCTGCAATACCCTATCAATACTCTGCAATACCCTGCCAATACTCATCAATACTCTGCAATACCCTGCCAATACTCATCAATACTCTGCAATACCCTATCAGTATCAATACTCTGCAATACTCTGCAATACCCTATCAATACTCTGCAATACCCTATCAATACTCTGCAATACCCTGCCAATACTCTGCAATACCCTATCAATACTCTGCGATACCCTATCAATACTCTGCGATACCCTGCCAATACTCTGCAATACCCTATCAGTATCAATACTCTGCAATACCCTACCAATACTCTGCAATACCCTATCAATACTCTGCAATACCCTATCAATACTCTGCAATACCCTATCAATACTCTGCGATACCCTATCAATACTCTGCGATACCCTGCCAATACTCTGCGATACCCTGCCAATACTCTGCAATACCCTATCAATACTCTGCGATACCCTATCAATACTCTGCGATACCCTGCCAATACTCTGCGATACCCTACCAATACTCTGCAATACCCTATCAATACTCTGCAATACCCTATCAATACTCTGCGATACCCTATCAATACTCTGCGATACCCTGCCAATACTCTGCAATACCCTATCAGTATCAATACTCTGCAATACCCTGCCAATACTCTGCAATACCCTATCAATACTCTGCAATACCCTATCAATACTCTGCAATACCCTGCCAATACTCTGCAATACCCTGTCAATACTCTGCAATACCCTATCAATACTCTGCAATATCCTGCCAATACTCTGCAATGCCCTGTCAATACTCTGCAATACCCTGCCAATACTCTGCAATACCCTATCAATACTCTGCAATACCCTGCCAATACTCTGCAATACATACCCTATCAATACTCTGCAATACCCTGCCAATACTCTGCAATAAATACCCTATCAATACTCTGCAATACCCTGCCAATACTCTGCAATACATACCCTGCCAATACTCTGCAATACCCTGCCAATACTCTGCAATAAATACCCTATCAATACTCTGCAATACCCTGCCAATACTCTGCAATACATACCCTGCCAATACTCTGCAATACCCTGCCAATACTCTGCAATACCCTATCAATACTCTGCAATACCCTGCCAATACATACCCTGCCAATACTCTGCAATACCCTGCCAATACTCTGCAATACCCTGCCAATACTCTGCAATACCCTGCCAATACTCTGCAATACCCTATCAATACTCTGCAATACCCTGCCAATACTCTGCAATACCCTATCAATACTCTGCAATACCCTATCAATACTCTGCAATACCCTGCCAATACTCTGCAATACCCTGTCAATACTCTGCAATACCCTATCAATACTCTGCAATATCCTGCCAATACTCTGCAATGCCCTGTCAATACTCTGCAATACCCTGCCAATACTCTGCAATACCCTATCAATACTCTGCAATACCCTGCCAATACTCTGCAATACATACCCTATCAATACTCTGCAATACCCTGCCAATACTCTGCAATAAATACCCTATCAATACTCTGCAATACCCTGCCAATACTCTGCAATACATACCCTGCCAATACTCTGCAATACCCTGCCAATACTCTGCAATAAATACCCTATCAATACTCTGCAATACCCTGCCAATACTCTGCAATACATACCCTGCCAATACTCTGCAATACCCTGCCAATACTCTGCAATACCCTATCAATACTCTGCAATACCCTGCCAATACATACCCTGCCAATACTCTGCAATACCCTGCCAATACTCTGCAATACCCTGCCAATACTCTGCAATACCCTGCCAATAGTCTGCAATACCCTGCCAATACTCTGCAATACCCTATCAATACTCTACAATACATACCCTATCAATACTCTGCAATACCCTGCCAATACTCTGCAATACATACCCTGCCAATACTCTGCAATACCCTATCAATACTCTGCAATACCCTGCCAATACATACCCTGCCAATACTCTACAATACTCTGCCAATACTCTACAATACATACCCTGCCAATACTCTGCAATAACCTGCCAATACTCTGCAATAACCTATCAATACTCTGCAATACTGTGCCAATACTCTGCAATACCCTGCCGATGCTCTGCAATACTCTGCCAATACATACCCTGCCAATACTTTGCAATACCCTGCCAATACTCTGCAATAAATACCCTATCAATACTCTGCAATACCCTGCCAATACTCTGCAATACATACCCTGCCAATACTCTGCAATACCCTGCCAATACTCTGAAATACCCTATCAATACTCTGCAATACCCTGCCAATACATACCCTGCCAATACTCTGCAATACCCTGCCAATACTCTGCAATACCCTGCCAATAGTCTGCAATACCCTGCCAATACTCTGCAATACCCTATCAATACTCTACAATACATACCCTATCAATACTCTGCAATACCCTGCCAATACTCTGCAATACATACCCTGCCAATACTCTGCAATACCCTATCAATACTCTGCAATACCCTGCCAATACATACCCTGCCAATACTCTACAATACTCTGCCAATACTCTACAATACATACCCTGCCAATACTCTGCAATAACCTGCCAATACTCTGCAATAACCTATCAATACTCTGCAATACTGTGCCAATACTCTGCAATACCCTGCCGATGCTCTGCAATACCCTGCCAATACTCTGCAATACCCTGCCAATACTCTGCAATACTCTGCCAATACTCTGCAATACCCTGCCAATACACTGCAATACCCTATCAATACTCTGCAATACCCTGCCAATACTCTTCAATACTCTGTCAATACTTATTCCTGTTTGTGGGATATTTTCTAATGGGCTGTGTAACAGAATTTGGAACAGGGTGTATTTGTGGTAGAAATTCCCTGCGAGGGAAAGATCATCACCCATTGTGTTGATTGTTTTGTTTGACACGTTATTTTGTTTTTGTAAACTGGCACTTTACAATAAATGTTGTACTGTATTTTCTGTGAAGTATATATGCATATGAGCGTACCTTTTTTTTTTTTGGTGGGGGAATGGATCTTGGGTGGGAGTTCCCACACTTTTTTTCCCAGGACTTGACCCCTGGTTGTGAACCACCAATCCTCGCTATGCTTATGTGTCTTCTTCCTTCCTTTCTGTTCCTTGCTCTGTTTCTTTCTTGTTCTTTTCTTTATAGGTCTTTAATATTTTATTGTGTGTTCTTGTACAGAACGGGGCAGCTACTCTGCAGCCCATCAGCGCCCTCTCCATCCTCCTGGCGCCAATGAGCACATTGTGTGAAGCATTGCCGAGTCTGTAACAAATTGCTGCTTGATGCTGACCCTACTGAAGCAGCTCACATTAACTAAATTTATAAGCAATCTAGAAGCCCTCAACGTTTCGATAAGCTTTCCGGTGTCACAATGAAAAATGCTGAAGCTGTCTTAGCTTTGTTTTTTTTCAGTCATTTCAGGATTTTACATGCGTTTTTTTTTTTCATTCTCTTTAATTTGCTATATATCTTGCCAGAAAAGAAAAGGCTATTTAAGGTTCATAAATTGTCTCTACAACCTGCGGAAAAGCACATCACCGTCTTAAGTGCGGCAAGTGCCTTGACATCTTGTTGACATTCACAAAGGCAGTAATCACGCTTTATTTGTTTCCAGACGGCCTTCCTCGTCTTCTAGCTTCAAGCATAGAAAACAAAGCTAAACACGAGAAAGGCAATTGTTTTTCTACGATGCCCAGTAAGCACAACATATTACCGTAACCTCCGCCTCTGTGTATAGCTAATTATGGGCACATTATTTTGTATGTCTGAACAAACACACAACAGAATATGTTTTTGTGTACATTGGCGACATTTTCCATATTCATTTTAATAATGCATTTTCAGACAGCTGCTTAACCACTTTCAGCCCCGGACCATTTTGCTGGCTTAAGACGAGACCACTTTTTACGATTCGGCACTGCGTTGCTTTAACTGACAATTGCGCGGTCGTGCGACGTGGCTCCCAAACAAAATTGACGTCCTTTTTTCCCCACAAATAGAGCTTTCTTTTGGTGGTATTTGATCACCTCTGCGTTTTTAATTTTTTTGCGCTATAAACAAAAATAGAGCGACTATTTTGAAAAAAACGCATTATTTTTTACTTTTTGTTATAATAAATATCCCCCAAAAATATATAACAAAACATTTTTTTCCCTCAGTTTAGGCCGATACGTATTCTTCTACATATTTTTGGTAAAAAAAAAACGCAATAAGCGATTATTGATTGGTTTGCGCAAAAGTTATAGCGTTTACAAAATAGGGGATAGTTTTATGACATTTTTATTTATAATTTTTTTTTTTTACTAGTAATGGCGGCAATCAGCGATTTTTATTGTGACTGCGACATTATGGCGGACACATCGGACATTTTTGACACATTTTTGGGACCATTGTCATTTATACAGCAATCACTGCTATACAAATGCAGTGATTCCTGTGTAAATGACACTGGCAGTGAAGGGGTTAACCAGTGGGTGGCAGTGTAGGGGTTAAGTGTTCCTAGGGGTGTGTTACTAACTGTGGGGGGGCTGGACTTTCAGTTAGTGAACACTGATCTCTGCTCCAATCACAGCAGAGATCAGCGTTACTTGTTGCTAGGCAGAACGGGGAGATGCTGTTTACAATGGCATCTCCCAGTTCAGCGGCCCCGTGAGACGATCGCGGGTATCCCCGCGGCGATCGAGTCTGCAGGACCCACGGCCGGACTCACAGGGGTCCCATCCGGCACGTGAGCCGGTGCCGGTGACGCGCTCGTGATGGCAGGGCGGCATTTAAGATTGAACGTACCTGTACGCCAATATGCCTGCCCGTGCCATTCTGCCGACGTACATCGGCGTGCGCTGGTCGGGAACTGGTTAAGAAGGAAGTCAACGCAGGTCGGATCAAGCACGTTGAGGCGATTTAGTTCGCATTTGCAGTGCTATACAAGTCATTCATTCATTCACCCCCCCCCCCCCCACCCCAAATGTCTGCTCATTGGCTGTGAGTGACAGTCAATGGCTACCACTCTGTCCAGTGAGGAGAGAGAGAGAGAGACAAGAGAGATTCTGCTCTTGGGCAGAGAGTTGGATCGAGATCGTGCTCGGGTAAGTATAAAGGGGGTGGGGGCTAGTGGGGAGCAGCATACAGAGCCTTCTGCCTTTAGAACCACTTTAAAGTGGTTGTAAACCCTTACAAACCACTTTGACCTACAGGTAAGCCTAGATTAAGGCTTACCTGTAGGTCCAAGAAATATCTCCCAAACCTACACGGTTTAGGAGATATTTGCCCGAAGACGGGCACCGCTATCTACGGCGCATGCGCCGTAGACAGCGGCGTGCAGGCGCACTGAGCGGGGCATCGTCGATGACGGCAGTGCCGCGAGTCTCGGCTCCCGTGCGCATGCACGGGAGTGACATCATCGCTGCTCCGGCGAATCACAGCGCCGGAGCAGCGAGACCCACGGAGACCCACCAAGAAGATGGACGCTCGGAACTACAGGAGACAGGGGTGACATCGCTGGCTCCTGTGTCAGGTAAGTGACACATAATGGATGCGATGCGATGAGATGCATAGTAGTCCATTATGCTTTGCCTTTACAGGGAATGAAAGAGGAAGTAAACCCATCAGGGTTTACTTCCTCTTTAAGCTTAATATCTGTTATAATTCCCTTTTTATCGATGACTGTCAATTATCTTGTGCTGGGTGTAATTCTGATTCTCTGTTCTTATTCTTTATGTATGGAATCTGCACAGTACCACTTCTCTTGATCTCTATGCTGAGGTGTAATTCAAAGTATCTGTTCTCATCCTGTATGTCGGAATCCTGCTGTTAGCACTTCTCTAGTTTTGTACGCTGTAATTGTCAATATACGTTCTTATTCTCTCTGCATAAATGCTGCACACTAGTAAATCCCTTTTTCTGTATGCCAGGTCCAACTCTCCAGACAAGTTCTTATTCTGTATGCATGAACTCTGTACAGTGCCACTTCTTATCATGTAGGCTAGGTATGATTCCCTGTATCTGTTTTCCTTGGGGATACATGGATTCTACACCATGCCAATTCTCTTGTGCTGTATGCTGGGTGTAATTCTCTATATGTTCCTTATTCTCTATGCATTGAATGTGCACAGTGCCACTTCTCATTGTGTAGGCTGAGTGAAATCCCCTGTATCTGTTTTTCATTTGGTACACATAGATTCTACACTATGCCAGTTTTCTTGTTTCGTATGCTGGGCATAATTCTCAGTATTTGCTCTTATTCTGTGTGGATTGTGCACTGTGACACTTCTCCTGCTCTGTATTCTGTGTGTAATTCTCAGTATATGTCTGCTGGGTGTAATTCTCAGTATCTGTATGCATGGACACTGCACAGTACTATTTCTCATGCCACATCTCTGCTCGATATGCTAGTTGCCAGATGGCAGTATCTATTCTTTTTTAGGTAGGTATCCTACGTATGCTTTATGTATTTCTTCAGAAAATAAATACCTTAAAGGGGTTCTAAACCTCTGACATGAAATATGAAGAAAGCACAACCCTTCCTAGTGTGTACTTGTCTCAATCCAGAGCATCTATGCTCATACATCTGTCCGAAAACTTCAGATAATCGCTCTGTGGGCATCTACATGCGATCAGCAGCAGCCACTGTCTGCTTGCCCTTAGTTTAAATAGGTTGAGTGGCTTCTGCTGATCACATCACATAATAATCTGCAGATTCTTTCTGCAGAATTCTGGCAGCCCCAAGAAAGTGGTCATGTGAGAGAGGCCTTAGTGTCATTTCTGTCTGCTGCTTTATTCCTCTGCTATCTGCACGAGTCACTTCTGACAGGTTTTCAGACACCAGGAGCTAAAAAGATGACAGGGGAGGGAGCTCCAGCACACAGTCTGTGATTGACAGCATCAGCTCTGTTTCCATGTGCTGTGTAGATGTGTCACTTCTCTCCAATCAGCTCTCAGAGCTCTACTTACTGAGTGTAACTTCAGTTCCCCTTCCCCTGCTGTCTGAAAGTTCAAACAAGCTGTATAAATCCTGCACTTTAACCACTTCAATACCGGGCCATAGTCAAATGACGCCCACAGATGGGATCTCCCATCCTGGGTGGGCGTCATATGACGTCCTCAGTATTTCGCTGCTCCTGCGGGCCCCCGAGGGGCCGCAGCTCAGCAATCGTGGATGAGGTGTGACACAGCACATCCCCGATCCATGTGATTGGCATCCCCGATACACCCCCGATACACGTGACCAGCCGTGTCCAATCACAGCCGGTCACATGTACTGTGTACATTCACGGCGCTCGTGCACGCCCCTAGGGCGTGTGCAGAGAGGCGATCGTGGATATGGATTGTCACCCTGACACAGCCCAACCCAGATCACAGTAAAGAGACAATGAAATTGACTCTTTACCATGTGACTGGCTGTGTTCAATCACAGCTGGTCACAGAATGTAAATAAACCGCGGCAACGAGATGTTACCGGGTTCTCTTCCTCACACACCGATCGTGTGTGAGAAGGAGATGCGGTAAGATCTCGTTACCACTTAGTGTACACCAAAACACACTGATTACCCCCCCTAATAAAGAGGACCTGTCACCAGCCATCAAAGTACCTGTCACCAGCCATCAATGTACCTGTCATCACTCATCAATGTACCTGTCATCACCCGTCCCAGCCCATCTGAGTACCCGAATACCTGTCCCAGCCAATCTGAGTTCCCGAATACCTGTCCCAGCCCATCTGAGTACCCAAGTACCTGTCCCAGCCCATCTGAGTACCCGAGTACCTGAGTACCTGTCACAGTCCATCTGAGTACCTGTCACAGTTCATCTGAGTATCCGAGTACCTGTCACAGTTCATCTGAGTACCCGAGTACCTGTCACAGTTCATCTGAGTACCCGAGTACCTGTCACCAGCCCATCAGAGTACCCGAGTACCTGTCCCAGCCAATCTGAGTTCCCGAATACCTGTCCCAGCCCATCTGAGTACCCAAGTACCTGTCCCAGCCCATCTGAGTACCCGAGTACCTGAGTACCTGTCACAGTCCATCTGAGTATCCCAGTACCTGAGTACCTGTCAGCCCACCTGAGTACTCGAGTACCTGAGTACCTGTCACAGTCCATCTGAGTACTCGAGTACCTGTCACAGCCCATCTGAGTATCCGAGTACCTGTCACAGTCCATCTGAGTACCCGAGTACCTATCACAGCCCATCTGAGTACCTGAGTATCTGTCACAGCCCATCTGAGTAGCCGAGTACCTGAGTACCTGTCACAGCCCATCTGAGTACCCGAGTACCTGTCACAGCCCATCTGAGTACCTGTCCAAGCCCATCTGAGTACCCGGGTACCTGTCCCAGCCCTTATGAGTACCCAAGTACCTGTTCCAGCCCATCTGAGCCCCCGAGTACCTGTCACAGATCATCTGAGTACCCGAATACCTGAGTACCTGTCACAGTCCATTTGCGTACCCAAGTAGCTGAACAGCCCATCTGAGTACCTGAGTACCTGTCACAGTTCATCTGAGTACCTGAGTACCTGTCACAGTCCATCTGAGTACCTGAGTACCTGTCACAGTTCATCTGAGTACCCAAGTACTTGTCCAAGCCCAACTGAGCACCCGAGTACCTGAGTACCTGTCACAGTCCATCTGAGTACCTGTCACAGTTCATCTGAGTACCCGAGTACCTGTCACAGTTCATCTGAGTACTCGAGTACCTGTCACAGTTCATCTGAGTACCCGAGTACCTGTCACCAGCCCATCAGAGTACCCGAGTACCTGTCACCAGCCGATCGGAGTAACTGAGTACCTGTCTCCAGCCCATCACAGTACCCAAGTACCTATTTGCAGCCCACGCCTCATAGAATACACATTGGGGTGTTTGATTTCCAAAATGGGGTCATTTTGTGGGTAATTACACTGTCCTGGTGCTCCAGGACCTTCAAAAGTGTGATAGGTAGGAATGAAATGAGATGTGTAATTTATGCTCCTAGAATGCCTGAAGGTACTACTTCAATGTTGGGCCTCTGTATATGGCCAGGGTGTGTAAAAGTGTCACACATGTGGTATCGCCATACTCAGGAGGAGCAGCAGAATGTGTTTTGGGGTGTAATTTTTGCTATATACATGCTATGTGTTCGAAATATCTTATAAATGGACAACTTTGTGTAAAAAAAACGTTTTCTGAAGACTTGTGTAAAAAAATTAACCATTCAAAAGACTCATAATGCTTCATAGAATATACTTTGGGGTGTTTGTTTTCCAAAATGGGGTCATTTTGTGGGTAATTCCATTGTCCTGGTGCTCCAAGGCCTTCAAAAGTGTAATAGGTCGTTAGGAAATTAAAGGTGCTCCAAGAACGCCTGACGGTGCTCTCTGCATGTTGGGCCTTTGTATGTGGCCAGGCTGTGTAAAAGTCACACACATGTGGTATCGCCATACTCAGGATGAGTAGCAGAAAGTATTTTGGGGTGTCATTTTTGCTATGTACATGCTTTGAGTTAGAAATATCTTATAAACTGACCACTTTGTGTAAAAAAAAAAATATTTTCATTTTCTTTCCACGTTTTCCAAAGACTTGTGGAAAAAAATGAACCGTTCAAAAGACTAATTATACCTCATAGAATGGACGTTGGGGTATTTGCTTTCCAAAATGGGGTTATTTTGTGGGTAATTCCATTGTTCTGGTGCTCCAGGGCCTTCCCAAATGTAATAGGTCGTTAGGAAATTAGAGGTGTCATTTATGCTCCTAGAACCCCTGACAGTGCTCCCTGAATGTTGGGCCTCTCTGTGTGGCCAGGCTGTGTAAAAGTCCCACACATGTGGTATCGCCATACTCGGGAAGAGTTGGAGAATGTATTTTGGGGTGTAATTGGAAGTATGCATATGCTGTGTGTGAGAAATAACTTGTTATTATGACAATTTTGAGTGGAGGGAGATTTCTGCAGCATATTTGGCAAGTACTGAATCACAGTATTTATAAAATAATATGCAAAGAGGATGGAGGGAAGTTTCAGGATGGCAAAGATGTTTTTATTACAAATTATGTGAGCAGACTGTAGTTCCTCTTTAAGAATTGGACATTTTCGAAATGTGACTATAGCAGGGTTTAAACATGTTTATTTTAATTTGGCCCTTTGCTTCCATCTGATGCATTTATAATATAGGTAGATATGTGGACTCTCAGCATAAGTTGTGTGCAATGTATGACTGCTTCTGGGAAACTACCAGTACCTATACTAAAGAAATGACTGCACTGAGAAGAACCGTGTTATATGGAAATTTTCTTTCTAATCTTGTCAGATAGATCAGATCACTCACCTTTCTCTGCACCCAGCATGCAGCTTATTTGTATCATGCTCAGAGAGGAAGAAGATTGCATGAGCAGAGAGACAGCAGAACAACTTTCTTCCTCCCCCCAATGCTATACGGCTACATCGGTAATTTAAATACATCCCATCATTCTTCTACCAGCCTGCTCGTGTTCCCACTTTACATACCATATATTTCATCTAAGGGCTTTCCTCTACTGCAGCATCCATTTTTGGGTAGCTTATATAGTATACAGGATATAGAGGGGGTTATTTACGAAAGGCAAATCCACTTTGCACTGAAAGTGCACTTGGAAGTGCAGTCGCTCTGAATCTAAGGGGTAGATCTGAAATGAGGGGAAGCTCTGCTGATTTTATCATACAATCACGTGCAAGCTAAAATGCTGTTTTTTTATTTTCCTTGCATGTCCCCCTTGGATCTACAGCGACTTTACTTCCAAGTGCACTTGCAGTGCAAAGTGGATTTTCCTTTAGTAAATAACCCCTACGTGTAATAAATTGTGGTTTACATGAGCTGGCACCAGAGAGGATTGTGTGACCATGCTATTTGGTCCATGTTTGCAAGGGGTGTGGCTGGAATAATTGAGGCTCCCATTAGATGTTAAAGCTTACCTTTTAACAAAACTTTGTCCATACACACAAGTTTAAAATACACTGTGCTATTGTAAAAATGTTGTTTAACCTCCCTGGCGGGATGATTATTTCAGATTTTAGGTGCTGAAAGCGGTACAATTATTTTGCATGAAAATTTGGCGTTTTATATTTGTAGTCCTGCAATTCTTAGGAATAACTCACTTAAATCTGTCCAAACCAGAGTCTAGCAGACATCCCGGGTATGATAAAGTTTGAAAAATTAAATCATAAATTATAATATAATAAATAACTATAAATAATTAAACCAAGGGAGAAGGTAAGTAAACCTCCTCCTGCACACAGCGATGCGGTCCCGGTGCTGGCTCGGGGTTACCGCTTTTGGTATAAAACTTCCACCCCGAGCCAGACTTGGGTATACCGCCAGGGGGGTTAATACAAACGCCATGCCTGTAGGCTATGGCACATGGAAGGCAGGAAGGAAGGATCACTATGGCACATGGAAGGCAGGAGGGATCACTATGGCACATGGAAGGCAGGAAGGAAGGATCACTGTGGCACATAGAGGGCAGGAAGGATCACTCTGGCACATGGAAGGCAGGATCACTATGACACATGAAAGACAGGAAAGTAGGATCACTATGACACATTGAAGGAAGAGAGAGAGGGGAGATTTCACTCACCCAAGGCTCAAGCAGACTGTGAACTGCTTTAAAGTTCACACCTACACAACCCTTTCACAGGCGCAGCGTTGGCTGCATGCCGGGGGTTGTGGGAGGGCACAGGGGGACATGGGGAGGAGGTGGAGGAGAACTAGCCTCTCTCCTTCTCTGTTTGTACTGGATGAGTTTATACAGAGCACTACGTGAACATTCTTGATTGAGGCTCATTTTATTCTGGTAAGTTGCCCTGAGGTGGTGTGTGGTCTTGCTGTGTGGAGGTTTGGAGGTTCATTGCGACTTACATATTTTTTCCTTTTGCTGCACCCTGGGAAATCACCAATCTTTTACCTTGGCTTTTCACTGTTTTTTTGTATTTGATTTTTATTGATGTTTTCACATAAATAGTGTGTTCACTTATGCACTATATATGCATTTACATAGGTGCTACTAATTTTTGTTTATGTATTTTCATAGCGTTGCACTTACATACATTATATTTGAGTACTGTGTATCAGAGTATAGTGCTAGCTGCTGTGTACCATTTATGCTTTTGGGCCCCGAGTGCGATTTTCTGTTTATTTTTCAACTACCTCATATAGCCTCAAGACTTTACATAAAACCAGGTCGCCCAAAAAAGGAAAAAGAAACTGAATGTATTAGCCCTTGTACACACGGTCGGAGATTCCGACGGAATGTGTCCGATCGGACCGTTTTGTCGGATATTCCGACTGTGTGTGGTCTGTATCGGACTGTTTCCGTCGGAGTATCCGACGGACCAACTTTTCCAACTTGTTGGTAGAATTTTCAGACAAAATGCTCCTATCGGACATACTCCGATCATGTGTAGAGAATTCCGATCGGACAAAGTGCCACGCATGCTCAGATCAAATTCCTACACCAAAGCTATTGGCTACTAGCATGAACGTAGTCCCATCGTAATGAAATAACGTCATCACGTCGGATTTTCCAACAACTTTGTCCGACCGTGTGTATGCAACAGTTTCGGACAAAATCCGATGGATTTGGTTGTCGGAATGTCCGACCGTGTGTACAAGGGCTTAGACTTCTATACAAAAATTATATTGATCAGAATAAACAACATCAATAAAATATAAAAAAAGGAAAAAAGGAACAGAAATATCATCTACAGTATACAAAAAGGAAAAAAAAAAAGGAAGAAAGAGAAATGTCTCCATCTTGGCACCAGACTATTATTTTTTTTTTCATTCAGTAACCCAGCCCTAAACTCTGGAGAAAAATGAAAAGAGAGCCAGGGGGTCCATGTATTTAAAAAGTGTTCTGTTTTATCATTTTCCTGCAACAGCAGACATTTAAGATCACAAATGGCATTTAATTCAACCATCCATTCCGCCACTGATGGTATCACAGTAGACTTCCTATGTTGAGGAATTACAGTTCTTGCAGCTGAAGGGAAATGTCTATAGACATCTTTTTTAAACTGATTTAATAGGGACCAGAATGATAGTAATACTACTTTGGGCATATCAAATTTGGTCCCCATTAACCTGTAATACAAATTAACGATCCTAGGCAAAAATGTTTAAGCCCTTGTACACACGGTCGGACATTCCGACAACCAAATCCGTCGGATTTTGTCCGAAACTGGTGTTGCATACACACAGGCGGACAAAGTTGTCGGAAAATCCGATCGTTCGTAACGTGATGACGTTATTTCGTTACGACGGGAGTACGTTCAGGCTAGTAGCTTTGGTCTAGGAATTTGATCTGAGCATGCGTGGCACTTTGTCCGATCGGAATTCTCTACAAACGATCGGAATTCTCTACAAACGATCGGATCATGTTGTTGGTAAATTTTATAGCCCAGCTCTAAAACTTTGTCGGTCGGATATTCCAGGTTATCCAACAACGCGGTCCGATCAGACATTTTCCGTCGGAATGTCCGACCGTGTGTACAAGGGCTAATAGAAGGACATTCCCACCAAACATATGTCATAGTCCCCTTGACTCTATGGCAATGCCAACAGGTGGGAAAAATATGATTCAGAGTTTCTGGACATTTATACCATCTGTAATCAACTTAAATGTCTTCTCTTGTGTTTTTTGGCTTAAGACAGCCTGAGTTGAAATTAAACATTTATTCTATTCTTCTGGGGTAATGTTAATAATAAGAGCTTTTTCTATGTAACCATAAATGATGGAAGAAAAGTGTATGACTGAGATTGTAAGTTTGAATGAATAAAGTTGCGCTGAATATACGTGAAATCTATAGTGTAAAAAATAATGAAATCCAATATAGATTATATATAAAACATGAGTCAAAAAAGAAAAATACACCATATAAGAAATTCAATCAAAAAAGTCCTTATATGCAGCTGGTCTCCCGTTTCCGTTACCTGGGGATTGAGATCTCCAGGGACCTCTCCCATTTCCTGGCGGATAACTTATACCCGGTTCTGGACGCCTTATTGGCGAAATGTCAAATCTGGAAGACGTTGCCCCTGACACCGGTAGGGAGGGTCAATTTACTTAAAATGATGTTTCTCCCTAAATTTTTATATGTGTTCCGTAATACCCCCGTCCCGATACCTAACACTTTCCTCCGTAAGTTGGACGGGGTGGTTTCCTCCTTTGTATGGGGTGGTAGGGTTCCGAGGATCTCCAGGGCCAAGTTGCAGATGCCATTGTCCTTGGGGGGACTGTCACTACCTTGTTTCCGACGGTACTATTGGGCTGCGGTGTTAGTCACAGTTCGCTGGTGGTTCTCTCTTCCTAAATCCAACCTGGCGGTTACGCTAGAGGCGGCGATTTTGGGCTCCCACGCAGCTTTGGCGGGGTTGGTTTACCGTGGATCTAAGTCTAGTCCCCATGTAGCGGTCCCGATGCGCACTACCATCCAAGTTTGGGACAGAGTCACCGCCACTGTTAAGGCTGATGACTCTGTTTCCCCTCATACACCGCTATGGGGCAACCCCAAACTTCGGCATTTTGCCTCTATGCCAGATCCTGGCCTGTGGTCCAGGTTTGGAATACTTACCCTTGGGCATGTCATGCCTCGGGGGACTCTCATTCCCTTTCCAGACCTTAGGGAGGCCTATGATCTTCCCTCCTGGATGTTGTTTCGATACCTCCAGCTGAAGCATGCCTCGCAGGCCCAATTCCCCGGGAGGGTCCTGGTTGAGCCTCACGGGGTGGAGAGGTTTCTTGCCTCCCGTGGGGTGGACAGGATTCTCTCTTCTATATATCTACGCCTCACTTGTGGGCACCCCGGTGAGGACTCGCCCCTATTTCTAGTCTGGAGAGGGGACATCCCGTCCCTCTCCGAGGAGGAGTGGGACTCAGTGATTCAAAATTACCTCCCAAGGGTAATCTCCGCAAGAGACAGGTTTATTCAGCTAAAATTTTTACATAGAGCCTATTATACTCCCCAACGGTTGGCTAGGATTTATCCCACCCAGTCGGAACTTTGCCCTAAGTGTCAGCAGGCGACTGGTACATTCTACCACATCACCTGGGAGTGTCCACTTATCCAGGAGTATTGGCAACACATACTTGCTGATATCAATGCTGTTACTGGTCTCTCGGTGGACATGGATCCTAAGGTGCTTCTCCTTGGCATAACGGATAGTGTAGTTCAGACTACCTATAGAAGTCTCCTACTGTTTTATCTCTGCTTTTATGCTAGAAAAGCACTCCTGCAGATGTGGAAGCAGTCGTCTCCCCCTACAGTTTCCCAGTGGCACTCGAAGGTGGACTCAGTGCTGCCACTATATAAACTTACATATATGGGGCGGAAATGCCCCAAGAAATTTGGCGGTATCTGGGATCCATGGCTGAGTGCCCACTCTCTTACTGTCTGAATGTAACACCTTCCTTCTTTCCTTACTTGTTTTACATCAAGATTGAGGTTCGAACTCTGTCAAATATGTTTGTATTGAGAATTGTGCATAAGTTGTACTGTTGCCTTTTTTTTTTGATTAATTAAAAACGTTTCTGTTAAAAAAAAAAAAAAGTCCTTATATAAAAAATCCTATAGTGATTGAACGGCTACCCTGCCCATCTGCTCCGCGTCGTCTGAGAGGAAAGCAGGACGATCGGCTGGTTCCGGAATCTTTCGGCCCGCGTCGGTAACCTTCGGAAGATCCGTATGTGCTCACGCCCTCAGCGGCGTGTGAGAGCGGAGTATGCATCTGTGATCCCTGCACAGGGTTTGTCTGCCAGCGCTAACGACTCCGTTGATCTGGAGTCCATCCATTGCGGTAAGAGTCCAACTTTTTTCCGGTCTGGAAGTGATCCTGGCAAAACCAGGAAGGTCTCATCAAACTTTTGAGAAGGACTGATTTCCCTGTTCTCTATAATTTGGGGACTTACGTTATAACTAGGATTTTTTATATAAGGACTTTTTGATTGAATTTCTTATATGGTGTATTTTTCTTTTTTGACTCATGTTTTTTATATAATCTGTATTGGATTTAATTATTTTTTACACTATAGATTTCACGTATATTCAGCGCATTTTTATACATAATTTTTTGATTTGATCCATAATTGATATTTGATGGTTTTTAGTTGCAGCTTTTCGGTTTTGCCCCAAGCGAGATATTTTTGTTTGTTTTTTGTTTAAGTTTGAATGAATGACAGATATTACGTCAGTAGATGAAGTATCTTGAATAAAAAGGGATTCTAGTGGGGTAGGTTGTGTCTGGATCTATAGAACATTTGGAATAGATTGCAGAAATTAGATAACGCCTCTGACGCAAATCACCCACAGCTCTGGGTTCCAATGAATCTGTTTGCATAGAAATAAGGCTAGGCTTATTTTGTATCACCGTAGCTATTCTATGGTGGGTACTCTCGAGCCATGGTATCACGTTCCAGGTGCTGGAGGCCAATGGAGAGAGGGCTTCCTTTGCAGCTAAGTTTCGGACTCCCCTGAAGGTGAGACAGGAGGAGTCGGGCACAAACTAGCACAGGTTGCCTGTGAAGTTGCTTGCAGAAAGCTCAGGAGTGCTGCTGATGTGATGAACAGAGTCTGCAGGTAGGTGACACTTGTGAGGCAAGACAGGTCTGTAAAGTCACTGAGATAATAGAGTAGTCAACACAAGCTGAGATCAGAACCAGGTTTAAAGCAGAGCAGACAAAGTCAGGTGGAAGCCAGGTCAAACACAAGAAGCAGGCAGAGGATATCCGTTATCTACAGGCGCACAATGGGGAATTGTGCTCCTGTAGATAATGAGTTGAAAACTTTCCTTAGATATGGTACAAGGAGAGTTTGGCAAATTAGGTGTATACCCATCTGGGCCGTTTTTTTGCCTGATGGAGTCGATTTAATAGCTTGGTGAATGGTCATTCCAAGGAGGCACTTGTCTCTATGTCTTGGGAGGTATTTTTAATATAATCTGCTATGATTTCTTCTTGTAATTTAGTACCCATTGAGTAGGTTTGCTCAGGAATGTTATACAACTCTCTGTAATGGTCACTAAATCTTAAACTTCTTATGCCGCGTACACACGATCGGAATTCTCATCGGAAAAAGCTCTGCTGGTTTTCCCGACGGAATTTTGACGGAATTCAGCTCAAGCTGTCTTGCCTACACACGTCACACATCAAATTCCGATCTTTTATAAGGCGGTGACGTACAACACGTATGACGTGACTAGAAAAAGGAAGTTCAATAGCCAGTAGCCAATAACTTCTGTCTCGTAGTTGAATCTGAGCATGTGTGATTTTTGGCGTGTCGGAATTGCATACACACGATCGGAATTACCGATAGAAAGTTTTTCCGTCGGGAAAATTGAGAACATGCTCTCAATTTTTGGTTGGCGGAAATTCGGACAGCTAAATTCCGATGGAGCGTACACACGGTCGCATTTTCCGATGAAAAGCTCTCATTGGTCTTTTTGTGGCCGGAATTTCCGATCGTGTGTATGCGGCATTAGGCCCCTTCTCTGCATAAATTTATGGGAAGAGTGAACTTAGATTTTCAATATAATGTTTGATGCAGCAGAATTTCTTCTGATTATCTTTGCATGCCAAGCCTCTAAAAACACAATAGTGGATTACAGTGATGTCTATTTATTTTTGAAGGTAGAATCATTTAAAATAATATAATAATAATAAAATAAAAATATGATTTTGCCTCTATACCCTCACAAGCCAACGATCCTAGGGCCCCATACTTATCTACTATTGGGGAGATACAAAACAAAATCTCAGCAGCTAGTGTAGATGAAAACAGCCAAAATGGGAGCTTGGGTGACTATAAACCAGAGCCACACGAAACCACAAAATGAAGGAGAGATCATAGTGAAGACTTCATCAGTGTGTTGCTTGTCCATTGTCCAATCACAGCCTGGGGATGGGCTTGTGACCAAGTTGTATTTTTTTTTACGCAGTCAATTTTTTTTCACATTAAAGAAAAGTGAGGTCACTCCCTCAGCTGTGCTATCTGACAGAGTTGTCAGGATCACAATCTGGCTGAGCAGAATTACTAATCATGGGAAACATAAAATAGCTCACATACAGTATGTGTATTTTTTGTATGTTTAGCTGTATGTTAGCTATTTGCCTGGGGTTCAATTTTAAAGAGGAAGTAAAGGCACTTAAAAAAAAAATGCAACCTGCAAGGCTAAGGCATAATGAGCTAGTATGCATAGCATACTAGTTCATTATGAATAACTTATCTGAGAACGAAGCTCCAGAAGCAGTCCTCCGTCTTCATGTTCGCCGCCGCCATCTATCCCGGAGTGACTTCCGGGTCTCGCTGCTCCGGCGCTGTGATTCGCCGCATGCGCACGGGAGCCGACACGAGCGGCATATCGCCGCGATCTGCGGCCTGCCCAGTGCGCCTGCGCGCCGCTGTCTATGGTGGCTGTCTTTTTGTAAATTTCTCCTAAATCGTATAGGTTTAGGAGATATTTCTTGGACCTACAGGTAAGTCTTAATCTAGGCCAGTGATGGCGAACCTTGGCACCCCAGATGTTTTGGAACTACATTTCCCATGATGCGCAACAACACTGCAGAGTGCACGAGCATCATGGGAAATGTAGTTAAAAAACATCTGGGGTGCCAAGGTTCTCCATCACTGATCTAGGTTTACCTGTAGGTCAAAGTGGTTTGTAAGGGTTTACAACCACTTTAAAGTGGAGCATGCCAGGGGGTGCATCATTACATAATCTACAGAAGGTTTTGGGAGGCATTGTCCTACAATTAGTTGTTCCCAGATCACTGAATTATAGGTCCGGATGCCTTTGTGTATTTAGCGTTGTCATGATGGAAAACCTTACAATTTCCAGGAAAGGTCGGCTGAGAGTACATATGTCCAGGCTATAGTACCAACAGTGAACTTTGTTAACTTTAAGCTTTTATGTAACCAGAGTCATTGTTTTATTTTATGTACAGTTCTTGGCGCATTTGGAAAAATAAATATAAAATGACATATTATTTGTTTCTGTTATTGTGGTTGGATCTGCTAAAACAGTTTAACCACTAGAGATCCGCGCTATAGCCAAATGACGGCTACAGCGCGGACCTCCTTTGCTGGGACTATGTCTATTGACGTCGTCCCGTGCACGAGCAGCCTGCGCGCCCCCGGAGGGGCGCGCGCGGCGCGCTCTGTGATCAGCGAGTCTATGAGACTCGTCTGATCAAGGATCCGAGCAAGGGGTCGATCCCGACCCCTTACCATGTGATTAGTTGTCAGCCAATGACAGCTGATCATGTGATACAACGGAGCCGGTAATCGGCTATTTTTCCTCCTTGCGCAGAACAGCGCAAGGAGAAAAAAAAAGAGCCGATCACTGGTGGCCGTGATCGGGACATCAGTCCCGACCATGGCCAGCTTACCGATCCTACCTGCCCCCTGCCAGTGCCACCTCAGGAATAAATAAGTGCCCCCCGTCAGTGCCACCTATCAGTGCCCATAGTGCCACACAGCAGTGCCCACATTTCCACACATCAGTGCCCACAGTGCCACCCATCAGTGCCCACAATCTGCCTCAACAACGGTGCTGCACCCCAGTGCCACATATCCATGCCCATCAGTGTCATCTACCAGTGCCCATCAGTGCCGCCCATCAGTGTCCAGCAGTGCCACCTATCAGAGCTACATATCAGTGCCACCTATCAGTGCCCATCAGTCCCATCTATCAGTGGTACCTATCAGTGCCCCTTAGTGCCACCCATCCGTGCCACCCATCCATGCCATCTTATCTGTGCCCATCTTTGCCCATCAGTGCCGCCTTATCTGTGCCCATCAGTACTACCTTATTTGTGCCTATTGGTGCCAACTTATCTGTGCCTATTAGTGCCGCCTTAACTATGCCTATCAGTGCCCACCAGTGCAGCCTATCAGTGCCGCCTCATCAGCGCACTTCAATGAAGGAGAAAAATTACCTGTTTGCAAAATTTTATAACAAACTATTAAACATGATTTATTTTAATTTTTTTATTTTGCATCTTTTTTTGTTTGTTTAGCAAAAAATAAAACTCTCAGCTGTAACTAAATACCACCAAAAGAAAGCTCTATTTGTGGGAAAAAAATGATAAAAATGCCATTTGGGTACAGTGTTGTATGACCGCGCAATTGTCATTCAAAGTGCATCAGCGCTGAAAGCTGAAAATTGGTCTGGGCAGGAGGGGGGTTTAAGTGCCCAGTAAGCAAGTGGTTAAGGTTTAGATTCTTCTTTGTCTTAAATGCTCCCTTTCTTCCTCTTCTGCCCAATTTCCTTTGTTGCTTCTGTGGCTTGTGTTGGCTTAATGTTACACTTGCTGTAAGTAAAAGGCAGGCAGCAAATCAGTTTATTGTTCTGTGATCAGCATAAAAATAACAGCAGGGAAGAGAACTTGGAGCCTCACTCGGCTTGTGTTTTATTAAAAGAGACAAAGCCTGCATTGCTGGCAGATCAGCCCAGAGGAGGCTTTGGTGTGCTACTGATGAAGATGTTCCAGAGGTGACACGGAGAACTACCTTTCCAGTTTGGCTGGTGCACCTTGTGGTATCGATGCGCTGTGCTGCAGTTTCAGAAAATGACGTGAGCAGACTGCAGATTCGATGGCTAAGTTGAAATGTGAAGAGTTTAACAATAACTCAAATCAGTTATAAAAAAAAAAAACACCCTTTCACTATGCATGTCAACGAAAGTCAATGAAATTACTTTTTGGGCAGCTCAGTATTCTGAGAATACCAACAATAAAGCTGTATGGAAATAAAAAGTGTTGCGCTAAAATGAAGAATATATATATTATGTGTAAATATCACACACGTGATAAATGTATATGCAGTGACAATTTTGAAAATGATTAAACGTTTTTCTATTTGTAAAACAGTACTAATGTGAGCATATATACAAAAAATTAAGTAATGAAAATAAAGTGTCTCTTATGCTGCGTACACACGAGCGAATTGTCCACTGAAATGCGTTTCGGCGGACTAAGTACGCCGGACAATTCGCTCGTGTGTACGCGGCATAAGAGACACTTTATTTTCATTACTTCATTTTTTGTATCGATCGTGTGTGGGCTTCAGCTGATTCTTCCAGCGTAAAGTCCGGAGGACTTAGAAAGTATTTTTGCAGCCCAATCTTTCCGCCGGACTTGGGTTTCAGCGGACAATACATTCGTGAGTGTGCTAGTCCGGCGGACTAGGAATGACGCATGCTCAGAAGCAAGTACGAAAAAGGAAGCTATTGGCTACTGGCTATCGAACTTCCTTTTTCTAGTCCCGTGTGTGGCCAAATCCGTTCGGTAGAAAGTCCGCCGGACTATCAGCCGGATTGTTTGCCGGACTAAGTACGCCAGACAATTCGCTCGTGTGTACGCGGCATTAGTGAAAAGAAAAAGGAAAAGCAATCACAGTCCCGCTTAGTGCAGTAGAAACATCCAGATGTCTTCCAATCCGCAAGGATGGGGAGGACTCCACTGCTGCCATCCTTTATGTGATAAGCGCTTGTATCAACTGCTGAAATGTAAGTTTGATAACCTCCTAATAAATGAACTGATTTTACGGAATTACGCTATTTGTGGCCCCATTTTTTCATTTTATGGCCTTCTTGGGGAGCGTGGCCTGTTCTGAGATCGTTTGATACTAATTTTATGTACAGCCTGGCTTTGGAAGTGATTTCTGGTGTTGAATCTCAAGTTCCAACATGGGTGGCCCTAGGTGCCTCACAGTCTTTTCGGATTAAAGCAAAATTGACCCTCGGAGCGTATGTTCACTTGGGTCCAAGAGAGTCGGTAAGCTTGCACCTGCATAGGGTGGTGGTGTCGGCACCAGGGTGTTTATATTTCCGTGCGGATTGGAAGACATCTGGATGTTTTTACTGCACTAAGTGGGACCGTGATTGCTTTTCCATTTTCTTTTCACTAAGGCCGCGTACACACGAGCGGACTTTTCGACATCCAAAGTCCGACGGACTGAGTCCGTCAGACTATCCGATCGTGTGTGGGCTGCAACGGACTTTAGCTTCGCTAAAGTCTGACGGACTTTAGAAATGAAGCATGCTTCAAATTTTCCCGACAGAACTCCGCCGGACCCGGTCCCCTTCGAAAAATCCGCTCGTGTGTATGCTACTCCGACGGACTAAAACCGACGCTAGGGCAGCTATTGGCTACTGGCTATGAACTTCCTTATTCGAATCCAGTCGTACGTCATCACGTTCGACTCCGTCGGAGTTTGGTGTGATGGTGTGTGTCCAAGTCCGTTCGGTCGAAAAGTCCGCCAGAACTCCGGCGGAACTCCGGCGGAACTCCTTTGGAGGTCTGTCGGAATTAAGTCCTCTCGTGTGTACGGGGCATTAGAGACACTTTATTTTCATTACTTAATTTTTTGTATACCGTATATACTCGAGTATAAGCCGAGATTTTCAGCCCCTTTTTTTAGGCTGAAAGTGCCTCCCTCGGCTTATACTCGAGTCACCGCCGTCTGTCTACCCGATCAGCGTGTCGTGCAGACAGACGGCGGCCATTCCACTATTCAAAAGCCGCGCCTCCCTGTCTGTGATAGGCTGAACACTCAATTTCCCAGCAGTCAGTGGTCCGCCTATCACGGACATCCACTCATCCTCATACTACGGACGAGGATGAGAGGATGTCCGTGATAGGCGGAACACTGACTGCTGGGAAATTGAGTGTTCCACCTATTACAGACGGAGGCGCGGCTTTTGAACAGTGGAATGGCCGCCGTCTGTCACAGACGAGGAGAAGAGGTGCGGTGATCCTGGCATGTTTTTACATGCAGATCGCTGCAGAAGGACACAGGCTGCAGAAGGACAAAGAGGCACAGGACACAGGTAGGCTGGACACAGGGATAGACACACAGGGATGGACACACAGGGATGGACACACGGATGGACAGGCATGTCTCACCCTCGGCTTATACACGAGTCAATACGTTTTCCCATTTTTTTTGTGGTAAATTAGGGGCCTCGGCTTATATTCGGATCGACCTATACTCGAGTATATACGGTATATGCTCACATTAGTACTGTTTTACAAATAGAAAAACATTTAATCATTTTCAAAATTGTCACTGCATATACATTTATCATGTGTGTGATATTTACACATAATATATATATTCTTAATTTTAGCGCAACACTTTTTATTTACATGTTAATTTAACTAAAATATCCATTTTAGTGTGTTAGCTGCTGTTTTTCTATGTTTCTGATAGTGCAGTGTTTTTTGGGTTTAATTTGAAATAAAGCTGTGTTGGTATGTAAACTATGCATCCCTGATGGGGGTATTTTGCAGCCCGTGCCAGGTAGGTTATGTAGTACTCATAGGGCAACTGAAACTCTGCAGAACAGTATTCTTGGAAAGCTCCAATCTAGACTGCATTATCTGTAAGCCCTTGTACACACGGTCGGACATTCTGACAACCAAATCCGTTGGATTTTGTCTGACGGATTTTGTCCGAAACTGTTGCATACACACGGTCGGACAAAGTTGTCGGAAAATCCGATCGTTCAGAACGTGATGACGTTATTTCGTTATGACGGGACTACGTTCAGGCTAGTAACCAATAGCTTTGGTCTAGGAATTTGATCTGAGCATGCGTGCTACTTTGTCCGATCGGAATTCTCTACACATGATCGGACAAAGTCCGATCACATCATGTTGTCAGAAAATTTTATAGCCCAGCTCTAAAACTTTGTTGGTCGGATATTCCGACGGAAACAATCCGATGGAGCCCACACATGATCGGATTATCCGACAACACGGTTCCGATCGGACATTTTCCATCGGAATGTCCGACCGCGTGTACAAGGGCTAAAGGAAACTCATCCAGCATTGCGTACTCTGGTCCTTGATCACAGAGGAAAGAATGAACTAATATTATTATTATTATTATACAGGTTTTATATAGCGCCAACAGTTTGCTCGGTGCTTTACAACATGTGGGCAGACATTACAGTTACATTACAATTTGGTACAAGAGGAATCAGAGGGCCCTGCTCGTCAGAGTTTACAATCTAAAAAGGAAGGGTCAATTGATACAGAAGATAATAGCTGTGGGGGGGGGGGGGGGGGGGTGAGCTGATGGAAGTAAAACAGTGTTAGTTAGAAGCAGGATAGGCTTCTTTGAAGAGAAGGGTTTTTAGGGATCGTCTAAAGATGGATAGATTAGGGGACAGTCGGACAGATTGGGGTAGGGAGTTCCAAAGGATGGGAGAAGCGCTGGAGAAATCCTGGAGGCGAGCATTTGAGGTGGTGACAAGGGAGCAAATGTTTCATAAATATACACTTTTGCCCCACTTTTTCTTATTTAGACATAAAAACTCGGATTATTACTGTCATTTTGAGAAATTTCACCAATAAAAACAAAAACCTGACAGACTAAGTCTGAGTTCCAATCGGAGAGTGGAGGGATTCCTTCACTTTTTTTCTGGTAAAAATGAAAGTGGGTTACAGTGGTGGGGCAGTAAGTAAGTCGTAAGAAGAGCATGGGGATACGGCGGTGCAGCAGATGTGCAGGGAGGTGCAGTGGTGGGGCAGATGAGAAAGTGGGTTACAGTGGTGGGGCAGATGAGAAAGTGGGTTACAGTGGTGGGGCAGATGAGAAAAGGGGGTACATTGATGGGGCAGATGAGCAAGGGGGTTACAGTGGTGTGGCAGATGTGCGGGAAGTACAGTAGTGGGAGGGATGAGAACGGGGTTCAGCGGTGGGGCAGAAAACAAGGGGGTACAGTGATGGGGCAGATGTGCAGGGGGTTACAATGGGGGGACAGATGAGCAGGGGGGGTTCAGTGTTGGGTCAGATGAGAAGGGGGTTACAGTGGTGGGACAAATGAGCAGGGGGGTTACATGTTGGGGCAGAGGAGAAAAGAGGTATATTGGTCGGACAGATGAGCAGGGGGCTATAGCGGTGAGGCAGAGGAGCAGGGGGGTGCAGAGCAGAAAGGAGGTACATCGGTGGAACACATGAGTGGGGTGTTACAGTGGTGGGGCAGAAGAGCAGGGGGGTACGGCGGTGTAGCAGATGTGCAGGGGGTTTCAGTGGCGGGGCAGATTAACAGGGGGGTACAGCGGTAGAGCAGATGTGCAGGGAGGTACAGTGGTGGGACAGAAGAGCAGGGTGGTACAGTGGTGGGGCAGATGTACAGGGGGTTACAGTGGTGGGGCAGATGTGAAAGGTAGTACAGTGGTAGGGAAGATGTGCAGGGTTGTACAATGGTGGGGCAGATGTGCAGTAGGGACAGTGATCTGAGGTGTGATGGTACATGAATTGGGGCTGATCTGAGTGCAGGATGTTAATTTCTCACTACTAAAGTCGTTTACAGCATTTACTTTATAAAAAATCCTTTTTGTTTCTGAGAGCGTGAAGTTGACATTTTTTTGTTATAAAATCGGCACACTCAGTTTCTTTGAAAACATTTTTCGGCACACTGTGCTCAAAAGGTTGCCTATCCCTGGTCTGGAACATGTACTGTTTTGTGATGTTTTGCTTTGTTTTTATTTAATAAAACGTTATTGGAGATACAAAAAATAAATAAAAATACTCGGATTCCTCCTGTATTGAATTGTATTGTAACTGTACTGTCTGCCTTCATATTTGAAAGCACTGTGCAAACTGTTGGCCCACTGATAGGAAATGAATGGATCTCAAGGGAGCGGTGGTGGGTCTATCAACTCAAACTATTTATAAACCGTCCTCTGAATTTTTATCAGAGATAATAAAAATAATGTGCTAACAGGGAAAGCCATGATATCTAAGTATTATACCTCCAAATAAGATAAGATTTATTCGGCTCCATTCATTAAAGCAGATCCCACGCGGTATTTAGGTGATCTGACACATTTTTCCCAAATATCGCATGCAAAGCTGCGAAGGTCAATTCACTTTTTCTTTATGGGATATTTACCTCAATAAGCAAGAATGCTTGGAAAATACTGCAAAACACGACGTTAAAGTCAATTCACTAAAATAAATAAATGAATGCATTAAATAAATAGTGATCCAAACATGCTATAGTTAAGGAATGTGTTTCATTATAGCTGGTTGTTAAGGAGCCGGCAGCCACTGGTGCTGTTAACAACCAGTAATTATCTGGTTGTTAAGGAGCGGACGGTCACCACATCCTGAACAACAATGACCAAACATAAGAAGTGCTGGCATTAAATTTCTTTAAAAAAAAAAAAAACAGCATGGGGATCAGAGGCGTCGCTAGAAGGTGGCTATTGTAGGCTATAGCCCGGAATCTGGGGCCCATAGCCCCGAGTCTCTAGGGCAGGGCTCGGCACCTGGCTGTCACCCGCTGAATGCGGGCACCCGGCCCGCGGGCATTATCACAGGGCTGGATGGAGGTGGTACAGTGGGGTGGGGTGCAGAGGACAGTGGACACTACAGTGAAGGGTGCAGTGCTGGGCACAGGTGAGGCTGCACTCCTGGGTACTGGTGAGGCTGCATAGACAAGCACAGCTGAGCCCTGCATTCTTTATGTAGACAACTCCTGAGCCCCAAGGCTCTCTGGGGACCCTGATGTAAGGAAGGGCCTCTCTGGGGACCCTGATGTAATGAGGGGGCTCTGAGGGACCCTGATGTAAGTAGGGAGGCTCTCTGGGGACCCTGATGTAAGTAGTGAGGCTCTCTGGGGACCCTGATGTAAGTGGGGGCGGCTCTCTGGGGACTTAGATGTAAGGGGGATCTCTGAGGACCCTGATGTAATGAGGGGGCTCTGGGGGACCTTGATGTAAGTGGGGGGGGGGCTCTGGGGGAACTTGATGTAAGTGGGGGGCTCTCTGGGGACCCTGATGTAAGGGGGAATCCGCACTCAGCTATGTAACGATATTATATACTGTATATATATTTATATATATATATATATATATATATATACACACACAAGTATGTATATTCTAAGCATGTGTATGCCCACCTAAGCGTATGACTTTCTTTACTTCTCTGCTATGGGCTCTAGCCCCGGATCTTTTCTAGACCTAGCAACACCCCTGGTGGGGATATTAAAAAATTGCAAGCTATCACTACTAAACCACATCCCTTCATAAAATAGCTCATGTGGTATTTTAATAGCATTTTAGTGAAATGCAAACATTTTTTTTTAAAAAGCTAAGAGATATTTTACTGCAGATCTTAAAGTGGTAGATACCATTTTGTGAATAGAGCCCAGGGCTCAAGTCCTGCGGGAACGCATGGGAACGGAGTTCCTGTACTTTTTCCACAACAGGAGCTCAGTTCCCGTTAGCAGCCGCGTCCTGCAAGACTTTGAAGTATGTGAGCTGGGTGGCAGGTGCTACACCAGCAGCCGCCGACACAGCTCGCAATAGTAAGTGCCGCACACCAGGGGTGGACTGACCATTCAGGCATTGCCAGTAGGGGGCCCCATGACAGCTTCCGCTTCGATCTACCTGTCAATCACAGCTAGCTGACGGGTAGATCAGGTCCCTGCTGCTAAGAGATTGTATTTAGTCAGACCTCTCGTGATGCGCTCCTCCCCGACGGCCCCTCCTGATTTTCTGCCTCCTCATCTCCCCCCCCCAGTCTCCTGCATACTTGCTCTGTGTGTCCCACTGAATCCCCCCCTCCTCTATCTTCAGTGCCATATGATGAGAGAACCCAGAGGAGGAGCACAGCTATTCTGCTCACAGGACATGCAGGGAGAGAGGTGAGCTGAGGGAGGAACATCAGTTTGGGGTGGTAAGCTGAGCACAATACCTGGCAAAGTTTAATGCCAGGAGGGAAGTTTATGTGGAAATATGTGAAGGGTTGGAATAGCAGCGAGTGTGTGTTGGAGCCCCTGCAGAGTTTGCAGCCCCCCCCAAGCTAACATACATCTCCTAAGCAGGAACACATCACTATCTTCCCAAGCATTCTGTCCAGATAATGTGCAGTTCATTTATGACCTTTCCGTTTAACCCTGTGTTATCCAAACTCTGTTCAATGAAAAGTGTAAACTCACCACATAAACACTCTATATACAAAATAACATTCCCCAATAAAGATCAGAACATGATGGTCACATTTGTATGGAAGCACAATTGAATGAATGCTGATTATTCAGAGAATTACCGTATTTATGTTTATTGAGGATTGTTTTTTTTTTTTAATGTACAGCTTTATACACACAATACGAAAATTGGATGAAAAATACCACTTTTGAAGTGTTCGTGCATATGAGCGTATCATTTATTTATTTTTTGGTGGGGGAAGTGGATCTTGGGTGGGAGTTCCCACACTTTTTTCCCCAGGACTTGACCCCTGATGGAGCCCTTTGTCATCAGTCACAGTCATCACTGCAGGTTTTTAACCACACTAACATAATGATAACTTATGGATGGACTTATTCCCTCCACCATGCATAATTAAAACCAACTCTGTCTGCTGCGGACAACACTATCCTGTTATTTTAAGAAAAAAAAAGTTGCTGCTCATCAGAGGATATGATAGCAAATTCTGCTACAGGCTTTTGTCTAATAATTACCTACATTTTCCTATTCCCTGGAGCCTGAGCAGGATTTATCCATTGCCAGCATCAATGAATATTTAACAAGTCCAGAAAAACTAGTCTGAATTGATGATGGAGAAATATGAGGCAGCCTGGATGCTATTAATATGGCTCGTTAGATGTGGCGGCTTTGATTCGCTCTTATTGTAGAGTTATGTACTGGAAACAGATGTGGGATATCATATCACACAGCTGTCCTGCGCACTTCAAGTCGTTCCTCTTATCACTTTTGTGCTAGCCTCAGACGTATAAACATTTTTATTTAGATTTAGAATACTCTTTAATCATGATTTTCATCGATTTTTTTATTGTATTGGAAATGTTAAGTGAACCTTCAAAGTTGGGACGCAGACTCAAGTAATGGCGTCCAGTCTAAACAGAAAGCTGAGTGACTGAGGTGGGAGACAGTGGCCCTGCTCGGTGAGCGCTTTTTGTCCCTTACCTCACTGTAGGGTGCTCATATTGGAACCTGCTGTGGCCAGGGCAGGACTTACCATTGGGCTTGACTGGGCTCAAGCCCATGGGCCCCATCGAGATACATAGCCAAGTGTACTCGGCTCCACTCCGCTCACAGTTACGCCCAGTCCCGCCCTATGATGGACATAACACAGGGACTGGGTGTGACTGTGAGCCAAGCCGAGTACACTCGGCTACTCTCAGTTCTGCTCAGGACTGCGAGAGGATCCGAGAGCCGCTGTAAGGACATATTCTGTGACCCATCACAGTTTGCTACGGAAGTGACGTTCCGTCGCCGCCATCTTGCTACACCCCACACTCGTCCACAGTAAGGATACACTAAGAAGGGGTAAAGCGGACATGTTTTTACACCCAGCAGAGTTTTGCATTTTAGACGTATTTATAACATTAAAGTTAGAATATAGTGAAATACAGTACTTACAACTCCGTCTGACTACTTAGATGTTGAATTTTAAAAGCAGCAAAACTTCGGTCAGATTAGCAAACCTGTGAGATGAGCAGGGTTGCCGCTGCTTTTAAAATTCAAGATCTAAGTAGTCAGTATTATTTCACTATATAAACTGACTTTACTGTTATAAATACGTGTAAAATGCAAAACTCTGGTGGGTGTAACAAGATGTCCGCTTTACCCCTTCAACATGTATCCTTACTGTGGAAGAGTGTGGGGTGTAGCAAGATGGTGGTGACGGAACGTCACTTAGTTAGCAAACTGCGATGAGTCGCCGAATATATCGTTACACCGCCGAGAGGACCCAAGAGCCGCCGAGATACACAGGACTCTGTATCTTGGCAGGCCATTTTTAAACTTCAAGACTGCATTGACAAGGCTGCACATGACACTGGGGCAAGGCTGCAAATGACACTGGACAAGGCTGCACATGACACTGGGGCAAGGCTGCAAATGACACTGGACAAGGCTGCAGATGGATGGGTAAGGCTGCAGGTGGACACTGATAAGGCTGCATTGATGGGCATTTAAATGTAAGTTTTTTCCTTAAAATTCGCTCCTAAACTTGGGGTGTGTGTTATACACTGACACGTGTTATACGCTGATAAATACGGTAATGTATAGAAGGTAGTGCCCAAAAGTGACTCAAGCCCAGGGGCCCCCACCACCCTAAGTCCTGCCCTGGCTCTGGCGCAGGGTCAGCTTAAGGACCTGGCCTGGGTATTCATGAGAACAAGGCCTTGCATTAATCATAAAGTGTGAGCCTTTATGGTGAAGAGAATCTATACCAGCCTTTCTCAACCTTTTCACCACAGAGGAACCCTTGAAATAGTTCTCCGGTCTCGGGCAACCCCTGCTAAAAATTTGAAATCTACAACTCACGATACATTAGTGTGATGGTCAGTGGGAAGAATGGTCCTTACACTTGTGGTCATTGGGAAGAATTACCTCCTTACAGATAGCTAAAAACATCAATGGTGTCAGTGGGAACTTATCTGAGAGGCAGAAATTGGCCAATGCTGAAGGAACCCCTACAACCTCTGGAGGAACCCTGGTTGATAATCACTGATCTATACTGTAGATTAACAATATGGGTCAAGTGTTTGAATCCTGGGTGGGACACGTGTGATTGGTGATGTATGGGGCATGTTCTGCAGCCCCATTTTGCAACGGTTATTCATCTTGAGAAGGAGAGAGGAGAATATCGGTGTCTATTGGCTCCAGGTGTGGAGAGGTTAAATGCTTAGGAACCGAGGCGGCGGTGCGTCATGACGTAGGACGCAGGTTCTGGGGGAGGAAGCAGTGAGAGGCCGGCCGGAGCGAGAAGACGGCGTGCTGTGCGGGGGACAGCTGGAGTAGTGAGAGGCCCCAGCTGGAGGAAACATCCATCCCGGTTTCATCTTAGACGCCACCGCTCCGGAGACCGGCCCCCCCCCGCTAGATGCCACATGGGGAACAGGCAGGGCGAAGATACAATCCGGGCTCTCCGCGTCCCCGCCGCCTTCCCTCCCTCTCCCCCTCGCCGTTCGGCTCACCGCTAGCACATAGCGCGGAGAAGGGCTCTCAACCACCGCAACCATAAACGAAGGAGAGGATTGAAACCAATGGCAACGTGGAGCAGATAAGCAATAATGAATTTGTGATCTTGTTGTTTTGATTTCGCAGTTGTGCTGAAGGTTTTAAAAGTGTTCGAGTGGCCATTGCTAGAGTTGCCGGATCAGGGGAGTGAATGAGCATTCCAAAAAGAGCTGTGTGATTATGCAAAATCCAAGAGCAGATCTGTGGAAAGCGGCAATGGAAATGACACCCCACCTGAGGCTTTAAATGAAATCCCGGCTTGGTTGGGCAACACAGTAGGGGACTATACTAAATATATGGAGTGCAAACTCTTCTTAGACCCCAAAAGAATAAGACATGGCGGCAGAGGGGGATATTTAATTCAATGTTTTCCCTTTTCCTTTAATACCTGATGATCTGGACATGTGGAGGTAAAAACTGGCTAGGGGGCGCCGCTGGTGTGTGTTTCTCTCTGTGTGCTCTTCTGGTCTTATTGGCCCGGACTAAAAAGCAAACTACCCTGTATGTTTGTTTAAATAGGTGTTGTGGAGTCCTATACCCTAATTGTGCTGTCCTAAAAGACCCCCCTTTAAAACCTAGGAGTACAGGAGATGGTGGAAAGTTTTATCTAAGGAGGGCACAACGTGGTGTGGGTCCCTTTTTTTTTTTTTTTTTGGGATGGAATAGGAGTACATCCAAGTACCCACGTATTGAGATATAATTTAAAAAAAAAAAAAAACTTTCAATCCTTGTGCAAAAAAAAAAAAAAAAATGAATAAATCCTCCAAACAGAATGGGCGGAGAGGGGGCCTCAAAACCCCAAAAAATACAACTGACAGCACAATTAAGCAATATTTGACCCAAGGGGGAAGCCCAAAGGGGGAGGGGGCGGAAGAAAAACCCCCGAATACAGGAAAAAAGAAGGGTCAAGATAAAAAACAGGAGAAAAGTAGGGAACACTCAAGGGATGACCTCACAACCGAAAGCGAAATGGAGTTGAGTAGAGATGGTGAGCATCAGGGAGTAGACTTGCCTCTAACTCTGCAAGTCCTGAGAGAAATGCTATCTAATCTTGAAGTCGCAATAAAATCAGAAATCGCTTTATTGCGAGGAGATTTGGGCCACCTATTAAACAGAGTGGAAGAAGTGGAGTCTAATATGGAAAAGCAAGCCCTAGAAATAGAAAGAGTAAAAGACCATATTAAATTAATTAATCAGAATCAGAGGAAAATTTTGTATCAATTAGAGGATCAAGAAAATAGAAATCGCAGACAAAATTTAAGAATACGTGCAGTTCCTGAAAGCAAGCAAGAAGACCTGAGAGAGATTATTAAAAATGTATTTAATCCACTCCTGAGCAGAGGAGAGGATGGATTCCCCAAAATTGAAAGGGTCCATCGTGTAGGTAGATTAAGGGACGGAGGATCAAATAAGCCTCGGGACATTATTGTTAGATTCAGATTCTGTGAAGATAAAGACGAGATATGGTCAAAATTAAAGGGGAGAGAGATCTTGAACTATGCAGGGGCAGATCTACAAATTTTCCCTGACTTAGCCGCAGAGACTTTGACTAGAAGGCGGCTATTGAAACCCCTCCTGGAGCTGATGAAAATGCAGAACATACGTTATAGTTGGGGGTTTCCGGCTTGTCTTATAGGATTTAAGGATGGCAAGACAGCAAGGTTGCGTTTCCCAGACGAGTTGCTGGATTTCTGCGAGAGTCTGGATATTCAGGCACCGGCTTTGCTGGGCTGGATAGAAGGGGATCCGGGGGTGTTGGGGGGAGGGGGGGGGTGGCTGGGAGGAAGAGAGAGAAGTACGTGAAAGTTAGTCTAAGTATCTGTGTGGCAGTGGGGGGCTGGTCTGACCACCCCCCCTCCCCCCCCTTGGAAATACCTTGGGGGGGAGGAGGGGATGGGGAGGCCGAAAACTGCTCTGTACCTTAGAATCTACAGGGCTTATCGAGGGTCGGGATTACCGGATCACTCGGTGAGCCAAGGGCCAGATTTAGGCCGGGGGAGGGGGGGTGGGGGGATAGAGTGGGAGGGGGTGGGGGGAGGGGTTGGTGGAGGGGGGGGATGGGGGGGGAGGGAGGGGGAGGGTTGGGGGGTAGGGGAAGGGAGAGACAGGGTGAGGGGAGGGAAGGAAAACCTATGGTAGAGGAAGTAAGAAAGATATTCACATTAGATAATCTAGAGTCTCAATAACGCAAGCCATAAATTTTATGTCATATAACGTCAAAGGGTTAAATTCGCCTAGTAAGAGGCATAAGATATTGAAGGAATTGAGGTTTTATAAAGCAGAGGTAATTTTTTTACAGGAAACCCATTTTTCCCATAAGGCTAATATTAAGCTATATTCAAAGGAGTTTCCTATGTGGTACTACGGTGATGCGATAACAAGTAGAGGGAGGGGAGTAGCTATTGGTTTTTCAAAAAAGATACAGTTTAATTTAGAAGATAGAATGGTTGACCCGGAGGGAAGGTACCTAATCTTGAGAGGTAAATTAAGAGATACGGAATGTACACTGATTAATATCTATGCCCCTAATCGGGACCCTATAAAATATCTAGAGGGCCTCCTGGGGAAACTAAGAGATTTTGGGAGAGGACCAGTAATCCTGATGGGGGATCTGAATTTTTGTGTCGATCCGGGACTGGATAGTACGTCCAGTGCACAGGGGACTAGTAAGGCGCAATTAAAAAGAATAAAACAAAAACTTCATAATTGTCAATTAGTAGACGTTTGGAGAGTACAGCACCCAAATGAGAAAGATTTCACGTTCTACTCCCCTGTGCACGGGACGTATTCCCGGATCGATTATATCCTTGTAGACCATAGAATTCTGGAAATGGTGGTTGAGACCTCGATTGGGGTGGTCTCACTCTCCGACCATGCTCCCGTTAGGATGAAGCTGCAATTAAGGGGAGGAGAGCGTAAGCCCTTCACCTGGAGGCTAAACGAAGGTTTGATTTAGGATGCAGAGGGAGAGGAGAGGATCAGTAAAGAATTAGTACAATATTTTTCGATCAATAATACCGGACATATTTCAAGCCAGAATCTATGGGAGGCCCACAAAGCCTATATTAGGGGGATCCTGATATCAATGGGAGCTAGAAGAAAAAAAGAGAGATCAGAAAAAATTAAAACATTGATAGAAGAAATATTTAGAATAGAGCAGCAACATAAAAAACACCCGAATCAGGATAAGGAAATTTTTCAAAAATTAGTAATTAAACGGGATGAATTAAGAACCTTGATGGAACAGGAAACTCAAAAAACGTTCAATCAATTAGCTAGGGATAGGTACTATGGGGATAACAAACCTACTAAATATTTAGCAAGAAGATTACAGAGGGTTAAATCCAGAAACTACATAGGGAAAATTCAGTCAAGTAAAGGAGATATGGTTTACGGAACAAGCGAGATCGCGGAAATATTTAGGGGGTATTACGAGAAGTTATATGCAGTTGACCAGCCTATAGGACTCAAGGTAGAAGAAAAGGAACTAAAAATAGAGGAATATCTGGAAAGAGCCCGATTGACAAAAATTTCAGAAATAGAAATGGAAAGCTTAGAGAAACCTATTTCAGAGGAGGAATTAAATAAGGCTCTGATGGACTCAGCATCTGGTAAAAGTCCGGGACCAGATGGGTTTTCTGTATTCTATTTCAAGAAATTTAAGAAATTATTAATTCCCCATCTATGTAATTATTTGAATAATCTAGGGGTTGAGTACGAACTGAGTGAAGAAGCGAGGACTGCTTCTATAACGGTTATACGGAAGGAAGGGAAGAAAGAGACTTTGTGCTCTAATTTCAGGCCTATTTCGTTATTGAATGCCGATACAAAGTTGTTTGCAAAAATTTTGGCCAGTAGAATGAAGATTTTAATGAAGTCATTAGTCCATCCCGACCAAGTGGGTTTTGTATCTGGAAGGGAGGGGAGGGATAACGGAGTGAGAACATTGCTCCTTATGTCCCAGGGTGAGGGGGGAGGGGCCCCGAGTCTACTCCTGTCGATAGATGCCCAGAAGGCCTTCGACAGGTTAGACTGGGGGTTCATGTTTAGAACCCTGGAGACAATGGGTGTGGGACCCAAAATGATCCAAAGGATTAAGACGCTCTACTATCACCCAATCTCTAGGATTAAGATCAACGGTACGCTTTCTCTACCTTTTGAGATGAAAAATGGCACAAGGCAGGGGTGTCCTCTATCACCCCTGCTGTTTGTGCTATCCCTAGAACCTCTTCTTGCCTCGATTCGCAAGGATCCACGGATCAAAGGAATCTTAATAGGACAAGAAGAGCATAAATTGGCTGCGTTTGCTGACGATGTGTTATTTTATATTAGGGAGCCAAGTAATACGATGCCTAAATTAATGGAAGCTATAGCACATTATGGCCAACTTTCAAATTTTAAAATTAATATAGCCAAATCGGAGGTACTTAATATCAATACGGGCGAACTGGAAAAAAGGGGGCTTCAAAAAAAATTCTGTCTTCCCTGGCGGAAGGCAATAAATTACTTGGGAATAAAACTTACAATCCCATTAGAGAATTTATTTAAATTAAATTTTGTTCCATTACTAGATGAAATTAAAAAAGAGTGCAATAGATTGGTTAATAGACCCTTGACCTGGTTGGGACGTATTACTAGTCTAAAGATGTTCATTGTTCCCAAGATCCTTTATAAATTCCAAATGATCCCCATAGAGATACCGAAGTTCTATTTTTCGAAGATTAAGACCCTGTTAGGGGGATTCATATGGAATAAAAAAAAACCTAGGGTCTCCTTCGATATCCTGAAGCGAAGCAAACTTAAAGGGGGACTTGCGGTACCAGATATACAACAGTATTACAATGCTATCGTATTGTCGAGACTAATAGAGTGGGTAAAAGTTAATAATAAGGAAAAAAGATGGGTTAACATAGAGAATGGGCTGAGTAAAACACAGTTAAATAAAATAGTTTGGAACCCGCCTAGACACAGGACATTGGATATTGGCACTAGTATATTGACACAGAACACACTTAGGGTTTGGGATAGGGTTTATAAGCATCTAAATAAGCAATACAATTCGCCACTTTTGGAATTAAAAGAAAACGAATATTTCCCGCCAGGGTTAAAAATAAATAGCGGAAATTGGTTGAAAGATAAGGCACAGGTGCGGGATATTATAAAAGGAGGAAAGATTTTGACATTACACGAGATGAAACACAAAGGGGATTTAGGTAAAATAGACGAGTGGAGATATCTCCAGCTGGCTCACTTTGTCAGAAGCCTACCACAGCCATTAAAAACGGAAGAGGAGTGGTCACCCCTGGAGAAGCTTTGCTTAGCAGAAGACTCCAGGGGAACGATCTCTAAGCTGTATGGGCTCCTGGCCGAGGAAGGAGAGCTGGAGAGTCTACCCTATATGCAGAAATGGGAAATGGATATGGGAACACTATGTGATAATAGCACTAAGAGGAAAATTTTTAAACTTATACATAAATCTGCAGTCGATAGCAGAACAGCAGAAATGAATTATAAACTTATTTCTAGATGGTACGCTACCCCAGACAAAATGCATAAAATTGATCCAAGTAAATCCGGGGATTGTTGGAGAGGATGTGGGGAAGTAGGAACAATGGCCCACCTGTGGTGGAAGTGCCCTAAAATAAAGGAATATTGGAAAAGAATATTACACCATATAAGAGAAATTACAAATATCTCAATCCCCGAGGATCCATGGGTGGTTCTATTTCATGGTACGAGGGAGGAAATGAAAAAATATCAGAATTCTTTGGTACCACATCTTTTAAATGCAGCCAAGAGACTGATACCAAAGAATTGGCAAAATGAGGAAAGCCCAGCAACATGGGAATGGATCGATACTGTGGAAGAGACTTACAGGATGACTAGGCGAAGGGAAAGCCAGGAGGATAGGGGACAGACAGGAGTAGAGATATGGCATGAGTGGAAAAAATTTAAAAAATCATGGAGCTACGCTGAGCATATTAGATTCTGAGAAGGTTGGAACTTCTACGCATAGGTGGTGGGAGAGGGTTGGCGGGGGGAGAGGGGGGGGGTGGGGTGTAAGGGAGTGAAGAAGGGGAGAAATGGGTAGGGTCGAATTATATAATGTTTTCTTTTTTATTTATTTTTTTTGCTTCGTTCTGCTGGTATACTTTTCCTTCTGGATAAAAGTAGCTTTTTGTATTTGTAAAAAAAAAAAAAAGAAACGGAAAATCTTTGTTCGGGATTTCAATTAGAAACTAAATGCTACAATGATGTGGAGATGAGGATAACGTATATGAACGTTAATCTGATTGGACCTCATGAATAATTCGCTGAAGTAGCAAAAAAAAAAGAAAAAAAAAAAAAAAAAAAAAAATGCTTAGGAACCAAAGTGTGGAAAACTACTTTAATGGCTTGCGGTTTCTAACCTGCCCTCTAAGGGGCAAACTCCCTGTTTCGGTGGCCCAGCCCCCAGGTAAGACTTTGTAAATCTCAGGATTGGATGAACTGAAATACAATCCTTTGGTAGATAAAACAGCTCTTATATACTGTACAGTATATGTATTTCATTTGTGCATTTAGCCATTTGCCCAGAGTACGGCTTTTATATGGTGTTTAGCCGGGAGTTTTGCTTTAACAGATTATCATTTCTGACTAAAAAATGTGCACTCTTTGCTTTTTCCATACATTCTTGATTCTGCGTTACTGGAATGTCTGTGCTTATTTTTGAGCTTAGATACTTTTATCCTGTTTACAATTGAATATCTCATTAATACATTCAGAGACAGATCAGAGGCAGAGCGATGCTGAGTCGGGACACATCGCTGATGTCAGATGAAACAGCTGTGATGATCTCTTCCTTCTTAACAAATGCATCAGAAATGCGTGCCATCTAACAGATCGGAGTTTACACAAAAGCTTTTTGTGATAGAAAACACCAGAGAAACTTTTCTGTCCTGCTGCTAAATTATAATACATGGGCTCTGGATTTTCCCTTGACATCATCATTATACTGCTAACTTTCTTTACATTACATTTCTTTTTCATTGCTCTGTATTAATCACGTCGCATCAGGCATGTACTGACCATCGGGACTAACGGGAGTTTCCTGGTGGGCCGATGGCTCAGTGGGCCACTCTGACGTAAGGGGGCTGGTGATGGGACCCTCTGATGTAAGGGGGGCTGCTGATGGGACTCTCTGATGTAAGGGGGCTGGTGATGGGACACTCTGATGTAAGGGGGCTGCTGATGGGACTCTCTGATGTAAGGGGGCTGGTGATGGGACACTCTGATGTAAGGGGGCTGGTGATAGGACCCTCTGATGTAAGGGGGCTGGTGATGGGACACTCTGATGTAAGGAGGCTGGTGATAGGACCCTCTGATGTAAGGGGGCTGCTGATGGGACACTCTGATGTAAGGGGGCTGGTGATGGGACACTCTGATGTAAGGGGGCTGGTGATGGGACACTCTGATGTAAGGGGGTGCTGATGGGACACTCTGACGTAAGAGGGTGCTGATGGGACACTCTGACGTAAGAGGGTGCTGATGGGACACTCTGATGTAAGGGGGCTGGTGATGGGACACTCTGATGTAAGGGGTGCTGATGCGACACTCTGTTGTAAGGGGGCTGCTGATGGGACACTCTGTTGTAAGGGGGCTGGTGATAGGACACTCTGATGTAAGGGGGTGCTGATGGGACACTCTGATGTAAGGGGGCTGCTGATGGGGCACTCTGATGTAAGGGGGCTGGTGATGGGACACTCTGTTGTAAGGGGGCTGGTGATAGGACACTCTGATGTAAGGGGGTGCTGATGGGACACTCTGATGTAAGGGAGCTGGTGATGGGACACTCTGATGTAAGGGGGCTACTGATGGGGCACTCTGATGTAAGGGGGCTGGTGATGGGACACTCTGATGTAAGGGGGTGCTGATGGGACACTCTGATGTAAGGGGTGCTGATGGGACACTCTGATGTAAGGGGGCTGCTGATGGGGCACTCTGATGTAAGGGGGCTGGTGATGGGACACTCTGTTGTAAGAGGGCTGGTGATGGGACACTCTGATGTAAGGGGGCTGGTGATGGGACACTCTGATGTAAGGGAGTGCTGATGGGACACTCAAAATGTATGTGGGCCAGTCTGGATGAAGTCCAGGGCCAAATTTCTGTCCCAGTCCAGCCCTGTGTCGCATTACCATATTGCCAGTGTTCATTATGTTGATTTGGGGTATTTATTACATTACATCACACAGACAGCTTTCACCATAGTGGCCTACATATAACGTCATCTCACTGGTGGCTTACACTGCAAATAGCCATTGTGGCCCGTACTTCCCAAAACACCAGCCTCACGCTGAAGGTCATCAGGCTCTCCCACACTTTTAGTGGCTCAAGACAATGTGCATGAATTGGTATCTGTGCTGGGGTATGAATAGTCACAAACCATCATGCTGCGAGCATCACACTGGCTGTTAATGATCATGTGACATTATACTGCCAGCCTTTACTACATTGGCTCTAGTGGATCCTTTGGCATCATCACCATGCATGCTTTTGTTACCTGGATCGTAGCTGATAACTGCTGTGGAACTTATTTGTTTGTTGCTGCTGTATTATCCTTCTTCAGTGTGGTCAGGGCTTAACTGAATATTTATTAATGCAGAAGTAAAGCAGCCATTTACTTGTCTATGGGTTGTCTCCAATGATGCAAGGGGCAGCCATCTTGGTTGAGTCTGATTCAGTACTGGAGCTGACTGGTTGATGTGACAAAGCAAGGCGAAATGGGTTGGCAGCCTGGTGCAGAAAAGGAAGAGAACTGTCTTGAAACAAGCAGATGTGTGGGAAAAAGACTGGGCTGCTGCTGCTGGCTGAACAGAACTCTGCCCTAGCTGACCACAGTTGGGAGAAACAAAGAATCTACTCACCTTGCCTCAGAGTTTGGGAACCTTCTCCCTGAGAGGGTGTGATATGTGCAGGGCCGTTTTTAAGGCAGGGCAAAAGAGTCATCTGCTCTGGGCCCTGTCATTGTTGTGGGGCCCAAAGCAGCTGCCTCATACTTGCCAACTATCCTGGTTTAAATTCCCTTGTTCCTTGAGGTTTTAGTCCTGTGCTGTGCCCTGATATCTCGGTGTGAAGTTCTGTTACTAATGCTGCCCAGGGTAACTGTAATCCAACAGAGCTTTTACTCTCTGTCCAGAGGAAAAAAAAAACCCTCTGGAAGGTTTCTCCAAACATGTATCATCTTCCATTGGCTCACACCAGCGAACAAACTCCGCAGTGATTGGCTGAAGAGGGTACATTTTCATAACTAAGGTATTGGTCCACTCTAACTGGAACCTCCTTAACAATAGCAGGCAGACGCAATCAATAACCTGAGCTTGGAGAAACCTGCAGAGGGAAGAAAAGGTAAATAAATCCCAAGCCGGCTACAGCCTTGCTGCCATATCAAACAGTAAACTGTACCTACTGTACATTCGGATAATGGCACCATTTAGCCAACTTAAGATAATTCCTCCTGCATTTCTAATCACAGTAGGCATAAAGAATACAGACCTGGCATGCAGCCTGTATATGACATTGGCTGCCCCAGGGCCGTCTTTAATATTGATTGGACCCTGGGCAAAATTTTTCTTGGGGCCCCCCATGCAATTTCCCTCTCCACCTACTCTGAGACATACAATAAATAGCAGCTAGACTTAAAATCAGTTTTCTGTATCAGATTAGGCAGCAATTGAGATTGGTTGCCAGCAGTTACAGCATATCATTACTGCTTATTGACTAGTTGCTAGAGGTTACAGCACACATTACGGCTCACTGATTAGTTGCTAGAGGTTACAGCACATCACCTCCTCACAGCAGGGGAGAATGATATACATAGAAATGCCGCCTTTATTTACATATCAATGCCGCCGGGCGCAGCTATTTACTTAGTATTGTCGCCGCTACTCACATACGAATGCCGGTTATTTACATGTAAACACAGGGTCTGCAGATGAGTCATCTGCACACAACAATAGGGCAGAGCTGGGCAGCATTAGTACCAGCACTTCACACTGAGATATCAGGACACAGCACAGGACTAAAACTTCAAGGGACAAGGGAATTTAAACCTGGATAGTTGGCAAGTATGAGGCAGCTGTTTTGGGCCTCACAACAATGACAGGGCCCAGTTGCCCCTTTTTCCCTGCCTTAAAGACGGCCCTGGGCTGCCCATGCCCTGCCTTGTCTGCTGAGTTCAATAATTACATGTCTCCCTGGTCCCTACTGCCTGAAAGGAGGATGCACATACAGTAGATGAGGTAAAATGTATGAACTTGGCTCTTGCACTTGGTACAGCCGCCATACATCATGGATTGGAGACGCAGTGGTTGGCATGTTTTCTCAGAGTATAAAAATGGGGCACAGGAATTGGGTTTCTCAGAGTAAATGATGCTTTGGATAATCTCCCCGACTGCTGAGCTTTCTTTCCCAAGAGACTGTATAAAATCAGGATATACTGTAGCTTACTGACCTTTATTACCTATCCTTACTATCCGCTCTGTGATTTCAATTTTGATATTTCAAGACTTTCCCCATCGTGGAGCTGAGAACTATAGAAAACAGAAATTCACAGCCTTGGCTGTAAATCCCTTTCAGTAAACAGTAGTTAAGAATATGGTAATAAGGGCTGGTGCAATCTGAGGAGGGTGTATGTTTCCTGACAAACAGGCATTGACTGGAATATCAATTTTTATATCCATATTTTTTATATTGTAAAGTGCTGCGTCAACTGTTGGTACTATAAGAATCCTGTATAATAATAATAAAAAAATTGCACAGGACTGCCCTACAGGCTAGAGAATGTGCCTTGTCCAATCAAAGATGATCTCAAACTGGGAATGATCAGAAGCTGGTGGTCTGTGGTATGGCACACTAATGCCGCGTACACAGGATCGGAATTCTCGTCGGAAAAAGCTATGATGGTATTCCCGTCGGAATTCCGCTCAAACTGACTTGCCTACACACGGTCACACCAAATTCCGACCACAAAGAAACGCAGTGACATTCAACACGTACGACGGGACTAGAAAAAGGAAGTTCAATACCTAGTAGCCAATAGCTTCCATCTCGTAGTTGAATCTGAGCATGCGTGAGTTTTTGTGCGTCGGGAATTGCATACACACGATCGGAATTCCCGATGAAAAGCTGAAAAAAGTTTAAAATATCCAATAGATTTCGTTCCACTTCACAATTGTGTCCCACTTGTTGGTGATTCTTCACAAAAAATAAAAATTGTATATCTTTATGTTTGAAGCCTGAAATGTGGCAAAAGGTTGAAAAGTTCAAGGGGGCCGAATACTTTCACAAGGCACTGTACTTCTAGCGTAGAAAATGCTCCCGCAGGTTACTTCTACTGCTGTTTATAAAGAGAGCCCAGACATTTGGACATGTAGTCAGTGATTAAGGGGATTGGCCACTCTGAACTTTAATCTTTTGCATCACCAGAGATTACACGACTAAATGCCTAGGCTCCGTATTAAAGTATAACTAAAATGTTTTTTTAGTTTTGGGTGGAGAACTCAAGGATTACAGCCTCTTTCAGGTTTTTATTTCCATCTATTTGTCCTGGTGACCGTTTGTCACCAACACAGAAAGTGATGGCATATCCAAAGTTTTTGTGTCCTGTGAAGGGAGCAGTGCTGGTGCATTGTAATGACGCATCACATGGTTTACTTTTTTATTTTCAGCTTTATTGAAACGTTACAAAATAACATTTCATTCATCTTTATGCACCACAGTGCGTTGCAATGCAGTGTATATTTGATGTGCATTTTTTAAATACACGGATATTCTTTAATGCACTGTGAAGCATTTTTGATGTGATGTGATGTGCTGCCTTGTCACCTTTGGGTTCATTGTTTGTCAAGTAAACAGTAAAGGACAGTTTTGGACCTTATATCAAGATCTAAGATGGCGCATGGATTCGTTTTTTCACTTGTCTTTTGAAAGATGTTTGTTTTAATGTGTGTTTACTTTGGTCTGTCACCTCACATATTGCAGACTTGGTACTGTCATACACCATAGGGCTTGAACCAGGGCTCAAGTCCTGCGGGAACGCATGGGAACGGAGTTCCTGTACTTTTTCCACAATAGGAACTCAGTTCCCGTTAGAAGCCGCGTCCTGCAAGACTTTGAAGTATGCAAGGTGTGTGACAGGTGCTACACCAGCACAGAGCGCAATAGTAATTGCCGCACAGCTGACCATTCAGGCATTGCCAGTAGGGGGCCCCATGACAGCTTCCGCTTCGATCTACCTGTCAATCACAGCGAGCTGATGTGTAGATCAGGTCCCTGCTGCTAAGAGATTGTATTTAGTCAGATCTCTCGTGATGCGCTCCTCCCTGCCGGCCCCTCCTGATTTTCTGTCTCCCCCCCCCCCCCCAGTCTCCTCCATACTTGCTCTGTGTGTCCCACTGAATCCCCCCCTCCTCTATCTTCAGTGCCATATGATGAGAGAACCCAGAGGAGGAGCACAGCTATTCTGCTCACAGGACATGCAGGGAGAGAGGTGAGCTGAGGGAGGAACATCAGTTTGGGGTGGTAAGCTGAGCACAATACCTGGCAAAGTTTAATGCCAGGAGGGAAGTTTATGTGGAAATATGTGAAGGGTTGGAATAGCAGCGAGTGTGTGTTGGAGCCCCTGCAGAGTTTGCAGCCCCCCCAAACTAACATACATCTCCTAAGCAGGAACACATCACTATCTCCCCAAGCATTCTGTCCAGATAATGTGCAATTCATTTATGACCTTTCCATTTAACCCTGTGTTATCCAAACTCTGTTCAATGAAAAGTGTAAACTCACCACATAAACACTCTATATACAAAATAACATCCCCAATAAAGATCAGAACATGATGTTCACATTTGCATGGAAGCACAATTGAATGAATGCTGATCATTCAGAGAATTACCGTATTTATGTTTATTGAGGATTGTTTTTTTTTTTTATGTACTAACAGTTAAGCTTCATACACACAATATGAAAATTGGATAAAAAATACCACTTTTGAAGCGTTTGTGCATATGAGCGTATCATTATTTTTTTTTTTGGTGGGGGAGGGGATCTTGGGTGGGAGTTCCCACACTTTTTTTCCCCAGGACTGGACCCCTGACAATGCATGTGTATTTTTCTGTAGTTCCTGCTTTCTAGTGTGGAAGTCAGGAATGAGCCAGCCTCATCTAGCAGCCGGCTGATCAATTTCTGGATTACTGGAGAGTGAGAGTGGCGAATACTCGGGACTAATGCCAGCTGTCATATTTTTAGGTACATTAGTGTCCTGGCTTTGGGATTTTTCATCCCTGATCTAATCATTTCTGTATTGTAGACACCTGCACAGTATATCTCTTATTGTGTGTGATGTTTGAAAGCTCTTTGTGAATATTTTTTTGTCCTATATAGACAGCAGCACAATGGATCTTTTCCTGTTAGTGGATATACATTGTCTGATATTTGTTGGCATGATTTGCTTAGCATATTCTTGCTTCATTATCTGTTCATTACCTGTAGTCCAATTCACAGGCTCTCAGCTAGGGGCAGGTACCCCAAAGCTTAATGTCCACCTAAAAGCTACATTTCAGTTAGTGATGGCATCTGGTTGTCATCCACCAGCTTGTTGTTTTAGGCCTCTTTGTAGCTTCTGATCTTATGCCGCATACACACAATCGGAATTCTCGTCGGAAAAAGCTCTGATGGTTTTCCCGACGGAATTCCCACAGAATTCGGCTCAAGCTGTCTTGCCTACACACGGTCACACCAAATTCCAATCGTTTATAACGCGATGACGTACAACACGTACGACGTGACTAGAAAAAGGAAGTTCAATAGCCAGTAGCCAATAGCTTCTGTCTCGTAGTTGAATCTGAGCATGTGTGATTTTTGGTGTGTAGGAATTGCATACACACGATCGGAATTACCGATAGAAAGTTTTTCTGTCCAGGAAAATTGAGAACATGCTATCAATTTTTGGCTGGCGGGAATTTGCACAGCTAAATTCCGATGGAGCGTACACACGGTCGCATTTTCCGATGAAAAGCTCTCATCGGTCTTTTTCTGGCCGGAATTCCGATCGCGTGTACGCGGCATTAGAGTTTTGAGTCTGACAACTTTTGGGTATCACTTCAGCTTTAACATTCTCCATAATATTAAATATATATGAAGTATGTTCACCAATGCCAAGTGCCTGGTGGACAAGATGGGTGAACTAAAAAAATACTGTTACACGAGGAGGATTTGGATTTTGGGGGAATTTCAGAGACTTGCTTCAACAGCTCTCATGATTGTCTGGCAACCATTCAAGGGTATACCCTTTATCGCAGAGATAGAGGGTAAAAAAGGGGGAGGGGTATGCCTGTATATCAAGAATAATGTACAAGTGAATGTGAGAGATGACATCACTAAGCCCTTATACACACGATTGGAGATTCAGACGGAATGTGTCTGATCGGAGCGTTTTGTCGGATATTCCGACTGTGTGTGGTCTCCATCGGACTGTTTCCGTCAGAATATCCGTCGAACCAAATTTTCCAACTTGCCGGAAATACTTTCCGACAAAATACTCTGATCATGTGTAGAGAATTTCGATCGGACAAAGTGCCACGCATGCTCAGATCAAATTCCTACATCAAAGCTATTGGCTACTAGCCTGAACGTAGTCCCATCGTAACGAAATAACGTCATCACGTTACGTACGATCTGACATTCCGACAACTTGGTCCGACCATATGTATGCAATATCACTTCCGGACCTGGTCCGGAATTAATCCGTCGGAATAACTCCGACGGATTTGGTCGTCAGAATCTCCGATCGTGTGTACAAGGGCTAAGGAACTAGGGAGGAGGTGGAATCCTTATGGGTAGAGCTCCAGGAGGATGAAGCCAAAGGGAAAATAATACTGGGAGTATGCTATAGGCCCCCTAACCTGAGAGAGGAGGGAGAGAAGGACCTCCTATCACAATTTGGATTAGCAGCAAGAATGGGAAGTGTTATCATAATGGGGGATTTCAATTATCCAGGCATAGACTGGGCAGAGGGAACCACTCATTCGTCTAAGGCTGTAATATGATACAGCCATACCGTTGTACTTTCCTAAAATACCTCTATAAAAAAAAAAACGCATTATGGCCACTCAGTAGAGCATATTACAAAAAATACAGCAATCATTTTTGGAAAGACAAACTCCAAGTATGTATGTACTGTATATTTTATACATAGTTACATCAGTCCATCACCACTGGAGTATACACCCCTGCTCCAGTGATCTCCACTTGCTTCTGTGTCCCATGCTGTGCTGTCCTTTTGCATTCTGAGCACAGAAGATCAGCTATTTGATACAAGTACCATTTGGGGGAATGCTTTTCATTTTCCGAATGAATGCAAAGCATTCTCTTATTGGTCGAGGTGGGGAGTGTCAGGGCCAGATTAACATAGGGGCTATTGGAGCTGCAGCTCCAGGCCCCTTACCTTAACCACTTGCCGCCCGCCCTATAGGGAATTGACGGTGGCAAAGTGGTTTCATAATCCTGATGGGACGTCATATGACGTGATCAGGATTATGAGCAGCTGCGCGCCCCCGGGGGCGCGCATCGCGGCGATCGTTGTTGCGGGGTGTCAGTCTGACACCCGGCAACTACGATCTCGGTAAAGAGTCTCCGACGGAGACTCTTTACCACGTGATCAGCCGTGTCCAATCACGGCTGATCACAGTGTAAATGGGAAGAGCCGGTGATTGGCTTTTCCTCACTCGCGTCTGTCAGACGCGAGTAGAGGAGAGCCGATCGGCTGCTCCTCTGACAGGGGGGGTCTGTGCTGATCGATTATCAGCACAGCCCCCCGAGGATGCCCACACTGGACCACCAGGGACGCCACCAGACCACCAAGGAAAAGGTAATCCTCCCTAGACCACCAGGGAGGCCAGTCAGCACAATGGATGCCAATCAGTGCCCATAATGGATGCCAATCAGTGCCCACAATGGGCATCACTGATTGGCATGCATTATTGTTTGGCACTGATTGGCATCCATTAGTACAGTATAACACCAATGCCGCCTATGAGTGCCCACCTGTGCCGCCTATGAGTGCCCACCTGTGCCGCCTATGAGTGCCCACCTGTGCCGCCTATGAGTGCCCACCTGTGCCGCCTATCAGTGCCCACCCATGCCCATCTGTGCCGCCTATCCATGCCCATCTGTGCTGCCTATCCATGCCCATCTGTGCCACCTATCCATGCCCATCTGTGCCGCCCATCCATGCCAATCCGTGCCGCCCATCCATGCCAATCCGTGCCAGCTATCAGTGCCAATTTGTGCCACCTATCAGTGTCCATCCGTGTCGCCCATCAGTGCCGCCTATCAGTGCCGCCTATCAGTGCCACATATCAGTGTCCATCAATGCCACCTCATCAGTGCCACTTCATTGGTGCCACATCATTGGTGCCCATCAGTGCCGCCTTATCAGTGCCCATCAGTGTAGCCCCATCAGTGCCCATCAGTGAAGGAGAAAACATACTTATTTACAACGTTTTGAAACTGAAACAAAAAAAAACATTTTTTTTTTCAAAATTTTCGGTATTTTTTTATTTGTAGCGCAAAAAATAAAAACCGTAGAGGTGATCAAATACCACCAAAAGAAAGCTCTATTTGTGGGAAAAAAATTATAAAAATGTCATTTGTGTACAGTGTAGCATGACCGCACAATTGTCATTCAAAGTGCGACAGCGCTGAAAGCTCAAAATTGGTCTGGGCAGGAAGGTGTTTAAGTGCCTGGTATTGAAGTGGTTAAGATAGGCCCATTAAAAAAAAAAAAAAAAAATCACAAAACAAAAACGATTGACTTTGAGGGTCGTGGCTCGGTGAACAGGGGCCACATAGAGCCCAAATATGAGGGGTAGGTAGCTAAAGGTCCACCCCACTACTGATCGAAATTGGGGGCTCCTATCACCTATGGTCCTGGAAATACGGGGCTCCTTGCACAGTCTGTCAGAAGCTACATACACAGAGCGACCAGTTTAAATACAAGCTGGCACACTGTTTGCAGCAGACTGAGAGGATGAGCTCACAGTGCCTCTCCTCACTTCTTGTCAGAGGCACTGAGCTCAATGGGCAGCTTGGAGCCTGCAGATTTTCACCTTCGGCACCGCCTGTCAAACTCGCCTATTGATTTCAAATGGGCACTCTGTGCAACTGCAAACTCGCTCACAGTAGCAGCAGAGTCCAACAATGTCAAACTACCATTCAGCGATGTAAAAAAAAAAGGAGGTGGCAGTAGCACCTCATGAATGCCTACTGCTGCTATACCACTTGTTGAAAAGCAATACACCACTGATCACTTTTAAGAGGGCAGTAAGCATTACCGCAAATGTGAAAGAAACGTGAAACACATCATCATCATTTCCCACTCCTCACCAACCGGGTCACTCCCCAGCCACTTCCCATGTTAGCCACCTCCCTTCAACTTATATCACAGGTGACCATTACCCAACCTGCAGATGACAGACCCTACTCCAAATGATATCACTCCCAGTTACCCCCCCCCCCCCACCCGCTGATTGATATCCCTCCATGACCACCTCATACCCCCCTGCTGACAGACCTCCCTCCCCAGCTTGTCCTCACACACCCTCTCACCTGCAGACCTGTGGATGGGGGAATCACTCCCACAGTGTTATTGTGTTCTGCCAGTGGAGAGCCTTCCCAACCCACACAATACAATCATTAGCTGGCAGTACTGATTGTTTTGGGAAAAACCTGATGGGCTGATCGTAGTCAAGTTGATTAATAGATTGACTTGTGTACAACCAGATAGCCCATACATAGATTGAATATGGCTCTGCTTAATTGGCTTAATTCCAATTCATGTATGGCCCGTTTAACCTCTACGCAGTCCCTAAACATCCTTCCACAAACCTTTACATTTTTCCTTCCCAGGTTCCCTCATCCTCCTTACCTGTACATAGTGCCCACTGTCATAGCCTCCACACTCCTCTCTTGTACATACTTCCCACTGTCTTACCCTCCACACTCGTCTCCTGTACATACTGTTCAGTATCATACCGTCCACACTCCTCTCCTGTACATCCCGCCCACTGTCATACCCTCCACACTCCTCTCCTGTACATACTGCCAACTATCGTTCTCTCCACACTCTTCTCCTGTACATAATGCCCTCATAATACCTTCCACACTCCTCTCCTGTACATACTGCCCCTATCATACCCTCCACACTCCTCTCCTGTACATACTGCCCCCATCATACCCTCCACACTCCTCTCCTGTACATACTGCCCCCTGTCATATCCCTCAGACTCCTCTTCTGTACATAATGTCCACTGCCATACCCTCCACACTCCTCTGCTGTGCATACTGCCCACTGTCATACCCCCACACTCCTCTCCTGTACATACTACCCACTTTTATACCCTCCACATTCCTCTCCCTCTCCTGCACATACTTCCCATTTTTATACCAGCCATACTCCTCCCCTATGCCTCTTACCCACAAAAACAGTTCTTTAAAATTATATTGAATATCCTCAATGTTACCAGCTCTAGAATGGGCACACATTTGTTAGTTCAACTAAAGGAAATCTTCACAGTCCTCATATTTGTTCTGCCCCATTATAAGTACTCATTTCATTTTGTGATTACTACTGTGATATCAGGGAACTGGGGAAAGTGCAGAGAAGGGCAACCAAACTGAGGCATTGAGGAGCTCAGCTATGAGGAAAGATTAGAGGAACTGAATTTATTCACTCTTGATAAGAGGAGATTAAGGGGGGATATGATCAACATGTACAAATATATAAGGGGTCCATATAGTGAACTTAGTGTCGAATTATTCACTTTACAGTCAACAAAGAGGACAAGGGGGCACTCTTTACATCTAGAGGAAAAGAGATTTCATCTCCAAATATGGAAAGGTTTCTTCACAGTAAGCCCTTGTACGCATGTTCGGACATTCAGACGGAAAATGTCCGATCGGACTGTGTTTTCGGATAATCCGATCGTGTGTGGTCTCCATCAGATTGTTTCCGTCGGAATATCCGACGGACCAAGTTTTCCAACTTGGCTATAAAATTTTCTGACAAAATGATCCGCTACTAGCCTGAACGTAGTCCCGTCATAACGAAATAACGTCATCACGTTCTGAACGATCAGAATTTCCGACAACTTTGTCCGACCGTGTGTATGCAACAGTTTCGGACAAAATCCGTCTGAAAAAATCTGACGGATTTGGTTGTCGGAATGTCCGACCGTGTGTACAAGGGCTAAGAGCTGTGAAAATGTGGAATAGACTCCCTGCAGAGGTGGTTCTGGCCAGCTCAGTGGATTGCTTTAAGAAGGGCCTGGATTATTTCTTAGTATTATTATTAGTGTACATAATATAACTGGGTACTAACACTTATACAGTGGTGTGAAAAAGTGTTTGCCCCCTTCCTCATTTCCTGTTCCTTTGCATGTTTGTCACACTTAAGTGTTTCGGAACATCAAACCAATTTAAACAATAGTCAAGGACAACACAAGTAAACACAAAATGCAATTTGTAAATGAAGGTGTTTATTATTAAAGGTGAAAAAAAATCCAAACCATCATGGCCCTGTGTGAAAAAGTGATTGCCCCCCTTGTTAAAACATACTATAACTGTGGTTGTCCACACCTGAGTTCAATTTCTCTAGCCACACCCAGGCCTGATTATTGCCACACCTGTTCACAATCAAGGCATCACTTAAATAGGAGCTGCTTGACACAGTAAGGTCCACCAGAAGATCCTTAAAAGCTACACATCATGCCGAGACCCAAAGAAATTCAGGAACAATTGAGAAAGAAAGTAATTGAGATCTATCAGTCTGGAAAGGGTTATAAAGCCATTTCCAAAGCTTTGGGAATCCAGCGAACCACAGTGAGAGCCATTATCCACAAATGGCGAAGACATGGAACAGTGGTGAACCTTCCCAGGAGTGGCCGGCCGCCCAAAATTACCCCAAGAGCGCAGCGACGACTCATCCAAGAGGTCACAAAAGACCCCACAACAACGTCCAAGGAACTGCAGGCCTCACTTGCCTCAGTTAAGGTCAGCGTTCATGCCTCCACCATCAGGAAAAGACTGGGCAAAAATGGCCTGCATGGCAGAGTTCCAAGGAGAAAACCACTGCTGAGCAAAAAGAACATCAAAGCTCATCTCAATTTCTCCACAACACATCTTGATGATCCCCAAGACTTTTGGGACAACATTCTGTGGACCGATGAGACAAAAGTGGAACTCTTTGGAAGGTGTGTGTCCAAGTATATCTGGCGTAGAAGGAACACTGCATTTCATAAAAAGAACATTATACCAACAGTAAGATATGGTGGTGGTAGTGTGATGGTCTGGGGCTGTTTTGCTGCTTCAGGACCTGGAAGACTTGCCGTGATAAAAGGAACTATGAATTCTGCTGTCTACCAAGAGATCCTGAAGGAGAATGTCCGACCATCTGTTCGTGTACTCAAGCTGAAACGAACTTGGGTTCTGCAGCAGGACAATGATCCTAAACACACCAGCAAGTCCACCACCGAATGGCTGAAGAAAAACAAAATGAAGACTTTGGAGTGGCCTAGCCAAAGTCCTGACCTGAATCCTATTGAGATGTTGTGGTATGACCTTAAAAAGGCCGTTCATGCTCGAAAACCCTCTAATGTAACTGAATTAGGACAATTCTGCAAAGATGAGTGGGCCAAAATTCCTCCAGGACGCTGTAAAAGCCTCATTGCACGTTATCGCAAACGCTTGGTTGCAGTTGTTGCTGCTAAGGGTGGCCCAACCAGTTATTAGGTTTAGGGGGCAATCACTTTTTCACACAGGGCCATGATGGTTTGGATTTTTTTTCACCTTTAATAATAAACACCTTCATTTACAAATTGCATTTTGTGTTTACTTGTGTTGTCCTTGACTATTGTTTAAATTGGTTTGATGTTCCGAAACACTTAAGTGTGACAAACATGCAAAGGAACAGGAAATGAGGAAGGGGGCAAACACTTTTTCACACCACTGTAGGTAAAGTTGATACGGGGAAAATCCGATTGCCTCTCGGGGGATCAGGAAGGAATTTTTTCCCCTGCTTTAGCAAATTGGATCATGCTCTGCTGGGGTTTTTTGCCTTCCTCTGGATCAACTGTGGGTATAGAATTGGGTATATGGGATTGTATGATATTATTATTTTTATAAAAAAAAAAATTGTGGTTGAACTGGATGGACTTGTGTCTTTTTTCAACCTGACTAACTATGTAACTATGTAACTATGTGATGTATAGAGGAACATAGGGGATATCAGCTACTCTAAATATATCACTGGAAAAAAAAAAGTGTCACTGAAAATATTTTTGAAATGTTGGCACTGCCCAAGAGCCACCAGGTCAGTAGGCAGCCCCATGAGAGGCTCCTGGGCTCCTGTGATATTAAAGTGGTAGTAAACTTCCCTAACATTACTACTTTTTAGAGGTCCTAAGGTAGGTTATGCCATAATGCACAAGTATTTACAGCATATTAGCACATTAGGGTACACTTACCTGTCAGACTGATCCCTCCAGTGCTGCAGTGTGATCAATCCAGTGGGTTCCGGGCACTTCCATCTTCACCCGGTCTTTCTTGCGGGTTCTGTGCCTTTGTCACTTCCCTTGGCCAGGCTGTGTTGCTGCCACCTCCATGCATGCACATCCTCTCTCTCTCATCATCCCTCCCTTACCCTTCACCCCTCTCTCATCCCCTTTCTCTCTCTCTATCATTTTATTTGTCACAACAACAAATTGTTAGCATTTTTGTCTTTTTTTTTTAATAAAAAGCTCCACCATAATCCTCAGCACCAGGCCCATGAGGTTCTTACATTGCTAAGTGACTAGGCTATAGGTTTATGGCCCCAGAAGAGCATGCTGGGGAAGTTAGTGAAGGCAAATATGCATGAAGGACCAAAAAGGAACTTGAAAAGCTTCCAGCATGCAGGAGGACAAAGGGGCAGAGCATATCAATTACAGCATATTGCAATCATGGTAATTAGGGAATGAGGAGAGAAATCCAATACATTAGCAAACATTAAATACATAGAATGTGATGTTAAAGGAGAAAAGTTACCTTAATATAGTCCTTCTGCAGGACCTGTATGATGGCAGAACAGGTCTCTGGAATAATGATTCCCAGAGCCTGGGGGGAGATGCCTGTCGAGAACTTCAGGTCCTGAAGACTTCTCCCTGTCGCCAAGTAGCGCAACGTGGCGATGAGTCTCTGCTTCGGAGTGATGGCTGGACGCATGCAGGTATCCTGCCTGCTGATATAAGGGGACAGCAAAGCCAACAGACGATGAAAAACGGGGTCCGTCATCCGGAGATAATTCCTGAAATCATCAGGATTATTCTCCCGGATCTCGCGGAGCAAAGGCATGTGTGAGAACTGGTCACGCTGGAGCAACCAATTCTTGGTCCACAAACACCTCCTCTCCCTGTTCATGGACCTGGCTTGTGTCAAAGCTAAAAGCCCAACACCAAGCCCCTGCACAGCACGAACTCTACGACGAGTACGTACACGAAACATGGCTTGAAAACGGTCGGCTGGTCAGAACGGACAACAGAAAGCACCGATAAACAGCAAGACCTGAAAGAACGAACTGAAAACCAGAAACGAGCAGACAAGAAGCAATGAAAATCAAAGCGTACTATACCAAGATATAGTCCACAATGACTAACAAATGCTAACTGACTACACGCACTGATATAAGCAGATACGCACACGACAAGCACAAACTGAAGAGCAGTAACGATCTGAAGCACAAATCTGAAAAGCGCGAATCGTCTCTAACCAAACTTCTACTAACACGCTGTCAGGAACCATGAAACAGACAGAGACAGAAGTACAATCAAATCACACTTGTTTATTAATAAAAATAAAAAGGTAAATAGAAAAAAGCGTAGTCAAGCATAGCCAGAGTCCAGTAGCCAGATCAGGTAGTCAGCCAGTCCAAAGTTCATAAACCAGATCGGGTAATCAGCCAGGCCAGAAGTCAGGGATCCAAGGAGAGCAACTGCAAGCAGGATAGAAGCCAGGAGGGATGTCAGCAAGCCAGTCTTAAAACAAACAGCAGGAGATGGTTCCTAGTGATGTGACCAACGTGAAGGCAAATGAAAGAGTGAGCTGGAAGGCTTTAAATAGGCAGGTCAGACGAGCATCATGGGGAACAGCTGGTAACTGTGGAGAGAGAAAAAAGCTGGCAATTAGCCGACAGCTGAGCGGCCAGCTCAGAGGAGGAAGGGCTAAGCCAGCCCTGACACATGCGCTAAACACGAGATCAGCAGAAGGAGCCCAAAGGGTGCCAGACATGGTGCTGAACTTCCCTTTTCTAGTTTTCTCGTACGCGGCTTACGTCACCGCGTTCTTGGCAACCGGAAATTCCGTCAACTTAGTCCAACCGTGTGCATGCGACACCACTTCCGGACTAAATCCGTCTGAATTTATCTGACGGATTTTGTTGTCGGAATGTCCGCCCATGTGTACAAGGGCTTAGTCCCTGTACACACGGTCGGACATTCTGCCAACCAAATCCATCGGATTTTGTCCGACGGATTGTGTCGGACGGATTGTGTCCGAAACTGTTGCATACACACAGTCGGACCAAGTTGTCGGAAAATCCGATCATTCGGAACGTGATGACGTTATTTAGTTACGACGGGACTACGTTCAGGCTAGTAGCCAATAGCTTTGGTCTAGGAATTTCATCTGAGCATGCGTGGCACTTGGTCCGATCTGAACTCTCTACACATGATCGGAGTATCTCCGATTGGACCAGTTGGTCGCAAAATATTTCCAACATGTTGGAAAATTGGGTCCGACGGATATTCCGACGGAATCAGTCCGATGCATATCACACACAGTCGGATTATCCGACAACACGGTCCGATAGGACACATTCCGACTGATTCTCCGACCATGTGTACAAGGGCTTAGAGTGCTCCAGATTGGATGCAAGATTTGCATTTGTCTGTGTACGGCCAGTCAGATAGATTTTGGTAGAGTCTCTCCGGCGATACTGCAGGCTGTGCTAACTGTTTTACAGCCTTGTTCTGCCTCCTCAAAAGAAGTTCTCCCCTCAAACAGAATAAGTTCAACCCGTTTAACAAGTCACTGTGGGTGTGATCTCTTGACATCTGGTGGCAGCAATGGGATATTCATGTGCGAATGGCGTTTTCAGTTGCTACCAGCATACAGATTGGGATTTTTGCATTCTTGTAAAATTTTGCCAGCATACAGGTCAACCATTTTAACCCTTGTTCTTCCAGACACATCCACAAGTCTTACCCTTCTGCTGAATGTTTGCACTGTTTATTTAGAAGACTAATGCCAGGCACTTATTATCTGCTACATGTGTAAATACCTGGAGATTGTGGTGAGTTCCGTACTGCTGGTCGCCTCTCCGCTCTGTTTGGTGATAATGAAATCTGCCTTTCATGGGCTGATCATTCGGCCGGAATCTTTCCCTAATAATAAATGAATAGAAATGAAGGGAAATGCTATTAGGATAATTTGCTGTGGGTTATGAATTATTCATCCTGTGATTTCCTATTCGCACTTCTTGAAGTCTGAATCAATTTTTGAACTTCGTGGTGAAGTTCTCATGATGTGGCTCTTCTCTCCTTGCCTTGGTAATAGATTTCTTCTATTATTTAGTATCCGAGGTTTTTTTTTTTTTTCTTATCCAGTCGTTAAATTCTACTAGGACATCCCAGTTTTTTTTTTTTTTTTAAAGGTACAGTGCGCTTCAATCTATCCTATCATTCCTCTTTGCAGCTCACTGCCAGGATTGTACTTAGGTACCCTAGGCACACTTAAATTAAGACACCATTTTATTGAAGCTCCACCCCTTGTGTTATGTGATTATTTAGTCAAAATTCTACTAGAATGAGCTATTGGAGGCAGCATGTACAGTATTTGACTTTATATGCAGAACCACCATTTACAGGGCCGTCTTTAATATAGATTGGACCCTGGGCAAAATTTTTCTTGGGGCCCCCCCCATGTAATTTCCCTCTCCACCTTCTCTGAGACATACAATAAATAGCAGCTAGACTTAAAATCAGTTTTCTGTCTCAGATCAGGCAGCAATTGCGATTGGTTGCCAGCAGTTACAGCATATCATTACTGCTTACTGACTAGTTGCTAGAGGTTACAGCACACATTATGGCTCACTGATTAGTTGCTAGAGGTTACAGCACATCATCTCCTCACAGCAGGGGAGCATGATATACATAGGAATGCCACCTTTATTTACATGTCACCGCAGCTATTTACTTAGTATTGTCACCGCTATTTACATACGAATTCCAGTTATTTACATGTAAACACAGGGTCTGTAGGTGAGTCATCTGCACACAACAATACGGCAGAGCTGGGCAGCATTAGTACCAGCACTTCACACTGAGATATCAGGACACAGCACAGGAATAAAACTTCAAGGGACAAGGGAATTTATACCTGGATAGTTGGCAAGTATGAGGCAGCTGTTTTGGGCCCCCCAACAATGACAGGGCCCAGGGCAGCTGCCCCTTTTGCCCTGCCTTAAAGACGGCCCTGACCATTTATCTGCGCAGACTACCAAACAAGAGAAACAAGGGATGCTTTAGTGTTTATTAAACTTGTAGTGAGTCTTCTAATTCCTTTCCACATTTCTCAACATTTCACCTTCTTCCTCTTTAGCCACAAACTTCCAGTGGTTGCCCTGATCACTGCTAGAATTTATATTTTGGACTGCCTCAAATATCAAAAACTGAACAACATAAATTGTATAATGTGTATCCGGCTCGAGAAACTGCTGCTACCAGACCCAACTGACCAACAGACAAAAGAAAAATACCTTTCAGCACTGAGGTGCCGGGATCACGGAACAGTAGGGGGTCACGCTTGACAAGAAACCACTGGCTGGGTGTGTAACTAATTACAATAACAGCAGGGGGGTTTAAAGGGGTTGTAAAGGTAAATGTTTTTGCACCTTAATGCATTCTATGCATTAAGGTGCAAAAACATCTCACACTGCCGGCGCCCCCAGTCCCCCCGTTTTACTTACCTGACCCCCTCGAAAATCCCATGCTCGCCCCCGCCGTCCTCTTCGCCGCTGAGCCTGGCCGCTGATTGGCTGGAGTGGATGGATTGCAGTTTAGGCCGATACGTATTCTTCTACATATTTTGATAAAAAAAAAAAAAAATCACAATAAGAGATTATTGATTGGTTTGCGCAAAAGTTATAGTGTTTACAAAATAGGGGATAGTTTTATGGCATTTTTATTAATAATTTTTTTTTTTACTAGTAATGGCGGCGATCAGTGATTTTTATTGTGACTGTGACATTATGGTGGACACATCAGACATTTTTGACACATTTTTGGGACCATTGTCATTTATACAGCAATCACTGCTATACAAATGCAGTGATTCCTGTGTAAATGACACTGGCAGTGAAGGGGTTAACCAGTGGGTGGCAGTGTAGGGGTTAAGTGTTCCTAGGGGTGTGTTACTAACTGTGTGGGGGCTGGGCTTTCATTTAGTGAACGCTGATCTCTGCTCCAATCACATGGAGCAGAGATCAGCGTCACTTGTTGCTAGGCAGAACAGGGAGATGCTGTTTACAACGGCATCTCTCTGTTCAGCCGCCCCGTGAGACGATCGCGGGTACGCCCGTGGCGATCTAGTCCGCGGGACCCGCGTCCGGACTCACGGTGGTCCCGACCAGCACGCGAGTGCACCGGCGGTGGCGGCGCGCTCGCGATGGCAGGGCGGCATTAAAGTATTAAGTACCTGTACGCCAATATGCCTGCCCATGCCATTCTGCCGACGTACATCGGCGTGCGCCGGTCGGCAACTGGTTAAGAAAGATACTGATAATTATCAAAAATTCAGGTGCATAACTCCTCCATTCCTGCTTGTCAGTATATACAGCATTTTTAAAAGGGAAAAAAAAAAACTCATACTTTTGTTTCTGTTGCAACTCGATTGAAATCTATTACACGCAAAACACAATCTGCTGTGGGGAAAAAATGCATAGATTTGACTGTGTACCATAGGAAACCATGTTAAAAGCACTGTAGTGCTTTTCTGCAAATTGCAAAACGCACCAAAAAGCGCATAGGTGTGAACATAGGGTTAGTGATTACTGTATCACCTATTGCTTATCATGGTGTCACAGGAACTGAAAGAAAATCAGTTAGGCTACTTTCACACTGAGGCGCTACAGCGCTAAAAATATCGCCTGTATAGCGCCTGTAAAGAGCCTCTCCTGTCTCTCCAATGTGAAAGCCTGAGTGCTTTCACGCTGGAGTGGTGTGCTTGCAAGACGGTAAAAAAAAGTCCAGCAAGCAGCATCTTTGCAGTGCTGTAGGAGCGGTGCATACACCGCTCCTACAGCACCCCTGCCCATTGAAATCAATGGGGCAGCGACGCAAAACCTCCAGCAAAGCGCTGCTGCAGCGGCGTTTTCTGGGCGCTTTTAACCCTTTTTTGGCCGCTAGCGGGGGTTAAAAGCACCCCGCTAGCAGCCGAATAGCGCCGCTAAAATGACGGTAAAGCGCTGCTAAAAATAATGGTGCTTTACCGCAGGTGTCGCCAATGCCCCAGTGTGAAAGTAGCCTTATGCCGCGTAAACACTATCGGAATTCTCGTCGGAAAAACCTCTGATGGTTTTCCCGACGGAATTCCGATGCCATTCCGCTCAAGCTGTCTTGCCTACACACGGTCACACACCAAATTCCGATCGTTTATAACGCGGTGACGTACAACACGTACGACGGGACTAGAAAAAAGAAAAGCTCAATAGCCAGAATCCAATAGCTTCTGTCTCGTAGTTGAATCTGAGCATGCGTGATTTTTGGCGTGTCGGAATTGCATACAAACGATCGGAATTTCCGATAGAAAGTTATTACATTGGGAAAATTGAGAACATGCTATCAATTTTTGGCTGGCGAAAATTCGGACAGCTAAATTCCGACGGAGCGTACACACGGTCGCATTTTCCGATGAAAAGCTCTCTTTTCTTGGCCGGAAATTCCTCTCGTGTGTACGCGGCATAACAGACAGACATAAGGAACGTGACAGAAATGTTAACACTCCTCTATTCTATACAAACTAAAATAAATTGGCTGGATTTAAGGTTTAATCATGAAATAAGCACTGGTTTGCATTTCTTCAGCTCAGTGATAAATATATATTGGTATTTTTTTTCTTCTATTTCATCAAGGCTGCAATTCTCATTTTTTTTCCCTTTCTCACAGACTGTATTGTGATTAAACGACCGCAGGACACGTTTCTGCCAGTGTAATAAACTCCAAAAATGCAAAGTAACCTGGATAATAACATAGACGACATATTGCAGCTGGATACAAATCGTTGAGGTTTTGCATAAAGATGCAACACAGGAATTAATAACGCAGCGAAAGCAGTCGGTGCATTCCGAGTAATTACCTTTTCTGAGGTGCCGGGACACATTTTCATCTCACAAAAAAAAACAAAAAAAAAAAAAAAACAACAGGTATGTGTGATTTATTCCATCTTACTTCAGACCAGGTTCGCAAGTGTTATTTTATTCTATAGACACAAACCTATATATATATATTTCTTTCTCGGGTCTGTTGAAAAAGGTCTAAATTATTCATCGGTAAAAAATGCAGAGAGTGCCGCCGAGTTAAAAATCAAATCAAGTAAAATACAGCGCAACAAAAGAGACGGAGGATCCACTCAACGCTGATCAGTATGTGTAATACTTTCTTCCATTCCACTTTGCTGAGGTTTGAAGTGGTAGATGCCTGATTTACTGACTGCTGTGTAATGCTCAGGCGAGCAATGCTCCAAAATACTCTTCCTGCAATAGGAAATTGTGTTAAAGAATCAGAATTGAGTCAACAGCAACTGAAGGAACTAATGGTAAAGGAAAAGTTCAGCTCCAAACAGAACATTTTTAGCTTTGGGCAGAGTAAGAAAGGATTAGAACCTCGTTCAAGTTTTTATTACTGTATAGGGGCCAACAGCAGAATTTATAATGCCCGGATTTAATTTAATAAGACTCTCATATCATAAACAGAAAAACAAAGAAAAGGCGCTTCTAAGTGTAGAATTAAAAGCTGTTTAATTTCCCCAAAAAGGGTTAAAAAACACTTACAAGATATGTAGACTGGCAGAGCATATCATTAATATCCATGTAGGTGGTCCGGCATGAATGCAGTGAATGATACCCTATTATAGACTTTCTGGTTCATAAAGACATCTGTTTTTGCTTGGTCCAGTGAGGCCCGGAACGGAAAAGACAGAAAATAAAAAGTAGTGCAGAGCCGGGCATGACCATGTGTTTAGGGGAGACAATGCATGGGTTAATATGAAGAGATTAGAGGGGAGGGGACAGTGAGAAAAGTTGAAAGGGGAGTGGTAATATATAAGGAGGAGGCGGGGCTGGGCTGGGAAACAGAAAGTTGTGGAGAAAGAAATGAGGAGGCAGTTTTTCCCACCCGCCCTCCCTATATGTTGTCTGTGTTTGTTGGTTTATGTGTTTTCTTTCTTTCAGGAGCATGGCGGATGGTCGTCATGGCAGCTGTGGATTTGCGGTGTTTTGTTGGTCTTTGATGGTGGCAGTAAACATATGTGATGGAAAGGGGTGGGGGGCTGATCAGTAGTATGTGCCCCTCCGGTGTATTCCAGCGAAAGGTTAGCTGGAATACTGTAATGGTTGCACTGCGGGAAGGCGGTTGTCTCCGAGCTGATTATCCGCTGGAGGCCTATCGTGTGGAAAAAGGTCCCGCAGTATATTGGTGGAATATCTGTTGGAGTTCCGGGGTGCCGTCAAAAACCAACAGACTGGAGTTGAACAAGTTGTTATGGAGGTGATATTTTGGTATATATTTGATATTGGAGTTATTTATATGGTGTGAATAATAAATAGGCTGCTATGGCCATTTATACTCCAAAATTAAGGTGTGGTCTCATCATTTTAGAAGGGTAAGAAATGGGGATGGTGGAGTACAAGTGGTATAGCAGTAAGAGGCAAGTTGGGTACCTCTGAACTACACTGGTCATGAAGTTCAGAGCGCCCTTACGAACTGTATCTCATATCATAAACAGCCAACACATTTAGGGTTTTCAAACAGTCTCTCTTCGTCAAGGCCTGGTACTGTTGAGAAAACTGTATACTGGACTGATGAAATTTGAGGTATCCTAAGCCCTTGTACACACGGTCGGACATTCCAATGGACAATGTCCGATAGGACCGTGTTGTTGGATAATCCGACAGTGTGTGGGCTCCATCGGACTGTTTCCGTCGGAGTATCCGACGGAAACAAGTTTTCCAGCTGGGCTATAAAATTTTCCGACAACATGATCCGATCGGACTTTGTCCCGATCATGTGTAGAGAATTGCGATCGGACAAAGTGCCACGCATGCTCAGATCAAATTCCTAGACCAAAGCTATTGGCTACTAGCCTGAATGTAGTCCCGTCGTAGTGAAATAACGTCATCATGTTACGAACGATCGGATTTTCCAACAACTTTGTCCGACCGTGTGTATGCAACACCAGTTTCGGCCAAAATCCGACAGATTTTGTTGTCGGAATGTCTGACCGTGTGTACAAGGGCTTAAAGTGAATGGGATAGCATGGTCATTGCTAGGGATGAGCTTCGTGTTCGAGTCGAACGTACGTCGACTCGAACATTGGCTGTTCGTGCGTTCGGCGAATTCCGAACGTTTTGGCCGTTCGCGTCAAAATTCGAGTGACGCGCGCGCGGACCATAATGCACTGCCTTGGCGCAGTGCATTGCTGCCCGATGATTGGCCAAGCATGCACTGTGACCCCGCATGCTTGGCCAATCGCAGCGCCGGCAGCGAGGAGAGCCATGATTGGCCACAGGCATCCTGCCTGTGGCCAATCATAGCTCAGGCTGTGTAGTGCACGCCCCACACTATATAAGGCCGCCTTTGAGGCGGCCTCGTGTAGTGTGTTACTTAGCATCTGAAGCAGTGGGTGTTCTGTGTACCTTCAACACAGTACACACCAATCGTTTTTGGCTGATTTCCTATCTTGCTGCTGTGTAGTGGTTGTTGTCTGTGCCCTGACCGCAGTATACACCACTATATTCACCTCACCTATATAGCTAGTGATCTAGCTTTAACCACTTAACAACTGCCCATTGCCGATTAACGGCTTCAGGGGGGTTGTTTAACTCTGAGAGGCCGTTAATTAACGGCCTCCCAGAATTCTGCTCTCGCGTGCCCCGAGGTGTGCGCACTCGAGAGCATCCGTGACCGCCGGGTCGCATCACGGATCACGGTAAACGGCCGCTCATAGCGGCCGTTTACCACGTGATTGCTCCGTCAAATGACGGAGTGATCACTTGGAAACAAACCGGCGTCATGTTATGACGCCTGTTCCTCCCTCCCCTCTCTGTACCGATCGGTACAGCGGAGGGGAAAGAGATCGGTGTCAGCAGCGATGTGGGCTGCATCTGCAGTGCCCACATCGCTGCTCACCGAATTTAACCCCTCAATTCCCTGCCAATACTCTGCAATACCAGTGCATACTCTGCAGTACCCTGCCATTACTCTGCAGTACCCCCCATTACTCTGCAGTAACCCCCATTACTCTGCAGTACCCCCCAATACTCTGCAGTACCCGCCATTACTCTGCAGTACCCGCCATTACTTTGCAGTACCCCCAATACTCTGCAGTACCCCCAATACTCTGCAGTACCCTGCCATTACTCTGCAGTACCCCCCATTACTCTGCAGTAACCCCCATTACTCTGCAGTACCCCCCAATACTCTGCAGTACCCCCAATACTCTGCAGTACCCTGCCATTACTCTGCAGTGCAGTACCCTGCCATTACTCTGCAGTACCCCCCATTACTCTGCAGTAACCCCCATTACTCTGCAGTACCCCCAATACTCTGCAGTACCCTGCCATTACTCTGTAGTACCCCCCAATACTCTGCAGTACCCTGCTATTACTCTGTAGTACCCCGCCAATACCCCGCCAATACTCTGTAATACCCTGCCATAAATTGCCATACCCAGCCATACTCAGAGATACCCAGCCATACTCGGTGATACCCTGAAATACCCAGCCATAGATGCCCCCCCACCCCTCACCGCCCTCCGGTGCTTCTACCAACTCGCCAGTACGATCAAAGCCAGAATCTTTTTTTTATTTTTTATTTCAGGCTTCCCAGCCTAGAGGTGAGATGTGGGGTCATATTGACCCCCCATATTTCACTGTAAAGAGGACCTGTCACCCCATATTCCTATTACAAGGGATGTTTACATTTCTTGTAATAGGAATAAAAGTGATCAAAAATATATTTTTGGGAGAAAAAATGTCAAACTAAAATAAATAAAGTAAAATGAACAATAAAAAAATAAAATAAAAATTAAAGCGCCCATGTCCCCATGTGCTCGCATGTGCCACACATGTGAGGTATCGCCGAGAATGTTAGAGCGAGAGCAATAATTCTAGTCCTAGACCTCCTCTGCAACTCAAAACATGTAACCAGTAAAAAAAAAATTAAAGCGTAGCCTATGGGGATTTTTTAAGTAGCGACGTTTGGCGCCATTCCACGGGCATGTGCAATTTTGAAGAGTGACATGTTTGATATCTATTTACTCAGCATAACTTCATCTTTCACTTTATGCAAACATTGGGCTAACAAGTGGTTAATAATAGAGCTTGCAGTCAGTAGTGTTAGGAGATAGTGCGTGCTGTCTGCGTGCTCTGTACCCAGTACATACCGCTATAATATAGGGCAGGCCCCTACTTTCAAACATCCAACTTACAAACATCTCCTACTTGCAAACGCAAGGAGACAGCAGCAAGTGAGATGAAAAAAGATGGACGACAAAACAAATTATACAGGGGTGATAACCCTTCCCTATGTTTTCCAAAAAGCTTAAAGATATTTTTTTTGACTGGAGCTACACTTTAAAAATGTACCGGTTGAAAATGACAAACAGATTCAACTTAACACAACAAACCTACACAGTCCCTGTCTTGTTTGCACCGCCTGTATACTGCTGTTCTGAGTATATAGGGCCTGGGGGCCACACGCATTTCCTTTTTTTAATATGGGTACGGGGTTCCCCTTAATATGCGTACAAGACCCAAATAGGCTGGTAATGGGCAGGGAGGGCTACCCATGCCATGTTTCTCAATGATTTTCAACCATATTGCAGGAACCAGATATAACATTAAAACCGCAAGCAGTTTTAAATGGTGTTATTTCCATTTAATGTCATTTTGTGCAGGGACTGTTCTAAACACGGGAAACACGTGGCACTTCACAGGCATACTACAGACACCCCCCAGGCACCATATTTAAAGGAATATTTCACTTTTTTTTTTCACTTTAATCGTCATTAAAATCAGTGCTCCCGCCAAAACGGCCGTTTTTAAAACTTTTTTTTGCAGTGACCCATGTCCCCTGAGGCAGGAGGTAGGTCGCCAAACCCTTTTTAGGACAGTATCTTGCATATTAGCCGTTAAAATTAGCACTTTCCAATTCGAACGTTCGAGTCCCATAGACTTCAATGGGGTTCTAACGTTCGTATCGAACGCGGGGGTCGTTCGCAAGTTCTGGTGCGAACCGAACCGGGGGGTGTTCGGCTCATCCCTAGTCATTGCTATGTTCTGGGTATTGCCAACACAAAAGTGTGAAGTGTGTGCTCAGTGCTTTTTCATACCAGGTAGTTGGGTATGCTAAGTACCACCTTTTGATGTATGTGTGAACTGGACCTAAAAGTTAAAGTGGTTGTAAACCCTTACAGACCACTTTGACCTACAGGTAAACCTAGATTAAGGCTTAAGCCGCGTACACACGGGCGGACTGTATGGCCAACTTAGTCCGTCAGACAATCTGACGGACAGTCCGTCCTACTTTCGAATGAACGGACTTGACCACACACGGAAGCAAAACAGTCTGTCGAAAGTTTGCGCGATGACGTGTACAGCACGTACGACGGGACTAGAAATAGGAAGTCCAATACACGGCAATGCAACCTTTCGCCGTGTAAATCCTTTCTGAGCATGCGCCATACTTAGTCCGTCCAACTAGCCTACTCACGAGCGGATTGTCCGCTGAAACCAAAGTCTGACGGACAATATTACGGAAATTCCGAAATACTTAGTCCGCCAGACTGCACGCTGAAAAAGTCCGCTGAAGCCCACACACGTGCGGACTGTCCGCTGAAATGTGTTTCGACGGACTAAGTTGGCCAGACAGTCCGCCCGTGTGTACGCGGCTATACCTGTAGGTCCAATAAATATCTCCTAAACCTACACGTTTTAGTAGATATTTGCCAAAAGACAGGCACCGCTGTCTACGGCGCATGCGCACTGAGCGCTTCGCTGTCAACGGCGATATGCCACTAGTGGCGGCTCCCGTGCGCATGCGCGAGAGTGACGTCATCGTGGCTCCGTCGAATGACAGCGCCGGAGCAGCGAGACCCACCAAGAAGATGGAGGCTCCGTACACAAGCGGACAGCGGTCACTTCGCTGGCTCCTGTGTCAGGTAAGTGACACATAATGGACTACTATGCGATGCGATGCGATGCATAGTAGTCCATTATACTTTACCTTTGCAGGGAATCAAAGAGGAAGTAAACCCATCAGGGTTTTCTTCCTCTTTAAGGAATATATTGTTGCCCAGCGTCATAGATAATTTTTTGGGTACACAGAAGACAGAAATTAGCGAACCTGCCATGCTGTGACAAATTGTGGGTGGCACTTAAAACTTGACTCTAAGCACTGTGTACATGGTAACATATGCCATAGCCTTTATAACCAAAATTATGATTTATTTACCTGTGCTACAAGTGAGAGACTAGCAGACATGTACAAACTTCAGCACATTGATACTGCAGATGTCCTTTTCATGGTGATCAATCTTGCATACTTTGTCCTAACCAAGTGGGAGGTAGCCAGCAATGCTCTGGGCCTCCCTCTCAAACCTGGCGTCCACATGGTTCTCTGGCTTAGCAGTCAATCCCCTAATGGCTAGTCCTGTAGGCCAGGTAGAGGTGGATGAGCAGGCCCCACTGTCTCTATAGCACAGTGGCATACCTGCCAACTTTTGAACTTCAAAATGAGGGAAACTTGAAGGAGAAAGTGACCTGCAGCGGGTGTAGCAAGCTGCGGCAAAATGTGGTTGTGGCCAAACTCTTGGCAGTGGGAGGGGCTTAATGTTCAGTGCTTTCAAATAATTTTACCCCTTTAAGCCCTCTTTCACATGATGAATGATAAGGGGACAGTAAAAACAGGTGGGTGAGCCCCAGCTTTACTTCCCCTTGGCCACACACCTATGTCTAAAATACAGCTAAAGGAGGCTATTCCCATGCCATGGCTGTGGCACTTTGCGTCATAGCCACAAAATATTTATCATGGCATTTTGAGTTGACTATCAAGTCATTAAAGTCAAGGGGGCCTCACCACAACTGTGAGCCAAACACTTGGCTCGTGTTATTGGTGCATTAGCACCATTATAAACTGCCATTTGGCTACTTAAGTGTACTCTGAAAAGCGATCCACCGCTAGTGTGAATCTAACACTCATTGCAATGCCACCCATATTCCTGTCCTTGAGCCCACGTTCCCATTGGTCCGATTTGGCATGCTTTTTGACATGTCAAATTGCATGCCAAATCAGCGGCTTTTGCCGGCAATGGCACCATCCGAATCGGTGCAGCACCGCACCGATTCCCAAAAGCAGTTCCTGTACTACTTTTGGCAACTTCAGGGGCGATTTAAAAATACATCTGGGCAGGAACCCACACAGATGTCTGTCAATTCGTCCCCAAAGTCGGACTGAAAAATTTTCAGCTAAATTTGCACGATTTCTATCCGGCAACAAATGTGAACCTAGGCTTGGGCACAAAGACTGTAAGCCAGGGGTGCCCAACCAGTGGCCTGGGGGCCACATGTGGCCCTCGGAGCCATCTGATGTGGCCCACGACCTCCTGCTCTGGGATAGAATAGAAAAAATACTGTTATTAAAGGTCAGTTTATTACTAAAATCACAGTGTATATATGACCATATCTGTTCTGTAGTGGTTTCTGGGCTGCTTTCAAACTGATCCGCAGGTGCAAAGCAGTTTACCTGCAGGTTACCTGCACTATGCCATAGACTTCTTTTATTACCTGCGAGTTTGGTGAGCTTTCTGAAAGTGCATATAATATAATAGAAGTCTATTGCAAACTGCAGGAAATCCAAAGGTACACTGCATTGCACACGTGGTGCGGGTAAACCGCAGCGCATCAGTGTGAAAGCAGCCTTGAATCCCTTTCACACGGTCAGTCCGACAGTCCAACCAATTGGACCTTCCATTCACCTCTAAGTAGTGGCAGACATAAACCGACTTGTGTTCTACCTCCAATACGACCCGCCAAAAAGTATCCTGCGCTGCGTCTCTGTCCGCTCTGCAAATGCAGAGCGGACACAGACATGCCATCCACCCGCTCCGCTCATTGTGGCCCGCGACCGGTTACCAAGTCGTTTAAGTGGCCCTCGCTCTTCAAAAGGTTGGGCACCCCTGCTGTAAGCTGACATCTATGCTTCACAGGTGCACAGTTATAAGGCTGCTGTGGCAGTGGTAAAAAGACAGGGATATGGCTGGCATTACAATTACTGTTATTAAAGCGGGAGTCCGCCGGGACTCCGCGTTTTTTTTTTTTTAAAAGCCAGCAGCTACAAATACTGCAGCTGCTGACTTTTAAAATAGTGACACTTACCTGTCCAGCGCGCCCGCGATGTCGGCACCCGAAGCCGATCTCTAGATCGTCTCTCGGGTGCTGCCGCCGCCATCTTGGGTATGGGAATCAGGAAATGGAGCATTTTGGCTTCATTACCCGGTTCCCTACTGCGCATGCGCGAGTCGCGCTGCGCAATAAGGACGGTCCCCGCTGCCTCTGGGATCTGTGTGTTTCCCAGCAGGCAGCGGGGCACTTGTGGAAAGGGGCGGGCACTTGCGGAAAGGGGCGTAATCTACGCCCCTTTCCGCAGAGAGCTATCCCGGAAGTGGGTGCAGATACCTGTACTGTACAGGTATCTGCACCCCCCTCCCCCCTGAAAGGTGCCAATTGTGGCGCCGGAGGGGGGGAGGGTTCCGATGAGCGGAAGGTCCACTTTAGGGTGGACCTCCGCTTTAAAGAGGGGCTTAGGCTATTTACTGTACAGGAGGCACTTCTAGCAGGTCCTCATTTTTCCTTCATTTCTACTGGAGAAAAAAATGTGTTCTCTCCTCCCTCACCTTATTGATCATTGAGGGAGCCTTGCTGCTTTTAGTTCTGTCACACTGAGCTCTGTAAATTTTCTGGTGCAGGCCAGGGCACTGAGGGCAGGAAGCTCTTCTCCTCCCACTTCTCCTCCTTGCAATGTTTTTTAAATTGGTGGAAAATGCACCAAGCACCTTTATTCGGCTGCGCAGTGTGCACTTGGCCAGCGGCTCGCCCCCCCTCCCCACCTGAGTTGACTGAACCCACCCAAGCCGAGCTGGCTCCCTCCCCATTCCAGGCGGAGCTGAGCCAAACTGCCTCCCTGTCTGTGCCAAGTGGACCCGCCCCCGGAGAGAGCAAAGCTGGCCCACCTCTCTGCCCAAGCTGAGCAGGCCTGCCCTACCCCTGCCCAAGCAGAGCCGGAATGCCCCCTCCCAAGCTGGGCTCGGCCTGAGCCACACGAGATGTAGACGCTGCCGGCGGAGATATTAGCTAGCCTTTAGTCTCAATGTGTATGTGTAAAAAGAAGGGAGACTTATCATGCAGTATATCCAAAAAGCATTTAAAAAAAAAAAAAAAAAGTTGCACTTACAAAAAATATATTACAAACAAGTGATAGAGAGAGGGGTCCAACTGGCTTCCACCAAATACAGTGGAACACATTGACATCTAAGCTCCTGTCTCCTTCCGGCGTGTTTCCCCGTAAACAGGCAACATCTGGGAATGGAGAGAAGTCTCAGATGTTGCGTGTTACGGGAAAGCACGATATAATATAGAGATCATGTTGATCTGGTAAGAGGCTATGTTTTAAAGAGCACCTCAAATATTGATATACAATGGGAACAGTGCACTTCTAATTATATTTATCTTTGTTTCAACAATTATATGGACACTTTGTAGCAACAATATTTTGTTTCTTTTTGGAAAAAATGTTTTCACTATGGAGATGTCATTATTATTTAAGTTTCTTTTGAAGCTCATTTCACCGTTATGTTTCAAATAATCCGGGCATGTTGGTATATTTTGCAGAATTTTTGTGTTTTTTTTTTTATATACTGATTTATTCACTTTATTGATGGATATAAATGTATTAGAAGATTGGTGTTAAATTCACATTTTTCCCTTGTGGATTCACATATCAGTTGTAATACATTCATGTGAGAAGTTATATATTTTGGGTTACAGACAGTGCTGTCTCTTTTATCTGTTCTTATTTGCTCTCTTTCCAGTATTCAGGAAATTCAAAAGTGCAGCAATCTGTTTTGTGTCTTTTTCTTTTTAGTACAAGGTTTATTTTATATACAAATAAATGAAAGCAGACTGGAGAGAGGGGGGGTGAGCAGCAACAGCATGATCCAGATAGCATAAGCAAAACTTTTACAAGTGCCTGTTACCATCTATTGACAAATACAGGCGATAGCAAAGCTTCCTGTTTTTCCACAAACATAACTGCTCTGGGGGGAGGAGATCAGACCCCCCCCTAACTGCCCCCTTATCTATGTCCCGGTTGTTGCCAACTGTTGGGCAATAAAGGAGAAGCAACACACAGGCAAGATCATCCTATGCTCTGATCTCCTGTGAGTATGTTCCCATTGATAGACTGACAGTACCAGGGCAGCCATCAGAAATTTTGGGGCCCCTTATACAGCTTTAGGCCTGGACCCCTCCCCCCCCCCCCCCCGGGGCCTGACCACCAACATTTCCCAGGGCCCTCCCACTGGCTGTCCTACCGAATCCGCCCACTGACCATCCCACTGAGTCATCATCCGCATCCTTCGCTAGAGGTCCGCGGCCGCCATTTTAAAGGAGACCAGAAGCTGGTCTTCAATAGAGATGCTGTGACTCCGCCCACCCCCGCTGCCAGTGTGTGAAGTGCAGTGTGGGTGGTGCTGCGGCAGTTCAAAGTCTCCGCGTGGCAACGACGGGATGTCGGGGGCCAGTCTGTGGATGTCGGGGGCCAGTCTGTGGATGTCGGGGGCCAGTCTGTGGATGTCGGGTGCCAGTCTGTGTATGTCGGGGGAAAGTCTGGATGTCAGGGGCCAGTCTGTGTATGTCGGGGGCCAGTCTGTGGATGTCGGGGGCCAGTCTGTGGATGTAGGGGGCCAGTCTGTGTATGTCGGGGGCCAGTCTGGATGTCGGGGGCCAGTCTGGATGTCGGGGGCCAGTCTGTGTATGTCGGGGGCCAGTCTGGATGTCGGGGCCAGTCTGTGTATGTCGGGGGCCAGTCTGTGTATGTCAGGGGCCAGTGAGTCTGGATGTCGGGGGCCAGTGAGTCTGGATGTCAGAGGGCGCAGTCAGAGTCTGGATGTCAGAGGGGCACCAGATGTTAGGAGGACTGATGGGGACACCAGATGTAAGGAGGGGCTCTGCTGATGGACACAGATGTGAGGAAGGCTGCTCTAATGGGGCACCTGATGTAAGGAGGGACTCTGCTGGGGGCACCTGATGGCATCTGGTGGCAGGCAACGTGGCTAGTGATGCGCTCATGGCTCCCACTGATTCTGCATTATGGTGAGTTGAATGATTTATTTTCATATTACAATGTAATAATAGAAATAATGCTCTTCAATCATCCTTACATCATAACAATCATGGCGCCGGGATGATTGAAGCGCTAAAACCAGGTATTCGGAGTATCTTTATCTGCTGATTGTCAAACTCTGGAAAACACATTGCTATGGTGGTGTAGGATCGGGGGGCTGCTGTCCCTCCTTTCCCTCCCCATCCCCCTCCTTTCCCTCTCCATCCCGCATTCATCTCAGACTCTAACCACACCCCTTTGAGCCACGCCCCGTGTAAGCCACGCCCAATATTTTACGTAAACCACTCCCATATTTTTCTGCATTTTCAACTTTTCCTAGGCCACACCTATACCCGCATGCCCCGACCCCTAATTATAACACAACTCCGCCTACTGCCAAAAAAGTGTCCAGAATTTTTTTTTTACAATGTTAGCAACTATGGAATGATCCAGGGTGGGGATGAGGATGATGTAGAGGGATGGATGATCCGGCTGGTGATGAGGATGATGTAGAGGGATGGATGATCCAGCTGGTGTTGAGGATGATGGAGAGGGATGGATGATCCGGGGTGGGGATGAGGATGATGGAGAGGGATGAGGATGATTCTGGGTGGAGATTAGAGTTACATTGTGAAGAGGCTCTCCACAATGTAACTCATCTTCACCTCAAAAGATCCTCATCCCTCTCCACAATGTAACTCCATTATGTTAGCTTGACGGTGTCAGGTGTATGATGTTCCATCTGGGAGATTAAATACAGTCCACTGCAAACCAATCTGAATCTACAGCAGCACAATGCAACACACACACTGACTTTAGTGACTTACCATGTCTGCCTGCACAGCACTGAGAGGACTGGGTCGCGCCACTAACGAGGCTGGCCACACCCCCTCCCTGAGACCTGCTCAATCACATTACTAACCTATTACCACGCTCCGTCTCAGCAGGGGCGACACAGGAAGGAGGAATCCGTGTCCTGGCTTCGGCTTCTTGTGTGCAGGGCTGCAGCCGGAAACTAGGGCTTCTGTGCTGCGGGTGGCATGCGCTGGGTGCGGGCTGGCCACCCTGGGCTCCTCCGGCTGGCCGTGCCCCTTTGGACCCTCTGGCCCCTTACAAGTGTGGTGGCTGTACCCCCCTGACAGCGGCACTGGACAGTACTGTGCACTGCAATAGAGCTTTGATTGGCTCAACGTGCTGCCCCTCTTCTCCCTTCCCCAGTCCCGGTGTTCTGTCCAAAAATGTCCGCCTATCGAATAGTGTCCGCCCTGTACTGTGCAGGCGCAGCGCTTGCGCATTACGGAGCACAAGGAGAGTCGGAAAATCTCCGAAGATGAATGGCGCCTGCGCCGTGAGTCCAGGTGCAAGCCCCGCCATCCAAGTAGGCATAGGGCTACACATAGTTAGAGGGCCCCTCGCGGGCTCGCTTCGCTCGCCACGCTTCGGCCACGGCCTTGCTTCGCTTGGATCTTTTTTATTCTAACTCTATGTCCACTTGGATTGTGGGGCTTGAGCCCGGACTCACGGCGCAGGCGCCGTTCATCTTCGGATATTTTTGGAATCTGCTTGTCATGTGTACTGCGCGTGCGCAGTACACAGCGGACACTACCCGACGGGGGACAGTATTTCACAGGACACCGGTGCTGCTATTCTGAATAAAATCAAGAGGTTTTCCTTGTGTGTTTGTTGGGTATATATAGGGGAATTGATTAACTAAAAAGATGTGCCAGTGGAGGGTATCATCCCTATAGTAAATATATTACAACAAAAGGTAGGTAGTAGGATTTTACTTACCCCTCCAGTTATCACACAAGTACACTTTTGTAAGAAAAAATATGTGCATATTGTGTGATCACTGGTGGGGTATTTAAAATCCTACTACCTACCTTTTGTTGCAATATATGTTCTGAATCAGGGCCGTCTTTAATATAGATTCGGCTCTGGGAAAAAATTTTCTTGGGGCCCCCCCATGCAATTTCCCTCTCCACCTAATCTGAGAAATACAATAAATAGCAGCTAGACTTAAAATCAGTTTACTGTATCAGATCAGGCAGCAATTGTGATTGGTTGCCAGCAGTTGCAGCATTTCATTACTGCTTACTGACTGGTTGCTAGAGGTTACAGCACACATTACGGCTCACTGATTAGTTGCTAGAGGTTACAGCACATCATCTCCTCACAGCAGGGTAGTTTGATATACATATGAATGCCACCTTTATTTACATATCAATGCCGCCGGCCGCAGCTATTTACTTAGTATTGTCACCGCTATTTACATATGGATGCTGGTTATTTACATGTAAACACAGGGTCTGCAGGTGAGTCATCTGCACACAACAATAGGGCAGAGCTGGGCAGCATTAGTACCAGCACTTCACACTGAGATATCGGGACACAGCACAGGACTAAAACTTCAAGGGACAAGGGAATTTAAACCTGGATAGTTGGCAAGTATGAGGCAGCTGTTTTGGGCCCCACAACAATGACAGGGCCCAGGGCAGCTGCCCCTTTTGCCCTGCCTTAAAGACGGCCCTGTTCTGAATAAAGAAGGCTGATATAAAGACATATTTAGGTATTCATATGGGTATTTCTATAACGCTTGTCCTAAATAGGTGATCTTGAGTCTGCAGCTATTCCTTTTCCTGAGCTTAGCGTGATGGTTGGGATCGCTAGCATAGGGAAAATGCACTAACAGCCGTACTCTTCCCAGCAATAAAAAAAACCAAATGACTGTAAATAAAGTTTAAAATAAAATCCAATATCAGTCTACTGAAAGCCCCGTCCCCGAGCACACATCCTGCGCAGTATAATGAGATTATGCTGCTGGTTTGTGCTTATGATGCAGTCAGTGCATTAAGACTTATACACTCACAACACGCAATTCTGAAAGATGGACAACTTGCCCGGGCCGTAAATGCTAATAGAGACTTACAGCAATGCTGATCTTGCAACGTTGTGTTCTACTTGCTTCCAGAGTAACGTAGCAACTGTCATATCAAGAATTATAGCCTCACATTAAATGATAACTTGATTGAGGTGATATCGGGATTATGGGTTTCGCAGTCACTCCGCACTGCCGCAAATCAGCTGCAAGTGAAGCTAAAAGGGAGGAAATTTGTCCACTTGGGGGGGTGGGGGGGGAGATCACATGACTCGCTGCTTAGAATATTGTCTGCTAGTAAAAGCTTTGTGATTTACTGAATGTCATCTGTATATATGTCTGTAGGGTTAATGTCATGCTATTAGGAAGTCGCCGAGTGTTAACGTGAAATGTGGCCTTTCGTTTACTCCACAGGCTGCAATCATATTGTGACCTCCAAGGCTTCTTCCCCTGTGTGGATGCAGAAATATGGATTTTTTTTTTTCATCTTGCAGGTGTTTACAAGCAGTTGCAGTTTAATATAGTTCCTTTCCAATCACCTACTGATTCATATAGGGCTCCAGGTTATATATGAGGAGGATTTAAAGCAGTAATAAACCCAAAACTAAAAAATGTAATGCATTGCAGCTTACCAATTATTAGCTGTGATGGCGGCATTCGTTTTCATTTTTATGTGTTTTCAGGAGATGATCTGGCCAGTAACACAACCCCCGTGTTAGCCCTTGTACACACGATCGGAGATTCCAACGGAATGTGTCCGATCGGAGCGTTTTGTCAGATATTCCGACTGTGTGTGGTCTGTATCGGACTGTTTACGTCGGAAAATATCCGTCGGACCAAATTTTCCAAATATTTTCCGACAAAATGCTCCGATCGGACATACTCCGATCATGTGTAGAGAATTTCCGATCGGACAAAGTGCCACGCATGCTCAGATCAAATTCCTACATCAAAGCTATTGGCTACTAGCCTGAACGTAGTCCCAATCGTAACAAAATAACGTCATCACGTTCTGAACAATCGGATTTTCCGACAACTTCGTCCAACCGTGTGTATACAACAGTTGTCGGACTCTCCGACCGTGTGTACAAGGGCTTAGAGTGCCTCCACTCTGGATGAATGAAGACAGGAGGTGCATTTGGACAGTAGTATTGTCAGTCTGGAGGAAGGCAGTGTAAGCCCTTGTACACACGGTCGGACATTCCGACGGACGGGACTACGTTCAGGCTAGTAGCCAATAGCTTTGGTCTAGGAATTTGATCTGAGCATGCGTGGCACTTTGTCCGATCGGAATTCTCTACACATGATCGGAGTATGTCCAATCAGATCATGTTGTCGGAAAGTTTTAAGTCCAAAGGAAACAGTCCGATGGATCCCACACACAGTCGGATAATTCCAACAAGACAGCCCGATCGGACATTTTCCGTCGGAATGTCCGACCGTGTGTACAAGGGCTTAAAGGATTAAATGGTTTCTCTCATCCCTATAATTGATACAATCTGCAAGAGAGCTTGTTCTTTTGAAAAACGAATAGACTGGTTGGATGACCAGATGACAATAGAAGATGTATGTTGTCATTTAGGTGTAGGCCTCGTGTACACTGCTGCTGGTAAACTGGCATTTATGCCGCGTACACACGATCGAACTGTATGACGTACTTAGTCCATCATACAATCCGACGGACAATCCGGCGTACTTTCCACTGAACGGACTTGACCACACACGGATACACAAACAGTCTGACGAAAGCTTGCGCGATGACGTGTACAGCACGTACGACGGGACTAGAAATAGGAAGTCCAAGACACAGCAAAGCACCCTTTGGGCTCCTTCTGCTGACTTTGCGTTACGGGAAGTTTGGTTAGAGATGATTCGCGCTTTTATTTTTATTTATTCTCGAATTGGAATATTAATCATAGGATGAGGATGAATAAAGACATTTGTGATAACTCTGTGTGAATATAAGCAGCAAAGCAACTTTACTTTTCTTGCATTATGAAGAAGAAAATAATGTGCTATATTAAAAAAACACAAAATTAGCAGCATGACGAATATGCTAGCTTCAATACGAACACTAGTTTTACAAGACAGCGCTTCCGCCCTGTAAATCCTTTCTGGGCATTCTTAGTCCGTCGGACTAGCATACTGACGACTGTCCGCTGAAACCAAAGTACGACGGAAAGATTTTTGTGCAAACCGAAATTCTTAGTACTCCGGACTGCACGCTGAAAAAGTCCGCTGAAGCCCACACACGAGCGGACTGTCCGTTGAAATGTGTTTCAACGGACTAAGTACGTCATACAGTTCGACCGTGTGTACGCGGCATTAGGAGCAGTGGGGCATTTTTTCCAGCTGCCCCTGAACTCTCCTCTATGTTATCTGATCAGTACATGTACACAGGGTCGTTTATAGTCGTTTCTAGGCAGTTGAGTTTAGAAGCATTTTTGGAACGCAAACAAATATGTTTAGGACCGATGTTCGGAGGCATTTTTAAAAAGACAAATGCCTGTAAGCCCTTGTACACACGGTCGGAGATTCCGACGGAATGTGTCCGATCGGACTGTTTTGTCGGATATTCCGACTGTGTGTGGTCTCCATTGGACTGTTTCCGTCGGAGTATCCGACAGACCAAGTTTTCCAACTTGTTGGTAAAATTTTCTGACAAAATGCTCCGATTGGACATACTCCGATCATGTGTAGAGAATTCCGATCGGACAAAGTGCCACGCATGCTCAGATCAAATTCCTTCATCAAAGCTATTGGCTACTAGCCTGAACGTAGTCCCGTCGTAACAAAATAAGGCCATCACGTTCTGAACGATCGGATTTTCCGGCAACTTTGTCCGACCGTGTGTATGCAACAGTTTCGGACACAATCAGACGGATTTGGTTGTCGGAATGTCCGACCCGTGTGTACAAGGGCTAACAGCTTGTAAATGCTGCTAAACGCGGGTAATTCGCATTTGGCAGCGTTTTGTTTACAGGCATTTTTTCATTTTAACAATAAATAAATAAGTACATTTTTATTTTTTTAAATGTACCTAAATGCAAATGCGGCAAAACACCGCTAGACGCGGCATGTAATCGCAACTAAACGGACGTTTTTAAATGTCAGATTCTAGCTGTCAAGTTAAATTGTTCAGGAGACGTTAAACAACATCCTGTGTACAGGAAGCCTTATACTGCATGAAAGACCTACATTTCTAAACACAAAAATGTAATGTACAGGCATACCCCACTTTTAAGTACACATTTGGGTTTATTTACTAAAGCTGGAAAGTGCAAAATCAGGCTCACTTCTGCATAGAAACCAGTGAGCTTCTAACCCCAGCTTGTTCAATTAAGCTTTGGTAATAAAACCTGGAAGCTCATTGGTTTCTATGCAGAAGTGAGCCTGATTTTGCACTTTCCAGCTTTAGTAAATAAACTCCATTGTGTACGTAAAAGTGGGGTATGTCTGTATTGCAGCTTTCCAGTCCTAAGTTGTACTTTTTGCATTTTTTTCTATAATCTATTCCCCTTTACTTTCCCCTGGTAAATAGGTGAATAACACACTTCCTATCCTTGGGTGACTACACTCACTCTTCTCCTCTATCTATGGAAGGAGAAATGGTTGTCACTAGGGATGAGCTCAGGTGTGTTCGCATGGAACACGTGCAGAGCCCGCCAGGAAGTCGGCGCAGCGCTGTGCTAAATCACAGGCAGTGAGACATTTCCCCCTGATGTGCGGCTGCAGAGATCAGGCAATGTCCCGATGTGCGGCTGCAGAGATCGGGCAATGTCTCACTGCCTGTGATTAGCGCAGCGCTGCGCCGACTTCCTGGCGGGCTCTGCACGTGTTCCGTGCGAACACGCCTGAGCTCATCCCTAGTTGTCACCCTAGCTGCCCTTTCTCTCTGCATTTTACAATTGCAATTAGTTTACAATCGGTGACTTTACCTAGGTTGACATGATGTGATCGGTCTCCTCTTCCCCAGTGATTAGACCGGTGATGGCGAACCTTGGCACCCCAGATGTTTTGGAACTACATTTCCCATTATGCTCCATTACACTGCAGAGTGGATGAGACTGTACACTGTAACTTTGTATCTAGTCATAGTTTTAGAGAACAAAGCAGGCTGGTTTAGAATTGTGAACACAGCGGGACCAGCTTTGGATCAGAAAAAAGGCTTCCCCCTGAATGGGTGGGATTTTAAATGACCATCAACTCCGGACACAAATGGACACAATAATATACAATTTTTATTCATAAATTACACAATGTACATAATATTACCAGGAAGTACAAATGGGCTAAACAATGTCCTCCTGGTGTATTAATAAACAAACATATATACAGAACAAAATATGATTAAAACAATGCTTGTCCTATATCACCCACACCCGACACGTTTCCAGTTGCTGATAATTCAGAACCTTCATCAGGGGTGAACAAACTTGATGATATAGCAATCTAGTGAGGTGTAAGTTCGAGGATCAAAATGCCTGCCATTTAGAAAAATATAAGTATGTCTGAAGAGTACTTCAAATACTATCGAGATGTCAACCAAGTACAGGATGTCCTGCAAATTACTTCCAGATCAGTTAGACAGATTCTATGGCAAGGGGGGTTTTTGTTTCTATGTGAGACATTAATTGGAACAAACAATGGCTATCTGGATGTTTCAAGTCCACCTTCATGTGTGTGTCAAGCTGAATTAGCATGTATATGACTTGCACCCAGGGTTGCCTTGTCCCATTCCCAGGAAATAAGCCCAAAAGGAAAACTGGAAGCTGTAGTCCAACCACAAATTACAAATGGCAAAGCAGTCCTCTATGTGCAGCGTATGGATGGCACTTTGGATCAGATGACCACTGTGATAGTGTTCACATGATTCCAGATCCTTATCACCTCCACCCCACCTGTCATATTGTGTAGCCTAGGACTAGGGATGAGCTCAGGCGTGTTCGCATGCTCCACGTGCAGAGCCCGCCAGGAAGTGAGCGCAGCGCTGCGCTAATCACAGGCAGTGAGACATTGCCCCGATGCGCGGCTGCAGAGAACGGGCAATGTCTCACTGCCTGTGATTAGCGCAGCGCTGCGCTCACTTCCTGGCGGGCTCTGCACGTGTTCCATGCGAACACGCCTGAGCTCATCCCTAGTCCTAGGACCTACAACAGCCACACTGTCAGACTTTAGAGCACACCAGCTCCTTTGTTCCCAGAATCCTTTGTGGTATGGATTAGAAAGTAACTAAAGAAGAGTCAGGTAGAGTCGCATTGCCTAGATGTGTGTGCACGTTCTCTGCAGTCCCTTTATGATTTAATAGATAACAAGGCCAGGCTGATTGCACACTCCTGTACAAGATGAACATTCTGGCCTCCCTGGATACATAAGTAATGGAAAAAAATGTTTCTTCATTCAGTACAGTTATTCATTGTACTGGCAAATGTATTCTAGCGTTCTTCGGGGATCTCGGAGCATGCATGAGAAAGCGGTTAATGTGGCACGCTCCGTCCCCCTCCTCTTCGTCTTTCTGCATAATTCACATTATCAAAGACATAACTGATCACAGAGCTCAGATACTCTGATTGCGGTGCTTGTGAAGACCTTCTAATGTGCTGCCTATCGGTTGTTCTTCATTACCGGCGGCTGACCGAAACATGACGGATCATTAAATCTCTGACCAGCTTGTGACAAGGGGCACTTACAGGTGTCTCTATGCACTGCTCGGGGATGAAATGCTGAATAGGCTGTTTAAATAGGAAGAAAAACACTTATACATTTTTTTCTTCTCGGGGAGTTGTAGGCATTTTCTAGGTCAGGATATGTATCATGCATTTTTTATCTGTGTTAAATTTAGACAAAACGCATGGTTCAAAGGGGAAATGAGGATGAATTATGTGTGCCGCGCTTAATGGCCAGTAAATCCAAACTATAATTGTTCTAAGAAAGAATGATTGAAAGAAACTTTAAAACATCTACCTGCAAAGGCAAATTGTTACTTATATCTTGTTAAATTGCAGTTCCAGTTCACTCTGCGTTCGGCTATGAGTGCATAATCCTAGGTTCTCTTCTTTGGAACTGTGAAAGCGGTACTTAAAGTGGTTGTAAACCCTTACAACCAACTTTGACCTACAGGTAAGCCTAGATTAAGGCTTACCTGTAGGTCCAAGAAATATCTCCTAAACCTATACGGTTTAGGAGATATTTGGCGAAAGACAGGCACCGCTGTCAGTGCACCTGCGCGCCGCGGTCAACGGCGATATGCCGCAAGTGGCGGCTCCCGTGCGCATGCGCAGGAGTGATGTCATCGCGGCTTCGCCGAATGACAGTGGCGGAGCGGCGAGACCCACCGAGAAGATGGATGCGCCGGACTACAGGGGACAGCGGTGACTTCGCTGGCTCCTGTGTCAGGTAAGTGACACATAATGGGCTACTATGTGATGCATAGTAGTCCATTATGCTTTACCTTTGCAGGGAATGTAAGAGGAAGTAACACCCATCAGGGTTTACTTTCTCTTTAAGCTGGCCAAACACTATGAAAATTTTGGCTGTTCAAAATGAACCGTGCAAAATTAACTCCATGTGTTGCCCCATCACCACCCTCCCAACCAACATCCTTTGAATGTAAAATTGAGGGAGCTGGACAGAAAATTTGGGTGGATTTACTAAAACCGAGGAGTGCAAAATCTGGTGCAGTTGTCCACAGTAGCCAATCTGCTCCTAACTTCAGCTTGTTCAATTAACCACTTCAGCCCCAGGAAGGTTTTACCCACTTTCAGGCCATTTTTTTGCGATACAGCACTGCATCGCCTTAAGGCTACTTTCACACTGGGATGTTGCGTGCGCTGGCGGTAAAGCAGCGCTTTACCATCGATTTAGCGGCACTATGCGGCCACTAGCGGGGCAGTTTTAACCCCCGCTAGCAGCTGAAAAAGAGTTAAAACCGCCCGCTAAGCGCCGCTACAAAGGTGGGTTTGCAGCGCTGCCCCATTGTTTACAATGGGAAGGGGCGCTGTAGGAGCGGTAAATACACCGCTCCTACAAAGCTCCAAAGATACGGCTTGCAGGAAACTTTTTTGACCGCCCTCTGGCTTTCACACTGGAGACACAGCAGCAGCTGTTTCAGGGCGCTTTGCAGGCACTATTTTTAGCAATTTAGCGCCTGCAAAGCGCCTCGGTGTAAAAGCAACCAAACTGACAATTGCGCGGTCGTGCAACATTGTACCCAAACAAAATCGATGTCCTTTTTTTTCCCACAAATAAAGCTTTCTTTTGGTGGTATTTGATCACCTCTGCAGTTTTTATTTTTTGCACTATAAAGAAAAAAAAACAGAAATTTTGAAAAAATACATTTATTTATTTTTTTGCTATAATAAATATCCCAAAAAAATATATAACAAAATTAATTTCTTCCGCAGTTTAGGCCAATATGTAGTCTTCTACATATTTTTGGTAAAAAAATCGCAATAAGCGTATATTGATTGGTTTGTGCAAAAGTTATAGCATCTACAAAATAGGGGATAGATTTATGGCATTTTTCTTACAATTTTTTTTTGTTTACCAGTAATGGCGGTGATCTGCGATTTTTATCGGGGCTGCAGAAGTTGTCTTCAGGAATGTGTTCAAGATGGAAGGGCATAAGCATTGGATTTTGTTCTGGCATAAGCTGGCAACATGTTGGACCACTTGATGGACTAGAAAGAAATGGTGCTGTGGCAGATTGAAGAGGGCTAGAGTTTGAGAGACCGGTCTGGCCTTGCCCGTGGTCGATTCAAAGAGTTGAGCGAAATGTAGTCATTTCTGGTGAGTCCAGGTCATGAAGCCTAAGTGAGGCATAGTTAAGATAAATGAAGGGTTACTTTCTGTGGATTGGGAGGTGTTGAGAAACCCATGGTGATAGTTTCAGTTTCCGTCTGGCCTCACGCCATGCAATTAGCGTATCTCAAATTAGCAGATTTTGTTGAAGATGTGAGGGAATGGAGTGCAGTTTACAGTGTAAAAGGGCCGGTAAGTAGTAGGAGGTTGTCATTTGGGTTTCTATATCAAAGTTGGAGTATCTGGAGATTTGCGAAATCCAGTATAGACATATTCTTAAGAGGCAAGACAAGTTGTACACTCTTAAATTGGGGAGGCTAGCTTCCCCCTCACTCCTCGGGAGAAAGAACTTTTGCAGTGAAATGCAGGGGCTTCATCTCTGCCAAAGAAATTTGGATAGGGCTCCATGTAAGTTTTGTACACCTTTGTGGCGTAAGAGTAGGGGTATAGTTTGTAGGGGGTATAAAAGTCTGGCGAAACTGACCATTTTGAATAGATGACATCTCACGAAGAGCGAGATGGGGAGGTCCATCCATTCCTAAATAAGAGATGTGGTTTGTTGCTACAGAGAAAATAGGAGGAGTTAGCCCAAAGGGGGGTTTTATGATGGAATAAAGGAAGGATCTCGCTTTTAGCAAAATTAATGCGTGAGCCTGAATGTCTCCTAAACTTTGTGAAAATGTCTTGGATGAGGGGGACACGTCGGATGAGGGGGACACGTCGGATGCGGGGTTGGAGGTGAAAATAAGGATGTCATCTGCGAATAGAGCTAGGCGAAGTTCCTGGTGTCTTATTTGCGCTCTGTGTAGGGAGGGTGGGAAAGAAGATAGCGAGATAGAGGTTCTAGGGCTAGATTGAAGAGAAGTGGGGAGAGGGGACAGCCTTGCCTGGTGCCCTTGTGAAGATTAACAGTTTTGGAAATGAGGCCAGCTGCTACAATTGTAGCTGTAGGTGCGGAATACATGGAGATAATTAGGGGAAGGAAGGATCCAGAGAAGACAAAATATTATAGTACTGATGACAACCAAGGAAAACCTACATTGTCAAAGGCTTTCTCCGCGTCAAGAGAAACAATGTCATTGTCGGTGTTTGTCCTGGCATGTTCGAGAACTGTAAGAACTTTTCGGATATTGGAAGATGCAGCTCGACCTTGGGCGGAGCCTGCTTGAATTGGGTGAATTAGGGCATTTTTTTGCAATGATCTTTAATAAGATTTTGGAGTCTATGTTGAGGAGGGAAATTGGCCTGAAGGAGTGTCACGTACCTGAAGGGAGACTGAAATGATGAGGTCGGCCTCTCTTGTATCTCCAGCCCAGGTCCTGCTGAGAGTGAAACAGAAGTAGCCGAAGGACCAGAGGCATATGAGTGTCGTAGGTGAAGACCTGAAGACTTGCAGCAGGGAGTCGCAGCTGGTCGCAGGACTGTAGTTGCAGAACAGGTCACAGCTGGTCGCGGGACTGTAGTTGCAGAGCAGTTTGCAGCTGGTCGCAGGACTGTGGTGGCACTCACTCGGATAGTAGTGCTGAGCCGAGCAGGGCACAGAAGCAAGGTCGTAAGGGAAGTCTGGTTCGTCAATGGGCAGGAAGCAGGGTACAGGCACATCAGGCTGAAGCAGGTCAGGGAGGAAGCTGGGGTCGTCAGCAGGCAGGCAGCAAGGTACTTGAGCATTAGGCAGAGACAAGTCAGATGGGGAGCCGGGATCAGGAACCAGAGATCAGATAGGCAGAGTCCAGAGGCAAGGTTAACAGGAGCCAAGGCCAGCTGAAGACCAATCAGCACAGACCGGTGGTCGAGACCCCTTTAAGTAGGCTGTCTGGCGCCAATTGGTGCAGAGTGCGCATTTCTGCGTGCGCGTGGACATAAGCGCGCACGAGCATTCACAGTTGCCCGCAAGCATGCGCATGTGCGCCAGCGCGCTCCTGTGCGCGCCAGGCGGTTTCTATTCATTTCCTTACAAGGAGCTTGGTTCTGAAGGATCTTTCCCTCTCTTGGTGACCAACTTAATGTTAGCTTGGTATCCGGAAGGGATGTAGTCCCCTCCCTGTAGAATCTCCTGATAGACCTTTGCCAGAGTTGGGACTAATGTTTGTGCCTTTAGCTTGTAGAATTCTGGGGTGTAATCGCCTGGGCCTGACGCTTTCCCGTTCACAAAGGAAGATAATGTCTTGTGGAGTTCTAGCTCAATGATTGGGGAGTTTAGAGAGTGGGGTCAATTTACGGGAGGTTGATCTTCTTTAAAAATTCTTGTGCTTTATGCATGTCTGTGGATTCAGGGCTGTAAAGGGAGGTGTAATATTGTTCAAGGATGTCTCTAATATCGTTAGGTGTGGAACATGTGTTTCCTTGGGTGTCTTTCAGTGAGGTTATGTGGGTAGGAACATGAGCACCCTTGCACAGCCTCGCTAGCAATTTCCCGGGCTTATTGCAAAATTTGTGCTGCTGTAGGTCAGAGAGGGAATTATAGATGCATTACTGGGCGTCTACCCACATATGAAAATTTGTTTTGGCTTCCGGCCAAAAGTTATGATTAGCGGGATGATGTTTTGCGATAGCTGTGCTTGAGTGAAATGCAAGCGGTCACTGGCATCATGGAATTTTTTAAGAACACTTTGTATGTGGTGGTAAAAAAGCTATGATTCTGCCACACAGGACAGCTTTGCCCATGTCCGAGAACAGGTTGGGGTCTGAGAATTTGTTGCTTCATAAGCTGACCATGTTTCCCCTAGTGTTTTCTGGAGGTCAGGGTTTCGGGCTAGGAAAAAGTGCCATGTCTTCATCAGGGGTGGAGTGCCTAAGTCTCATATGACTATTGAGATAGGGGCATGGTATGAAATTGTGAATTTGTGGATGAATGTTTCTGAGGTGTTAGTTAGCAGAATAGAGTTGCATAACAGGTAGTCAATCCTGGACAGGGTATGGTGTGGAGGAGAGTAGAAAGAGTATTGTTTGCCTTTGGGGTGAGCTAGCCGCCATGGATCACTAAGCTGAAGGGCCGCAGCAAAGGATGATAGTGAAGTGGCAGTAGTTTGTGGATGTGGTTGGGGATGAGGTTTTTCCCTACATTTATCTTACTGCATGTTCATTACTGTTTTAAAATCACTTCCTATCAGTAGGGGAAACTGCAGGTAGGGAGCTATGTGTGCGATGACTGCCTGGAAAAAGGATTTGGTAGGAGAATTTTGGGCATAGACATTGGTCACTATGAGGTCTTTGTTAGAGATGCAAAGGTGTAGGGTCGAAAGACGCCCTTCCTTATCATTTGCAGATAACACCACTTCGCAAAGGGAAGTTTGTGTGTATGAGAATCAGGACAACTGCTTTGCCTTTTATCGAGGCTGAGCCATGGTTGTGGCCCACCGAAAACATGCGCATACGCCAAAAGTTAGCTGAGGGGAGATGGGTCTCCTGGAGGAGTGTGATGTCGGTTTTTAATCTCTTTAAGTTGCGGAGTATCGCTATGTGTTTGTGGGGGATCAGACCCCTTTGACATTCCATGTGATGATTTTCATTGTGTTATAATGGTTGAGATTTATTGAAGTGAAGGGTGTCTTATCAGTCAATGGACCTTTGGAGTATTTGCTAGGTTAGGTGGTCAGGGAAAGGAGTAGGGGAGGGGGTGGATGTGAACCGGGGAGGGGTATAGGATAGAGTATGTGTGAAGAATCAGTAGTGGGATGGAATAAAATTAAAGTCAAAATTTAACTCACAGTTAAAGGGAAGTCTTAAATTCACTTTCTTCCACACGTAACAATCTCCAAAGGACAGCGTTATTGAAGAAGGGGGACTTGGTCAATATGCCAACTTGTGTTCACCAGGTAGCCGTGTCATGTCGGATGGCAAGGCAGAGAGTCGTCACATGGTTTTGGTTAGTGTATATTGATACCGGGCCGCACATCTCCGGAAGGCTGTAACAGAAGCATTAGAACAATGGCAGTTAAGCAACGGTAACAAAGAAGAACATATAGCCTGAACAGTCAGATAGAGGTATTAGGCATTGGGTAATGGGCTCCTGGGAGGCCAGGATAAATGAGGGGCTTGAGCACACGGGTTTTATGAAGCCCTTTTTTCAGCGACGTTTAGGGGATCCTGGATTATTTGAATAGCGGATCCCTTTTGGAGGGTCATTGCGAGGACTACACTGATCCCTGGGTATTGGTTGGTTTCCAGGGGGGTGAGATCCTGAGGGATGTGAAAGTATGAGTATGTGGTATGTGGTAGCTTTCTCCGGGTGGCTGAAGGACTTTGTCTCCCCTGCCTGGTCGGTGAGAAGCAAAATAGCTGGGTATGCCAGCGTGAATTTTATCCCCTTAAGGGGGAGGGCTGAGCATATGGGTTGAAAAGTTTCCTCTTGAGGGATACTTCTTGCGAATAGTTGGCGAAGATGAGAAGCTTGTGCCCTTCCAGCTGATTTGGCATTTTGGAATGATTTTAGGATGGCAACTCTGTCCGTGTCATTTAGGTATGTTACTATTATAGGGCGGGAGGAACATCAGTCATTTGATGGTGCTCCTACTCAGTGGGCTCTCTCCACTACACAGGGGGTGGCGATGCCAAGGACCTCAGGGATGCAAGTAGTACATAATTCCGTCAGTGATCCTGAGTTGTAGGCCTCTGGAAGGCCTATAATTCTTTGATTATTGCGTCGTGAGCGATTTTCCAGGTCATCCAGCGTGTCCAGTAAGTATTTCTGGGTCTGAGAAGCCTGATGTTCAGCTGCTTGGGAGCTCTGTGCCTCCTCCTCCAGATCAGAGAGGCTTTGCTCTGCATCTGTGAGTCTGCCTGTACTCTTAGCTCCCTCCGGAGCTGATCAATCCCAGCATTAACAGCCCTGTCCACAGCCCATATGATTGTGGGGGAGAGCAGGGCTGCCATATCCTGCGCCATTCTGCTGTACTGCTCATCTGTGGTGGCCGGGGTGAGGTGAGCAGAGTGGGCTACCAGTGATGCTGCGAGCAGTGAGGAGCCATCAACCTCTTGGTCTGCTGGGGGCTGAGAGATGGATCGGGCTCCGTGACCTGTGTGGGAGCAGGGCCGTCCGATAGGTACCTCTCTATCGGGTAATGTTCCGGGGCTGTTCGGGAAACTGTAGGGCAATCTAGTCATTTCTGGAGGCTTTGGTGCCTGTTTTATGCGCTGTCCCTGCCGGAGCTGCTGTCATTTGCACCAGCTACATACGGTGCTGGAACCAGAAGCGACAGGGTCCCTTTACAGGAAATGTTGCTGGTATCTGGGTATCAGTAAAATTATACTTTGGTTTACAGCAAAGTTGTTTCCTGATAAGTGTTGCTATCTAAGCGGAATCTGCTGGCTCAGGTCACAGGATGAACCTAACTGCACCTAACTGAACCTAAATGAACCTAACTTGCAACCTATAAGGAAAAATATAATCTAGAATAATTTTACCTACAACCCGTTTAATGAGCAAACACTTGCTAGTCTTTTGGGGGTTCTCATTGGCTAGAAAATGAGCTTTTGTTAACAAAATGATGGTAGCATTAGGGTGTCTCACAGAAGAAGCACATGTCCCCAGTTTCTCTTTAAGGTCTGTGTATGTGGGCCAGTAGCCACAAAACATTTTCTACAGCTGCTGCTAATGAGCACTCAAAAGGGCATTGGACCGCACACTGGGCAGCAGGATTTGGCAGCACCAGAGCTGTAAATGAAATGAACTCTGTTTATCCAGCTTGTCTTCTTCATTTTATATCTCTGCAAACTGTGATCTTCCCATCTCCAAAGCCACAGCATGTTTTTCTCTGTTTACTGGAGTGGCATTTGGCTTGATTTGGCTATTTTTATACCCGTCATATTTGTTTACATGCTGTACAATGAAGAGGTGCGAGCAGGGTACATCTGGCACATTTGTTTTTGTGTTCCTATTTGTTGTCAGATGACTTCTTACTTTATCTCTTTGTTTTTTTTTGTTTTTTATTTTGCTTTCTGCTTATGATCCACTTTGTTGCCTTTTCTAATTAGCATGATTTCAGTATTTGTGAGACATGTGTTTTGCTGTTCACATTGTTTTTCCAATTTGCACACGTGCCTCGAGACTTAATGAGACGATAAAAAAAAATGGTGTTTTAGCTGCGTGGTTTAATAATGATCTCTATTCAACTTTAGACCTATTACCAATTTGTCAAATGTTCATAAGACTAAAGCCTCGTACACACGGTACAATTGTTGGGCAACTGAGCATCTGATTTTTGTCAAAAGGGTGTGTGACAGGATCTTGTCTTGCATACTAACGGTGCACAATTGTCCTGCCACAAACGCGAACATAGTGGCGTACTACGAGGAATTTCAGCTCTTGAGACCACCCTTTGAGCCCCTTCTGCTAATTTCGTGTTTCATTGATTCCGAGAATGCGTGTTTGTACATTCGACTTTTGTGTGATGGAATTGTGTACTGACCATATGAAAATCTGACGTCAAACCGCTGTCCACCCGAAAATTTACTTTATTTTACTTAACCACTTTCAGACCGGACCAATTTGCTGGTCAAAGACCAGACCACTTTTTGCGATTCGGCACTGCGTCGCTTTAACTGACAATTGCGCGGTCGTGCGACGTGGCTCCCAAACAAAATTGATGTCCTTTTTTTCCCACAAATAGAGCTTTCTTTTGGTGGTATTTGATCACCCCTGCGGTTTTTATTTTTTGCGCTATAAACAAAAATAGAGCGACAATTTTGAAAAAAACACATTATTTTTTACTTTTTGTTATAATAAATATCCCCCAAAAATATATAAAAAAACATTTTTTTTTCCCTCAGTTTAGGCCGATACATATTCTTCTACATATTTTTGGTAAAAAAAACGCAATAAGCAATTATTGATTGGTTTGCGCAAAAGTTATAGCGTTTACAAAATAGGGATAGTTTTATAGCATTTTTATTAATAATTTTTTATTATTTTTTTTTTACTAGTAATGGCGGCGATCTGCGATTTTTATTGTGACTGCGACATTGTGGGGGACCCATCGGACATTTTTGACACATTTTTGGGACCATTGTCATTTATACAGTAATCACTGCTATATAAATGCACTGATTCCTGTGTAAATGACACTGGCAGTGAAAGGGTTAACCAGTGGGTGGCAGTGTAGGGGTTAAGTGTTCCTAGGGGTGTGTTACTAACTGTGGGGGGGTTGGGCTTTCATTTAGTGTACACTGATCTCTGCTCCAATCACATGGAGCAGAGATCAGCGTCACTAGTTGCTAGGCAGAATGGAAAAATGTTGTTTACACGGCATTTCCTCCATTCGGCCGCTCCGTGAGACGATCGCGGGGATGCCCGCGGCGATCGAGTCCGCGGGTCCCGCGACCGGACTCACGGGGGTCCCGACCAGCGCGGGAGCGCGCCGCCGGCGGCGCGCTCCCGATGGCAGGGCGGCATCGAATATTGGACGTACCTGTACGCCAATATGCCTGCCCGTGCCATTCTGTCGACGTACATCGTCGTGCGCTGGTCGGGAAGTGGTTAATAAGTATTTGTTGGCGGAAAGTTGGACAAAAATTGTTAAAAGGAGCATACTAAAGGTAATATTTTAGGTCAGCAGTCTGTCAACAGACAATCCCCTGCCAACAATCTGTTGTGGAAATTCCTATAAATGTATGTTGTCAGATGTCCCCCAGTGTCGGTTTTGCTGTAATGTATAGCGTATTCGCACATACAGACATTGGCGGAAGACCAGTGGGCGCGAAAACCTTCCTGTGGACCCTGCAGATATGGTTGCTCTTTTAAGGATGTTTCGTTTATGCCTCACCAAGAGACTGGCTACTTCTTGGCGACTGCATTAATAAATCCAAGCAAACATGTCTGTGTACATGGAAACTATAGCATAACAATATGAATATTATCAACAAAATATAGTTATAATCGCACTACCAAAAATTAAAACAAAGATGTAGCAGCCAGCATTCAACAACGTAACAATTGTAAAAAATAAACTAAACAAAAAATGCAGCGCTAAAAAGAAAACACCCCGTGAAGCAAAGTGTTACTACAACATAGTAAATAGATGACGTGGAAAGAACACGCCAAATAGTAAACAGGTGTGGGCAATAAGAATGAACAAATGTGAAAAAAAATACGTATATCTTATATACTGTGACAAAAAAAAATAAAAAATATGCAATCAATAAATATAAAGTTGGATCTAATGAAAAATAGCCTGGAGTCAAGGCCTGGAAAAAGTGTTCACACCCCAATGGGTACATGAGAAAATATAAACCAAATAAAAAGAAAAAAGGGGAAAAAAAACAAAAAGCCTACTCATAGAGCAGATTAATCCGATATAAAAATATTTATTAAAAAATAAATTAAAAATCAGAATACATGCCAGTACACGCCATCAGCGAAGAAGGGTACAGAAGCACAAAATATCGATAAAAAAGCGTGGAAGATCTCGCCATTTAGGCTAAGTACCCTTTTCTTTTTCTTTTTATTTGGTTTATATTTTCTCATGCACCCATTGGGGTGTGAACACTTTTTCCACTTCCTCGGATTCCGAAAAACATCTCGGATTGGGTATCTTGAGATCGGACGGCGTCTGAGCACAGCTGAGGTTTACATCATCCACCTGATTGGAGGATTGCTGGCCATTGCAATTTGATGTCTGAACGACTCACCACCTAGGTGTGTGGGTCCACACCTTCTGGTAAGCGTACCTATTATCTTCTCTGCTTACATTCAGTGTGTTGTCGTGTTTATACGAAGAAACTCGCAGTGGCATCAAGCTGGTGTTTTTCTTATGGTCCAGATAGTTTGGGCACCGGATGTGGGTCATTGTGATGAGCCCTGGTCACTTTTCGTAGTGAAGAGACTATCTAGGATCATAAAGACTATTGCTACAGTTATTGCTTGGGTGTGACTCCAGGCTATTTTTCATTACATCCAACTTTATATTTATTGATTGCATATTTTTTTTTTTTTTTTGGCACAGTATATAAGATATACCGTATATACTCGAGTATAAGCCGAGATTTTCAGCCTCTTTTTTGAGGCTGAAAGTGCCCCCCTCGGCTTATACTCGAGTCATCGCTGTCTGCCCGCTCGATCAGCGTGTCGAGCAGACAGACAGCGGCCATTCTATGATTCAAAAGCCGCGCCTCCGGCTCCGCCTTCGCCTGTGATAGGCGGAACACTGAATTTCCCAGCAGCCTGTGTTCCGCCTATCACGGGCATCTTCTCATCCTCGTACTACGGACGAGGATGATACGACGTCCGTGATAGGCGGAACACAGGCTGCTGGGAAATTCAGTGTTCCGCCTATCACAGGCGAAGGAGGAGGCGCGGCTTTTGAATTTTACAATGGCCGCCGACGAAGAGGGCACGGGACGGAGGCAAGGCAAGGCACGGCACGGGACAGGACAGGACGGGACGGGACGGGACGGGACGAAGGCAAGGCACGACACGGGACGGAGGCTCGGGACAAAGGCTCGGGACACAGGTAGGCTGGACACACACACACACACACACACACACACACACACACACACACACACACACACACGGAGACACACACACACGGATGGATGGATGGATGGAGACACACACACACACAGGGATGGATGGATACACACACACACAGGGATGGATGGATGGATGGATGGAGACACACACACACAGGGATGGATGGATGGATGGAGACACACACACACAGGGATGGATGGATGGATGGATGGAGACACACACACACAGGGATGGATGGATGGATGGACACACACACACACAGGGATGGATGGACGGACACACAGGGATGGACGGACACACAGGGATGGACGGACACACAGGGATGGACGGACACACACACAGGGATGGACAGGCATGTCTCACCCTCGGCTTATACACGAGTCAATAAGTTTGCCAGTTTTTTTGGGGGTAAATTGGGGGCCTCGGCTTATATTCGGGTCGGCCTATACTCGAGTATATACGGTACATATTTTTTTCACATTCGTTCATTCTTATTGCCCACACCTGTTTACTATTTGGCGTGTTCTTTCCACGTCATCTATTTACTATGTTGTAGTAACACTTTGCTTCACGGAGTGTTTTCTTTTTAGCGCTGCATATGAATATTATGGCCCACTAAGCCATGGTTTTGTATGGTTCGCGTTATTGAAAGCACCATAACAAACAGGAATATGGTAAGTCCTCTCAACACCCTTGGGTGTTGTAGTAGTCATGTGATCGCTCGGTTATCGGTCTTTTTTTAATTTTGCCAAAATTGCTCCACTCATCCTAAAGCCTTGTACACACGGTACGGTTTGTGGTAGAATTTTGGCTGTATGCTATGCACACAGCCACCTCTAGTATTAGCACCCATTTCTGTCTTAATGATATAATACTTTACCTTAGACATCAACCCACTCATCCAAGTAAACAGACCATCCTTAAAGCGGTAGTAAACCCGCAAATTTTTTTTTTTTTTTTTTTTTTTTAAACCTGCAAAGCAAAAGGCATAATGAGCTAGTATGCACCGCATACTAGCTCATTATGAAATACTTACCTTAGAACGAGGCCCTGACATCTGGCCCGATCCACGCTGAGGGAGCTGACATGCTCCCTCAGCGTTTCTTCCGGGTATCGCGGCTCCTGCACTGTGAGTGGCCGGAGCCGCGATATCGTCACTCCCACGCATGCGCGCGGGAGATTTCATTCCGGCCGCCGGCCACTGCCGGATTTTCAGGCCGAGAATCCCCTTGTGTGCATGCACCGCTGCAGTCAGCGGCACATACCGAGGGGAATATCTCCTAAACCGTACAGGTTTAGGAGATATTTTTTTTTACCTACAGGTAAGCCTTATTATAGGCTTTCCTGTAGGTAAAAGTTAAAAATTCGAGTATACAACCACTTTAAGTTCTCAGTTCCGTCAGCATCATTGAGCTCTCCCTAGCCAGCATGGCCTTTTATTATCACAAAAGCTTTCACAAACAGAAGTGCAGATTCTAGCCAATCACTTCTTACATGGGAAGTGACATCACAGAAAATGACAAACAGTAACCCTTCCAACAGGGTTCATTCAAAAGAACCAATCACAGACATGTATACATTCAAATAGACTTAGCCCCTGTACACACAGTCGGGGATTTCAAACAACCAAATCCGTCGGATTTTGTCCGTCAGATCTTGTCCGAAACTCTTGCATACACACGGTCGGACTAAGTTGGCGAAAAATCCGATCTTTCAGAACGTGATGATGTAATTTCGTTACGATGGGACTACATTCATGGCTAGTAGCCAACAGCTGTGATGTAGGAATTTGACCTGAGCATGCGTGGCACTTGGTCCGATCAAAATTCGCTACACATGATCGGAGTATGTCCGATCGAACCAGTTGGTCGGGAAATATTTCCAACAAGTTGGAAAATTGGGTCAGACGGATATTCCGACGGAATCAGTCTGATGCATACCACACACAGTCGGATTATCCGACAACACGGTCCGATAGGACACATTCCGATGGATTCTCCGACTGTGTGTACAAGGGCTTACAGCAGTGTTTCTCAATTCCAGTCCTCATGGCCCACTAACAGGTTGTTTTCAGGATTTCCCTCAGATGAAACAGCTGGGGTAATTACTAAGGCAGTGAAACTGATCAAATCACCTGTGCAAAATAATGGAAAGCCTGAAAACATGACCTGTTAGTGGGCCATAAGGACTGGAATTGAGAAACACTGGGTTACAGTGATGTGTGCAAACGATCAGGTGCAGAGCCATGCTTTCTGTGAGACAAAGGTTACACTAGAAAGCTGGCTCTGCAAAATACCGCGCGCAAACCGACCAACTGCTTTCAATAACTTACCATATTCTGTTTGTTATGGTGATATTCACTGACTGTGTTCACGTTTTTATCATGTTCTAACCTGAATAAATGTAAACAAAAAATCTTTTTCTAAAATCGTATGTTGATATTATTTTTATACAAAACATGTGTTGCCTATAAAGTCCAACCAGGGGAATTTTTTCTTTGCTTCTATTGTGTATTTTGGATGTGGCACACAACCAGCGTTACATTGGCCATTCGGTTTTTCTCTTCTCGGACTAGAATAAGGAAGTTCATAGCCAGTAGCCAATAGCTGCCCTAGTATCGGTTTTCGTCCGTCAGACTAGCATACAGACGAATGGATTTTTTTCGACCGGACTCAAGTCCGTCGGAAAGATTCGAAACATGTTCCAAATCTAAAGTCCGTCTAATTTTTCAACAGCAAAGGTCTGATGAAGCCCACACACGGTCGAATTGTCCGACGGATTTGTTCTGTTGGACCTTTGCTGTCGAAAAGTCCAGCCGTGTGTACACGGCATAACATGAATGTAAGCAAAGGTCACACCCCTACCACAACCCTAATTATGTGTACCACAAAGAATATATGCAAAAAATGGTTGGTTAAATGGACTTCACTATCAAATTTTTTTTTACTGACATTTCTTTAAGCCCTTGTACACACGGTCGGACATTCCGACGGAAAATGTCCGATCGGACCGTGTTGTCGGATAATCCGACCGTGTGTGGGCTCCATCGGACTGTTTCCGTCGGAATATCCGACCGACAAAGTTTTACAGCTGGGCTATAAAACTTTCTGACAACACGGTCCGATCGGACTTTGTCCGATTGTGTGTAGAGAATTCCAATCGGACAAAGTACCACGCATGCTCAGATCAAATTCCTAGACCAAAGCTATTGGCTACTAGCCTGAACGTAGTCCTGTCCTAACGAAATAACGTCATCACGTTCTGAACGATCGGATTTTCCGACAACTTTGTCCGACCGTGTGTATGCAACACAAGTTTCGGACAAAATCCATCGGACAAAACCCGACGGATTTTGTTGTCGGAATGTCCGACCGTGTGTACAAGGGCTAACAGAGGTTGGGTGATTGGGGTTATTATAATATAATATTTTTAATAAATAGTACATTTTTAATGATGTTTTCTACATCAGACCAAAAAAAAAAAAAGAAGAGGGACAGCTAAGGAGGAAAAAAGGACAGAGGGACATGATTTCAAAAGAAGGACAGACCCTCCAAATGAGGGCCTGTCACAGCAAAGCATTACAGACATGGCGATCTTCTGAAGGTCCACTGAAAGGTATCCGTTCCTGACAAACGGCCTCATTTTGTTGTAGCACTTCTGTTCATTTTCCATAGCTGCCGAGTCACTAAGCTCCAGAGGGGAGCGCTTTCCGAGCCAGCACTGAGGTAGCCAAATAAATACGTCCATCATTACGCATTCTGAAAACGTACAAGATTTTAACAGCCTCCAGCGCACGCTTCATTGGTCTGCAGATTTAAACATTACACATCACCGGAATGATCTGTGTGCAGGAGCTTGTATAGTAAATGGGGTTACAGCGGGTGTAGACATCTCTATGTTTGATTTTCAGTCTGTCATCTTATGGCAGTCCCTGTAAACAGCTGCTTCTAAATTGTAAAAAGAAAACAATTTGAGCATACCATGTAGTGTGGTCGCGGGTGAATCATATATAGAGGCAATACATTACAAAAAAAAAAACAGTCGACTCTTTATTAGCTTTTAGAGAGTATAATAGAGAGACTAATGGATGTCCTTGTAGAAGTCAATCAGCGAGGATGTTGACTGAACTTCTTGATATACAGATAGCTATTAGAGGAAGACAACAAATCTTCATATGAAATACAAGAGATATTGAATTGTAAGCACTAATTACCTAAAATGCTTACTTACCAAATATATACTGTGATTTCACTTTAAAGAGACCCTGTTGCCAGACCATTCATTTTGCCCACAATCTTCTATAAAAAAAATAAGGGAGAAGAACCCCCTATTTTTTGGACTTTCACGGCACGTACAGTAATCAAGAGTAGAATAAAACAATATTTATTTTAACAAAATATGTTTACATATATAACAATCAATAAACATATATGGAAATCATAACATAATTAAAATACATGCAGTAATATCCGTAATGGGGTGACAATAGTAGATGAGGGGTCACCCATGTAGCATAAGGTAGGCCAGGGTGCTCAAAAACCCTACACGTTTCGGAGAAGTGCTGGTCTCCTTCATCAGGGGTAAGTATAGAGCAAAAGGTGCATTTATGTATAATTACAGAAGTAGATGCATGTAGAATATGAATAATTAAAATAAATCAAGCAAATGTCATGCTTAGTGTTCCAGGAGTTCCACAGCTGCTGTTGTGGGGCGCTGAGCGAACGGTCTTGCTGCTTCTATTCTGTCCATATTTCCAGGGTCTTCTGCCATTTACGCCTCAGTGGCCCCCTCGGTGTACACCCTGTAGCCAATCCCACTCCACTGGACAGGGAAAATGGGGTCCCTTTTTGGGCTCCCCCCTACATATGTTTTATAATTTGGAGCACTGGAATACTAAGCAAGACATTTGCTTGATTTATTATAATTATTCATATACTACATGCATCTACTTCTGTAATTATACATAAATGCGCCTTTTGCTTTATACTTACCCCTGATGAAGGAGACCAGCACTTCTCCGAAACGCGTAGGGTTTTTGAGCACCCTGGCCTACCTTATGCTACATGGGTGACCCCTCATCTACTGCATGTATTTTAATTATGTTATGATTTCCATATATGTTTATTGATTGTTATATATGTACACATATTTTGGGAAATAAATGCTGTGCCGTGAAAGTCCAAAAAATAGGGGGTTCTTCTCCCTTTTTTCTGTCTATATAGGATGTGGCACAACATCATTGCACAGTAATGCTGAATTACAATTTTGTTTACAATCTTCTATAAGGTTTTTATGTGCCTGAAACATATTTTAGGCGTGTTATTTACCTTTAATACTCACCTGTGTGTAGACATTCAGAAGGCCCGACGCTGTTGCTGAGTGCTGTCATCTTGGATGTGATGTCAATATCTTCAGGAGACTCAAAGCTGACATTCAAGTGTTACACTATAGTATTTCCTTTTGCTCCTCCTCTGGCAACTACATGCAATGTTATGTAGGGAGTAGGCTTGTGCAATTCGCTTCGTAACGAATCGAAATTCGGCCGAATTTTGCATCTTTCGGACATTCGGGTGCATCCGAATGTCCGAATAAAAAAAAATAACGAATTACAACGAATACGAAAGAAATTATAGTGGATATAACGAATGAATTCGACATGATTTGGTAATTCTTTAAAGATCTAATATAACAAAAGGCCAACTCAAAGTAAATCTTATAGTCCAATCACCTGATTAATTTTGTGCCGGAGGTTGGATTACTGGCATAGTGCATTCCTGAGAACTGAGTTAGAAGGGTGTTGTATTGTATTTGAGCCGAGGAGAAGAGACGTTGTCATTGTGTGTGTTAAAAGATTCAATAAACAAACGACTTTCCAAACTACGAATCATTATCACGAATGTCTATACATACATAAATAGCGAATTTCAATGAATACGAACTAAATTATAGCACATATAACGAACAAATTCGACATGATTCGAGATTCAGTACAACAAATATCGACACTCTACGAATAATAACGAATTATCCGAAAACGTATTAACGTAACATAACGAATATAACAGAACGAAATTGTGTATTTTACGAATGACAACGAACTAAACTAAACAAAATTTTCCATTGTGCACAAGTCTAGTAGGGAGGTAAAGGGAGGTGGAGGTACAGAGGAGATGAGCCAAGACAGACACTCACAGAAGAGGAGAGGGCTATGATGGGCGAAGATGGAGGGGATTGTACTAGCATTTTCTTGGCTTGTAAGTGTACTAACTATTGATCAGTGCCACACAACTCATTCCCAAGCTCATCCCTCTCTGTGCTCAATGGCAAAGCAGAGCTGACTGGACATTCAACAGAGTAACAGCAAAAAAGGTAAAATGAAAACAATTAACATCTTCCTCATTAAGTGAGCCCCACAATCAATCACAGCACTCTCTAAGCCCTTGTACACACGGTCGGAGATTCCGACAACCAAATCCGACGGATTCTGTCCGTCGGATTTTGTCCGACGGATCTTGTCCGAAACTGTTGCATACACACGGTCGGACGAAGTTGTCGGAAAATCCAATCGTTCAGAACGTGATGACGTTATTTCGTTACGACGGGACTACGTTCAGGGTAGTAGGATAGGTCCGATAGGACACATTCCGACGGATTCTCCGACCGTGTGTACAAGGGCTAAGACTCGACTGATGGTGGCTAAAACAGTTAACAATATCAGAACTGAATTATAAGGCTATTATGTGATACTTAGCTCATCTGTCTTTCAGGATCGGAGTCCAGGGACTGATCAGTAAGATCAAAGGCACGCCATAATTTGCACAATCATTATTAGGCTTTCACTTTCCATCTATACTACCTCTGCCGTCCTATGCACCACATTGGTGTTAAAAGATTATGCTATTTTGGTGTAGGATTATAAATACTAATATAATAAAAGCCTTACTTCTGGACCGTTGTATGCCCATATGTGTTATATCATCCTCAGCTCCACCACATACATACACAGGATAATGGAACCAGATGCTTTCCATGAAGAATTGCATCGCATTGCCCTCGAACATGGTAAACACTTTTTAGGTTAGAATCACAAGACTCTCACATTCGTTACGCATTTCATGTTCAAAGCCGTGAGAAGATAACCTATTTGTTTTACGCATTTTGCATGAAGGACTTTGCCATGTTCCAATTTGATAACTCCAACAATCAATAATACAGGTTTTTTTGGTTGCTGTCCTCCAAATCTTTGTGAAAATTCAAATTGCCACCCAGCTTGGTGCCATTTCTAATTGCCTATGAGTTGGAAGAGTTAACAGTAAATAAAATAGTTGCCCTTTGGAGAAGGTGTAAGTCTGCAGAGAATATATCCAACTGTGACACAATACCTTGCCATGACAAATCGCCAGCACATCTCCTGGTGGTGCTCCATTTAATTCCTTCTTCATATATCTTCCTGTCACAGAATGTTCTGTGTTATACAATTATATCAAAGTAGGAAAGTTGGGAAACTAAGAAATCAGATCAATCATGTATTGGATGTCGGGGAACCCGGTGGTATCTGTAATCTACTTGTCAACAGCCCTGACTTACAATATGAAAAATGGAAATCGTTCAGAGGCAAAAGGTTACAGCCAACGATCGCCAATATTTCCTGCAAGCTGATGAATGGCTGGGGAGGGTGATAAAAACGAGTTTATCTTTCCTTGTCATACAGCTGTACGTGGCAATTACCAGCCAAACAAGAAGTAAATAAGTGATAGGAGGTATAAAAGTTGATAGTTTCTAAAACTTTCCACGCCGCCTGCAAAGAGACAGATAAGTGAGTTATGCCCACATTCTTTTCTTATTTTTAACAAAATTAGGACCATGTCACACTAATGACCTTTTGGTTGACAACAACTCACCAGTGGCCAGTGACAGGATGACTAAGAGAGCACTTGCCCAATAGTGCCGATTCTTCGCTGGTCGAAACAGCAGCAGGAACAGATGACCCTTAGCCCTTGTACACACGGTCGGAGAATCCGTCGGAATGTGTCCTATCGGACCGTGTTGTCGGATAATCCGACTGTGTGTGGTCTCCATCGGACTGTTTCCGTCTGAATATCTGTCGGACCCAATTTTCCAACTTGCTGGAAATATTTTCCGACAAACTGGTCCGATAGGACATACTCCGACCATGTGTAGAGAATTCCAATCGGACCAAGTGCCACGCATGCTCAGATCAGACGACGCGTGTCGTCATGTGTCACATGACGACACGCGTCGGAATAGGAAGCGTTTGTGTGGATACCGGAAGTCACGTCTGAGAGACGAATGGAATACTCAGCTGTATACCTTGCGCTTGTTTAACTGATTGTTTGTGAGTACCTCTCCACTTTGATTGATTTTTAATAATAAAGAGTGTATACATACTTCACTATTTGGAGTCCTCCTGTTTCCCTCTCTTTGAGATCCTGCCATTGTGACATCTTGATGTGGGGATAAGACCTCCCATTTGGAACTAAGGGTACACCGCTTTTACCATCTGAGACCCTGGTCTCCATATGCTGTTTGCCTTACAGCAGTAAGGTAAGGGGCCACCCTAACTGTCACGCGCGGGACACTGAAGAGACACCAGAGTGTGCACACCCTGTGTTTTGTTGCACCTGTTACTACGTGAAGCACTTTATGGATTCCATGTCACCTTTAATTTATTTCGCAGTTTAAGAGACTTATTTATGTTGAATTGCACTACTGATTCACTACTATCTAGTTTTTTTGGTATTTCAAATACATTCTGTGAGATATTTTACTTGTATTCATCACCATCACTGTGTGTTTTTATGCGACTTTGTTTTGGTTGATGCGATTTTTTAGATTTTGCACATATATATATTTTATATTGTAATTCTTGCTTGCACAAGTCACTTTAATCACCGATCACGATTGGTCACGTTAATCAGAGTCTATTCACTGGTACTGTATGTACATTTATTTGTTAGCACTTTATATGGATTAATTTATTCACGTAGTCTATTGGTTTAAGGGAGCGCAGCACCATTTATTTGATTTTGTGTTATACTTTTCAGTGGTAGGGTCTATACCTCTGTCGGTGCTCTGCTGCAACCCAAATTTGGTTTTAGGTAGATTATATTTACGATAGCGCAGGGATATTTTTACTGTCATTTAAACTTACATAATTTGGTATAATTAAACCCAAAACCAAACTACGGTTCTAGGAACTTTAAATAGAGAAAAACACATTCTTCAGGAGCCGGCGCTACACACATCTAGAGAGTGAAATTTCTGCCCATTCTTCTTTGTAAAATAGCTCAAGCTCTGTCAGATTGGATTGAGAGCGTCTGTAAACAGCAATTTTCACGTCTTGCCACAGATTCTCAATTGGATTTAGGTCTAGACTTTGACTGGGCCATTCTAACACATGAATATGTGTTAAACTAAACCATTCCATTGTAGCTCTGGCTGTATGTTTAGGATCGTTGTCCTGCTGAAAGGTGAACCTCCACCCCGGTCTCAAGTCTTTTGCAGACTCTAATAGGTTTTCTTCTGAGATTGCCCTATATTAGGCTTCATCTATCTTCCCATCAACTCTGACCAGCTTCCCTGTCCCTGCTGAAGAAAAGCATCCCCACAACATGATTCTGCCACCACCATGTTTCTACAGTGGGGATGATGTGTTCAGGGTGATGTGCAGTGTTAGTTTTCCGCCACATACAGCGTTTTGCTTTAAGGCCAAAAAGTAGAACTTTGGTCTCATCTGACCAGAGCATCTTCTTCCACATGTTTGCTGTGTTCCCCACATGGCTTCTCTTAAACTGCAGGACTTCTTATGGCTTTCTTTCAACAATGGCTTTTTTCTTGCCACTCTCCCATAAAGGTCAGATTTGTGAAAAGCACCGCTAATAGTTGTCCTGTGGACAGATTCTTCCACCTGAGCTGTGGATCTCTGCAGCTCTTCAAGGGTTACCATGGACCTCTTGGCTGCTTCTCTGATTAATTCTCTCCTTGCCCGGCCTGTCAGTTTAGGTGGAAGGCCACGTCTTGGTAGATTTGCAGTTGTGCCATTCTCTTTCCACTTTTGGATGATGGATTGAACAGTGCTCCGTAAGATGTTCAAACCCTGAGGAGCCTACACTGGCTAACTGTAAAGAATCGAATCACATTCAAGACCCTCTGCCTCACCCACAAATGCGTGCATGGAGACGCTCCTCAATACTTATTCATGGTTTCATGGTTAGTAAGGCTGAATAAAGACACCAGTCCATCCTGAGTTAGTGTCTACCATTGTCCCTATCCCTGTACATTGCACACTCACATCGGTCCCTACCCTCAAGGAGCCCACAATCCAAGGTCCCCATTCATATACTAGGGCCAATTTTGGACAGAAGCCAATTAACCTACCTGCATGCTTTTGGAGTGTGGGAGGAAACTGGAGTACCCGGAGGAAACCCACGCAGGCTCAGGGAGAACATGCAAACTCCAGGCAGGCAGTGGTTGGGATACGAACCAGCGACCCTTCTTACTGCTAGGTGAGAGTGCTAACCACTACACCACTGTGCCACCTGAGAAAATAAAGCACTATATTCCCAACCGCAGTCTTCGATCCTCTAACCAAAACCTCCTCCTCGTTCCCAAATCTCGGTACAAATCAAAGAGGGAACGGAGATTCGCTGTCCAAGGACCACGGCTATGGAACGCTCTACCAACCAACATCCCCTTGGAAGAAAACCTCCAGGTCTTCAGGAAAAAACTCAAGACCTTCCTCTTCTAGAAGCTGGACAACAAAGCTCCGCACATCGCCTTGAGGCGATTCGGTTCGCATTGTGCGCTATACAAATTATTCATTCATTCATTCATTCACTGCCAAACTGGCACCTCCTGAGAGCTGTCCTTTAGTAGAAGGAAACACAATCCAAGGCTTCCAGAGATCTCCAGCAAGTGTACTTGGTGTGATCCTGCACCTTGGAAATAAGCCCAGGAGTAGATGTGTGCCTGTCAAGGACAGGGTATATGGTGGGAGAAGACATTAGTGGTAGAGCAAAAAGCCGGTATAGCAGAGGTGCCCAAAACCTTGTGTAGTGATGGTTGAGGGTAGATTGGAGTGATGAGTGATTAGGGTGATAAGCATCAGATTGGTTTACATCTTCAAAAGATGCATTCTGTGGCTAATACGTCCCTTCCTCAATTTATCGGCATTACATAAAAACTCTGCAATAGATGCATACCATAAAATATATAGATAAAAATAAAATCAATAGAGAGGAAAGAAAAGTAATCTCATAGGGTTATATCATATGAGGATATATACAGCATATACTGTACTATTAGGAAAATGGATGTGATCTATATTATGCATATTGGATCTATATGTAGAAAAGTCCCGGGGCCCCTGAAGCCCAATGATGACCTCCAGAGTTAAGGACAGCTGACATCCTTCAGTGTAGAGCGGGTTACAAGGCATGATGGGTTTAATGCAAGATGAATAGGTAGGCGATAGACGCTTTTTGAATGCAAGAGATTTATTGTCCCTTAAAACTGTGGGAGAGAGGATTAGGACCAGGACACCCTTAGGTAGATGCAATGTTAATTGGCAAACTCAGAGACTTCTATAGGTAGACATGTGAAGGCCTCCAACCGGACACCACTTCTGTATAGGTAGGACCACTGTCTCCTATGACAACAATTTGTAGCTGTTACTAACGGTAAAGATATTCAACTATCTTCAACACGAACAGTTCTCTTTACCCCACACTCACTCACTGTGGGTCTTCACTCAATGAGCTCCCAGTCTCTCTCACTAGACTTCAGATCCACTAGCCATTGGATCCCCTGAGCTCTTTCACTGTAGCACTTGGTATCTTCCTCAAGCGCCACCCCCGCTTCACTGCTGGGTCCCTGGCTTGGCGCTCACAGATACTCCTCATGCTTCACCCCTTCTGACACGTTAGGTCCCTGGCTTGGTACTCCACAAGCGTCACCTCTGCTCTTCCGCTGGGTCACTGACTTGGCACTTGCTGATGTTTTCCCACTTCTTCACCGTCCCCAGCTGGCGAGAAGTCTGCTCTAGTACTGGCCTCAGATTACTCACAATGGTCTCCAGTAGCAAGGTGGATGGTTCCTTTGTGGCGACAGCTTCTCCTCTACCTCCGACCACAACTGGTTCCCCGGCTGGCAGAACCGTTACTTCTGGTTGGACTACAAGCCCGCGGTCCCAACCCTGCACTACCTCTGGATAGGCTCTCGGATAGCTTAGAAGCCAGATGTCCCCGGGATAGGCCTTAGATTTCTGGCCTAGCAGCCCGGGGAAATACGACACACGTCCACCCAAACAGCCTTCCAGGTGGCACAAAACCCTGATCACGTGACGCCACCAAAATAAATAGGTTCTCCCAGCAGGCCAAGAGACCCAAGAAAATCCCTGCCCATTGGCTGAGACACCCCATTTGTTCCTAATCTGTCCTTGCAATTCCTTTGTCTTATCTAATGTCACCAGACACCCGGCCACCTAGTGACAGAAGAGAGAAGTGCAGCAATTCCAGAAATAGGCAAGGCAACTATGACTTGCCAAATAAATTTAATAGCAACCCTGTCTAAACATCAGGGTGCTACATATATATCATAACAAGTTTCAAGAAGCATAAGATAAACAACCAAAAGCCAAGTTATACATTATGTGTCAAAATATGGTAATAGATATATCCTGGAGAGGGGAAAGCATTCTCCTCTAATTGTATGTATATATACAACATAAATATATTAAAAGGTGGACTATTTACACCTCGTGACATCTGCATAAGAAGGTTTATCTATTACCACATAGATCTATGTTTTCTTAAAATAAAAAAGGAAATATATTAAAAAAACTAAAGTACATTACTGCATACAGATTCATCTATGAACACAGAAATACCATGCTGTCTTGTTGTACAGAGTGATTAACTGGGCAAGAAACGAATCAAATAAAAATAGATTTTTTAAGGTCTGAGAAGAGGCCAGTGTAATGAAAGTCCATAGATCAAGGGTATCCAAACTACAGCGCACAGGCCAAATCTGGCCGGCTATAAGATTTTATCCAGCTGTAAGTGGAATCTGATGGGCTCAAGATTATGTTATTTTGTTTAGCTTTGCATTACTAAAGTTTTTAAAAACAAAAATCATATCATGCCGATTAGGTGTTGATTCACCTTTTCATTTTTTTTTTTCTAATAATGGTAAACTATGACCCTTTCATTTAAATGTTCTCTGTTTTCACAATATTAATCTGTTTACAGGGATGACTAGTTGCAATTTAACCACTTTCAGCCCCAGACCATTTTGCTGGCTTAAAGGGGTTGTAAAGGTTCGTTTTTTATTTTCTACATAGGTTCCTCTAAGCTAGTGCATTGTTGGTTCACTTACCTTTTCCTTCGATTTCCCTTCTAAATGTTTTTTTTTCTTTGTCTGAATTTCCCACTTCCTGTTTCTCCTCAGTAAACTTCACACCATCATCCGAGCGGTGTTTAGTCAGCCAGAACAGCTTACTGAACAGCTTACTGAGGAGGAACAGGAAGTGAGAAATTCAGACAAAGAAAACAAAGAAAAAAAAACATTTATAAGGGAAATCGAAGGAAAAGGTAAGTGAACCAACAATGCACTAGCTTATAGGAACCTATTTAGAAAATAAAAAACAAACCTTTACAACCCTTTTAAGACCAGACCACTTTTTGCGATTCGGCACTGCGTCGCTTTAACTGACAATTGCGCGGTCGTGCGACGTGGCTCCCAAAAAAAAAAAATGGACGTCCTTTTTTTCCCACAAATAGAGCTTTCTTTTGGTGGTATTTGATCACCCCTGCGGTTTTTATTTTTTGCGCTATAAAGAAAAATAGAGCAACAATTTTGAAAAAAACGCATTATTTTTTACTTTTTGTTATAATAAATATCCCCCAAAAATATCTAAAAAAAACATTTTTTTCCTTCAGTTTAGGCCGATACGTATTCTTCTACATATTTTTGGTAAAAAAAATTGCAATAAGCGATTATTGATTGGTTTGTGCAAAAGTTATAGCGTCTACAAAATAGGGGATGGTTTTATGGCAAATGTTCTCTTTTGCTGTGGTTCGTGTGATGTAATTTTTACTTGAAAAATAAAGGCACAAGTTACTACAGATTCCATCCAGAGTGCGGCTGTCCAGAGTTTCTTCTCTTCCTATCTATTTGCTTGTGCAATTAGCCAGCACCTGGGACTCCTTCGCCTGGAAATCAAACAATTTTTCTGGTGGATTGGCATGGAAGTGGTGGCTCTCTCTTTCTTTTATTAACTTTCTATAGTACTTAGATGTTCAAAGATCTCTGGCTTCAGATGGGCACAATCTTTTAAGAAAACATCTGCCAACCGCCTGTTTCTCTTTTCACACAATGTTACACAGCAACGCCTTTCTTACACAGAAATACAAACAAGGGGAGGAAACTGCAAAGACAATCAGGCTTTAACCTCCCTGGCGGTACGATTATTTAGGATTTTAGGTGCTAAAAGCGGTACCATTATTTTGCATGAAAATTTGGCGTTTTATATTGTAGTCCTGTAATTCTTAGGAATAACTCTCTTAAATCTGTCCAAACCAGAGTCTAGCAGACATCCCGGGTATAATAAAGTTTGAAAAATTAAATCATAAATTATAATATAATAAATAATTATAAATAATTGTACCAAATAATAATATAACAATAATAAAAATTATTCAATAATGTAATCAAATCAAAAACACTGAAATTTGCTGAGTTGCAGAATTGTCGCTGTCATTACTTTTCAGTATTTGATGATGGATCTCCCCACAAATCGCTATCGCTCAATTCTGCGAGTGATTCTAATTTATTGTCGCTGTTTTCTAGCTGGTCTAAAATCATTTTTGATGTAAAGGGACAGTTTTGGTTGCTATGGACAATCTCCAGTTTCCAGGCAGAAAGAACAGTTTTTATAATATAAAACTGCATGCAGAACACTGGGCAGACCACTAGGGACAAAGGGGATGTGAAATAATTACATACAGCAATGTAATCTGTAAGATTACATTATACTGTATGTAATGTGTGTGTTTCACTTTTTGAATTAGGCGCCGATCTCCGTCCCCGTGCGTCGCAACGCTCGCAGGGAACGGAGATTGGCGATGTGATAGATCGAGCGAGACACGGCTCGCTCGTACAGCGGGGAGACAACGCTGGATCCGGGGGAGAAGGTAAGTAAACCTCCTCCTGGATCCAGCGATGCAGTCCCGAGTCTGGCTCGGGGTTACCGCTTTTGGTATAAAAATTCCACCCTGAGCCAGACTCTGGAAGACCGTCAGGGGGGTTAATCTCCCAAAATGATTTCTCACACTTATTTTTTCAACTCAGTCATACTTAGCTATCCTTCTGCTTCTCAAACATTTCCTATACATTTAGATAACACTTGTATTGTCCGGTCGAATTCTCTTTTGCTAGACCCATCAGTGATATGCATTAGAAAAACTTTGACAGGCTCATAAGAAGTTAAAGTTTCATCAAGTTGCATACTTTCAAAAATCCAATATTGTACAGATTTAATCCTCTCATCCAACTCTGTCAATCTGCCATAAAAATTAACACAGAAACCCAAGTTGATCATAACTCCTTCTGGTATTAGATCATCTCTGTTTTGGTCCAGCCTATAATAATCTTGGTGTAATTCTTAACCACTGTCCACATCTGTCTGTCAAGTCTGTCATAGGACTTACTTGTGCCACCTTTACCTCTCCTGGCTTGAAAGGTCCATGAGAGTGCCGTGCTCTCAATCTAGAGTCCTCACTCTGAGCCCTTGTACACACGGTCGGAGAATCCGTCGGAATGTGTCCTATCGGACCGTTTTGTCGGATATTCCGACTGTGTGTGGTCTGCATCGGACTGTTTCCGTCGGAGTATCCGTCGGACCAAATTTTCCAACTTGCTGGAAATATTTTCCGACAAACTGGCCCGATAGGACATACTCCGATCATGTGTAGAGAATTCCGATCGGACAAAGTGCCACGCATGCTCAGATCAAATTCCTACATCAAAGCTATTGGCTACTAGCCTGAACGTAGTCCCATCGTAATGAAATTACATCATCACGTTCTGAAAGATCAGATTTTTCAACAACTTTGTCCGACCGTGTGTATGCAACAGTTTCGGAGAAGATCCGACGGACAAAATCCGACGGATTTGGTTGTCAGAATCTCAGACTGTGTGTACAAGGGCTGAGTCTCTACTTACAACATTTGTGGGTCGTCACCCAAAATTTCTCCAGGGCCACACACAGTAGCCATCAAATGGCACTTTATTTGTCTTAGCCACACAGGTCTGTACACTTACCACATAGGCATTACTTGCTACACAGGCTCACTACTACAGTCCTCTGGTCAGACCTTCTCACAAAGTTTCATAAATCTATTGACACCTAGACATGTGCATTCGTTTTCGTCCGAATGCATTTTCATCAGAATTTTCAGGTAATTTAGTTTTTTCGTTTTGACAAACGATAACGAAAACGCAGAATCCGAAAAAAAAGAAAGATCCGACATAAATAAATGCTTTTTTTTCGTTTTCGTTGTTACAACAGTTCGATATATAGAATAGGAGATTCGACGTGACTTTGACAATAACAATCTGTGTCTATTGAACCTGTGGTCGAATGTGCCTAACCTTACCTCTATTAGTCCAAGATTATATAGAGAAAAGATTTGACAGAGAGAAAATATTCGACATAGAGAGAAAAGATTCGACAGAGAGAAAATATTCGACATAGAGAGAAAAGATTCGACAGAGAGAAAATATTCGACATAGAGAGAAAAGATTCGACAGAGAGAAAAGATGACACCTGAAACTGTGAGACTTAGACCGCTCATTCAACATGAACGACGGAGATTCGACAAAGCAACGAAAAACACACACGTTTATAATAATATTCGACGGAGCATCGAAACTGTACGACACTGCAATTGTACATTTCCGGAGTCAAATGCTCCACCTATAGGCTATATAGAGTTTAGCAGCTCCGTCGAATCCTCTTTATACATTCGACAGACACCATAAACATGACCCAAATAGAACCGCGCTATCCTAAAAAATGTATCTTAGTGTATGTACCCCCCCATATGGGATTAGTATCCCCATCGGGAGACTATGTATGTGAGAACAAACAATAAATACAATGCAATGTCATATGATAAATGTGACATAAATAACCCAAAATGCAAAATTTCAATCGTGACTCCTATATATATAAAAGAATATGCAAAAATTGTAATGACATATATGCATAAACAAAAATTGTGATATAACATATATATGAGAACAATCAAAAACGTCCTCGATTTAAATATATCCTTATTTGATAGTCCTCAGAATGAATCCATATAAAATGAGATGCAAAACACCACGTGTTAAATCTAGTGTTTAGGAGGGTTGACTCTCTGCTTCATGTTCCAAGCCGTGAGGCATACCGCAGTGCACCACCACCAAGAATTAAGATTGGCTCCTTACCAGATGTCGCTAAATAGTACGCTTTAAGAAATCAGGCCAGACTGTGTATACTCCTCAATCCTCCAAAACTCCGCCCTCCTCCAGGATCACAGTTCAGAAGGACTCCAATTTATATATATTAAATGGTCCACGAATTCACACACCGACCACCACAGCAACCCGCCTGAGAGAAGGAGCGCGGGAGAACACGTGACGTCACCGCCCGTACACAGGAGGAAACGGAGAGAGGCGGGCTTGTCTGGGTTGTCTGCGCGCTAGCTAGCTGTACGGTTTAGGAGATATTCCCCTCGGTATGCGCCGCTGACTGCAGCGGCGCATGCGCACAAGGGGATTCTCGGCTGAAAGCCCGGCAGTGGCCGGACCCAGCCGGGATGAAATCTCCCGCTCGCATGCGCGGGAGTGACGATATCGCGGCTCCGGCCACTCACAGCGCCGGAGCCGCGATACCCGGAGAGCATGTCAGCTCCCTCGGCGTGGATCGGGCCAGATGTCGGGGCCTCGTTCTAAGGTAAGTATTTCATAATGAGCTAGTATGCGATGCATACTAGCTCATTATGCCTTTTCCTTTGCAGGTGGCAAAAAAAAAAAAAAACATTAGCGGGTATACAACCGCTTTAATCTTTACACATCTTCTAGGTGTTGCTGCATCCCTAACTGCCAATTACATGTGCAAAAATCAGAATTTTCTTTCTCTTGCCAAACACTCCTCCAGTATGTAGAAATTGTGTCTAGAACAGAATAAAAACAGTTGATTTCTATGAAGAAGGGGGAGTATTCACTGATGTGCCTATACATTAGCTACACCATCAACCACCATATTTTAAACACAATTTGTGAGCGCTGAGTTTTCACATTTCCCACTGCAGGGAAAGTCAAAAAGTAGTAATCGGTTATATTTAATGACTGGAGCCACTCCAACAAATACAATATTTTTATCTGGAGTTTCTGCAACCTATGAATTCAGCTGGTGGAGGTTTTGATGTTTTGAAAAAGTGCTGCGGGGTGTTTTTAGATATATATCAATGAAGATGACCTCCTGTAAAGAGTTTGTATTGGTTGAAAAGATCAATGTGTGTAACCAGCCTAGGTGCATCAAGCCACGGCTGGATTGCTATACAGCATAGTGGGGGTGAGGGATGCTGTCCAGGTCACTACAAGCTTTTCCGTTTGTTCTATTGATTGCGATCCTCGCGGCCCGCAACGCCGCGTTAGCTTGTAATGGAATGTGCTACAGACGACTAATAATGTTAATTTGCTGTTTGAGTGAGCAGCACTTTCCAGGTGATGAAACCGTACCGACTTGTGTTAATGTTTGGCATAAAGCTTCCAGAAAGCATTGGAATATTTTCATTTTGCAGCAAAAGTAGAGAGCGCTTATTGCTGCACGCGGGTCAGGTGAAGTTCACGCAAAACATTCATTATAACAGCCGCATTTTCCACAGGGGCACGCAGGTTTATAAGGGCAAATCAGCCAACAATAACATCAATAATGAGGAAATAACTGAGAGGCTGCTGACATATCTATAGCAGCAGCAAGTAATTATTTTCTAAGAGGGAAATTTCGACGTGCAAAACATTAAAAATGTATCAAGTAAAATGCAATATTGCAATGTGAAATGTGTAATAACAGCAAGGCGTGTTATAGGATCTGGAGTGATGACACCTCTAAAGAATGTAACACTTATGTAAAGAAGACACACGCATCCCTTACAGCTTTCTGAGTCGGGAAAGATTTTATATATATATATATATATATATATATATATATATATATAAATAGAGACTATCACTTTAAGAATTTGTAATGCACTTTCTTGCTTTTTTAGACACAGAGTTTTAGTCCATGATGACCTTCACTGCCTGATAAAAAGCAATAGTTTACTCCTTTTTGCTCTAAGAAATGGTCTGTCTTATCTAGCTGGTCTGATCCAGTACCGCCCATGTTTTCTTTAACTTTCTATCACAGTCACATGATGTAACTACCTACTTAAAGCGGAGGTCCACCCTAAAATTGACCTTCCGCTCATCGGATTCCTCCCCCCCCTCCGGCGCCACAATTGGCACCTTTCAGGGGGGAGGGGGGTGCAGTTACCTGGATAATCCAGGTAACTGCCCCCACTTCCGGGATAGCTGTCTGCGGAAAGGGGCGTAGATTACGCCCCCTTTCCGCAAGTGCCCGCCCCCTTCCGCAAGTGCCCCGCTGCCTGCTGGGAAACACACAGATCCCAGAGGCAGCGGGGACCGTCCTTATTGCGCAGCGCAACTCGCGCATGCGCAGTAGGGAACCGGGAAATGAAGCCGAAAGGCTCCATTTCCTGATTCCCATACCCAAGATGGCGGCAGCAGCAACCGAGTACCGATCTAGAGATCGGCTTCGGGTGCCGACATCGCGGGCGCGCTGGACAGGTAAGTGTCACTATTTTAAAAGTCAGCAGCTGCAGTATTTGTAGCTGCTGGCTTTTAAAAAAAAAAAAAAAAACGCGGAGTCCCGGTGGACTCCCGCTTTAACTGTTCCCTTGCTGATTGGACTAAACGATATGGTCACACCTATGACACGCCTAGAATGTATGCATATTCATACATATATATTGTTAAACTTGATGTTTGTAATGCCGCGTACACACAAGCAAATTGTCCGGCGTACTTAGTCCGCCGAAACGCATTTCACCGGACAATCCGATCGTGTGTGGGCTTCAGCTGACTTTTCCAGCGTAAAGTCCGGCGGACTTAGAAAGTAGTTTTGCACTCCAATCTTTCCGTCGGACTTGGGTTTCAGCGGACAATACGTTGGTCAGTATGCTAGTCCGGCGGACTAAGAATGACGCATGCTCAGAAGCAAGTACGAAAAAAGGAAGCTATTGGCTACTGGCTATTGAACTTCCTTTTTCTAGTCCCGTCATAGGTGCTGTACGTCATCGAGCTAGCTAGCTGTCCTGGGACCAATCCTATTTAATTTTTTCATAAACGATCTGGAGGATGGGATAAACAGCTCAATCTCAGTATTTGCGGACAATACAAAGCTAAGCAGGGCAGTAACTTCTACGCAGGATGTGGAAACCCTGCAAGAAGATCTGAACAAATTAATGGAGTGGGCAACTACACGGCCAATGAGATTTAATGTTGAAAAATGTAAAGTAATGCATTTGGGTGGCAGAAAATATGAATGCAATGTACCCCCTTTGGGGGAGAACCTCTGGGGGAATCTAGGATGAAAAAGAACATGGGGGTCCTAGTAGATGATAGGCTCAGCGTTAGTATGCAGGGCCAAGCTGCTGCTAACAAAGTCAACAGAATATTAGCATGCATTAAAAAGGGGATTCACTCCAGAGATAAAAATAATAATTCTTCCGCTCTACAAGACTCTGGTCAGGCCACACCTAGAGTATACTGTTCAGTTCTGGGTACAAGTCCTCAGGAAGGATGTACTGGAAATGGAGCGAGTACAGAGAAGAGCAACAAATCTAATTAAGGGACTGGAGGATCTCAGGTATGGGGAAAGACTACAAGCATTGAACTTATTCTCTCTGGAGAAGAGACAAATGAGAGGGGATGTGATATCAATGTACAAATACCGTACTGGTGACCCTAGCATAGGGAAAAAAAACTTTGCAGAGAAAGGGAATTTAAAGAGGAAGTAAACCCTGATGGGTTTACTTCCTCTTTCATTCCCTGCAAAGGTAAAGCATAATGGACTACTATGCATCGCATAGTAGTCCATTATGTGTCACTTACCTGACACAGGAGCCAGCGAAGTCCCCGCTGTCCCCTGTAGTCTGCAGCATCCATCTTCTCGGTGGGTCTCGCCGCTGTCATTCGGCGAAGCCGCGATGACGTCACTCCCGCGCATGCGCACGGGAGTCGCCACTCGTGGCATATCGCCGTTGACCGCAGCGCGCTCAGTGCGCCTGCACGCCGCTGTCTACGGCGCATGCGCCGTAGACAGCGGTTCCTGTCTTTAGGCAAATATCTCCTAAACCGTGTAGGTTTAGGATATATTTCTTGGACCTACAGGTAAGCCTTAATCTAGGCTTACCTGTGGGTCAAAGTTGGTTGTAAGGGTTTACAACCACTTTAAAAAGACATGCAGCCATTCACTAAAATTAGAAGAGAAGCGATTTAACCTTAAACTGCGTAAATGGTTCTGTACTGTAAGAGCGGTAAGGATGTGGAATTCTCCTTCACAAGCAGTGGTATCAACGGGGAGCATTGATCATTTCAAAAAACGATTATATGGGTACCTTAATGACCACAACATACAGGGGTATATAATGTACTATTAACATATAAGTATACATGACGGTTGGACTGGATGGACTTTTTTCAACCTCACTATGTAACTATTATACTACAGGGCTCAAAATGTAAAATCCTGAGCAGCTAGCCAGGCCTTAAGAGTTACTCTCCATCAGTTGTTCCACCCAACCCCTACCCTGCCCCTCATTCTGCCCCTAAACACTCCCTTGTAAATTATCTCGTTAAATTATTTAGACTTGATTTAGACTAGATCTTAGTGAATTCATTGCGCTAAAACATACACTGGATGTGATATGCTTGTGTAATGATAGCCATGCATAAACCAGATGCCCAGACCTCAGACCAGCCCTCAAAGATCCTTTCAGATCTACCATCAACTATGTAGAGCAAAGGCCCTTCTGATTGCATATAAATTGATTGGATAGATACGGTAGGCCCTCTAATTATGTAGGTTTGGTAAATCTATAGTTGGTTGATTGTTGATAGATTGTAACATGTAGGGTGATCCTAATTCTGATGTGGAAATTGCATGATAGGCATGAGTAAAGCATGAATGATGGGACTAGCAGTAGTAAACCAGTCATTATCCTTGCTCATGGGGAAGAGTATGGTAGTGCACAAATTCCGCTCAAATACGGTGGCATAGAGAATAGTCAGGAGGGAAGGGCAAAAGTCGGGGGGGGGGGGGGGGGTAAGTATCATTTACTAAATTGTTTATTTTGCTGTGGGGGTTTTGTATTGCGAATGGGGGGAGGGGGAGCGGACCTTACTTTTTTAATGCAATGTCTCCTTCTTTAACATTTGGTCTTTGGTGATTATCATCCATGTCCACCCATTCTTGGTTTAAACATAGCCAAATATATATCATATTTTATTTATAATTAAATATTTTATTAAATGTATTTTTTTATTTTATTATATCTTTTCATGCGACAACACTGAAGAAACGACACTTTGCTACAATGTAAATTAGTGAGTGTACAGCTTGTATAACAGTGTAAATTTGCTGTCCCCTCAAAATAACTCAACACATTAATGTCTAAACCGCTAGCAACAAAAGTGAGTACACCCCTAAGTGAAAATGTCCAAATTGGGCCCAATTAGCCATTTTCCCTCCTCCGTGTCATGTGACTCGTTAGTGTTACAAGGTTTCAGGTGTGAATGGGGAGCAGGTTGGTAAATTTGGTGTTATCGCTCTCACTCTCTCATACTGGCCACTAGAAGTTCAACATGTCACCTCATGGCAAAGAACTCTCTGAGGATCTGAAAAAAATAATTGTTGCTCTTCATCAAGATGGCCTAGGCTATAAGATTGTCAAGACCCTGAAACTCAGCTGCAGATCGGTGGCCAAGATCATACAGCGGTTTAATGGGACAGGTTCCACTCAGAACAGGCCTCACCATGGTCGACCAAAGAAGTTCAGTGCGCATGCTAAGCATCATATCCAGAGGCTGTCTTTGGGAAATAGAGGTATGAGTGCTGCCAGCATTGCTGCAGCAGAGGTTGAAGGGGTGGGGGACAGCCTGTCAGTGCTCAGACCATACGCCGCACACTGCATCAAATTGGTCTGCATGGCTGTCATCCCAGAAGGAAGCCTCTTCTAAAGATGATGCACAAGGAAACCCGCAAACAGTTTGCTGAAGATAAGCAGACTAAGGACATGGATTACTGGAACCATGTCCTGTGGTCTGATGAGACCAAGATAAACGTATTTGGTTCAGATGGTTGTCAAGCGTGTGTGGGGGCAACCAGGTGAGGAGTACAAAGACAAGTGTATCTTGCCTACAGTCACGCATGGTGGTGGGAGTTTCATTGTCTGGGGCTGCATGAGTGCTGCCGGCACTGGGGGGTTACAGAACATTGAGAGAACCATGAATGCCAACATGTACTGTGACATACTGAAGCAGAGAATGATCCTCTTCCTTCGGAGACTGGGCTGCAGGGCAGTATTTCAACATGATAAAGACCCCAAACACACCTCCAAGATGACCGCTGACTTGCTAAAGAAGCTGAGGATAAAGGTGATGGACTGGCCAAGCATGTCTCCAGACCTAAACCCTATTGAGCGTCTGTGGGGCATCCTCCAACGGAAGGTGGAGGAGCGCAAGGTCTCCAACATCCACCAGCTCTGTGATATCGTCGTGAAGGAGTGGAAGAGGACTCCAGTGGCAACTTTTGAAACTCCAGTGAACTTCATGCCCAAGAGGGTTAAGGTACTGTGGCCCTTTGGGCCCAATTTGGAAATTTTCCCTTAGACGTGTACTCACTTTTGTTGCCAGTGGTTTAGACCTTAATGGCTGTGTGTTGAGTTATTTTGAGGGGAAAGCAAATTTTCACTGTTATACAAGCTACTTCACTACTTTACATTGTAGCAAAGTGTCATTTCTACAGTGTTGTCACATGAAAAGATATGTGCTCACTTTTGTGAGATACTGTACGGACATATTAAAGTCCTATTATACTTTACAATTCCTGACAGAGAACAGCAGCACTGCACTCTCTCTGCTTGGAGGCTCAGAGACAGCAATGTAAATGGTTGGGTCCTACTGCTGTCAATCAAATTGTGTGAGGAGGGAGCAGGGACAGGACCGACCCATGCTGTGTGTGTCAATGGATGTACACAGTTTGGCTTGGGATCGAACCACCACCAGTGCCCCGATAGAAATTGGCTTGCTATTGGATGCTATTGCAATTGCTCTATTCCAAATTTTGATAGCAGTATCCTACCAACTTTTTCCATTCATTAGTGAGTACCAATTGAGTAAAACGAGTGGTACATGACACCAACTTATGCCTACTGAATCTTATGTTTTTTTGAAAAGTTAAGTATTTCTATGGGGGCACCTGGAAGGGAGGAGAAGAGGAGAGCGGCGGGGGAGAGACCCCAGAAGAAGATGTTTGGGACTGCTCTGTGCAAATCCACAGTATAGGGCAGGTAAGTATAACATCTTTATTATTTCAATAAAAAAAATAAGCCTTTACAATCATTTTAAGTTCACTATCAATGCAGTATATTGGGGGTATGCACATATGCTGTGGCCATAATATCCTCCCTTTCACAGCACCTGCCAAAGCCAACCCATCCAAAATGCTCTCTGAATAGTAAGTGAAATGCAGATCACTCTACAGAAGTCACCTCTTGTATAAAGGCCTGTTGTACACACAATAGGATTTTACATCAACAAAATCCATGTTTTTTTTTTTTTTTTTCCAATGGGTGTTGGCTCAAACTTGTCTTGCATACACACAGTCACACAAATCTTGTCGGAAATTCAGAACATCAAGAACGCGGTGACGTACAACACGTACGGTGAACCGAGAAAATTGAAGTTCAATAGCCAGTGTGGCTATTCTGCTTGATTCCGAGCATGCGTGGAACTTTGTGCGTCGGAAAATGTGTACACGCGATCGGAATTTCCGACAATTAATTTTGTTGTCAGAAAATTTGAGATCCAGATCTCAAATTTTGTCTAAGAAATTCCGACGGAAAATATCCGATGGAGCCTACACACGGTCGGAATTTCCGACGACAAGCTCCCATCGACCGCGTGTACGGGTATAACTGTGGATTTTACAATGGAGTGCAGATTCCTTCCTCTCTTCTATGTGGTATGCCCTGTTACAACTAGTCTGGTTTTTGGAGCTGAATTGTACAGCTTTACAGAGTCATTACACACAGCACAAGGCAGCACAGTGGTGTAGTGGTTAGCACTTTCACCTAGCAGCAATAGGGTTGCTGGTTCAAATCCCGACCACGACACTATCTGCCTGGAGTTTGCACGTTCTCCCTGTGTCTGCGTGGGTTTCCTCCAGGTACTCCGGTTTCCTCCCACACTCCAAAGACATGCTGGTAGGTTAATTAGACCCTGTCCAAAAAAATTGGCCACAATATGTGTATGTGTATGCCAATGTTGTAAGTGTGTTGGGACTCTACAGGTTAAAGGACCACATAAATAGCTGCAGATGGACACCGGTGGCAAGAAAAGCGCCCAGAGGCGATTCAGTTCGTATAGGTAGCACTATACAAGTCATTCATTCATTACTAAAGCTCTGTGTTCCACAATATTCACTGTTGATTTTAGGATTCCCTGCCAGTTTTCTTTGTCTTTATCCTCTACCGCCTTGCTGACCTTTTTTTTTCTTTTCCATCTCTCCTCGTATGTTGACACAAGTGATTAAAACAATATTTCCTTCATTACCCAATTAATAATAATCTCAAAACAAAATTGAAGCAATGCTCACCCTTTAAATAGTGTAGGGCTTGTCGGGGGCACAGAAATACTTGTCATCTCTTTAGGTATTCATTAATTCTCATTTACAAGCCTGAGGCTAGTTCTATGATAGAATAACGCAGAGCACTGAACCCTTTATGCTGAGCGACAGTTATAGTGAATAACTTGTATTCAAATGTTCCGATTAATTGCCTTGTGAATGGAGCTTCGTTTTGAGGGGAGGAGAGATGGACCAGAAAATACGTTGCTCCACAAACTGGATTCTACATACTAATGTACACCGGCTATGTCTCCTTGGGTTTGATGTAGAATGTACAATGCATGAAATGTTTTATATCATGAACAAACAGCAGGCCTAGAAGGTTATTCATCCATCATTTCCACATTTCTTTTTTTTTTTATTGTTTATGTGATTTAGCATCTGGAATGAGAACATTCTATACCACGGAAAATGGATGTACTTCCTAAACCAGGGGCGGACTGACCATTTGGCCACTCGGGCACTGAGCCACTAGGGGGCCCCATCAGGGTTGCCAGCCTCAGTAAAACCAGGGACAGTATGTAAAAATCTGTGTTTTTTTCTTTTACATCTGTCTCTGAAATGTCCCTTACCGACATCCTTTTGGTCTAAAGATCCTGAGATTATAGCTGCCCCACCCCTCCAGTACCTTCTCAGCCAATAGAAACATGTCTGTGTATACTGTGTGATTGTATACTGTGTGTGTGTATACTGTGTGGCCCCATAATCTCTGATTGCCTGGGGGCCCCATAATCTCCTATTGCCCGGGGGCCCCATGAGTTGTCTGTCCGCCCCTGTTCCTGGCTATTCTGAAAATAACAGGTATGGTGCAGCCATGTATGACATATACCGTATTTAATCGGCGTATAACACGCACTTTTCTCCCCTTAAAATCAGGGGAAAATCGCGGGTGCGTGTTATACACCAATCCTCCTGAATTCCTGAGCGATTTTGAGCCAAGACAACTGCCGAAGGTGTCTGAATGCCGCGAGAAGAGCCAAAGGCGGCCGCAAGCCGCGAGAAGAGCCGAAGAACTACCGGGGCGCCGCCGAGATACACAGGACATCTCAGTGGCGCCATTTTTAAAAATAAAATCTGCAATTAACACAAGGGGACAACGATGCACAAGGCTGCAATGATAGACAGGCTGCAATGATGGACAGGCTGCATGACAAGGCTGCAATGATGGACAGGCTGCATGACAAGGCTGCAATGATGGACAGGCTGCATGACAAGGCTGCAATGATGGACAGGCTGCATGACAAGGCTGCAATGATGGACAGGCTGCAGGACAAGGCTGCAATGAGGACAGGCTGCAGGACAAGGCTGCAATGAGGACAGGCTGCGAGAAGAGCCGAAGAACTACCGGGCGCCGCTGAGATACACAGGACATCTCAGTGGCGCCATTTTTAAAAATAAAATCTGCAATTAACACAAGGGGACAACGATGCACAAGGCTGCAATGATAGACAGGCTGCAATGGTGGACAGGCTGCATGACAAGGCTACAATGATAGACAGGCTGCATGACAAGGCTGCAATGATGGACAGGCTGCATGACAAGGCTGCAATGATGGACAGGCTGCATGACAAGGCTGCGATGATGGACAGGCTGCAATGATGGACAGGCTGCATGACAAGGCTGCAATGATGGACAGGCTGCATGACAAGGCTGCAATGATGGACAGGCTGCATGACAAGGCTGCAATGATGGACAGGCTGCATGACAAGGCTGCAATGATGGACAGGCTGCAGGACAAGGCTGCAATGAGGACAGGCTGCAGGACAAGGCTGCAATGAGGACAGGCTGCGAGAAGAGCCGAAGAACTACCGGGCGCCGCCGAGATACACAGGACATCTCAGTGGCGCCATTTTTAAAAATAAAATCTGCAATTAACACAAGGGGACAACGATGCACAAGGCTGCAATGATAGACAGGCTGCAATGGTGGACAGGCTGCATGACAAGGCTGCAATGATAGACAGGCTGCATGACAAGGCTGCAATGATGGACAGGCTGCATGACAAGGCTGCGATGATGGACAGGCTGCAATGATGGACAGGCTGCAGGACAAGGCTGCAATGAGAACAGGCTGCAGGACAAGGCTGCAATGAGGACAGGCTGCAGGACAAGGCTTCAATGAGGACAGGCTGCAATGACAAGGCTGCAAATGACACTGACAAGGCTGCAATGACACTGACAAGGCTTCAGATGGACACTGATAAGGCTGCATTGATGGGCATTTAAATGTAAGTTTTTTTTCCTTAAATTTCCCTCCTAAAAGTTTTTTTCCTTAAAATTCCCTCCTAAACTTGGGGTGCGTGTTATACGCCGGCGCGTGTTATACGTCGATAAATACGGTAGTTGCATTGCTAGCCAATTGCCTATAGACAGATTTATTTAGTTCTGAATAGCCTTTAAACTAGGATCCAGCACTGCCATCTCTCAGATCTCTACACCCTTGCCCATACACGCTGCAGCATTAGCAGAAGTCAGCTCTGCACAGAAACACACGACAAGTATTTGTGTTCGCTGCTATAAGCGCACTTAGAAACCTACTATATTTGAATACTGAGGGTAAATTCTGCAGACTTTCTAATTTTAACATGGTTGCAAGGCTTAGTTAACTTTAATGCCCTTGTACACACGGTCGGACATTCTGACAACAAAATCCGTCTTATTTTTTCAGACGGATCTTCTGCCCAAACTTGTCTTGCATACACACGGACGCACAAAGTTGTCGGAAAATCCGATCGTTCAGAACGTGGTGACGTACAACACGTACGACGGGACTATAAACGGGCCAATAGCTTTCGTCTCGTAATTTATTCTGAGCATGAGTGTCACTTTGTCCGTTGGAATTGCCTACACAAGATTGAAATTTAACGTTCGGATTTTGTTGTCGGAAAATTTTAGATCCTGCTCTCAAACGTTGTGTGTCGGACTTTGCCAGAAATAAATCTCCCACGCGCGTTCTGTGATGCCCTTAGAGGTTTGTTAGAGAACCTTAGTGAGCAAACAGCATCATGAAGGCCAAGGAACACACCAGACAGGTCAAGGATAAAGTTGTGAGCATAAGGTACCTTGTAACACATCTTATGTTCCCAGCAACCAGTTTCCATGTTCCAAAGGTTAGGTTATAAAAAATATCCCAAGTTGAACATCTCACAGAGCTCTGTTCAATCCATCATCTGAAAATGGAAAGAGTATGGGCACAACTGAAAACCTACCAAGACATGGCCGTCCACCTAAACTGACAGGCCGAGCAAGGAGAGCATTCATCAGAGAGTCTGTCCACAGGACAACTATTAGTTGTGCACTCCACAAATCTGGCCTTTATGGAAGAGTGGCAAGGAAAAAGCCATTGTTGAAAGAAAGCCATAAGAAGTCCCATTTGCAGTTTGCACGAAGACATGTGGGGGACACAACAAACTTGTGGAAGAAGGTGCTCTGGTCAGATGAGACCAAAATTAAACTTTTTGGCCTAAAAGCAAAACAGTATGTGTGGCAGAAAACTAACACTGCACATCACTCTGAACACACCATCTTCAGCAGGGACAGAGAAGCTGGTCAGAGTTGATGGGAAGATGGATGGAGCCAAATACAGGACAATCTTAGTAGAAAATCTGTTAGAGTCTGCAAAAAACTTGAGATTGGGGAGGAGGTTCACCTTCCAGAAGGACAACGACCCTACACATACAGCCAGAGCTACAATAGAATGGTTTAGATCAAAGCATATTCATGTGTTAGAATGGCCCAGTCAAAGTCCAGACCTAAATCCAATTGAGAATCTGTGGCAAGACTTGAAAATTGCCGTTCACAGACGCTCTCCATCCAATCTGACAGAGCTTGAGCTATTTTACAAAGAAGAATGGCCAAAAATATTGCTCTCTAGATGTGCAAAGCTGGTCGAGACAACCCCAAAAAACTTGCGGCTGTAATTGCAGTGAAAGGCGGTTCTACAAAGTATTGACTCAGGGGGCTGAATACAAATGCACGCCACGCTTTTCAGATATTTATTTGTAGGCCATTTTGAAAACCAATTATTTTTCTTCCACTTCACAATTATGTGCCACTTTGTGTTGGTCTATCAAATACAATCCCAATAAAATACATTTACATTTTTGGCTGTAACATGACAAAATGTGGAAAATTTCAAGGGGTATGAATATTTTTTTTCAAGGCACTGTATTTGGAAGTATTTTTAAAATGATTGTGTTGAGGTTTATGTGTATTCCTGAGATTCCAGCTTGGGGGACAGCAATCGCAGCATATTTTATAGGTACAAGGAACCCCCGGGTTTTGTTTAACCACTGCCCTTAAGCCACTCCTACTATCATGTTTGGCCACACCTACTTTTTAACACGCCACAGGTCTCTATATCCCTAAAATATTGCTACAATTAGTTTATCTTCTCTTTTGTACTCAGTTGTTACATGACACTACAGGCATACCCCACTTTTAAGTACGCAATGGGGTTTATTTACTAGAGCTGGAAAGTGCAAAATCAGGTTCCCTTCTTCATAGAAACCAATGAGTTTCCAGGTTTTAGTATCAAAGCTTAATTGAACAAGCTGGGGTTAGAAGCGGATTGGTTTCTATGCAGAAGTGAGTCTGATTATGCACTTTCTAGCTTTAGTAAATAAACTCCATTGTGTACTTAAAAGTGGGGTATGCCTGTACTTGTATGTCAAGACATCGCCTGTATATTAAGTCAAAATTTATTAAAAAATGTTGCTTGTCTTAAAAACACTCTCAAACCAAGTCACTCTCAAACCAAGGTTTTACTGTACACTGAAACCTTCACCACAGGGGTGGACTGACAACTCATGGGGCCCCCAGGCAATCAGAGATTATGGGGCCCCACAGTATACACAAACACACACACACAGTATACAATCACACAGTATACACAGACATGTTTCCAGAGGCGGCTCTAGGATTTGTGAGGCCTTAGGTGAAACTTACGCATGAGGCCCCAATCACGCCCATAATGGGAAAAAAATTCAAGCAATAAAAATGGCTGTAAAAAGATGCACAGATCTAGCAAACAGTTCATCTGCACAACTTCCAGGGCACCCTCCTCACCCATCAGACATATGCAGCCATTAAAACATCTGGGGCCCACCAAGGTTGCAACCCCTCTAAGAATTTCCTGTGTCTTGGGAGAATGGGGAGGAGATGTCACTGAGCCATTCCATATCCGCAGAGGAAGTAGAGCGGGGGGGGATCCCAGCACAGCGCAGGGGGAGCAAGAGAGGGGAAGGGAGACGGAGGGGAGGGGGAGCGAGAGATAGGGGGAGGGAAAGAGAGGGGAGCAAGACATTGTGAGTGAGAGGGGGGGGAGAGTGGGTGACCGAGAGGGGGGTGAGAGAGGGGTAGATAAAGGGTGCACAAAAGGGGGTGAGAGAGGTGGAAAGAGGAGGGGAGGGGTAGAGAAAGGGTGTGCAAAAGGGGGAGAGGGGGGAAAGAGGGAGGGAAGGAATGGAGGAGAGAGGGATGGAAGGGAGGAGGGAGGGAAGAGAGGAGAGAGGGAAGGAAGGGAGGAGAAAGGGAGGGAAGGGAGGAGAGAGGGGGGAGTGAAGGAAGGGAGGAGAGAGGGAAGGAAGGAGAGAGGGGGAAGGAAGGGAGGAGAGAGGGGGGAGGGAAGGAAGGAGAGAGGGGGAGGGAAGGAAGGAGAGAGGGGGAGGGAAGGAAGGAGAGAGGGGGGAGGGAAGGAAGGGAGGAGAGAGGGGGTTAGGGAAGAGAGAGGGAGGAAAGGGAGGAGGAGAGCGGGAAGGAAGGGAGGAGAGAGGGAGGGAGGAGAGAGGGAAGGAAGGGAGGAGAGAGGGAGGGAGGAGAGAGGGGGGAGGGAAGAGAGGGAGGGGGAGAGAGGGGAGGGAGGAGAGAGAGAAGAGAGGGAGGAAAGGGAGGGGGAAGAGAGGGAAGGATGAGGGAGAGAGGAAGAGAGGAGAGAGAGAGGGAAGGAAGGGAGAGAGAGGGAAGGGACAGAAGGAGGTGAGAGGGAGGGAGGGGAGAGAGAGGGAAGGGAGGGAGGAGAGAGAGAGGGAAGGAAGGGAGAGAGGGGAAGGGACAGAGAGAGGGAAGGAAGAGAGAGAAGGGAGGAGAGGGGAAGGGAGGAGAGAGGGAAGGGAGGAAGGAGAGAGGGAGGGAAGGAAGAGAGAGAGGGAGGGAAGGAAGGGAGAGAGGGAGGGAAGGGAGAGAGGGAGGGAGGGAAGGAAAGTAGATAGAGAGGGAAGCAGGGGAGAATAGAGGGAGGGGAGGGAGAGAGAGGGAGGGAGGGAAGTGGACGGAGGCAAGGAAGAGAGGGAGGGAAGGAAGGGAGAGTGGGAGGGAGGAAGGGAAGGGGGGATAGAGGGAAAGGAGAGGGGAGGGGAGAGAGTGAGGGAAGGGAGAGAGTGAGGGAGGGGAGAAAGTGAGAGGAGTGTGGTGAGAGAGGGAGAGGGGGTAAGAGAGAGAGGGGGGAGGGAGGGAGAGGGGGTAAGAGAGAGGGGGAAGTGAGAAAGAAGGGGGTGAGGGAAAATGGGCGAGAGAGATCTAGAGATCTGTCCCTGTCTGTAGCCCCTGGGGGGCAAAGAGCAGGGAGAAGCTGTAGAGTGCTGGGGGGTGGGGACCGGAGAGTGCTGGGGGGTGGGGACTGGAGAGTGCTGAGGGGTGGGGACCGGAGAGTGCTCTGGCGCTGAGGGGTGGGGACCGGAGAGTGCTGAGGGGTGGGGACCAGAGAGTGCTGAGGGGAGGGTGCTGGGGGCCAGAGAATGCAGGGGGTGGGGGGCGGAGAGTGCTGGGGGCCAGAGAATGCTCGGGGGTGGGGGGCGGAGAGTGCTGGGGGCCAGAGAATGCTCGGGTGGGGGACAGAGAGTGCTGGGGGCCAGAGAATGCTCTGGGGTGGGGGGGCAGAGAGTGCTGGGGGCCAGAGAGTACTGGGGGGTGGGGGCCAGAGAGTGCTGGGGGTGGGGGCCATAGATTGCTGGGGGGTGGGGGCGGAGAGTGCTGGGGGCCAGAGAGTACTGGAGGGTGGGGGGCGGAGAGTGCTGGGGGCCAGAGAGTGCTGGGGGGTGGGGGGCGGAGAGTGCTGGGGGCCAGAGAATGCTCGGGGTGGGGGGCGGAGAGTGCTGGGGGCCAGAGAATGCTCGGGTGGGGGACAGAGAGTGCTGGGGGCCAGAGAATGCTCTGGGGTGGGGGGGGCGGAGAGTGCTGGGGGCCAGGGGGCAGAGAGTGCTGCGGGCCAGAGAGTGCTGGGGGGTGGGGGGCAGAGAGTGCTGGGGGCCAGAGAGTGCTGGGGGTGGGGGCCAGAGATTGCTGGGGGGTGGGGGCGGAGAGTGCTGGGGGCCAGAGTGTACTGGGGGTGGGGGCCGGAGAGTGCTGGGGGTGGAAGGTGGAGAATGCTGGAGGCAAGAGAGAGCTAGGGGGTGCGGGGTGGAGAGTGCTGGGGACCAGAGAGAGCCGCAGGGGGTGTAGGGTGGAGGGTGCTGGGGGCCAGATAGTGCTAAGGGTGGGGGGTGGAGAGTGCTGGGGGGGGGCTTGAGAGGGGAGGCAGAAAAAATTGGAGAGCAGGTGGTGCTGGCGAAATGGGGGTGGAGCCAGGGAGGACAAGAAGGGGCGGAGCCAGGGAGCACAATGAGGGTCTGGAGAGCAGGAGGGGCGGAGCCAGGGAGCAAATGGAGGGGCTGAAGAGCAGGAGGCGTGGAGAAAGGGAGTAAAAGAAGGGGCGGAGCCAGGGAGCACAAGGAGGTGCTGGATAGCAGGAGGGGTGCAGCCAGTGAGCACACGGAGGGGCTGGAGAGCAGGAGGGGCCGGGCCAGGGAGCGCATGGAGGGGCGGAGCCAGGGAGCACAAGGAGGGGCCGGAGAGTACGAGGGATGCAGAAGATGTTAGATAGGAGGAGCGGTGGAAAGACTGCACATAGTGGAATTGATTTCTCCATATTCCTCCATGCAACCGCTGAATGACCACTTCTCCTCCCTGCAGACATTGAGCGGCTGTATGGATTAATATGGAAAAATCAATTCCACTATGTGCAGTCTCCCCACCGCTCCTCCTATTCAGGCACACAGGGAAGGCTGCGTGGCACGGGCACTCACCTTTCCTCTGGTCGGCAGCATAAGAGTTCCTCCCTCTTCCCACTCATGGTGGGACTATCCAGCTGGGTAGTTTTTCAGCAACCCCCCCCTCCAGAACCAAATAGGAGGCAGGTGCGGAGGAGAGGTCTGGTGAGCGGCACAAGAGAGAAGCTCAAGTGAGGGTCCCACATGGACATGCCGCCCTCATGCTGTCTGTCATCCAGCAGCTGCGCCACCTAGAGGCCTCTACTGTCCCGTTCCCCGCACTTGCTGCCATCGGATTGATCACAGGCAAATTAGTCGATTGCGAGGCCCCTGAGACTGCGGGGCCTTAGGCAATCGCCTAATTTGCCTAATTAGAGAGCCGCCTCTGCATGTTTCTATTGGCTGAGAAGGTACTGGAGAGGTGGGGCAGCTATAATCTCTGGATTTTTAGACCAAAATGATGTTGGTAAGGGACATTTCAGAGACAGATGTAAAAAAAAAACTACACATTTTTACATTCTGTCCCTGGTTTTACTGAGGCTGGCAACCCTGATGGGGCCCCCTAGTGGTATGGGGCCCTCGGGCAGTGTCTGAGTGGCACAATGGTCAGTCCGCCCCTGCTTCACCATAATAACCTATAACTAGAGCAGATGATCAAAGCTCGCCACAGCGCCTAGAGGCGATTCAGTTCGCATTGTGCGCTATACAAGTATTTCATTCATTCATATAACTTAAAGCCCAAACCTAACATTACCGCTAATACTAAATATACCGCAAGCTGTTCTTACCTTGTCCCTGCCCCTAGGTTGAGATTGGATGAAGAAGCAGCAACACACTGATGAGGATATTCCTCTACTATCCATTTAACTAAGCATGCTCACAGTGTTAGCTAAAATAACTTTGTCAGAGCCTGGCTATTAGTGCTCCCCTAGTCTGATTTATTTCTCTTGCTGCCTAGAGTTCTGCTTGAAAATAAGCCCCGACCTTCCTCCCAGCTCAGAAATCACCAGCAGCTTTTGGGATTACAGTTATTGCAACAGCATATTTTCCACAAATCTTGTCCCCCAGTGTCACCAGAAATCATAAGCGGGCTCTGCCATTTTAACCTAACAATGTCATTTCAAAGAAGCATCCTGCCTTTCCATCAGACTAGGTCAGTGATGGTGAACCTCGGCATCCCAGATGTTTTGGAACTACATTTCCCATGATGCTCAACTACACTGCAGAATGCTTGAGCATCATGGGAAATGTAGTTCCAAAACATCTGGGGTGCCAAGGTTCACCATCACTGGCTTAGGTGAACAGTTGTGCAACAGTGGGCAGGTCTTAGTATGCCTCATCTCCCTTGTAATAGCACTTCAGCTGGGCGAGTGGCACCACGCAGGGCCAGGACAAGGGGTGGGCAGGAGGGGAGGCTGCCCCTGGCGCAATGTTTTATTGCATGGGTAGGGGGCAACCTGACCCTAAACCTAAGGGAAAGGGAGGGCGCAGTTTGGCATCTTTGCCCTGGGCGCTGGATGACCTTGTCTCGGCACTGGACACCAGGTACCAATAAAAGCATTGCAGGAGGCCAGGGGGAACATACAACCATAAGTTTTGGTTCTGCATTGATGTTACTGCAGCAGATCAGAGTAGTGGGCATCAATGGAGGGCACCTGCTACACAGCAAAGACACTCAGCATGGTGAATTCTTTTTCTTTCACTGGACGGGTAACATGTTTGCTTTAGCATATCCCAAATATGTAAATTACTGGAGTTGTTTGTTTTCATAAGGTAAAGGAAAACTAAGCAGGATACTGTAATTATATTTTGTAAAATTATAATGCACTACTGCACATTGACAAGAAAATCTTAAAATTAAATGGAAACTGTAGAGAAGAATTATCTCAAAAATTTACAAGACCGTACATCTTTGTGATTTGTCACTTATATTTTTTCCATCTATATATTCTGTTTCCTTTGCTCATTATGTGTAGTTGTGTTTCCGGCTAAACTTGCTGCCTGGCGATCCCTCCGGCCCGGAATAACTGGAATTATGTGCAGTATAGAGCCCTAGTAGATGGATTACTGTAAATGATACATAACATATGGAGTGCCATTAATGCTGTTTAGAGATTTTCCTGGAAATTCTATGTATACATGTTGTAAGGGAGCAGCTATATAGGATCTGGGCAGTAATGAGCTCCCAGACCGCCAACACAATCCCAATTTTGTTTAGTAGCCCTGGGCTTTTTCTTTGCATCCTTGCAGCTTTTAGAAAGTGATATTAGCTGGCTGATGTATAGCTCACATGGCCACTTTTCGAAAGTGAGCCGCTATTTGCGCCTTCAGGATTGTCTGAAAATGTGCGTGAGGGCGCCAACTGGGGTGAAGTGGTTGTTCTATATTTATAGAACAGAAGTAGCCATTGTTCACTATAAAAGGAATTGCACTCAGCAGCAAAAGAGACTGTCAAGTCATAATGGCTGGTCCATCGATCGATGTACTACTGGGCATCCTTCAGAATATCATGTTTACAAATGATAAAAGTGCTCCATATTCATTGTTGACTAAAGCTGGCCATACACCTATAGATTATCTGCAGATTTTCTATGGTTAGATAGAAAAAGTGGGAGAATAATCCATCCACACAGTTTAGCGAACCTGGAGAGATCCATTGCACTTTTTCCATCTAACCATAGAAAATCTGCAGATAATCTATAGGTGTATGGCCAGCTTTAGGGTGAATATATGTGAAAGACAAAAGGGAAGAAAGAAAAAAAAAAAATCAAACCTACCTTTCCAAGAATTATCTTAAGAATGATTAGAGACAGCTGCTCCCTTCATTGGCCCTGAGAGTAATGAAAAGGGGCTGGAAAGTACGCATCAAAAAGAAAATTCTACCAGGAGAACTTCAGTTTTTCTGCGTTTTAATGATTGCATAAAAGAAGCTCAATATTTGTATATGTGTTTACTGTATAACAGTTTTTGTTACTTTGGATTAGCTTTAATGTGGTTGTAGAGGCTGAAGGTTTTTTACCTTCATGTATTATAAAGCCCTGTACACACGGTCGGAGAATCCGTCGGAATGCGTCTTATCGGACCGTGTCGTCAGATAATCCGACTGTGTGTGGTATGCATCGGACTGATTCCGTCCGAATCTCCGTCTGACCCAATTTTCCAACATGTTGGAAATATTTCCCGACCAACTGGGCCGGTCGGACGTAATCCGATCATGTGTAGAGCATTTTGATCGGACCAAGTGCCACGCATGCTCAGATCAAATTCCTACATCAAAGCTATTGGCTACTAGCCTGAATGTAGTCCCATCGTAACGAAATTACGTCATCACGTTCTGAAAGATCGGATTTTTCGACAACTTAGTCCGACCGTGTGTATGCAACAGTTTCGAACACCACCTGTCAGACTAAATCTGGTTGGCAGAATCTCCGACCGTGTGTACAGGGGCTAAGCCCCCCCCCCCCCCCAATACTTATCCGAGCCCCCCTTATCCTGCCTTCGATATCACTTTAAAAGTGTACCATTTTACAACAAGCCTATACTTGTCTCATCTGCAGGTGTGGCTATTGACTTGCTGTGCTGGAGATGCTGAATTGGGCTTTATGCACACAGCCATACAGAGGTCATTCAACATACAGAGCCTGCATAATGGCATTCCCGGGACGTACAGCTAGACATGTGCAAAAGGAAAAAATTTGTTTAGTTTCGTTTCGTTTTAATTCGTTAATTTATTAATTTCGTTAAGTTATATTCGTTAACTTCCTTAAATTCGTTTTCGGATTTCGTTTAGTTTTCTACCGAATTCGAAAAATCGGCCACATTCGAAAATATTTCAACCAAATTCGAAAATATTTCTACCGGATTCGACATTATTTCAACCACATTCAAAAATATTTTGTGACCCAACTTTAGGGCCATGTATCTCGGGGTCACTTGGAGCTAGACACTTCAAATTTGGATATGTTGTAGTGCTAGTACTATTGTGTTTGCATACCAAATTTGGGGTTTCTATCTATAAGTGACCCCGAGATATGTGGCCCCAAAATCGGGTCGCAAAATGTCATTCTCTGCTCTAATAACTAATAAGATTTTACGACCCGATTTTGGGGCCACATATCTCGGGGTCACTTATAGCTAGAAACCCCAAATTTGGTATGCAAACACAATAGTACTAGCACTACAACATATCCAAATTTGAAGTGTCTAGCAACAAGTGACCCCGAGATACATGGCCCTAAAGTCGGGTCACAAAATATTTTCGAATGCGGTTGAAATAATGTTGAAATATGTTGAAATCATTTCGAATGCAGTTGAAATAATGTCGAATCATGTTGAAATAATCTCGAATGTTTCGACATTATTTCAACCGCATTCGAAAATATTTTGTGACCCGACTTTAGGGCCATGTATCTCGGGGTCACTTGTTGCTAGACACTTCAAATTTGGATATGTTGTAGTGCTAGTACTATTGTGTTTGCATACCAAATTTGGGGTTTCTAGCTATAAGTGACCCCGAGATATGTGGCCCCAAAATCAGGTCGCAAAATGTTATTAGTTATTAGAGCAGAGAATTACATTTTGCGACCCGATTTTGGGGCCACATATCTTGGGGTCACTTATAGCTAGAAACCCCAAATTTAATATGCAAACACAATAGTACTAGCACTACAACATATCCAAATTTGGAGTTTCTAGCACCAAGTTACCCCGAGATACATGGCCCTAAAGTCGGGTCACAAAATATTTTCGAATGTGGTTAAAATAATGTCGAATCATGTTGAAATAATTTCGAATGCGGTTGACATAATTTAGAATCATGTCGAATTCATTCGTTATATTTCTTTCGTATTCGTTGTAATTTGTTATTTTTTTATTCGGACATTCGGATGCATCCGAATGTCCAAAAGATGCAAAATTCGGCCGAATTTCGATTCATTACGAAACGAATTGTACAAGCCTACGTACAGCCACCCATTGAGTTGTATTAGAAGCAGGGCCGTCTTTAATATTGATTGGACCCTGGGCAAAAAATTTTTTTGGCCCCCCCCCCTCCATGTAGTTTTGCTCTCCACCTGCTTTGAGACATATAATAAAAAGCAGCAAGACTCAAAATCCGTTTACTGAATCAGATCAAACAGCGATTGCATTTGGTTGCCAGAGTTTACAGTGTATCATTACCACTCACTGACTGGTTGCTAAAGGTTACAGCACATAATTTCTGCCTGTTTATTGGCTTCTAGAGATTACTGTACATCAATACTGCTCATTGCTTGGTTGCTATAGGCTACTGCACACCATGGACAGGGGAGATGAGGGGGCCCATTAAAGTGGTTGTATACTCATTTTTTTTACTTTTACCTATAGGAAAGCCTGTAATAAGGCTTAAGTGTAGGTAAAAAAATATCTCCTAAACCTGTACGGTTTAGGAGATACTCCGCTCGGTATGCACCGCTGACTGCAGCGGCGCATGCGCACAAGGGGATTCTCGGCTAAAAGCCCGGCAGTCGCCGGACCCGGCCGGGGTGAAATCTCCCGCGCACATGCGTGGGAGTGACGATATCGCGGCTGTGGCCACTCACAGTGCTGGAGCCGTGATACCCGGAAGAAACGCAGAGGGAGCATGTCAGCTCCCTCGGCGTGGAATCGGGCCAGATGTCGGGGCCTCGTTCTAAGGTAAGTATTTCATAATGAGCTAGTATGCAGTGCATACTAGCTCATTATGCCTTTTCCTTTGCAGGTGGCAAAAAAAAACAAAAAACATTAGCGGGTATACAACCGCTTTAATAGACATTAAACTCCTAGGACTCGTTGGACTCTCTAGGACTCTCTGGCTCAGTGGCAGTGCAATACATATGAATACCTCCTCTATTTACATATGAATCCTGCTGGTCTGTCTCTATTTACATATGAATGCCGTCACTCTTTACATGTCAATGTCGGTATTTACATATAAACATGGGGTCTGCAGGTGAGTCATCTGTACACAACAATAGGGCAGAGCTGGGCAGCATTAGTAACAGAACTTCACACTGAGATATCAAGGCACAGCACAGGACTAAAACCTCAAGGAACAAGTGAATTTAAACTGGGATAGTTGGCAAGTATGAGGCAGCTGCTTTGGGCCCCACAACAATAACAGGGCCCAGGGCAGATGCCCCTTTTGCCCTGCCTTAAAAACGCCCCTGATTAGAAAAAGTGGTTGCATGCGGTTGTGTGCTTGGTGTTGTTTAAGATACATATGCTCAGAGTACAGATTGTGTGCATTTGGAGCATAAGTCAGTATACACGTGGGCACCTTACATACACCCCGCACAGCTGTGTACAGCCACCTCTTCTAATGAATTTCAAAGGACGGCTATATGCAATGGCAGCGGGTCCCAGGAATGTCATTACGCAGGCTTATATGCTGTAAAGTCCCTGTATGGTTATGTGCATGATGCCTTACACATGTGCTGTCTATGTGACGTAAATACAGAGGGGTTGATTTACTAAAGGTAAATAGACTGTGCACTTTGCAAGTGCAGTTACTCCAGAGCTTAGTAAATAAGGGAAACCTCTGCTGACTTCCATCATCCAATCCCGTGCAAGTAAAATTGCTGTTTTTTTTTTATTTTCCTTTCCTGTGATTGGGTATTCTCTGCAATGTGAAGCGTAGCCTCATTTGCTAAGCTCTGGAGCAACTGCATTTGCAGAGTTACCGATTCATTGCTGTAATCCTCCTGATAAAGCAGTTTTATTTTTTCATTCTGTGGCTTTTGTTTTTCCTTTTAATTCCTCCCCTATATAACCCCTCCCATCAGGGAGGCACCTCAGTTTTTTCGCCAGTGTCTGGTCGATGGTCACGTAAAACTTAGCTCTATGCGGGTCCCGGCGAGGGCCGAAGGGCTACAACAAACCGGATCCATACCTCGGGCCGATAATTGACTCCCAAGATGGTATGGTACCCGGGCCTCGTCTGCCGAAGACACGAGGTTTTGCCTGTAAGTCCTCTCCATTGGAAGACTGGACTCTGGGACAACCAGACTTGGGGTACTGTTTACTCAGGGCGCCCGTAAGTTTCTGGCAGAGTTTTTTACAAGGCCCAGGTAGGAGAATCTTTTCGTAAGATTCCCAGATACGCCTGAAGGTTGGCTAACAATACCCGCCGTGATGGGTGAAGGCTGGAATTGGTCTGAAATCAGCAATTCCTGCGGCAGGGAACAGGTATGGGAAGTCATCCTATATATTTTAATATATGAATGGATTTCTTCATTTGAGTAGTTGTATGTCTTACCTGGTTTCCACCACTTGAGGGAGTAAGAGCAAGCCTGATGCATACTTACATGCCTTTCAAACAAACACGCTCAGTGAAATGCCTGGTTCTTCCAGCTATTCACGTCTCCTTGCAGTCCCTGCCACAATATAAGTAAAAAAGGGGTCCCACGCAGATCGGGGGGTCCCAGGTCACTCCTTTTGGGTTCCCCTTCCCCCCCCCCGGATCCCGCGGTCCTCGTGCACACTCCCGGCCTAATAGGGAAAGGGGGGGGGGGGTGTGGTTGCCAGCTGTGCACAATCAAGTGCTCCAGACTGCAATGCAGGCGCCAAAACGGCCGTTTTTAAAAGCCCAGAGCGTCAGGGGACTGTAAGGTGAGACACAGGAGCTGTGGGCTGTAAGCATCCGTGGGATTGGATCCAGGCGAACCTTAAGACACCTACTCGGCATCATATTGTGCAGTTAAGCTTATATTGATTTATTGTGAGACTTTAAGCACAACAAAGTGATTGCATTTTACACTAGTAACTCTGCTTTGTAGCTCAGTACTATGTCTCCTCGTAAGAGGATTTCAGGGGCAGGTAACAAAAGCACTGGCAGGTCACCGCCTGGGTCCAGGGGTTCTAAAGGTGCATGCAGATTACCATCCCCCTCTGCAAGAGTGGAGCCTGCATCTCAAGACGAGTCAGTGCCCCTTTCAGGCTTTGCAGCCTCTCCTAATGTCGCAGCCCCGGTCTATGTCACTGAGGACTCCCTTAGGGCTTCATTGGAGAGTTTTGAAGGGAGGATAATGAATTTTATTTCTGCTTCCCTAAAAGATAGCAAGAAAAGGGGTAGATCCCCTCCCTCTGCTGAAATCCCTCTCTCAGACAGCTGCTCTGAAAATGAGGAGAGATCCCTATCTTTGGAAAGGGATCATGAGCAGTCGGATCAGTCAGAGGATGAGGAGTCAGTCCCCTCCTCCCAGGCACTCAGAAAGCAGGTGCAGTATTATACTGAATTGGTGCGTACCACGTTCAGAATGCCAGCTGCTGAAGTCGCTACATCCTCTGTCTCTTCCCTGGGAGTCAGGAAAGCTCCACAGACTGCTTGTTCCTTCCCAATTCATCCTTTAATGGCTGACTTGATGTATAAGGACTGGGGACATCCCGATAAACTGTTTACTCCTCCCAAGAGGTTTTCTATGTATTATCCCGTGGAGGAAAGCTTCACCAAGAAATGGGGGGCCCCATCTGTGGATGCGGCTATCTCTTGTGTGAATAAAAACCTAACTTGTCCTTTGGATAATGCGCAGGTATTTAAGGACCCAGCTGACAAAAGACTGGAAACCTTGTTAAAAGCCTCCTTTTCCATGGCCGGCGCTGTGGTGCAACCTACAGTCGCAGCCGTGGGGTTGTGTCAGTTCCTTAAGGAACAGGTTAAACAGATGTTGAACTCCTTCCTAATGAGGAAGTAGAGAAATATGCAGAGATGCCTCACATCTTATGTTTCATAATTGATGCGATTTTGGATTCTGTCCAACAAGCATCACGTTTGTCCCTCATGCTGGTACACATGCGTAGGGCTCTATGGCTAAAAAATTGGGCTGCTGAAATGTCATGCAAAAAGCATCTGACTGGGTTCCCGTTTAAAGGGGAACGGTTGTTTGGAGAGGAATTAGATAAATTCGTCCAAAATATTTCAGGAGGTAAATCTACACTCCTTCCAGTCAAGAAGAGTAAACGTCCTTCATTCAGGCGTACTCTTTCTCCCGAAGCGTCGAGCTCTAAACAGTGGCGACGGCCTTCTCAGCCCTCCTCGGCTGCAAAGCCTCAGGGCCGAGCCCAGGGACAGAAAAAGACTTGGGGGCGGAAGCCTGCCAAGCAGTCCTTCAAGATATCCTTGTGAAGGGGCGCCCCCGCTCGGCCGAGTGGGGGGAAGGCTCCTGCAGTTTGCAGGCGCCTGGCGGGTAGAGATTCAGGACAAATGGGTGATCTCTTCAGTATCTCTAGGCTACAGGCTAGAGTTTCAGGAGATTCCACCTTCCCGTTTTCTAAGGTCAAGGATCCCCAGGGATCCGATAAAGCAGAAACCGCTATTTCTGGCCTTAGATCAATTACTATCCCAAGGTGTGATAGTAGAAGTGAGCCCGAGAGATCAGGGTTCAGGTTTCTATTCGAATCTCTTCACCGTTCCAAAACCAAACGGAAGTGTCAGACCTATCTTGGATCTGAGAGACTTAAACCAGTTTCTACACATCCAGACCTTCCGGATGCAGTCAATACGCACTGTGGTCTCCTCCCTGCAAGGAGGAGAATTCATGGCATCAATAGATATCAAAGACGCATATCTCCATGTGCCAATATTTCCCGCACACCAGAAGTTTCTGAGGTTCGCGGTAGAGCAGCGCCATTTTCAATTTGTGGCCCTGCCGTTCGGCCTAGCCACGGCCCCTCGAGTCTTCACGAAGATTCTAGACCCTCTCTTAGCAATCTTAAGAGTTCAGGGCATAGCCGTCATGGCTTACCTAGACGACTTGCTTCTCGTAGAGAGAACTGCAACATGCCTAAGTCGCAGCATCACCAAAACGCTAGAACATCTGGGCCGCCTAGGTTGGATTATAAACCTAGAAAAGTCGTCTTTACAACCGACCACCAGGTTGGATTACCTGGGTCTGATTATCGACACCGCTCAGGGCAGGGTGTTCCTTCCAAAGCCAAAGGCCTTGGCCATTGGAGATCTAGTGCGCCTGATTCTGGGCAGAAGATTCTCCTCCATTCGGTTGTACATGAGACTGTTGGGAAAGATGGTCGCCTCTTTCGAGGCCGTTCCATTTGCCCAGTTCCACTCAAGGCCCCTGCAAAGATGCATCCTTGCGATTTGGAACAGGAAGCCCCAATCCCTGGATCTTCCTATGCGTTTATCCCCTCGGGCACGCAAAAGTCTTGTCTGGTGGTTACAGACCAAAAATTTGCTGAAAGGCAAAACCTTTCTTCCCCTCTCATGGAAGATTGTCACCACGGATGCCAGCCTGACAGGTTGGGGAGCCGTGTTGCAGGAAACATGCTCGCAGGGAAAATGGTCTGCGACCGAAAGTCTGCTGCCCATAAATGTCTTGGAGATTCGGGCAATTTACATGGCACTCAGAGAGTGGTCTCACAGACTGCGAGGTTTCCCAGTTCGGATTCAGTCCGACAATGCCACTGCAGTGGCTTACATCAATCACCAGGGCGGTACCAGAAGTCTGGTAGCCCAAAAGGAGGTGAATCGCATACTTGTCTGGGCAGAAGAGCATGTTCCGTGCCTCTCTGCAGTCTTCATTCCAGGAGTGGAGAATTGGCAGGCAGATTATCTCAGCCGCCAGCAGTTGTGCCCAGGAGAATGGGCTCTGCACCCCGATGTGTTTCAAGACATATGTCACAAGTGGGGCACTCCAGACGTGGATTTGTTTGCGTCCAGATTCAACAGGAAACTGGACAACTTTGTGTCAAGGACAAGAGATGCACTTGCTCAGGGGTCAGATGCTCTGACAGTTCCCTGGGATCAGTACAATCTGATCTATGCCTTCCCCCCGAACCCGCTGTTATCGAGGTTCTTGGGAAGGGTCAAGAGGGAGACGAAGCTGGTCCTTCTAGTGGCCTCGGCTTGGCCCAGGCGACCATGGTTCGCAGAAATCATGAAGTTGGCAGTGGGCAGGTCATGGACCCTCCCTCTCCGGCCAGATCTGCTCTCACAGGGTCCAATTTACCACCCTGCTTTACGCAGTCTGAATTTGACGGTCTGGCTGCTGAGACCCACATTTTGAGAGGCCGTGGTCTTTCGGGGCCAGTCCTCTCCACTCTGGTCAATGCCAGAAAACCGGCCTCCAGGCGTATCTATTACAAGATCTGGAGGGCATATGTTTCCTGGTGTGAACCCAGGAGATGGCATCCTAGAAGGTATGTCATTAGCAGAATCTTGGCCTTTCTCCAATCAGGCCTTGAAATGAATTTGGCCATAAGCACCATCAAGGTGCAGATTTCGGCCCTATCGGTCTTTTTTCAAAGATCGCTTGCATCACATTCCCTAGTACGGGCTTTTATCCAGGGGGCTATGCGGATGAGACCGCCAGTCAAACCTCCGGTATGCCCTTGGGATCTGAATTTGGTTCTCTCGGCCTTAGAAGCCCAACCATTTGAACCTCTGCATCTGGCTTCTTTAACTCTCCTGACAAAGAAGCTGGTGTTCCTAGTAGCCATATCCACGGCTAGAAGGGTATCAGAATTGGCAGCTCTTTCCTGTAAAGAGCCCTATTTAATTATCCATAAGGACCGAGTGGTCATGCGTCCCAACAGGTCCTTTCTACCTAAGGTAGTTTCAGGTTTTCACCTGAATCAGGATGTAATCCTACCATCCTTTTTTCCAAACCCTCAGTCCACAGAGGAAGAATCCTTACACACTTTAGATGTGGTTAGAGCAATCAGTCTTTATCTTCAGGCAACTGCTCAGATAAGAAAGACTGACTGTTTATTTATTCTGCCAGAAGGCCCTAAAAAGGGTCAGGCAGCGTCAAAGTCCACTCTTTCGAGGTGGATCAGACAAGTTATTTCTCAGGCCTATGACTTAAAGGGGAAGATTCCTCCTTTTCAGGTGAGAGCGCACTCTACTAGGGCTGTAAGTGCTTCTTGGGCAGTGCATCACCAGGCCTCCCTGGCTCAGATCTGTAAGGCTGCGACTTGGTCATCAGTCCACACATTCACCAGATTCTATCAGGTGGATGTCAGAGGGCAGGAGGATATCGCCTGTGGGCGCAGTGTACTGCAGGCTGCAGTTTAGGTCCTCAGGTCCCTGGCGGTCTAGATTCATGATCTGTGTCTCCCTCCCCTCAACCTGAGCATTGCTATGGGACATCCCACTATGTAATGAAGCTCCTGTGTCCCGTGATGTATGATCAAGAAAATAGGATTTTTATATACAGCTTACCTGTAAAATCCTTTTCTTGAGAGTACATCACGGGACACAGGGCTCCCGCCCCTCTTGGGTTTTACGTGGTTTCTTATTGCTTTGCTACAAAACTGAGGTGCCTCCCTGATGGGAGGGGTTATATAGGGGAGGAATTCTCTTTAATTGGGTCAACCAGTGTCCAATCACCAGAGGTGCCTATATAACCCACTATGTAATGAAGCTCCTGTGTCCCGTGATGTACTCTCAAGAAAAGGATTTTACAGGTAAGCTGTATATAAAAATCCTATTATTTCACGCACAGCAGTGGAAATAAACCTGTTTTCTGAAAGTGATGAAAGCTCCATTCAGTAGCTGATTTTCATCACTGTAGGGAGGGGAGACTTTGAGGCTAAATTTTTGGTGAAGGTAAAAGGGGAATTAAAATTTGTTTCTAAATCAAATATGATGTTTTTACTGCAGCAGACATAGGACTATTGCCTGCTATAGCTCATAGTGACGGTTACACTAGACTGGCCTGCAGTTATCTCTCTGCAGTCGTACAAGGTAGTATACCATAGCGTCTCAAAGTAGCCTATCTCTAATGCAAGCATACAACACTCCACAACTATACCGTTTAACCACTTGCTTACTGGGCACTTAAACCCCCCTCCTGCCCAGACCAATTTTCAGCTTTCAGCGCTGATGCACTTTGAATGACAATTGCGCGGGCATACAACACTGTACCCAAATGAAATTTTTATCATTTTTTCCCCACAAATAGAGCTTTCTTTTGGTGGTATTTAATTACAGCTGGGAGTTTTTTGCTAAACAAACAAAAAAAGATGCAAAAAAAAAAAAAAAATCATGTTTAATAGTTTGTTATAAAATTTTGCAAACAGGTCATTTTTTTCCTTCATTGAAGTGCGCTGATGAGGCTGCACTGATAGGCTGCACTGGTGGGCACTGATAGGCTGCACTGGTGGGCACTGATAGGCTGCATTGGTGGGCACTGATAGGCTGCATTGGTGAGCACTGATAGGCTGCACTGGTGGGCACTGATAGGCATAGTTAAGGCGGCACTAATAGGCACAGATAAGGCGGCACCGATGGGCACAGATAAGGCGGCACTGATGAGAAAAGATGGGCACAGATAAGATGGCACGGATGGGTGGCACAGATGGGTGGCACTAAGGGGCACTGATAGGTACCACTGATAGATGGGACTGATGGGCACTGATAGGTGGCACTGATAGGTGGCTCTGATAGGTGGCACTGCTGGGCACTGATGGGCGGCACTGCTGGGCACTGGTGGGCACTGGTAGATGACACTGATGGGCACGGATATGGGGCACTGGGGTGCAGCACCTTTGTTGAGGCAGATTGTGGGCACTGCTGGGTGGCACTGTAGGCACTGCTGGGTGGCACTGCTGGGTGGCACTGTGGGCACTGCTTGGTGACACTGTGGGCACTGCTGGGTGGCACTATGGGCACTGTTGGGTGGCACTGACAGGTGGGGAATTATTTTTTAATGATGTGGCACTGGCAGGGGGCAGGTGGGCACTGGCAGGGGGCAGGTGGGCACTGGCAGGGCTGGCCGTGATCGGGACTGATGTCCCGATCACGACCGCCGGTGATCGGCTCTTTTTTTTTCGCCTCGCGCTGACAGCGCGAGGAGGAATAATAGCCGATTACCGACTCCGATGTATCACATGATCAGCTGTCATTGGCTGACAGCTGATCACGTGATAAGGGGTCGGGATCGACCCCTTGCTCGGATCGGTGATCAGGCGAGTCTCATAGACAGGCATGTGCACAGGCCGCTCGTGCAGGGGACGACGTCAATAGACGTCGTCCCGGCAAAGGAGATCCGCGCTGTAGCCGTCATTCGGCTATAGCGCGGGTCTCAAGTGGTTAAGGAAGGGTGCATCTTTATTAATGCCGGGTTCACACCTATCCATGTCTGGTTTTGTCTGTTTTTAGTGCATTCTTTAATGTCTATTATAGCTTGTTGACACTTGTTTTCATTATGCGTTGCAGTGTGTTTTTGATGTATTAATATGCATTTCATGTGTTATGCGTTTTTGTAATCATTAGCACATAATCTGGAACGCCTTTTCATCGTGACATGCAACAAAAACAAGCCGCAAAAGGCCCTTTATTTCTCCTCTCTACTTCTATTAAGTGACATCTAGCAAGGGAAACAATGAAAAACTAGAGAGGGGCAGAAGCTAGCAGGCACATAAAAATGTAGACATGGGCCAGCATAGATTTATTTGGGTTGGTTAGCTAAGCAGTAATTAGTTTATTTATGATTAGTCAGTTGACACCAGTGGAGGAACTACCAGGGTCACAAAGGTTGCACTTACGACCGGGTCCTGGCATTCCGCCACTGTGGGCCCCAATGGGGTTGCTGGCTGCAGTGCTCCGAGCTGAGAGCGTCTTTCATACAGCCCAGAGCCAGCAATGACAGTCACTTTGAAAGACAATTGCACGATCATGCAACACTGTACCCTTATGACATTTTTATATATTTTTTTACACAAATAGAGCTTTCTTTTGGTGGTATTTAATCTCCACTGTTTTTTTTTCTTTTTTTCTAAACAAATGAAAAAGTAACAAAAAGTAAAAAAAATGTTCCTGTTATAAAATTTAGCAAATAAGTTATTTTTCTTCTTCACTGATGGGCACTAATAAGGCAGCACTGATGGGCACTGATGAGGCTACACTCTCCTCTTCTCACACAGACACAGCGTGGGAGGAAAGGACTGCCAATAACCGACAAGTCTGTTACATGTGATCAGCTGTGATTGGACACAGATGATCACATGGCAAAGGGCTGGTGTGATTGGCCCTTTACCACAAACTATGAAAGACATAGTGGTCACACAGCACACCAGATGTGTGCCCCACACCCAGAGGGAATGCGGGAGATGGGGTTCTGGGAGAACATCCATGGACCCTCCCAGAACTCGAAGTCTGCACTGCAGCTATCCTTTGGCTATAGCATGGATGGGAAGAAATTAAATTAGGGTTCCCCTTTACATTCCAGAGTTCACAGAGATCCCCTTTACAGTGTAAGTGGAAATTCTGCAGATTCTGATGTAAGGGGGGCTCTACGGACTCTGATGTGGGAAGAACTCTGCAGACTCTGATATAAGGGAGAGCTCTGTGGACCCTGATGTTAGGGGCACTTTGCGGACTCTGATCCAAGAGGGGCTCTGTGAACTTTTATGCAACAGAGAACTCTGCAAACTCTGATGTAAGGGGGGCCATGGTTACCAGAGTCTGCAGAATTTCCCCTTACATTGGAGTTCCCTTTGTACATCAGAGTTCTCGGCATTCTCGTTAAATTCGATTCCCCAGAGTTCTCCCTTACATCAAAGTCTGCAGAGTCCCCCCTTACAGTGTAAGCAAATTCAGATGTAAAGGGGGACGCTGTATGTTCAGATGTAAAGGGCAACTCTGTGGATTCAGATGTAAAGTCATATAAATTTAGAAGCCAGTATAAAGGTGTATGTGAGCATCTAGGTACGATATGTCATCCATTTCACTAAAAAGGTGCACCCAGGTTTTAAATTTCCCATTTTTTTGCCATTCCAAATCCTCTTCATGTCACCGTTAAATGCACAAGGTGATTGATGACCAGCAACATCTCAGCCTGTGTCAATTGCATACAGATTAATTCATCCTACTGAGTCTCTGCATGAAAAGCACAGTCTGTTAAAGTGATATAATTTATATGCAAGAAGCAAACTTTCACTGAGTTTTATTTTCATTCTAAAGAACAAAATGGGTAGGCTGGCATTAAAGGGAGCCTCGTAAATTTTCTTTGAAGTAATATGAATAATTGGTCTAATGGATGAAGGTGGATACTTCTGAAATAAATTGTGAACCAGCCAATTACATTCTTTCTTCTTCCATCTTTTCAGACTGCTGCATTCCTTCTTAGGTTTAGAGTGCTGCTCTATGTAATTGAGATCATGCAAATCACTTGCTTATTTCTTTTTCTTTATTTTACTCATTGATAACAGCTTTGACATATTCTGCAGTGGCGTAAAGAGTCCCCACCACAGTCAAACAGGGCTGCCATTAGAAATTATGGGGCCTTGTACAGCCTACCTAGCGGGGATGGGGGGGGGGGGGGGGGGTCAGCGGCACCAGGGCACCCTCAAAGCAAAGGTACCTAGTGTAGACTGCCCTTCTCCAAAGTATGCCATTGACACAGGCAGCCCCTGCTGGGCTCAGGCCACCTGTTGATCCAATGGGGCCCTGTACAGTATGGGAGTAGTGACAATACTCCCCCATCGGTGGCCCCACGGCCAGGGCTGGACTGGGACAAAAATTTAGCCCTGGACTTAATCCAGACTGGCCCACTTTAATTTTGCAAACACGCACAAAAACAGTATATAACCTGTACGCAATTGCACAAAAAAAGCCTCCCCATTACATCAGAGTCCCTAGAGAGCCCCCCTTACATCAGGGTCCCAAGAGAGCCCCCCTTACATCAGGGTTCCCAGAGAGCCTCTCCTTACATCAGGGTCCCCAGAGAGCCCCCCACTTACATCAGCGTCCCCAGACAGCCCTCCCTTACATCAGGGTCCCCATATAGCCTTCCCCTTACATCAGGGTCCCCAGAGAGCCCCTCTTACATCAGAGCCCCCAGAGAGCCTCCGCCTTACATCGGAGTCCCCAGAGAGCCCCTCCTTACATCAGGGTCCCCAGAGAGCCTCCCCCTTACATCTGGGCCCCCAGAGAGCCCCCCTTACATCAAGGTCCCCAGAGAGACCCTCTTACATCAGAGTTCCCAAAGAGCTTCCGCCTTACATCAGGGTCCCCAGAGAGCCCCTCCTTACATCAGGGTCCCCAGAGAGCCTCCCCCTTACATCCAGGCCCCCAGAGAGCCCCCCTTACATCAAGGTCCCCAGAGAGGCCCTCCTTACATCAGGGTCACCAGAGAGAGGGCAGGCAGTGAGAGCTGCCTGCCCGCTCTCCAGCTCTCCTGTGCTGCCTGCCGAATGGCTGCAGCGAGCCCATGGCCTGGTAGTGGGCCGGGACCCTATTGTTGGGGACTCCTGGTCTGACTCTGGGCTAAGGGGCCCCAGATTCGGGGCAATAGCCCCAAAAGTCCCCCCCGGCGATGCCACTGGATGTCACTGAAACTGGCCCACTGAGCCATCGGCCCACCGGGAAACTCCCGGTAGTCCCAATGGCCAGTACATGCCTGCCCACGGCCATACACTAGTATCATCACACATTCATTTATTTATATATTCTGCAGTGATGTACAGAGAAAAATTAACCTTTTGAATTAGGCTCTGCACCAGAGGAGCTGACACTCCAAGGTCTCCATCACAGTCACATACATTATTATCATCATCATACATTTAAATAATTCTGATGTATTTCACAGTGCTATACAGAACATAGTATAGTTCACATCAGTCTCTACACCAGAAGAATTTACACAATCCCAACTTTATCACACACATTTGGGCAATTGTTTAATGTGCTCAGTCTAGGGATATGTTTGTCTAAGCTCCTATCCACGTATTCTGCTGGGGATGCAAGGGAATGGCCATAGCTCAGTCATATCTCAGTCCATAGCTACCACTGGCATTTACAAAAGCACAGTCACTCAGGATCACTGTTCAAGGTCAGTACATACAAGACCCAGAACAGTTGCACGCCTTCCAGCTTCCACTAGACACTTCGCAGAAAGGGAGACAATCCTTCTCCAGACCAGATCCCATAGGGTAAAGTCCCACAACCAGCTCCTGAAATAGCTCACTTCAGTGTCTCGGCTTTGCCACAGCTGAGACCTCAAATAACTACTACTCAGTCCATGGGCTGCCTCAGAGGGGTGGCTGCCCCAGAGACTTTGGTGCCCTCCCTCACAAAGGAGACAATCTCTCCAGGGCTCCAAACTATTTATTGCCTCTCCAGCCACCCTCTGGACACTACCTACCAGGGATTGGCTAGGGCATGATACATATTTTGGCTTGTTATCTGACTATCACAGCCTTATATTCTGGAAACATATTCAGGAAGCAGATAGAAGCAATCAAACTCCCAGCCTGTGAAACCCGGAACAGACCAGAAAAAACAATTACTGCTCCCTTGACTACGAAAGGAGCCAACAATTAAATTTCCCTAGCTTCCTACACTAGGAGAGTGCTTCAGATGGATAACGTCAGAATATAAACCCCACAAAAACATGAAGAGAAAATGAGGATAAATGAACTCCGGAGATGCAAAGCTTATTTAAAGTGGTTGTAAACCCTCCCCCACAACTTTGTCCCATGTAAATCAGCATAAAAAACCCTAATGAACACTGCTTGTAGATATCTCCTTACTTGCTTAGTATTGTTGTAATCTTTTTTGTTCTTTAGAATGAAGTCACTGAACATGCCCAGATCTCCCCTGATTTACGGCACGCTCTCTATATCTTATCTATCTGTTATCAGGACCTCCTACAGCACACAGCACTGAACTCCTAGGAGACTTCAGAATCATTCAGAGCTTCCTCCTACACACCATGTGACCATGTGACATGACATGCAGTGTAAACCTGGCCATTACTGCAGTCTTATCAGCTGAAGCTGATAAGACTGACAAAGGGAAACATTAGACATCAGCACAAGTAAATACGATGAAATAAAACAAGTCAGCTATGAACAGGGAAGCAGGGTTGCCATAGAAACGTTGGATTGAGAAGGAGGCTTGGTTAACAGTACAGGAAGTGCTCAATGTAAGGGCGGAAATACTCCCCACTGTGGACTAAGAAAACAATATTTAAGATGGAGCTGCCTAACCCCTGGAAACAAGTTTTTTTTAAAGTTTCTTTAAACAGTAAGTAATATGTGATTTGGGCTGCATTACAGTGGCTATAGTCTGATAATTACTTATTATAATGGACTAAATGAAGAGAAGCATCAGAGTGGGAGAGTTTACTTACTCTTTAGACTATGTACAGACATACAGACATACAGCTCTATATGGGTCTTGGCCTTTTAACTGCCCATGGATCTCATTATTAATGGAGTATACCGCTCTTGTATGAAATAGCCTGGCTCCTAACTCTGCGGTACTTTATACTTCTGTAATACGTCTTGTCGCCATGACAACCACTTTCCCCCGATAAATTAAAAATTTCACAGTAGCGGGAATTTATTGAGGTTATAAAAACAACAAAATGGCAAGTGGGAAAGTGTGGATTGTTATACCTAGGCTACCAGTTGCTAGCGTTATAGATGGACGGAATAATATATTTTCAGACATAATGGGAAAGGCGTTGAGAGAATGCACAATTTCCACCATGATTTCTCTGCTTACTTATATTGTTGTGTGAGGTGATGGAGTTCCTTAATACAACGTCAGCTGTATGGTCTATAACAGGGATATGCAATTAGCGGACCTCCAGCTGTTGCAGAACTACAAGTCCCATGAGGCATAGCAAGACTCTGACAGCCACAAGCATGACACCCAGAGGCAGAGGCATGATGGGACTTGTAGTTTTGCAAAGGCTGGAGGTCCGCTAATTGCATATCCCTGGTCTATAACCTTCTTTTGCTAAATTTTACATTTTACAGAATACTCCTACCGATTGACATATTCCTCCTTGACTGATAGGATTTTGTGGCTAAGGGGCTCTGGAAGGCTAAATACAAAACCTAAAATTTTTATCAGACAGTGAGTGTCAGTATATTGCCAGGAGTCAGTAGGATGTTCAGTTTATAGGAGCTGTGGGAGAAACAGAAAAAGAAAGGAAGGAGCAAGACAAGATAGGTTTTAATTGCAGCATCACCAGCCAAAAAAAATAAGGCAGAAAAAAATAAAACGAATGCAACCATCAAATCTAAGGACTTTTTTTTTATAAAAAAATGAATTCATGGATTTAGCTCTTAGCCCTTGTACACACGGTCGGACATTCCGACAACAAAAGCTGTCGGATTTTGTCTGACGGATTTTGTCCGTAACTAGTGTAGCATACACACGGTCGGACGAAGTTGTCGGAAAATCCGATCGTGATGACGTTTGGTCGTTGCGACGGGACTACATTGCAGCTAGCAGCCAATAGCTTTGGTCTAGGAATTTGATCTGAGCATGCGTGGCACTTTGTCCGATCGGAATTCTCTACAAACGATAGGACAAAGTCCGAACGGATCATGTTGTCGGAAAATTTTATAGCCCAGCTCTAAAACATTGTCGGTCGGATTTTCCGACGGAAACAGTCCGATGGACCCCACACACGGCCCGATTGGACATTTTACGTCGGAATGCCCGACCGTGTGTACAAGGGCTAAGTGGTTTCTGACCATTCTAAGTGAGGGGACTGTGTAAACCTTAGAACTAGAAAGACAAATATATAAAGAAGGTCCCTAAGCCCCTGTACACACGGTCAGAGATTCCGACGGAATGTGTCCGATCGGACCGTTTTGTCAGATATTCCGACTGTGTGTGGTCTCCATCGGACTGTTTCCGTCGGAGTATCCGACCGACAATGTTTTAGAGCCGGGCTATAAAATTTTCCGACAACATGATCCGATCGGACTTTGTCCTATCGTTTGTAGAGAATTCCGATCGGACAAAGTGCTTGTTGGTAAAATTTCCCGACAAAATGCTCCGATCGGACATACTCCGATCATGTGTAGAGAATTCCGATCAGACAAAGTGCCACGCATGCTCAGATCAAATTCCTAGACCAAAGCTATTGGCTACTAGCATGAACGTAGTCCCGTCGTAACGAAATAACGTCATCACGTCGGATATTCCGACAACTTTGTCCGACCGTGTGTATGCAACAGTTTCGGACAAAATTCAGCAGACAAAATCCGACGGATTTGGTAGTCGGAATCTCCGACCGTGTGTACAAGGGCTTATAGGGATGAGGTTTGGGTTTTCCGCTAGTATGGATATGAGGCAAGCCAGGATCAGGTTTGAGATTGCAGTCCTGGCAAATTTATATGCGGATTCCCTCCAGAGATTGTTTTTAACCCATAATTCACAGCAGGGTCTTCAAACTGTAGCCAGCAGGCTTACAATGGCCAATAGGGTAAATTCTTTGGGCAATCAGACTGTTTTATTAGTTTATCCTTCATCGCTTCAAAGATGCTGCTAGAAGGACTTTTTTTTACCGTCCTGCTAGCGCACCGCTCCAATGTGAAAGCCCTCGGGGTTTTCACACTGGAGACACAGCAGCAGCTGTTTTAGGTCGGTTTGCAGGCGCTATTTTTAGCGCAATAGCGCCTGCAAAATGACCCAGTGTGAAAGGGGTCTAATGCATTCTATGCATTAAGGTGAAAAACCTCCTGTGATGAAGCAGCCCCCCAGAGCCCCCTTCTACTCACCTGAACCCGGTCTTTCCAGTGACGGGGACAAGCAACCCAGCTCCAGCCGGTGTCTCTGATTGGATAGATTGATAGCAGCGCAGACATAAGGTCCGGTTGCTGTCAATCAAATCCAATGAGGGGGTGGGGCCGAGTCCTGCTGTCTGTGTCAATGGACGCAGCAGCAGGACACGGGAGCTCGCCCGCACGAGTGCCCTGAGGGAGAGCGGCTCTCTAATGAAGCACTTGAGAAGAGGAGAAGCCAGGGGCACCGCTGAGGGACCCTAGAAGAGGAGGATCGAGGCCACTCTGTGCAAAACCAACTGCACATAGGAGGTAAGTATGATATGTTTGTTATTTATTTATGTTTTTTTAAACCAAGATTTACATATCCTGGTTGTATACTTAATTTTTTAACTTTTACCTACAGGAAAGCCTATAATAAGGCTTACCTGCAGGTAAAAAAAATATCTCCTAAACCTGTACGGTTTAGGAGATATTCCCCTCGGTATGCGCCGCTGACTGCAGCGCCGCATGCGCACAAGGGGATTCTCGGCCTGAAAATCCAGCAGTGGCCGGCCGGCCGGAATGAAATCTCCAGCGCGCATGCACGGGAGTGACGATATCGCGGCTCCGGCCACTCACAGCGCCGGAGCCGCGATACCCGGAAGAAACGCCGAGGGAGCATGTCAGCTCCCTCGGCGTGGATCGGGCCAGATGTCGGGGCCTCGTTCTAAGGTAAGTATTTCATAATGAGCTAGTATGCGGTGCATACTAGCTCATTATGCCTTTTGCTTTGCAGGTTTAAAAAAAAAAAAAAATGTGCGGGTTTACTACCGCTTTAAGGTTTTTTGAGTGGCTGAGATACACCACTATTTAAACATTTTAGTTCCAGAAAAATGATTAAATTTCCAACTACCAAGGGAATGAGCTACATATCGAAGGTAAGAGTGAAATTGTGGAACATTTTGGAAGCAGTGTTGATAATACTGGCAAGTCAGCAGCAAGCAGAGCCTCTCCCTCCACTACACATTGGGTAATTACCCTGCCTGTCATTTCTCTCAATTGAATTTGGCACGTTGGATGGATTAAGCTAATTGAATATAATGTAGCTCTTCAAACCTCCTTCCATCTATTCATTTTAATTGGAAGCCATTGTAAACTGTGCACTAATCAGTATTGGCAATGATACCACAAAAGAAGACGATGGGGCTTTATGGAAGAGTACAGAAAACAGTCGATTTTATTTTTTTAATGTCAGTGAGAAATTTTCAAATCTAAAGTTTGTACAGAAGACCTTAAAACATTTGCTAAAAAAAGTAGTCATCGATCATGTTGTTCCGTTATTACACACAGATCACCCCTGTATCCCAAACTTCTATGTGCAAACATGCACATTTAGTGAAATGACCCCTTGTCTTGATGTTTATGTTTGTTTATGAGGCTGTAAACTAAGGCATATTTGGTGGGTAGAAGAATGCTGAAACATTGTGCAGTGTACACAACAAATAGTCTCCGTTTTTTTTCTTTTTATTTACCATGCCTCTTGGGGTCACTGCAAAAGCTCAGTGCAATATTTGCCTTGTCATACAACACACACTGCAGCTTTTCTCTCACTGCTGTGTTGTTGTAGTTGCTTTCTATATTACATTATATTTTTATTTTGTATGATTGTTTTAATTGATTCCTAACTGCTGTACGTACAGTACATACAGTATTCATCCTCAGGGCCGCTGATAGGCCAGTACAACTGACCCTGTTGTACCGGGCCCGACCAGCAGGCCCGGTACATTTTTTTTTTATTCCAATAGCTCAATGTGTTTATGTAGGTGGCGGCAGGGGGAGGGACTATTTCTCCTATATCGGGTGCGGAAGAATGTCTGAATGTCTCGTCCGTGCCCGTGTCCTCTATAGTGCCTTCCCTGGCGCCGCGGAGTGATTCCTCCCCCTCTGCTCTGTTCCTCACTCGGCCTGAGAGAAGAAGCAGTGAGGCGAGTGGCAGCGCCGGCGGGAGAAGAAAAAAAAGGCATCTGACTGGAATAGTTTGTGGGCACTCGCACTTCAGCTCATGCAGCAGCAGGATCAGGGAGGAAGTGACTCCTGGGGCTCGGCTAACACAGGTATGTGCTTGCTTGGGGGGGGGGAGGATTCAAGATCCATTACTACTGCAGCAGCATCTATACATTATGGCATTGGCGGCATGGGTGGCACTGTCTGCAGGTAGTACATGCGTTATGGGCCATAAAGCATGTGCTGCTTGCAGATAGTGCCACCCATGCCGCCAATGCCATAATGTGCTGCAGACAGTGCCACCCATGACGCTAATGTCATAACACATGTGCTGCCTGCAGAGACAGTGCCCCCCATGCCACCAATGGCATTATTGGCAGCATGGGTGGCACTGTCTGCAGCACAATATGGCATTGGCGGCATGGGTGACACTTTCGGCAGGCAGCACATGCGTTATGGCATTAGTGTCATGGGTGGCACTGTCTGCAGCACATTACAGCATGGGTGGCACTGTCTGCAGCACATTATGGCTTTGGCGGCATGGGTGCCACTGTCTGCAGGTAGCACATGCGTATGTGCTGCCTACAGAGACAGTGCCACCCATGCCGCCAATGACGTAATGTGCTGCAGAGACCGTTTCAAGGTCTGGGGAGGGGCCAGGGGTGGAGTCTGAGGTGGGGCTGAAGGAGGGACCAGGGGTGGAGCTGAAGGGGACCCCATCAGTTAGGCTGTACGGGGCCCCATGATTTCTATCAGTGGCCCTGTTCATCCTGGTCAGGAAACAGTGATACCAGGATCAGGGCTACATTATCCTGGTATCAAAATTTACAACCTTCCATGTAGAAGTGATCCAAGTGGCTCTACAGTAGCCCAATCACTTCTACAGGGTGTGGAAGGGGCACCCTTCTGCCGCTGCTCCCAAGCTCTTTGGTGCAATCAGGGACCCCAGAACCGCTGCACACTGTGTGGCTGGCTGAACACAGAGGAGAAGAAGGTACGCCCTTACCAGCCCCTACTCTTTGACAAATGAAACCAGAAGCAATGAGGATCTTGTCACTTCCTATTTCGGTTTGTTGTTTACGGCTTGAAAAGTAACTGATCAAAAGGCTGTTGGTTTAAACAGGTGCTTTTGATGACAGAGAAGAGATCTGAGGTTTAATCGACCCCAGATCTCACAGTAACGTGTACCTGTCACTGCCCATGGTATCACAAGGGATGTTGCTCATGTATTGTGAAAGTAATAAAGTTAATCCAAAAAAAAATAAAAAATTAAAGAGATAGTGTAAAAACACATGTGAGGTATTGTCACGAACATCAGCATGAGAACAACATTTCTGGTGTTTAACCTCCTGGTTAACTCTAAACTGGTAACCTGGTAAGACTTTTAAAGTGTCATCTGTGGACAATTTAATGTACCGTAGTTTGTAGCTATTCCATAGGCAAGCACAATTTTAAAGTGTGACACTTTTTGTATCTATTTACTCGGCATTACATCATCTTTTTTTATTTTACCAAAACATTGGCTAATACATTGTGTTTGTGTGCACTAAAGTTCATTAAAGTATATTTTTTCCTAAACTTTGCATTTGGTAAACCGCTGAATATTGTGTGACCTATAAAATGGCAATAACCACCGTTTTATTTCCCAGGGCCTCTGCTTTTTAGAAAATCACCAGCATTAAGAAATGGCTAGTTGTGCCCCTGTAGATAACATATTTTGGTACTTTCTGTACTTAAAGCGGTGTTGCACATAAAAAAAAAAAAAAAACAATTCATCAAAATTCCTAAAAAAAAATAAAAAAAAAAAATATTTGGAATTTTTTTTTTTAACTTACCTCTAAATGCTTGTTGCTAGGGGGTCCCTCGTAGTCTGCCTCCGTCATTGCCTGGGCTGGTGACATCATTTCCCCTTGGCACAGGAAGGGCTCAGCTCTGCCCCCTCCCTCCTGTCAGTCATCTGGGACACGCGACAGGTCCCAGATGATTGCGCGGCCAATCGCGGCGCACAGTGCTGCTCACGCATGTGCAGTGGGTGCCCGGCTGTGAAGCCACATCCAGGTGCCCACAGTTAGAATGCCGGCGTGGCGGAGCGGAGGGGGGAACAAGCGGGGCTTCATTCCCCCGCATCGCTGGACCCTGGGACAGGTAAGTGTCTGATTATTAAAAGTCAGCAGCTGCAGTATTTGCTCACTTTTAATTTTTTATTTTTTTTTAAGAGCAACTCTTCTTTAACATCCTAGCTGGCCACATAAAAGTTCTCTAAATAATAAAAAAAAAAATCAGACTATGTAAAGCACTCTTTATTACACACACCTTTTGGCTGTCCCTGTGTGTGCTCTCATTGCTCAGGCCAAATCTGGAAGACAATCCCAGCAGGACCCAGTGTGGTGACGTGAGAAGGGCAGGCAAATGTTTTTTATTTAGCAGCATGTTCTGTTTTTTTACGATGCTCTACAGCAGGGATCTGCAATTAGCGGACCTCCAGCTGTTGCAGAACTACAAGTCCCATGAGGCATAGCAAGACTCTGACAGCCGCAAGCATGACACCCAGAGGCAGAGGCATGATGGGAGTTGTAGTTTTGCAACAGCTGGAGGTCCGCTAATTGCATATCCCTGCTCTACAGCATGTCCATCGCCGCCTCCCCTATCCATGCATCCCGGCCCCTTTCAGGACATCGGTACATGGATGCGGAGGAGTTGTTTTTTTGATGCACTGATTAGAGCCAGAGGCTCTAATAGGCTTCAATATAGGGTGGGCTCGGGTCTCAGGGAGTGCGCTCCGAGCCCACCCAGGTGTGTTACAACAGCAAATCAATATTCACTGTTGTAACACTGTTGTACAGTCAACAAAGAGGACAAGCGGGCACTCTTTACGTCTATAGGAAAAGAGATTGCATCTCCAAATACGGAAAGATTTCTTCACAGTAAGAGCTGTGAAAATGTGGAATAGACTCCCTGCAGAGGTGGTTCTGGCCAGCTCAGTAGATTGCTTTAAAGCGGGAGTCCGCCATTTTTTTTTTTTTTTTTAAAGCCAGCAGCTACAAATACTGCAGCTGCTGACTTTTAAAATAATGACACTTACCCGCCCAGCGCGCCCGCGATGTCGGCACCTGAAGCCGATCTCTCGATCGTCTTTCGGGTGCTGCCGCCACCATCTTGGGTATGGGAATCAGGAAGTGGAGCCTTTCGGCTTCCTTTACCGGTTCCCTACTGCGCATGCGCGAGTCGCGCTGCGCAATAAGGATGGATCCGTGTTTTTCCCAGCAGGCAGCGGGGGGACCTTCGGAAAGGGGCGTAGATTCTGCGGAAAGGGGCGTACCTTCTGCAGAATCTATGCCGGAAGTGGGTGCAGATACCTGTACTGTACAGGTACCTGCACCCCCCTCCCCCCTGAAAGGTGCTAATTGTGGCGCCGGAGGGGGGGAGGGTTCCAATGAGCGGAAGGTCCACTTTAGGATGGACCTCCGCTTTAAGAAAGGCCTGGATTATTTCCTAAGTGTACATAATATAACCGGGTACTAACATTTATAGGTAAAGTTGATCCGGGGAAAATCCGATTGCCTCTCGGGGGATCAGGAAGGAATTTTTTCCCCTGCTTTAGCAAATTGGATCATGGCTCTGCTGGGGTTTTTTGCCTTCCTCTGGATCAACTGTGGGTATAGAATTGGGTATATGGGACTGTATGATATTATTATATAATTTTTTATTTATTTTTTTGTGGTTGAACTGGATGGACTTGTGTCTTTTTTCAACCTGACTAACTATGTAACTATGTAACACTGATCCTCCTCTTGGCCAATCAGGAAGCGTGTTTTGATACTGGTCACGTCACCCAATTTGGAGGAGGAGGGGAGGAGCTGGAAGCAGCCATGGAGGAGAGGACTCTGAGCCGAGCTGTTGCATCACGCTGCCTGCAACCCGTCACGATGGGGTAAGTGCCGGACCCCCCGGCAAACAGCAGGGGAGTGGGGGGGAAATGGGTGGTTGTTGCTGCCCCCCCCCCCCCAAAAAAAAAACACTAGCCGCCACTGCTTTACAGCTAAGAGGAAATTTGAGCTACACAAAAACACTCTATGGTCAGAATATATAAGTAGTAAAAAGGTAAATGTGGGTATTTGCTGAAATTCTGGTTGTGATTCTATTTCTTCTTACCCTGAGACAGAAATATACTTTGACACATTTTACCCGTGAGCTTAGAGAAGAAATCACCGGCACATTCAGAAAGCCCCCCACCCCCCTTCCTTCAGGTGACAGAGATGATAAAATCTGGGAAATTTAGGTCAGCAATCTCTACAGGGAGGTGTGTAAGAGGTGTTGTGTGCATTTTGTTGCCACATTAATCATTTGTAGCATTAATTGAACCTTTGCTCTTCTTTCTGTTAGCTACTCAACAGTCTCCTCGTAATGTCCGTTCCCTACAAACGACCAGCAATATTCAGCAGTGATACAACATAAATACTCAACAAATGTCAATAACATTGTCATTTATTTTTCTAGCGCTGGCACAGCCTGATCTATATTCTGCTGCATGTTGTGTACACATGTATACATATTTATTACTTCTCTTGATCTGGATTCACACGCTTTGATGTATTTATTAGCTGCAAGAATACCCTGAGGAAAGATCCGTTATATCTGCCTCTTCCATTTTTTTTTTTTAACTGTAATCAATACACCTCAAACCGGGCTTCCAGGATTGGCATGAAGAACAGAGGCCTGTAATTGGCTGTCCAACAGACACTGCGTGATAGTAAACAAATTCTGTTGCATTTATGCCGCGTACACAAGAGCGGACTGTATGGCGTACTTAGTCCGTCATACAATCCGACGGACAGTCCGTCATACTTTCCACTTGACCACACACGGATACCCCAACAGTCCGTCGAAAGCTTGCGCGATGACGTGTACAGCACGTACGACGGGACTAGAAATAGGAAGTCCAATACACAGCAAAGCACCCTTCCGCCCTGTAAATCCTTTCTGGGCATGCGCCATTCTTAGTCCGTCGAACTAGCATACTGACGAGCGGATTGTCCGCTGAAACCAAAGTACGACGGACAGAATTTCGAAAAATCCGAAATTCTTAGTACTCCGGACTGCACGCTGAAAAAGTCCGCTGAAGCCCACACACGAGCGAACTGTCCGCTGAAATGTGTTTCGACGGACTAAGTACGCCATACAGTCCGCCCGTGTGTACGCGGCATTAGTCTATATTGGAAAAGTTAGTATGTGATTTATTTGTTTTTTTAACTGCTATCCTGTCATGGCTTCAAATTTTTAAGTGGAAATTCCACTGATGACATTTTCTTTGTGACATATTGTTACATAGTCAGGTTGAAAAAAGACACAAGTCCATCCAGTTCAACCACAAAAAAATAATAATAATAATATCATACAATCCCATATACCCAATTCTATACCCACAGTTGATCTAGAGCAGTGGTGGCGAACCTTGGCACCCCAGATGTTTTGGAACTACATTTCCCATGATGCTCATGCACTCAGCGGTGTAGTGGAGAATCATGGGAAATGTAGTTCCAAAACATCTGGGGTGCCAAGGTTCGCCATCACTGATCTAGAGAAAGGCAAAAAACCCCAGCAGAGCATGATCCAATTTGCTAAAGCAGGGGAAAAAAAATTCCTTCTTGATCCACCAAGAGGCAATCGGATTTTCCCCGGATCAACAATGACAATTTTAAAAGTGCCCAAACTTCCATACTGTCATTTATATTGTTAATGCGATTTGTTATGCCGCGTCCACACGATCGACGTATCCGGCGGACTTGGTCCGGCAAACAATCCAGCAAACAATCCACCGGACTTTATAACGAATGGACTTGGACACACACGGACACTCCAATGACGTACAGCACGTACGACGGGACTAGAAAAAGGAAGTTCAATAGCCGGTAACCAATAGCTTCCTTCTCGTACTTGCTTCAGAGCATGCGTCATTCTTAAGCCCCATACACACGATCGGACTTTGTACAAACTTTCCCGTGGACTTTTGTACAAAGGGCGTGGTCCACAAGTTTGTATTGCATACACACGGTCGGACTTTTTGACAACAAACACGAACGTAATGACGTCACAACGTACTGACGCCGCTTCAAAAGGGGACGTTCAATGACTCCAGCGCCACCTTTGGTGAACTTCTGTATTGTAGTCTGATCTTTTGCATTGGTTCTGAGCATGCGTGTTTGTACCTTGTACAAAAGTCCGATGCTTTTGCGTACACACGGTCGGACTTTGCTCCATCGGACTTTTGTTTGCAGAAAGTTTGTCCGTTCGCACAGCCAACAAAAGTCCGATGAAAACAGAAAAAGTTTGTCCGATGGAGCGTACACACAGTCGGATGTTGCTCCAAAACAGCTAATTTGCATGTTTGTTGTCAAAAAGTCAGACCGTGTGTACGGACCTTTAGTCCGCTGGACTAGCACACTGACGAACGGATTGTCCACCTAAAGCCAAGTCCAGCGGACAAATTTTGAGTTTAAACTACCTTCTAAGTCCGCCGGACTTTTACGATGAAAAAGTCACCTGGAGCCCACACACGATTGAATTGTCCGGCGTACTGTGTGCGCGGCATTATTGTCGCCTGCAGCTCCACTGCATTATTCATCCACATTGTCCAGAAGCAAAATGAAATGTTCAGTGAATTCTGAGAATCCGCCATCTAATAACATGTTTTCCAAATGTTTTTATTAAAGAGTATCATCATTATTAGAATTAATTCACTCCAGCCGGTGTGTGTTAAGATGCACATAATGTATGTGTTGTGCAAGCTGCGATGGGCTATATTGTTAAAACGTATGATAAATTGCTTAACTTTGTCTAACTCTGAGCATGGCAGCGCATTGCAGTGAGCTATAGTTTGTTGGATTACACTGCGCAAAAATTCAACATTTTCTTTTTTTTTTTTAAGTGTTGGTGTGAAGTGAAGCAATATGACATAGATCAAATTGGCTGGTCAATTGGGACTGCAATATTTCACTGTAAACCCCATCAAGTCACTCGTTCACCATTTGTATCATTTACAAAATGAAAGATTTAGAAGGATCTGCTGGGATCATAATGCGGGAGATTGAACAGCTGTGTATGAGAAATTAAAATTTCAAGAAATTAAAACTAAAACTTAAAGAGGAAGTAAACTCTCCCACTCTGATGCTTCTTTTCATTTAGTCCATTATAATAGGTCCTTATCAGACTATAGCCACTGTAATCCAGCCCAAATCGCATATTACTTTGAGTTTAAAGAAACTTTAAAAAACTTGTTTCCAGGGGTTAGGCAGCACCATCTTAAGTATCGTTTTCTGAGTCCACAGTGGAGTGTATTTCCGCCCTTACATGGAGCACTTCCTGTACTGTTAACCAAGCCTCCTTCTCAATCCAACGTTTCTATGGCAACCCTGCTTCCCCGATCATAGCTGACTTGTTTTATTTCATAGTATTTACTTGTGCTGATTACCTAGTGTTTGCCTGTATGAGTCCTATCAGCTTCAGCTGATAAGACTGCAGTACTGCTGTCCCATTCCCTGGTTTACACTGTATGTGAGGTCACATGGTGTGTAGGAGGAAGCTCTGAGTGATTAGCAGCCTGCTGGGAGTTCAGTGCTGTGTGCCGTACGAAGTCTTGATAACAGATAGATAAGACATAGAGAGTGTGGTGTAAATCAGGGGAGATCTGGGCATGCTCAGTGACGTTTTTCTAAAGAACAAAAAGGATTACAACAATACTAAGCAAGTAAGGAGATATCTACAAACAGTAGGGGTTTTTATGCTGATTTACATGGGACAAAGTTGTGGGGGAGGGTTTACAACCACTTTAAAAATGAAAACCTTTGTGATGGAACTACACCCCACTCTTGTGCTTCCGCCAGTATACAGCTTCCTACAGTCTGGACATAGATACCTGATATTATAGCTGACCATCCAAGACTAGCCAACAATAGCTTAGATAAGAACTGGCAACATTTATTGAAAACTCGCACAGAATATATATACACTACACAGTCAGGTGAAGCTGATCACATTATTTTCTGCAAAGGAAATTGTATACAGAAATATAATTAACATTACCAAGAAACAGCCAACATATACTATGATAATTCACCTCTAGCAACTAATAGCTAACAGTGATATAATTAACTTGAGCTAATTAACTAGTCACTTAAACCAGCCTAGCTGGAGGCACAGAATACTAGCAGACGGGCAAACAATAGGTGACCCAATTAACCATGGAATCCCCATCTAAGCAATGCTTTGATTAATAAAGAGTCACGGACTTCATGGCAATGGTCTACAACAGGCTATGAGGCAAAGCTCATACAATTCCAGTAGCCTGTAGTCTGATTACATTAAAGCATCCTGTGCATTAAGGTGAAAAGATGAGGAGGTTTGGTGTATCCAGTTTTCATATCCAAACACATCTTGTATTATGAAATAAAACATCTTGCCTTCCAACAGGCCCTAAACAGGGATCCGGGGCCTAGATTTTCAGAGTCTGTATGTTTTGGGGAGACATGAACTTGATATCATCAACAAGACCACTTCAAAGGTCCCCCAAGCACCCACCTCCCAAAGAGTAGTGTTCCCTTAAAAGCCAGGGCCCATAGTCAGTGGAAAAGAGGCTTTCTCCCAGTCCTCTTCAAATGTCTCTGTCCAGGGTGAGTCTGTCACAACCTTAAAGTGGTTGTAAACCCTCCCCCACAACTTTGTCCCATGTAAATCAGCATAAAAAAACCCTAATGAACACTGCTTGTAGATATCTCCTTACTTGCTTAGTATTGTTGTAATCCTTGTTGTTCTGTAGAATGAAGTCACTGAGCATGCCCAGATCTCCCCTGATTTAAGGCACACTCTCTATGTCTTATATATCTGTTATCAGGGCTTCCTACAGCCCAACACTGAACTCTGCTAATCACTCAGAGCTTCCTCTTACACACCATGTGACATGACATACAGTCTAAACTTGGCCATTACTGCAGTCTTATCAGCTGAAGCTGATAAGTCTGACAAAGGGAAACATTAGACATCGGCACAAGTAAATACTATGAAATAAACAAGTAAGCTATGAACAGGGAAGCAGGGTTGCCATAGAAACGTTGGATTGAGAAGGAGGCTTGGTTAACAGTACAGGAAGTGCCCAATGTAAGGGCGGAAATACACTCCACTGTGGACTCAGAAAACAATACTTAAGATGGTGCTGCCTAACCCCTGGAAACAAGTTTTTTAAAGTTTCTTTAAACAGTAAGTAATATGTGATTTGGGCTGGATTACAGTGGCTATAGTCTGATAATTACTTATTATAATGGACTACATGAAAAGAAGCATCAGAGTGGTAGAGTTTACTTCCTCTTTAAAGTAAGGCTGATCTCTGTGCTTTCGTGAAGTTTCAATAGTTCATTTGGACAAAGCTGATTCAAACAAACTATTTACTTCACTAACACATGCAGTGGCTGTTAATGATATACAGTATAAACTGTATGTAGTCTCAACAACATACAGTATACATCGTTGTGTTCCGGCGACAGGGTGGCAACTTTTTGTCCCACTCCAGGAACAAAATTGAGTCATACTGACCGCTGCTTAGCCATTCACAGCAAGTTTTGTATGCTATTACTGAATTGTCCGAGTCAGATTATGATGCCATCTGCACGACTATCCACCTCAGCTAATCAGAGGAAGCTTTGTATTCTTTAGTAGAATACAGTGTTTCTTCTAAATGGCTGAGCGGGGCTTGTTCTGGGAGCAATGTGGGAAGTTCCCATCCCACCAGGGCAGCCATCAGAAATTGTGGGGCCCCTTACACAACTTTAGGCCTGGGCCCCCCCGAAGCCTGACCACCAACATTCCCCAGGGCCTGCCCACTGGCCGACCCACCAAATCTGCCCTGTGAGTCCTGCACCCACATTTATTTTAACACTCTTAACACTTAGTGTATGCCCATCCACGCCCAGCACCATCCATCCCTCTCCACAATGTATGCCCATCCACGCCCAGAATCATCCATCCCTCTCCACAATGTATGACCACCCACGTCCAGCATCATCCATCTCTTTCCACAATGTATGCCCACCCACGCCCAGCATCATCCATCCCTTTTCACAATGTATGCCCACCCACGCCCAGCATCATCCCTCTCTTTCCACAATGTATGCCCAGCATCATCCATCCCTCTCCACAATGTATGCCCACCCATGTACAACATCATCCATCCCTTTCCACAGTGTATGCCCACCCACGCCCAGCATCATCCATCCCTTTCCACAATATATGCCCACCCACGCCCAGCATCATCCATCCCTTTCCACAATGTATGCCCAGCATCATCCATCCCTCTCCACAATGTATGCCCAGCTATGCCCAGAATCCTGGAGAGGGATTGAAGATGCTGGGTGTGGGTGGGGATACATTATGTAGAGGGATGGATGATGCTGGGCGTGAATGGGCATACATTGTGGAGAGGGATGGATGATGCTGGGCATGGATGGGCATAGTAGAGGGATGGATGATGCTGGGCGTGCATGGGGATAGTAGAGGGATGGATGATGTTGGGTGTGAATGGGCATACTAGAGTAATGGATGATGCAGGGCATGGATGGGCATACTAGAGGGATGGATGATGCTGGGTGGGGATGAGGATGATGGAGCTGCATTGTGAAAATGGATGAGGATGATGATTCTGGGTGGGGATGAGAGTTACAAAGTGAAGAGGCTCTCTAAAATGTAACTCTTATCCCCACCCAGAGTTATCATCCTCATCCATGCAACTCCATCATGCTACCTTTTCAGCCTCAAGTGACCGTGTTCCATGAAAGTAATAAGTGAGTGAGTCCAAATCTATGGCATGGGGGGGGGGGGGGCACAGGCAGCGGCACACCCTAACTCTCTGTGACTTAAATTGCTTCATTCTCCTTCTCTTTTGCGGGTACCGCACGGGCCAGCGTTTGCCTGCAGATGACAGTTTAATTTCATGTGCTGCTGGAGGGAGGTAGGGAGGGGCCAGCCGGGCCCCTAGAGATGCTCGGGCCCCTTACAACAGTATTGCCTGTACCCCCGATAGTGGTCCTGCATTCCACTGCCAGAACACGGTGCTGTTTACTGTATGTAGCTGAGGCTAGTTAGGGACAGCATGTGTAGCATAGGGAAAAGTTCCAGTGGAGGAGGCACAGACCATGGACTGCACACCTGTGTCTCCGGCAGGAGTTCTCCCCATCTTCAGGTGCCTTGTTACCAAAGTGCCTTCTGGTCACCTCCTTTGCCAGATATTTGCGGGCAATTTAAAGTATCCTCTGAAGGGCCATCTTTAATATTGATTGGACCCGGAGCAAACATTTTCTTGGGGCCCCCCCTCCCCCCATGCAATTTTGCTCTCCACCTTCTCTGAGTCATACAATAAATAGCAGCTAGACTTAAAATCAGTTTACTGTTATCAGATCAGGCAGCAATTGGGATTGGTTGCCAGAGGTTACAGCATATCATTACCGCTTACTGACTGGTTGCTAGAGGTTACAGCACACATTAATGCTCACTGATTAGTTGCTAAAGGTTACAGCACATGATTTCTGCTTGTTGATTGGTTGCTAGAGAATACTGTACAGTAATACTGCTCACTGGTTGCTATAGGTTACAGCACATCGTCTCCTCTCTGCAGGGGGGCATGATATGCATATGAATGCCACCTTTATTTACATATCAATGCCGCCAGGCTCAGATATTTACATATGAATGTCACTGCTATTTACATACGAATGACGGTTATTTACATGTAAACACAGGGTCTGCGGGTGAGTCATCTTTACACAACCATAGGGCAGAGCAGGGCAGCATTAGTAGCAGCACTTCACACAGATATTGGGACACAGCACAGGACTAAAACTTCAAAAGACAAGGGAATTTAAACTGGAATGGTTGGCATGTATGAGGCAGCTGCTTTGGGCCTCACAACAATGACAGGGCCCAGGGCAGCTGCCCCTTTTGCCCTGCCTTAAAGACGGCCCTGATCCTCTGTAATACTGAGACTGTGGGCGCAAGACCTTCTGTAAAGTGTTCCTGTGTCAGGCTCAGCTGTATTATACAGATCCTGTTATCACATTGTCTGATTTTTTGCGTTAATATGCTTTACTGCATTGGTCTCCATGTGCAATCTCTCCACTCCAGGTACAGCCGTCTGGAGCCGCCTACAAGCTCGGTACAAATGAGCTTCACTAAAACATAGAAATCGGCTTTAGTCTTGGTTCACACTGGTGCTATGAAGGAACCAGCACGTTCACACTGACATCTGCGGGTGTCAATATAATGTTAATGACACCCCCAAATCGGTTTGCAGAACGCAGTTTGAACTGTGGAATTGGATTGCATAGGTTTGAACAACCATGCAATCCAATTTCAGTGTCCAGGGTCCTGCACCATTTTGGTGTGAATGCAATGTGATTTCAGCCATACAAACTGTGCATGTGATATGCACAGCAATGTGGTGTGAACCGTATATGATGTCTGGCTACACTTTAATGGGAAAAAATAGCAAATAGAAAACATACAGTATCTCACAAAAGTGAGTACACCCCTTACACATTTTTGTAAATATTTTATTATATCTTTCATGTGATAACACTGAAGAAATTACACTTTGCTACAATGTAAAGTAGCGAGTGTACAGCTTGTATAACAGTCTCAATTTGCTGTTCCATCAAATTAACTTAACACACAGCCATTAATGTCTAAACCGCTGGAAACAAAAGTGAGGACACCCCTAAGTGAAAATGTTCAAATTGGGCCCAAAGTGTCAATATTTTGTGTGCCCACCATTATTTTCCAGCACTGCCTTAACCCTCTTGGGCATGGAGGTCACCAGAGCTTCACAGGTTGTCACTGGAGTCCTCTTCCCCTCCTCCATGATGACATCACAGAGCTGGTGGATGTTAGAGACCTTGTGCTCCTCCACTTTCCATTTGAGGATGTCCCACAGATGCTCAATAGGGTTTAGGCCTGGAGACATGCTTGGCCAGTCCATCACCTTTATCCTCAGCTTCTTTAGCAAGGCATTGGTTGTCTTGGAGGTGTTTTTGGGGTTGTTATGTTGGAATACTGCCCTGCAGCCCAGTCTCTGAAGGGAGGGGATCAAGCTCTACTTCAGTATGTCACAGTACATGTTGGCATTCATGGTTCCCTCAATGAGCTGTAGCTCCCCAGTGCCGGCAGCACTCATGCAGCCCCAGACCATGACACTCCCACCAAAATTCCTGACTGTAGGCAAGACACACTTGTCTTTGTACTCCTCATCTTGTTGCCACCACACACACTTGACAACCATCTGAACCAAATAAGTTTAATACCTACATAAATATCGAAATTTCAACAAATAAAAAAACAAATTATAGCGCATATACCGAATGAATTCGACGGGATTTGAGATTCAGTATAACGAATATCGACACTCTACGAATAATAACGAATTATCCAAAAACGTATTAGCGTAACATAACGAATATAACAGAACGAAATTATGTCTTTTACGAATGACAACGAACCGAAACTAAACGAAATTTTCCGTTGTGCACATGTCTATAATGTACTGTGTAAAATGTTGGTGCTATATGAATACACGTAGTAATAATTTAAAAAAATTAAATTCCCAAAATGATTCCCATTTGAACAAACTGTCCTCTCAGGCCCCGGAAGACCGCGGTGGTGTGATAAATTCATGGCAAAGTGACCAGCTGGCAGTGGGAACAGATTGCAGCACTGGATCACCAATCTCCAAGCAGTAGTCTTCTATTATTGCCTGTGTGATTTGCATTCAGTCTGAGGTATATTTCTCATGTTCTACACCTGCCAATTATAGCCTTTTGCACATCTCAATTGTTCTCCAGTGGTGAGGTCAGGGCTGGACTGGGACAGAAATTTGGCCCTGGACTTCATCCAGACCGGCCCACTTACATTTTGAGTATCCCATCAGCACCCCCTTTACATCAGAGTGTCCCATCACCAGCCCCCTTACAACAGAGTGTCCCATCAGCACCCCTTACATCAGAGTGTCCCATCAGCACCCCTTACATCAGAGTGTCCCATCAGCAGCCCCCTTACAACAGAGTGTCCCATCAGCACCCCTTACATCAGAGTGTCCCATTACCAGCCCCCTTACATCAGAGTGTCCCATCAGCAGCCCCCTTACATCAGAGTGCCCCATCAGCACCCCCCTTACATCAGAGTATCCCATCAGCAGCCTCCTTACATCAGAGTGTCCCATCAGCAGCCCCCTTACTTCAGAGTGTCCCATCAGCACCCCCTTACATCTGAGTGTCCCATCAGCACCCACTTACATCTGAGTGTCCCATCAGCACCCCCTTACATCAGAGTGTCCCATCAGCACCCACTTACATCTGAGTGTCCCATCAGCACCCCCTTACATCAGAGTGTCCTATCAGCAGCCCCCTTACATGAGAGTGTCCCATCAGCACCCCTTACATCAGAGTGTCCCATCAGCACCCCCTTACATCAGAGTGTCCCATCACCAAACCCCTTACATCAGAGTGTCCCATTACCAGCCCCCTTACATCAGAGTGTCCCATCAGCAGCCCCCTTACATCAGAGTGTCCCATCACCAGCCCCCTTACATCAGAGTGTCCCATCAGCACCCCCTTACATCAGAGTGTCCCATCAGCAGCCCCCTTACATCAGAGTGTCCCATCACCAGCCCCCTTACATCAGAGTGGCCCACTGAGCCATCGGCCCACCGGGAAACTCCCGGTAGTCCTGATGGCCAGTACATGCCTGGGTGAGGTTTATGCCGCGTACACACGACCGGACTTTTTGACAGCAAAGGTCCGACAGAAGGAGTCCGTCGGACAATTCGATCATGTGTGGGCTCCATCGCACCTTTGCTTGCCAAAAATCCGGCAGACTTTAGAAATAGAACATGTTTTAAAATTTTCCACCGGAACTCCACCGGACCGAGAAATCCGTTCGTGTGTATGCTAGTTTGACTGACAAAAAAACGACGCTATTGGCTACTGGCTATGAACTTCCTTATTCTAGTCCGGTCGTACGTCATCACGTTTCGAATCCGTCGGGACTTTGGTGTGATTGTGTGTGGCCAAGTCCGTTCATCCGGAAAATCCGTCGGAACTCCGCCGAAAGTCCGTCGGAAAGACCGTCGGACCTAGTCCCTCGAAAAAAAAGTCCGGTCGTGTGTCCGCGGCATTACAGATAATGGAGGGATTGAAGCTCTACATAAAAATTAAGCTCACCGCAGAATGTTGTTTTTCTGTATAAAGTGGATTTTATGCTCAATTTAGGATTGAGCAGTGGTAGGGGTTTTTTTTTTTTTTTTTGCCCCCACACACACCTTTAATTGTATTTTAATGGCCTGTGTTCCCTGCAGGGGACCCTACACAATCCAATTGTGAGTGTGGTATAGCAGAAGGTAGTAGCTCACAGCGGTGGATGTTTCAGCAACGGATAAACAACTGCAGACACTTCTAAGGCATGAAGTCAATTATCATAACCCTCCTTCGGGGCTCCAGGGGATTAAAATAAAAATGACTTTGTCCTCTGAGGGTTTAATTTCCTTATTTCTTTTACTATTTTTTTTTTTTTTTTTTTACATTTTCAGCAAAAGTCAACAAAGGCATCCTTCCACCCGCTGCATCTGTTGTTAACTTATTTATTGGCTGGGAAATGCACTTTTGTGGGGCAGATGCGGTTTCCAAGACAACGCACACTTTATACAGCAGATGCTGGACTGAATACTTCCCCGCGTATTCCTCCTAGAGACGCTCGGAGTAGAAGATGCTAGTTAGATGAAGAAGAAGAGGATTAGACCTAAACACCCCATGCTTTTTTTTATTGACTAAACCCACATGAACTTCCTGAGATTAACAGTTCTCGCCTACAACAACAAAATACGAAGTGGGGGTGGGGTGGGGGGGGGGTTATTTACCCGGAGGAACAGAGGCTGGTACAGGATGTACGTTATGCTGGAGTAAACAGCGCTGCTTAATGTAACCGGGATGAATTAAAGGGTATTTGCGAGCTGGAAAAATCACATTTCATAGTTCTCTACATTAATGGCGCCTCATAAAAGCTAACACCCTTAAAGCGGAGGTCCACCCTAAAGTGGACCTCCGCTCATCGGAACCCTCCCCCCCTCCCGGCGCCACAATTGGCACCTTTCAGGGGGAAGGGGGGTGCAGGTACCTGTACAGTACAGGTATTCTGCACCCACTTCCGGGATAGCTCTCTGCGGAAAGGGGCGTAGATTACGCCCCTTTCCGCAAGTGCCCGCCCCTTTCCGCAAGTGCCCCGCTGCCTGCTGGGAAACACACAGATCCCAGAGGCAGCGGGACCGTCCTTATTGCGCAGCGCGATTCGCGCATGCGCAGTAGGGAACCGGGAAATGAACCCGAAAGGCTCCATTTCCTGATTCCCATACCCAAGATGGTGGCGGCAGCACCCGACATACGATCTACAGATCGGCTTCGGGTGCCGACATCACGGGCGCGCTGGACAGGTAAGTGTCACTATTTTAAAAGTCAGCAGCTGCAGTATTTGTAGCTGCTGGCTTTAAAAAAAAAAAAAAACGCGGAGTCCCGGTGGACTCCCGCTTTAAAAAGATATTTAAAAAATATATTTTTGAGCTTATTTCGCTCTCAGAGTTTCCAGTGGTGAGATTTCCTGCAGTAGTTTGTGACTCCCCCAGTCCCCCCCCCCCACGCACACGCGCACGCACACTGTGGTTAGTTTCCCCTGCAATAATTTGTGTTCCCCTCCCTTCCACAATAATGAGATATCCCCCTTGTCGTTTATGTCTCTGCCCCTCACACACACACACACAAACACACTCAATGGGCAAATTTCTTGCTTCTTTGACCCTCTCAGTGCATTGTGGGTGCACAGGCACCGCCCCCCCCCCAACACCTCCTCTGCCCTCCCAATCCATGTGCCTGGCCCCTTTCAGGATGCTGGATACATGAATTACAATTGTAGGGATAGGCAGGGGGGGAGGGGGTGAATTTTGAAGCACCTGATTAGAGCCAGAAGTTCTACTAGGCTTCAAAATAGGGTGGGCTTGGGGGCGAAGAGAGTGCGCCCTGATCCCACCCAGTTGTGTGACACTAGCAAATGAATATTCGCTATTCTGCCACCTTCTCCTCCCGGCCAATCAGGAAGACCCCTATTGGCCAGGGAGTCTTATGGCCAATCATGTCTCAGAACACAATTGTGAAAAAGGAGTGAAGATGGCCAAAAAGTTAAAGGGGTTTTCAAACTAGGTGACGGGGGGGGGGGGGGGGGGGGGTGCAGAAGTGGAGATAGTCAGCAATGAACATATTTCAGAGGGTAGTATTAGGGGCATTAGTGGTAGGTTGACTAAAGCACATAAACCTGAGGTAAATATAGTAACAATTTGCGATCTCAGAACACCCAATAAGAGGTCAGTATGCGACCGGTCCAAACCTGGTGGCATGTTCACCAATGCCAGAAGTCTGGCGGACAAGATGGGTGAAACAGGGAGGATTTTGATTTTGTGGGAATTTTAGAGGCCTGTTTCAACAGCTCTCATCATTGCCTGGCAGCCATTCAAAGGTATTCCCTTTATCGCAGGGATAGAAGAAAGGGTACAAAAGGGGGAGGGGTATGCCTATTTATCAAGAATAATGTACAAGTGAATGTGAGAGATTACATCAATAAGGGAGCTAGGGAGGAAGTGGGATCCTTATGGGAAGAGCGATAAAAGGGTGAAGCTAAGGGGAATACCATATATATCCTCCATGCCCCCACTAGGGAAGGTGATCACGGCTGGCTGTTGTGTCTCCTGTGGGGTGATCATGGCTCCCACTGGGGGGGCTGCTGCAGGGTGATCGCTGCTGGCTCCTCCCATAAGGTTATAAATATGGTGTGACCCCCTTTTAACTGGACTCCTCAATTACATTATAACACTAATAAATAGCAGAGTTATTGGTGCTTTGAAACATTACATACATTTGTTCTGTGCAAACGGGTGCACAATTTAATGTTTTCAGGCTATATCCTCTACAGTTCAAATGTTCATTTGACATTGCATAAAAAACTTGAGTGAATGGGGAAAATACCACGTTATGGGCACTAGATGGCGCTGAATATCCTAAGAAATATGTATGCTCCTCAGCTTCATCTATTGGTCATAAGGTAGTTTTCCTCCATCCACATTGTTTTATTTTCAATGATTACCATTCAAACAATGGAGAATCTAGCCTGAGAACATTTTGCCCTACTCACACAAATAAATGTAAATGCTGTTTCACACGATGAATAGGGTTGCAATTTTTTTTTATAAATACACCCCTAAATATTGAAGAGTCCATTAGAGAAGGGTGCACTATCATTTAATTCTATAATTGCCAGGTTAGTTTGGCAAAACTGATCATTTTGATGATAATTTCATCCATGCCCTGAAAAATAAAAGGCCAGGCTGTGTGATTTAATTTGCCATCAATTATGCAAAGATAAAATTTGCATGGTATAGTTGGCCTTTAACAATGGGTTTTCAATATAATAGGGACACCCAGCTACAAGGCTCAGCAGAATGGTACTTAGGCCTTGTTCACAAGGGTGTACTTAAAGCGGGAGTCCGCCGGGAGTCCGCGTTTTTTTTTTTTTTAAAAGCCAGCAGCTACAAATACTGCAGCTGCTGACTTTTAAAATAGTGACACTTACCTGTCCAGCGCGCCCGCGATGTCGGCACCCGAAGCCGATCTCTTGATCGTCTCTCGGGTGCTGCCGCCGCCATCTTGGGTATGGGAATCAGGAAGTGGAGCCTTTCGGCTTCATTTCCCGGTTCCCTACTGCGCATGCGCGAGTCGCGCTGCCCAATAAGGATGGACCCGCTGCCTCTGGGATCTGTGTGTTTCCCAGCAGGCAGCGGGGGACTTTCGGAAAGGGGCGTAATCTACGCCCCTTTCCGCAGAGAGCTATCCCGGAAGTGGGTGCAGATACCTGTACTGTACAGGTACCTGCACCCCCCTCCCCCCTGAAAGGTGCCAATTGTGGCGCCGGAGGGGGGGAGGGTTCCGATGAGTGGAAGGTCCACTTTAGGGTGGACCTCCGCTTTAATCATACACTCTTCTAAGTGCCGTGCTTTGCTGCATGGGATGCATAGGCGTTCCATATTAAATGTGTGAGCAGTCCCATTCATGTCAAAATGTGGATGCAGTTAGGCTGCATGGGCTCAGTGAGGGCGTGGATCCCCGAATGCAGACAGTTTGAGTTCAGGGACATGCACCATGCATTTAAAGCATTATATTACATTGTCATGATCTGGAACGGTGCTTTGCTAATTATACTGTTTTGGATCCGAACTAGAACAGCTCGGTACCTTGTTTCTGTCCTCCTGGCCAAATTAATCCTTAATATAAGAGTGTGCACACTTGAAGTCAGAAACTGACACACGTAGTTCAGTATTCAGACACTTCTCCTTTTTATTTCCTGAACTCCAGCTGATATACAATAAGCCAGATATCTTACTATCAAATCAAAAATTAGCTTTGTGAACGTCTCATCATTCATGCAAATGTATTGAATAATACCCATATTGCTTGTAATGTGTGTATGTGTGTAATGTCAGTTTCTATTTGTTTTCTTTTGCTGGTTGAATGTAACATTCCCATATAATTCGATCCTAATAATAAACAGCCATAAGAACATTCTGCCATAAGGGTTAAAGAGCATTCACCAATAGAAAAAATAGCCTGGCTGGGGCTGAGGGGTGAATGTAAAACAGAGAGATACTGAAACAAAAATGGTATGGGATCCCCCCCCCCAAAAAAAATAAAAATAATTCACACCATGCACTTTAGGTCTGATATGGATTTTAGACAGGGGCGGACTGACCATTGGGCCACTCGGGCACTGCCCGAGGGCCCCATGCCACTAGGGGGCCCCATCAGGGTTGCCAGCCTCAGTAAAACCAGGGACAGTATGTAAAAATTTGTGTTTTTTTTACATCTGCCTCTGAAATGTCCCTTACTGCCATTCTTTTGGTCTAAAAATCCGTGCGGCCCCATAACCTCTGATTGCCTGGGGGCCCCATAATCTCCTATTGCCCGGGGGCCCCATGAGTTGTCAGTCCGCCCTTGATTTTAGAGGACACATGAAAAAAAAAAACAGCGTGGTGTCCTCCATAAAATCTATCCCAGACCCGTATACAAGCATGTAACCTGGCTGGCCAAGAAAGGGGGGAATGGGCGTGCCCCCGTCCATCCATCTTGAACCACACCTAGGGTTGCCACCTGTCCAGGATTCACCCGGACAGTTCAGGTTTGGAATCATGTGTCCAGGTTTTGGACTGTCTGAAACCCGGCCACATTATTTAGACTGGACTATGGCTAGGGTTACTGACTGCAGTTGTCTCAGCTGAGAGTGTCTGTTACATTTTTTCACATTGCCCAAAGCCAACACTAACAAACCTCCCCCCCAAACACATACAGAGGGCAGAGGAGAGAGGGCTCGAACTGCACCTCTTCCCCCCCCACCTCTCTTTGTCTGCCCACACTCCAATCCCTGGCGCTGTGCCTCAGAAAAGGAAAGTGGGGGCCGGAAATTTGAAGTCCAGCAGCCTCAGATCCATCTGGATGAGAGGTGTTGACTGCCAAGGGGTGAGTGAGCTCACCATCCATCCCTGTCTGTGACTGAAGTCTCCCCCTTCTCCCTCTTGCCTCTGAGTAAGTACACCAAGGTAGATCAGGGTTCTCAGAGCACCCCTTACATCAGAGTTCCCCTTTACACCAGAGGCCACAGTGTTTCCCCTTACATCAGAATCTTCTCCGTACATCAGAGTTCTCAGTGTACACCCTCAGTATTCCCAGAGCATCCCTTATGTTAGAGTCCCCAGAGTTCTCCCTTACATCAGAGTCTGCACGGAGTCCCCCGTTACAGTAAAAGGGAACTCTGAGTTCAGATGTAAAAGGGAACTCTGTGGATTCTGATGTAAAGGGAGACTCTTGTTATTAACTTCATATGATTAGAAATTTTATTTAGTAGCAAAATATATGTGTAGTTTATACTATAAAAAAAAAAAAGTGTTCGGGTTTGACTTGAAGAAAAGGTGGCAACCCTAACCATACCAGCAGGGCCGCTGTTAGAAATCATGGGGCCCCATACAGCCTACCTGACGGGGCCCCATTGACCCCGCCCACAACCCATCCTGGCTCCGCCCATAACCCCACCCCTGCCTCCACGCTGTCAGGGCAGGAGGCAGGAGCTGGAACATTTAACATTTACAGCGCCCCACCAATCATAACTGCATCTGAATGGGAGAGATGTCAGTGTTTTGACATCTGTGCCCATTCAGTTTGTGTCTTCATACGGAGCTTTCAATCAGGTCTGCATGAAAAAGGACCTAATTGCAAAGCTTGGGTGAAAGGTTATGAAAGGAGAGTGGTTTGGGGGTGGTAAAAATGCAGCTTGGCTATGTATTTTTACTGTCCCTTCCCCCATCACATGTGTAAAAGTAGCATCTCACTATGTGCTCATGGTCATTATCATTATGATGATCAGAGCACAGCAGGTGCTGTGTGGCTCTGTCAGTGTAACATGACTGTGTGATGCTGACTTTGTTATGGCTGTGCTGAGTTATAGTCTGTAACACACAGTACAGTCATATATCAGGAAAGTCAGCACCACACAGTCATGTTACACTGACAGAGCCATACAGCACCTACTGTGCCCTGATCACCATAATGATAATAACCATGAGCACACAGAGTCTAGGGACTGCACATGCTACAATATTGTGACCTGTCAGTGTGTGTGTGTGTGTGTGTGCAGGGGACTGCTTGCCTGTGCACCACTGCCATTGACCAGATTACTCCTGCTGCTCTGTCTGTCTCAGCCGTCCCAGTGATAAGTCCCTCAAGCTGCAGCACTTACTGGATGAAGGGAGCCGTATAACAGTAATATCCATCCGCCGGAGAGGCATACAGTGAGCAGGAAGAACTTTAGTTTGTGCAGGTATACTGAGAGCAGCATGTGGCACAGCATTGTATCCCTGCACCCGAAAATAGAAAAAAAGTCCCTCTTCTGCTTTCACCTCCTGGGCCCCTCTGGTAACCTGATGGGGCCCAGGAAATGAATATATATATTCCTTATATATGTTAGTAATCAAGTGGGTGCAGGTTAATATAGTTATTTCGTTTTTTTTTTTTTTTTTTTTTTTTTTTTTTTTTATAGCTAGAAGTTAAAAGCTGCTCGGGCCCCCCCTGCTGGCCGGGCCCGGTACAACAGGGCTGGTTGTACTGCCCTATCAGCGGCCCTGCATACCAGGCCACATGCCCTCAACATGGGAGGATACTTTGTTGATGAGGACAAAGGCCTCTTCCCCACAACCCTGAACTGATGGTTTTGGGGGTCTGCAGAAAGAGGGGCCTTTTACACTATCTCTCAACACACCAAAACAGCGTGGTGTCCTCCACAAAATCTATCCCAGACCCGTATACAAGGATGTAGCCTGGCTGACCAAGAAAGGGGGGAATGGGCGTGCCCCCCCCGCCCATCCCTCTTGCACCATACCAGGGAAAAAAATATTTTTTATATATATTTTTGGGGGATATTTATTATAACAAAAAGTAAAAAATAATGTGTTTTTTTCAAAATTGCCGCTCTATTTTTGTTTATAGCGCAAAAAATAAAAACCGCAGGGGTGATCAAATACCACCAAAAGAAAGCTCTATTTGTGGGGAAAAAAAAGGACATCAATTTTGTTTGTGAGCCACCTCGCATGACCGTGCAGTTTTCAGTTAAAGCGACGCAGTGCCGAATCGCAAAAAGTGGTCTGGTCTTTGGCCAGCAAAATGGTCCGGGGCTGAAGTGGTTAAAATACAATTGGCATAACTACATCAGTATCACCAGCAAAGCAGCTTCATTATTATCCTATTAAAGAAGATGAGAATGTGCGCTGCATTTCGACATTTCATCAATTGACACGTCACAAATGATAATTCTTACTTCTACTTGAGGACTGGCGTCTTCAGGTAAATGAAAACATTTTGAAAGAACAAGAAATTGATTGCGATAGGGGGGAATTCAATAACCGGATTAAAATATGGAAACGATGGATATCGGATCCACGGTTAGCTCCACTCGCGCTAGTACTGGGGGAGTCCGTATTGAGTGGTTAGTACCGTTTTTTTTTTTTGTTGAGTGGGACAGTAAACGCGGTATTCGAAGGAAAACGGGGTAGAGGGTTATACCAGAGGGCGGGAAAAAATAAAAGAAAAAATTGTTGTAATGATAAAAGATGTGGGTAGAAACAAACTTCTCCTTTGTCAGGTATGTTGAGGTATATAACTCACTATGGAAATTACGCTATGGATTTGTCGCCCGGTGTGTGCGTGTTTTTTATTTTTTTTGTGTATGTCTGTGTATATACCGTATTTATCGGCGTATAACACGCACCCCAAGTTTAGGAGGGCATTTTAAGGAAAAAAGTTTTAGGAGGGAAGTTTAAGGAAAAAAAAACTTACATTTAAATGCCCGTCAATGCAGCCTTATCAGTGTGCATCTGCAGCCTTGTCCATCATTGCAGAATGATCAGTGTCATTTGCAGCTTGCCCAGCGCTGTTTGCAGCCTTGCCGAGTGTCATTTGCAGCTTGCCAGTGTCATTTCCAGCTCGCCCAGCGCCGTTTGCAGCCTTGCCCATGTTTTAAAAATCCCGCCGCCGAGACAGACCGAGCGAGCGCCGCCGAAAAAGACCGAGCGGCGCCGAAAAAGACCGAGCCGTCTGCTCGGCTCCGCTCGTAGTCCCGCCTCCCTGCTGTTTCTGGAGTGAGCGCTGCTGAAAAAGACCGAGCCGACTCTACTGTGTATTCGGCTTGGCTCGGCTCGCAGTCCCGTCCAGTATGGGCGGGACTGCAAGCCGAGCCGAGTACACAGTAGAGTCGACTCGGTCTTTTTCGGCAGCGCTCGCTCCAGAAACAGCAGGGAGGCGGGCCTACGAGCGGAGCCGAGCAGACGGCTCGGTCTTTTTCGTCTTTTTCGGCGGCGCTCAGTATTTTAGCCTCACAGACAGTAGGGATCGGCCTATAACACGCACCTACGACTTTCCCCCGATTTTAAGGGGGAAAAAGTGCGCGTTATACGCCGATAAATACGGTATGTTTGTAAAGGACAGTTAGGAAGTATATATCATAGTGGTAAATAAAAAAGAAAAGATAAAAATATAAAAAGATGTTTTGCGCGGATCAATCGACATAAATAGGAAAATGAGGAAAGGACGTACTAGTGGTATAAGGAAACAAAATTGTAAAATATATACTGATGCTGTAACTTGGTCTGTTATAACTTGGTCTGCTATATTGAAATATGTCAAAAAATGAAATAAAGTAAAAAAACAAATGATAATTCTAGATTATGAACAGTAGTTTAGAAAGCCAAACTCTTCCTTGATTCTTGATAGGGCGTGGCCATAGGACGCACACTCTCCACAATCAGCTGTAGCGGGCGGCGGATGTTTTTATGCTTTGACGTTTTTACATTTATGTAAATGTCAGTACAATTATTTTATTGAATAAAGATTTTTTGTGTGAAACGGTTCACACTATGGATACTCCTCTTTTCCATTGAGAGTTCAAGTGAAATTTTCCCAGCGGATATCAAACGAACCCCCCCCCCCCCCAGAGAATCATCAAACAGCGACACAGGGACTTACACTGTGGAGGCGATCCTACCCCGGCAGGGGCAGGGTATCTGGTGAGGGCAATATCAGTATTTGGCACACGCACTGGGAAGATCTTTATTGGTGGTCACACATCTTCTGCACAAACTACTTTCACACTCTTTGGGACTTTTTGAACTCCTATTAGCGTTTTCTTGCATTTATATAATCGCATGTTTACTGACGGTTCATTGGACGGCTTCACTCTTTTGCATTATTTGTATTTTTTGGTACATGCACTTATGCATAAGATTTTTGTAGTGTGTTTTTAAATGGTATTCATTTCTATACACGTATATTGATTATATTACACAATTTTTTTTTTCTTTCACATGTGGTAATATCACACCCATACTCAACCCCAATTTAGGGGACCTGTCACTATTGAGATTTTTTCTTTTTGCATTGTGTATTTTCACTTTTATATTTATTTTTATCTCTCACTTTATATTTTGACACAAGCATAATATATAAGTTGAATTACAAGGAGCACAATACCATTTATTATTTACTATTGTTTATGCCTTAAAGGGGTTGTAAAGGTTCATTTTTTATTTTCTAAATAGGTTCCTTTAACCACTTCAATACAGGGCACTTTCGCCCCCTTCCTTCCCAGCCCAATTTTCAGCTTTCATCGCTCTAGCGCTTTCAGTGACAATTGCGCGGTCATGCTACACTGTACCCAAATGAAATTTTTATCATTTTGTTCGCACAAATAGAGCTTTATTTTGGTGTTATTTTTTTTTGCGATATAAGCGCAAAAAAGCGGAAATTTGGAAAAAAAAACAATATTTTCTTTTTTCTATTTTAAAAGAAATCCAATAAAATCAAATTTTGTCATAAATTTAAGCCAAAATGTATTCTGCTACATGTTTTTGGTAAAAAAAATTCCGTTAAGTGTATAATAATTGGTTTGTGTGATCACGGACATATGTACGCAAATGATCATGTACATATGTGTGCAGGTGATCACATACATATGTGTGCAGATAATCATTGGGACATGTGATTTTAGTGGGACATATGTGGGGGACATGTTTTTATTATTAGGGACATGTGTTTTTATTATTTGGGGACATGTATGTTTTGGGGACATGTGTGGGGACATTGTGTTTATACTGTGTGGTGTGTTTACTGTGTGGTGATTTGTGTGTTTACACTAGACTAGTGATCAGTGAGTAAAAAGCTGTAAAAAACAGCTCATACTCACTGATCATCAGCCGGCTGCAGCGATCTGCTCTCCTCTCCTCAGCGATGACTTCTGTGTGAGGAGAGGAGGAGCCGATTGCCTAGCAACCGGCTGTTTGTTTACATCACATGACGGCCGTGATTGGACACGGCCGTCATGTGATCAGGAGGGCCAATCACAGAGCCCTACTGCCGATCTGAGATGCGCCGTGTCCGGGTGACACGGGCGCATCGGGATCGCGCCGCTGCGCGGGCGCGCGCGCGCGATCCCGCTCCTCCTGATGGACGTTCCTGAACGTCCTATCAGGAGTAGATGGCTCCCACCCGGCCGTATATGTGCATTGGCCGGGTGGGAAGTGGTTAAGCTAGTGCATTGTTGGTTCACTTACCTTTTCCTTCGATTTCCCTTATAAATGTTTTTTTTTTCTTTTTTTTCTTTGTCTGAATTTCTCACTTCCTGTTCCTCCTCAGTAAGCCGTTCAGTAAGCTGTTCTGGCTGACTAAACACCGCTCGGATGATGGTGTGAAGTTTACTGAGGAGAAACAGGAAGTGAGAAATTCAGACAAAGAAAAAAAACATTTAGAAGGGAAAGCAAAGGAAAAGGTAAGTGAACTAACAATGCACTAGCTTTTAAGGAACCTATTTAGAAAAATAAAAAACGAACCTTTACAATCCCTTTAAAGGTATAGCGCCAAATCTACTTTTTCTTTCTTCTTTGATTCCGAGCATGCGTGTTTGTACTTTTGACTTTTGTGTGACGATTTTTATACTGACCATCTGAAAATCAGATGTTGAGTTCACATCTGACAAAATTTTTATAGTCTACACAACCAGCTTTTGTCTGCCAAAAAAGTCAAATCGGCTGTCGAAAGCACCGTACTATGTACTAACGATCCGAAAATCCACGGACAGCTCGTCTTACAACTTTTCCCTACTGATTTTCGTACCGTGTGTACGAGGCCTAAAATTTTTGTCAGATGTGAACTGAATGTCTGATTTTTGGATGGTCAGTACACAATCGTCACACAAAAGTCGAAAGTACAAACACACCTGCTCAGAATCAAGGAACGACCGGGAAGAGTTCTGTCTTGTAAACGACCGTTTGTCCTCTAGAATTAACATTCGTGACGCGGCAATTGATGAAATGTCGCAGCGCACATTTTCATCTTCTTTAATGGGATAATAATGAAGCTGCTTTGCTGGTGATACTGATATAGTTATGCAAACTGAATTTTAAAAGGCATTTGTTTTGTAGTGATATAAATAATATTAATATTATAACAATAGGAGGGCAAAGTTGGGATTTTAACGGTGCTTACATAAAATCTGTAACAAATATGAAAAAATAGAGTTTTTTTAAATTTATTAGAAAATACAATATCGAACAAACACAATAAAATTGTGAGGTAGTTTACAAAATAATTTTATAGCGATGGGGTCCTGGAAGTCAATGAGTGATCCTCCTGTCAGAACGCAATAGAACACCAGGGGAGAACACTGGATTGTTAGTACAGCAGCTCCTCCTGAGCTGTCATTTTTGGCTTTAGTGAACTTCATTCCATCAGGGCCGTCTTTTAGGCAGGGCAAAAGGGGCAGCTGCCCTGGGCCCTGTCATTATTGTGGGGCCCAAAGCAGCTGCCTCATACTTGCCTCTATTGTGTCCTGATATCTCAATGTGAAGTGCTGCTACTAATGCTGCCCAGCTCTGCCTTATTGTTGTGTACAGGTGACTCACCCGCAGACCTGTGTTTACATGTAAATAACCAGCATTCATATGTAAATAGTGGCGGCATTACTAAGTCAATAGATGTGGCTGGCAGCATTGATATGTAAATAAAGGTGGCATTCCTATGTGTATCATGCTCCCCTGCAGTGAGGAGATGATATGCTGTAACCTCTGGCAACCAATCAATGAGCAGTATTACTTAACAGTAATCTCTAGCAACCAATTAACAAGCAGAAATAATTTGCTGTAACCTCTAGCAACTAATCAGTGAGCCGTAATATGTGCTGTAACCTCTAGCAACCAGTCATTAAGCAGTAATGATATGCTGTAACCTCTGGCAACCAATCGCAATTGCTGCCTGATCTGATACAGTAAACTGATTTTAAGTCTAGCTGCTATTTATTGTATGTCTCAGGGCAGGTGGAGAGCAAAATTGCATGGGAGGAGGGGGCCCCAAGAAAATTTTTGCCCAGGGTCCAATCAATATTAAAGATGGCCCTGCATTCCATGTAAATGCATCTCTGAGAGTAAAACAGAGATTGGTTTGCATTCTAAGTTTTATGCAATCCTGTTATAACTACATGTCCATCCCAACTAGTTATAGAATGATTCCAGCTCCATGTGTATGCAACCCAAATTAATCTCCTAATTTTGGGTTGAGTGATACCTGTAAATCTTCGCTGCCGGCAGTTTGGCTTTTTAGCTACTTTTGTCAATGGTCTTTGTTGACAGTAGCTTAGCAGAAAAAGCTGATGTTGCCTGTCAAAGCTCTGCTGGATTAGAAAGAGGATCTTACCCCCCAACTCTCAAATATCAATGCAAACCAAGCAGAGGAGTGAACCCTGGCACACTCCACCCAAAACAGAGACAAATGAATTTTGTTGTGTGGCGTGACAAAGCCCCACACCCTAGATCAGCCTTTCTCAACCTTTTCAACACGGAGGAACCCTTGAATGAATGAATGAATGAATGAATAATTTGTATAGCGCTCAAAGCGAACTGAATCGCATCAAGGTGCTGAGCTGAGCTTTGTTGTCCAGCTTCTAGAAGAGGAAGGTCTTGAGTTTTTTTTCTGAAGACCTGGAGGTTTTCTTCCAAGCGGATGTTGGTTGGTAAAGCGTTCCATAGCCGTGGTCCTTGGACAGCGAATCTCCGTTCCCCCTTAGATTTGTACCGAGATTTGGGAACGAGGAGGAGGTTTTGGTTAGAGGATCGAAGACTGCGGTTCGGCGTGTAGTTTTTTAATTTCTCGAATAGGTATTGAGGAGCGTCTCCATGCATGCATTTGTGGGTGAGGCAGAGGGTCTTGAATGTGATCCTCAGGGTAGGGGAGATTGATTCCCAGGGTTTTTTCCCTGTTATCAGCCTTGCCGCCGTGTTTTGGATAAGTTGTAAGCGCGCAAGTTGATATTGGGGTAATCCTAAGTAGAGGGAGTTTGCGTAATCAAGCCGTGAATTAATGACTGTTCCAACTACCACTGCTTTGTCCTTCTGTGGGATGAACAGGGTTAGTCTATGTAGCTGGCAGAGTAGATGGTGAGAGCCACTGACTACTGCTCCTATTTGGGCATCCATAGACATTTGCGAGTCAAAGATGACCCTGAGACTCTTTGCCTTGGCCTTTGGGATGACGGTCTGTCCAAAAATGGTGGGGGGTGTCCAGGAGATCTTGGTTTGGGACTTATGGTTTGCGTGGAGGATGAAAAGCTCTGTTTTTGATTCGATGAGTTTGAGGGAGTTAGAGGTCATCCAGTCTTCTATCAGAGCAAGGCAATTTTCTAATTGCTGATGTTGGTCTTTTTGTTCAGTGATACGAAAGTAAAGTTGCGTGTCGTCAGCGTACGAGTGGAAGCAGAGGTCCGATGATCTGATGATATTGAGGAGTGGGCGGATGTATATGTTGAAGAGCACTGGTGACAAGGGCGATCCTTGGGGGCTCCGCAGGATGAAATAGTTCTCCAGTCTCCGGGAACCTCTGCTAAAATTTAGAAGTCTACAACTCATGATACGTCAGTGTGATGGTCAGTGGGAAGAATGGCCCTTACACTTGTGGTCATTGGGGAGAATTACCCCCCTACAGATAGCTAAAAAGATCAATGGTGTCGGTGGGAACTTATCCGAAAGGCAGAAATGGCCTAATGCTGAAGGGACCCTTAACTACCTCTGGAGGAACCCTAGGATTCCACCGAACCCTGGTTGAGAATCACTGCCCTAGATGTACTCTACTTTGACTATTTGCTTCAAGGCCTGGCTGCTGTGTCGTGCGCCGCTGAATTGATCCAAACTTGTGAACTGTAGGTGAAACCATCAGCTTTTTATCTGAGAAGAAAGGCATAATTTATCCGCGGCTAAGTATGGCAAGTGTCATGGATGACTAACAGAGGTGTGAGAAGGTGCCTGGTGGAGTTCACACTTTTTCTGAGCTGTAAATTGATTAGATCTGTTCCTTTAATATATCCAAGAAAAGTCGCCGATTTCATGTTCCAACATTTCCATCTGCCAGTATTACATTTAAGTAAGACATGTAAGGAGAGTCGCTCATTTGTTTCCAACTGAGTCACATCTCTCGCTGCATTAAAAACCCATTCAAGGATCTGTTGTGTGCAACTGTGCCGCTCAATGCAGAACTCTGAACAGGAAAATAAATCTATGTCCTGATACTGACATTCAACTGTATTAAAAGACATGTGTGGGAAAGAATCAAATAGATAGAAGGATAGGTGCATTGATTCCAGATATCTTAACCCTGTTCCGACTCTGCACATCACAGATAATTATTCAGCTTGGAGAATTATTATTTATTTTTTTGTTACTGGAAGCTGTGCATTGACAGCTTTGGCAGTTACTTTATCTTGTTAGTGAGCCACTGAATGTCCACATTCTCTTTTCTTAGGAAAATACACATATGCCGCGTACACGCGATCGGAAATTCTGGCCAGAAAAAGACAGATGAGAGAATTTCATCGGAAAATGCGACCGTGTGTACGCTCCATCGGAATTTAGCTGTCCAAATTTCCGCCAGCCAAAAATTGATCGCATGTTCTCAATTTTCCTCACGGAAAAACTTTCTATCGTAAATTCCGATCGTGTGTATGCAATTCTGACACGCCAAAAATCACGCATGCTCGGATTCAACTACGAGACAGAAGCTATTGGCTACTGGCTATTGAACTTCCTTTTTCTAGTCCCGTCGTACGTGTTGTACGTCACCGCGTTATAAACGATCGAAATTTAATATGACCGTGTGTAGGCAAGACAGTTCGAGCCGAATTCCGTCGGGAAAACCATCAGAGCTTTTTTTCAACCAGAATTCCGATTTTGTGTACACGGCATTAGAGGCATTAAGAGAGGAGGACAAGAGCAGATGAACTGTAAAACTGGAAACATGTTTAGGAGTATACATGGGACAAGGGATACTAGATAGAGGCAGCACAACTGTGGGGCTTTTAAGTAGGAACTAAAAGTTTGAATGAAATCAGTAAAGTAGTAAGAAGCCAGTGTAGAGACTGACTGAGTGTGGAGGTGTTTAGAAGGCGGTTGGCAGGGAAGATAAGGCAGACGCGTCCATGACTGACTGAAGTGTTGCCAACCTAGTGTGCAGTAAGCCTGTTGGTTATTTTAAATAATTACAACACTTGAGGAAGGAAGTAATTAGTGTATGGATTCCTAATTTATCCATATCATTTACTGAGGTCAAAGTTTCAGAACCGTGTCAGCGCTAAAATTATTTACAAAAAAGATGGTAAATGAGAGTACACAGCTTACTTCCTGCAAACTGGCCTTAGTCAGGACAATAGCCAACCTCACCGGGCAATGTTCATAAAAACTGGAAGAAGGCAAAACTGAAATCAGGTTCAATTTTCAAGAGGATCTGAGAAAATAGAATTAAGGATATGATTGCTTACTATGAGTAATGCCCCGTACACACGACCGGACTTTTCAACATCAAAAGTGTGACGGAATGATTCTGGCAGACTATTCGATTATGTGTGGGCTGCAACGGACTTTTGATTCGCAAAAGTCTGACAGACTTTAGAAATGGAACATGCTTCAAATTTCTCCGCCAGAACTCTGCCGGACCCAGTTCCTACCGAGAAATACGCTCGTGTGTATGCTAGTCCGACGGACAAAAACCGACGCTAGGGCAGCTATTGGCTACTGGCTATGAACTTCCTTATTCGAGTCCAGTCGTACGTCATCACGTTCGAATCCGTCGGAGTTTGGTGTGATTGTGTGTGGCCAAGTCCGCTCATTCGGAAAGTCCGTCAGAACTCTGTCAGAACTCCTTCGAAAGTCTGTCGGACATAAGTCTGGTCGTGTGTACGCGGCATAACACACAGCTTTTCCTTTCCCCAGTCTTTATGAATTTGGCGCAATTTTTGTTTAAAAATACTTTTACTTAGTTCCTGATGCTGAACCCCCCCCGCCAAGCAAAAAAAGATCCACGGCCCTGATGCATGCATGTTTTTACCCTCCAAGTGCATAAATGTTCAATTATCACCATTAAACCTCATTTGCCACATAGCTGCCCAAATAAATAGTGCACTGAAGTCAGTTTGTAGTGGAGGCATCCTGTAAGGATTTTATTTCCCTGTTCTTCCTATGTTGTTAGTTCCTGACTCAGGTCCTTCCATGAATTAGTCTAAATGTAGTATTTATGTTTCCACCACCATTGCAATTCCTGTCATATGTTTTCCATGTGCAAGGAATATAATCAGACTTAACATTTCCCCACCACACTAACTGTAGCCTCTTGCCAAGCCTAAACCCACAAAATGACAGCTGTTTATCTCTCAACATGCTGACAGTAATCAGCCATACCCAGCCTTCAAAACAAATGGCATGCCAGAAACAGGTTGTTCAATGGCTCTCTGTCCTTCCACAGTACATCTGCATTGATTAACTTCTTGCACCCCTGGTTCCACACCACAGAGATGCAGCCTATATACATGAGGCAGCACAGTGGCTAACTGGTTAGCACTTCTGCCTAGCAGCACTGTGGTTCTTGGTTCGAATCCCAATCCCGCTACCTGTCTAGAGGTTTGTATATTCTTCCTCTGTTGTGCTAAAGTTTCTTTTTCACTAGTGATCACATTTTTGATTGGTTTCACCAAATGGGACCCCACAAAATAACATTATAAATCAAGCAAGTGTGGGTTTGCACCAAATCTAGAACTGTGGTGTTTTGGCCCAGATATGGATGTATAAGTCTGGTGTGATGCTGCACACATATTTTAATGCTGTATGCTGATGATGAGTGATGAATGCGCTTTGTCACCAATTTGTGTGAAGCAGCCCTCACAAAGTTGTAATTTCCTGTTTTGTACCCTCCACATGCCCAACAACGTACACGTTTAATTTGGAGATTTCTGGGATCACTGATCATGTCCAGGGCCTTGGACATTTGTTAGGTTGAGGCTTACCCTGCACAGATACATATGCTGATGCATGATTTCATTTGTAAAGAATATGTATTCCTGATGAACAGGTGTGAGCACTTGAGGCCTACATGAAGAGACAGAATCAATTACACTGGTGGGTGTGTCCTTTACTGGGTGGGTCTAGGTGAGTGTCCTAGCAATCCTAGCTAGGTTATTTAAAGGCCTGCATTTGTGGTGGGTGTTTGGCCTAAGAGCAGGCCTGAATCTTTGCAGTGTGTATATTGGGTTACAAATAGGTTTTTGTGTTTTTTTGGGGGGGTGTGCATAATTCCAGACCCACACCCCACTAAGGCTTTGGTTCGATGATTGCTTCTAAATCTCACATGTTAGACTTACAACTGCTATGTAATGGTTTTGATGAAAAGGAAGGTTTTTGCTAATTCATTAGTGCTGTGTGTGTCAATGTTGTTTGTGCACTGCCTTTTTGGCTTTTGTATTAATTTTGTCTGTTTTTGCTTATGATAATCCCGCCATTTAACTTTTAAGGGGTTTGGGGCCGAGGACCTCTGAACACCACAAAGGTTTGTTATGGTTGTTATTAGCTTGATTTGTATCCCTGCCATGTAACCTTTTGGGGTTTCGGGGCGAGGACTTCTAAACACCACAAAGATTAGTCATGCTTGTTATTAGCTTGATTTGTAATATGATTTTTTTTAATGTGATTTTTTAATATGTCTAATTTTAAGTGTCCTACCCTTGTAGATTGTAAGCTCTTTTCATCAGGGCCCTTCTAACTCTCTATATTATTAAATGCTGCAGCATAATTTCCATGCCTTTTATGTTTTTTGGCCCAAGTACATTAATGTACCAAATGTTTACACTAATGTTGAAATAAAAAGTCGATTTTTTTTTTGCTTTGATTGACTTTTTGCAGACTATAAATACAATATATTCTAAGTGCAAACTATTCATACCCCTTCAAATCTGTATTAAATATAGTTGCATACTAAAGTAGTTGGTTGTGCACACATGCAATTCCTTGAGTAGAAAATGTAATAGGAGAGAGGGGGAAGAAAAACCCTCAAAAAAACAAAAAAAAAATCCCTGCTCCAATGCTGAATTTCAGGACTCTATTAATTATTTTGTGGACTAGGTAAACCATGAAATATGTCAACTATGTGAATTCTCTTTAAGCACCAAATTAAGAAGAAAATACCCCAAAAAATACCCCAAGTTTCAACAAGCTTTGCCATGGGGAACTCCACGCCCAAATTTGGAAAACAAAATTGAGGTGGCATCACCTCCGCAATCCATACGAGGCACTTTGCATCTGGCATATATTTTAAGGGGAACCCCACACAAAAAGAATAAATAAATTGATGTGGGGTCCCCTCCAAAATCCATATCAGACCCTTATCAGAGCATGCAGCCTGATGGTCAGGATAGGGGGGAAGAGCAAGTGACCCCCTCTGAACCATCCCAGGCCACATGCCCTCAACATGGGGAGGGTGTTTTGGGGTGCCCCCAAAACACCTTGTCCCCATATTGATGGGGACAAGGCCCTTCTCCCGACGACCCTGGCCGTTGCTTGTCGGGGTCTGTGGGCGGCAAACCTCCTCACCCCTATGTGAATGGGTATCGGGTATATTGTACCCCTACCAATTCACCAAAAAAGTGTAAAAAAATGCAAGCCACAAGAGACCGTTTTTGACAAATCCTTTATTAAAAAAAAATAAAAATAAAAAAAGTGTCCACCTTGATGGGGGGGCTTTGTTCCCGCATGCTCCACTTCTGCTGCCAAGAGCCTCATGTCCATCAAACAGAGTACGAGAACGGTTGCCAATTATGCCACTGAATTCCGTACTCTGGCAGCAGAGGTTGTGTGGAACAATGAGGCCCTTGTGGCTGCTTTTTCTCATGGTCTCTCGGATACTATCAAAGATGAGATAGCAGCCCCAGACATACCCACCGAACTGGAGAAGTTGATCACTTCCGAAAACTTCAAGTATAGTCTTTTCCCTTCTTGTAACAGGGTAATATAAAGATAACATATAGATTCTGAGACCTGTCCTGTCAAAGATTGTTCCCTACCACTACTTAAGTTTGTAGCCAGTCTGGATAAATGTGAGTAAATTTTTATGTTTTATTAGGACTACATGTCAGGTACAAATGACAGAAGACTGGGCTCTCCCAATTCACTGGTAAATGGCGTAATGGTCTCTTTATCTTTTTGTTACAGAGCTGGACATCATGGTGGCCTTGGGAGGAAGAGAGTAAACCACAAGTTCCCCAGAAGTATGGGGTTTTTCTTTTCCTCTCTGTATGTGGCTCAATAGAGCAGTGGGGAAACAAAGTGAAGGCGAATATGTTCTACTACAGTGACTAGTCTACTTTGTCCCTGCATAGGCAAAGTACAGGTTCTCTATAAATGCCAGCCAGGACCCTATATGTTGTTACCTTGCACAATGTGTTGGGGAGCTCCGGAAATTTCTCAGAGCCCATATCCTCATATTTTGACTGTAAAACACAACAATGTTCAACCTGACAGCAGACTATAACAGCGTAGTGTCCCTCTAAAGAGCTATTTTCTCAGTCATTCCAGGGATGCACAGCATTTTTTAGTTGGGTAAAAGACTTCTGATCTCCTTCTGGAAATGCTATTTACCTGGTTGTTATGCTCATCCTCTCAATTCAGTACTATGTGAATCACTAACCTGGAAGTATAAGCCCTTTGTCATGGTTATGCAGTGATCTTCCTGTTTGCTTACCTCCCCTCATGTCTTCAGACTAGAGGCCGGCCACTTCCACCTGGGTTTTTTTATAACCTCTCCTCTAAGCATGGCTCCACCCCAGGCCCTATCAGGGAGCCCTATATTAACCTGTGCACTGCAGGCCATCAGTGCTGATCAACCATTGTGTATTCCTTTGTGTCTTAGCTTCCTGTTTCCTGCCGTGTGCTCTGCTACTGTTTGCCGTTACCGACTTTGGCGTCTCTTGACTAGCCTTGTTTGCCTGTGATCCTGACCTTTTGGCGTGTACCCGACTATTCTTGTCTGCTTGTGGCCCCGACCTTGGCTTTGTCCCTCACCATCCCTATCCTCCTGTTGCCTACTGTGGGTGTGAGCTGGGGGACCCTGGGGGTCGCGACCTGGAGCCAGTTGCAGCCAAGCCCATCCTCACTACCAGAGGCGCTGGTGAACACCTGCTGGCTCTTAGACTCCGCGCCACAGGGAATATTACGCTCTAACCCCAGTGGGATCTGTCCCCCATCTGCAGCAGTCAGCCGTAGAGTCCACAACCTTGCGGTGCGCTCCTGATCCCTACGGTGTGCACCTGACACCCTTGTACACACGGTCGGAGATTCCGACAACCAAATCCATCGGAGTTATTCCGACGAATTAATTCCGGACGAGGTCTGGAAGTGATGTTGCATACACACGGTCGGACTAAGTTGTCGGAAAATCTGATTGTACATAACATGATGACGTTATTTCGTTACGACGGGACTACGTTCAGGCTAGTAGCCAATAGCTTTGGTCTAGGAATTTGATCTGAGCATGCGTGGCACTTTGTCCGTCGGAGTAGGCTACACATGATCGGAGTATGTCCGATAGGAGCATTTTGTTGGCAAATATTTCCGGCAAGTTGGAAAATTTGGTCCGACGGATATTCCAACGGAAACAGTCCGATGCAGACCACACACAGTCGGAATATCCGACAAAACGCTGCGACAGGAAACATTCCGACGGAATCTCCGACCGCGTGTACAAGGGCTTAGGGTCAGGGGGGGAATAAAGTCAGAAATCCTTGTCTGCATACTTTTTATGGGTCATTATGTAACTCAAAGCACTGAATCCAGAGGGTCAGCAAGATAGCAAGGCAACTAGGATTTACAGAAAGAGAGGCCACCAACAGCAGTCACCATATTTCTGCCATGACAGGTTTCCTATAAGTCCAACATTGTAGAAGTTAGCATACCCTGTAGGCATTGAAAACTGGCCTAATGCTAACAGTGTCAGTTAGACACTTTATTGCACTGTCAGCAGCTCATCGATAAGTATATTACACCATCAACAGCAGGACATTGTAACACAATTATTATTTGCGCTGCCCTAAAAACAAGAATGAAAAAGTTATTAATATTGCATTTTCTATTAAATAAACACAGCACACACATACAATATGCATTCATTTTTGTCAGCGTTCTAAATCTCATTTCCTCTGTCTCTCCAGTGATTATTGATATATAGCAATCTGCTCTCATTTTACAACACATTAGTTTTAAATGAGGCCATTATAATTAATTAATTGATTACGAAGCAGTGGACGGCGGGTGCTGGAATGATAAATCATGGGTGACACTTGAATATTTCCCATCCGATATGCTTCTGGGTTTCCAGCATCGATTTCTACTTCTGACAGTTTGTATCCAGGTTACAGCCTTGTCTCCACTTCTCACAATTCTAAGCCCTTGTACACACGGTCGGAGATTCTGACAACCAAATCCGTCGGATTTTGTCCGAAATTGTTGCATACACACGGTCGGACAAAGTTGTCGGAAAATCCGACGTGATGATGTTATTTCGTTACGACGGGACTACGTTCAGGCTAGTAGACAATAGCTTTGGTGTAGGAATTTGATCTGAGCATGCGTGGCACTTTGTCCGATCGGAATTCTCTACACATGATCGGAGTATGTCCGATCGGATGTATTTTGTCAGAAAATTTTACCAACAAGTCGGAAAACTTGGTCCGTCGGATACTCCGACGGAAACAGTCCGATGGAGACCACACACAGTCGGAATATCTGACAAAACCGTCCGATCGGACACATTCCGTCGGAATCTCTGACCGTGTGTACAAGGGCTAAGCCCCATACACACTATTAGATTTTCTGCAGATTTTTGTCTTCAGATTTACCAAAACCATGTAGTGGAAGGGTCCTGCCTGATTGAATACACATTGAAACTCCTAAGGTTTGACCTCATATTATATGGTTTTGATAAATCTGAAGACAAAAATCTGCAGAAAATCTAATAGTATGTATGGGGCTTTAGGCCTCGTTCACACCATGTGACATGAGTTTTTCTGCATGTGTTCTGCGGGGGCATAAAGAAAACAATCATTCTCTATGTGCCCTGTTCAAACCACAACGCTGGTATCAGTGTAGATTTTTTCTGCGCAGGAATCTGCAACGTGTATAAGACCCCTTTCACACCATACCGCCCTTTGCGTCCGCGGTAAAACGCTGCTATATTTAGCAGCGTTTTACCGCTGGATTTGCGGCGCATTTCGGCCGCTAGCGGGGCGCTTTTACCCCCGCTAGCGGCCGCGAAAGGGTTAAAACCGCCGGCAATACGCCGCAATAGCAGCGTTTTGCCGGAGGCATTACAGCGCTGCCCCATTGATTTCAATGGGGAGCAGCGGTGGAGGAGCGGTAAGCACACCGCTCCTTCACCGCTCCAAAGAAGCTGCTGGCAGGACTTTTTTCTGACGTCCTGCCAGCGCACCGCTGCAGTGTGAAAGCCCTCGGGGCTTTCACACTACAGACAATGGTGCAGCTTCTTTAGGGCAGATTGCAGGCGCTATTTCTAACGCTATAGCGCCTGCAAAACGCCCTGGTGTGAAAGGGGTGTTAAACTCACTGAAACACGCATGAAAACTGATGTAAAAGGCTGTCTCTAGCAAGTGAAATCTACACTTTTTTTCCATCAGTGTTTCTGTGTATATGGTGGGAACTACACATGTGAAAAAAGTTATATATAAAGTGTAGCGCTAAGTAGTGATATGTGAATCTATAAACACAATCATAGTGACAAAAGATAATCTCAACCCTTGCAATATTACATGCAACTATACGGTCCACATCAATGGTGCTATATGTTAATACTTATTAATGTGCTTTCTGGAAAATGTACACAATGTATAAAAAAGTAAATAAATGTGCAAAAGATGCAATTGAGAAAAATGAATACAAGAAGTCCATGTGTGGAAGTGAAGTCCCAAATATAAACGGAGAATTTCTAAAGAACAATCCGAGAGTGGTTCTTCCAAAAGGTCACCCAAGTGCTGATACCACCACCTTGACAGATGTAGGCTTACCAGATATTGTTGACCAAAATTAACATATATTCACGGGGTCACACGTGCTTATTGCTCCAATCTGGGGAACAGACTCTCAGATCGCAGATCGATTAGTCAAACCATGAGGGTTGTCTTTCTCCAATTCCTAAACACACTTGATCTTTACCGTTAGGCCGCGTACACACGTGGGGACTGTTCGCCCAACTTTGTCCGTCAAACAGTTTCAGCGGACAGTCCGCTCAAAATTAGCATGGACGGACTTGCCCACACACGACGAACGAACAGTCCGCTGAAACCGTGCGCGATGACGTGAACGGCGCGTACGACGGGACTAGAAAACGACGTCCAATACACTGCAATGCAAACTTCGGCGTGTAAATCCTTTCTGAGCATGCGCGGAACTTAGTTTGACGAACAAGCCTACACACGAGGGGACTGTCCGCTCAAACAAAGTTTCAGCGGACAGTTTTTCGGAATTTCCGAAAAACTTTGTTCAGCAGACTGTCCGCTGAAACTGTCCGCTGAAAGCCCACACACGAGCGGACTGACCGCCAAAACACTGTTCAGCGGACAAAGTTGGGCGAACAGTCCCCGCGTGTGTACGCGGCCTTAGAGAGAGATCTCCGACACCAACCGAAATCCACATAGGGTAGAAAAATATGACCAAAATAGCGTGATACCGTTTAAAATAAAATTTATTAAAAAATAGTAATGAACTTACATTTATGTAGTCATTCAAGTGCTTAACAATAAAAATGAGCAGTACTACACATGTGCACTGCCAAAAAAAAAATGTTTGTTTTATTTTCATTCCTTTTGCTTTTTTTTTTTTTGTCATTCATTATGATCAAAATTCGTAAATTCTGAATTTTGGAAATTTTAAATCCAAAATCCAAAAAATAAAAAAATTGGGTAATTTGGAAATTAGAAAATCTGAACATTTGGAAGTTCAAAAATCTGGAAATCTGAAAATTTGGAAATTTATGAATTCGGAAATTTAAAAATACGAAAATTAGAAAATCCGAAAATTTGAAAGAATGAAAATCCAAAAATAAGAACGAAAATGTGAAAATCCGAAAGTTCAAAAATCCTAACTAAGAATAGCTAATTTCCTTTCAAATGTGGCTGTTAGTGAATGTATTGAATACAAATTTATCCAAAGTTACGAAATATCCAAAATAACAATGCATCTAAATGAATGGATCATAATGAATGAATAATAATAAATAATAATAATTAAATGTTTTTATTATTATTAATTTGTTACATTCCATTAGTTTAGATGCGGCATTCGTTATTTCAGATCATCCGTAACATTGGATAAAATCTGATTTTTTTTTTGTATAATCTTTATTTATTTTTTCCAAAAACATATGACAGGTCATGTTCAACATTTGAGAAATAAAATCTTGGGCCCATGTGGGCTCATTGTGCATAGATCCAATGCATGAACATAGTGAACAAAAATATAGGTACATTAGTGTGAAGGAGGAATTAAAAAAGTATCTTGGGAATGTCCTGCTAGGTAGCCGAAGGATATCCTCTGATAGGGTGCGGGGTGGCTTTCGCAGGGGCAATCCCCATGTATTTCAACAATAATTTACCAGATGACTGATGCACGTATGCCTCTGTTCGGTAGCCATACCGCGGGCGAGAAGCCGGCAAGGGCTATCTTGATTCTCAATGAAAGTTTGGGTCTCCGGCACGCAACCGCGGCGGGGGAAGGGGGGCCAACTTAGCCTCCTACAAACCTCCCCCTGCTGACGCACGCGTCGAGCGCACCTGGAGGAGTATTTAAAACGCCTTGCAGGGATACACAGTGCTCCCCCAAAAGAAAAAAATGGGGGGGGCCTTCCCCGTAGGCTTAGAGGCATATGGCATCATGCCGGTTAGTTTGATGAATCACAGAAACCCGCCCAACGGGGCCAATGGGGACACAGGAGGGGCTATTTTAAAAAGTGGGTTAATCTTATCCCTCACTGAGAGCACATGCTTAGTCAGTGAAGAGGTTGTGTCAGATGGCCTCCTGTATTCTCGGCCCAACCATGGAGCATAGCTTAGGTTTCTGCCCGCCAGGCTCTTTTCCAAGGAGACCCATAGTTTGGAGTGAGTATGGAAGCATCAGTTGAGTATCCTCTGCAAAACCATGGCTTGATAGTAGCGTTGTATGTCCGGGATACCCAAACCCCCCTCGCGCTTAGGGCGCTTCAACACCCTTAGGGCTATTCTAGGTTTCCGTGCATTCCAGACAAAATCAGACAGTATGCTGGACAGACGATCGAAAAAAGTTTTTGGTAAGGGTATCGGTATCATTTGGAGAAAGAAGAGTATATTTGTCAAAATATTCATTTTTATGATGTTTACCCGTCCCAACCACGTGAAAGCAGTCCGCGTCCATTGCTTAATGTCTTGTTTAATTGCAAACTACTGGGGGTAGTTTGTGGTATATAAGTTATCGAAATGATCAGTAAGTTGTATGCCTAAGTATTTTAGAGAGGACTTAGCCCATGTAAAAGGGAAGGCAGTCTTGAGGCTGCTTGTCAAGGGGGGAGTCAGTTGTATGGGTAGAATCTCTGATTTTGCGTAATTTACTTTAAAATTGGAAAGGGTACCAAAATGATGAAAACATTCTTTCATCAGGTTGGGCAGAGATATCAGGGGGTCTGAGAGGTGGAATAAAATATCAACGGCGTGGGCCAAAGGCCGATAGCTTATGTTCCATGGTGCCAACCTGCAGACCCTTTATGTTCCCGTTAGCCCTTACCGTGCGTAGCAGCGGTTCCAGCACTAGGGCAAAGAGGAGTGGTGAAAGGGGGCACCCCTGTCTCGTGCCGTTTTTAATTGGGAAACTCTGTGAGAAGGTGCCGTTTACCTTAACCTGTGTGCAGGATGCCGAATAGAGGGCCATTATTAATGTCAGCATTCGTGGTCCTAATCCCAGGGATTCTAATACTGCTTTCAGGTAGGACCAGTCTACGCGATGTAAAGCTTTTTCCGCGTCTGTGGACAGTATTATATAGTAGTTGGGTTCCTGTCGGGTACGGGCCCAGTTAGATTGCACTAAGGGAGTTGTCCCTGGCTTCTCTCTCAGTAATAAATCCTGTCTGGTCCGGGTGAATGATTCCTGGCAGACACCAGGTGTGAGGTTTCTGCTTTGAGCTGGGCTATGTCCTCTTGAAGGGCCCGTTCAACCCTGTCGGTAAAATGCTCTAGGTCCTCCTTAGTGGGGAGCAACCAAATATGCCATCTGAGATCCACATCTCCCAGGGGATCTAAGGCCTCAGAGCCCCTATCCGGGGAGGACAGGGGGCGGGGGGAGGTAGGGGGGCTGATCCACTCACTGACCCTGGAGATGAAATGGGGGAGACCGCGGTCTGCTGGTGCCGGCTTGCTGCGTTCAAGGAGGCTTTGGGCGCTTTCTGGGCCTTTGCGGCCAACGCGGTTGGCGCCATCTTTGAGATCTCGCGCCCCTGCCCATGAATCCAGCTGTCCCTGCTTGGATCGGTCTTTCCTTGATGGCTCCGAGGATGCCCAGCTCCTATGGGACATGTTTGGCGGCGGATGGGGTATGATTCTCCCTCGTGGCAGTGATGGCGTGGGGCGGTGAGACGGAGCTGCGGAGAGACATGTCCTCACTCCTCTATTGCCAGGACACGTCCCTGATAAATTCATATTCATTACGTTCACTAACAGCCAAATTTGAAAGGAAATTCCAATACCTATAATTTAATAGTAATAGTTATTATTAGTTAGTTATTTCAGATTTTCAAATTTTCCGGTTTTCTAATTTTTGGATTTTCGTATTTATTTTCAGATTTTCCAATTTTCAAATTTTCCAATTTACGGATTCAGATGTCCCGAATTCAGAACAAAACGAATTGCACATGTCTAGTGGGAACGAGGCCTTAGAGTTGAAGTTACAGTTACTTTTCATATTAAAATAAATAAAATTCCCAGCAGCCGAATCTATTTAGGGTTGGTTCACTTATGCAACAGATTTAATCCTTGACTCAGCCCAACAAAATTAGGTACATTGGCAATCATTCATTTGTACCATTTCCATTTCTTTGAGTTGTCATCCAGAGTCCTGTCAGTTCTAATTTTTGATGCTTCTAATTAAGCCATCTGCAGCCAAAGGTAGAAGGCTCTGAGCTACATGCATGCTATTATATTTAAATATAATTATTAAAAGTGAATCACCAGATTTCCATAGATTTGAGGTCTACACAACTAAAAGACAAGAATTAGCTGAGATGGGCTCATCTAAATCATTCCAGGAGATGGTTTCTTTGTGCAGCTGACTGCTACAGTATTTCTCTTGACTCTGTAGGTTCCTGTTTTTTCCCAGGCTTCCTGATACTTCAGAGTATGCATGGCATCAGCAACTATTCTGCATGCTGTATTTACACAGTAGTGCTAAATTATTATTGTAGTATCACAGCTCTTCAGTCATTTTTCTAATGGTGGGTTTGGAGAGTGGAGTGCAGCTCCTACTCAACCACTTGATTTTCCATCATTCAAGCTTTTTTTTTAACTTCTGGCAGCCAAATTCAGTGGGATTTTGAAAGAGCTTTTGAGAAAGACTGCAGCCTCATGTCTGTCAGAAGGCCATTGCTAAAATAATGATCTTAAAAGAGCATTTCCTCAAATTAGTGCAGAGCCGTTCTCTGCTCACAGCTGACCGCTGTAAAAAAAACAAATCAAAACAGGCAGCCTGCCAAGTTTATCACAACATCGCTTATGCGGAGTTAAAGAGAAACATTGTAACATTTCGTTCTTTTAGATCAAAGAGATGAACTTCGGTCTGTAAATGAGGTCAGTTTAACCACTTAAAGACTAAACCTTTTTCTGACACTTGTTGCTTACAAGTTAAAATCTGTATTTTTTGCTAGAAAATTACTTAGAACCCCCAAACATTAAATATTTTTTTTTTTAGCAAAGACCCTAGAGAATGAAATGGCGGTTGCTGCAATATTTTATGCCACATTGTATTTGCGCAACGGCCTTTCAAACACAATTTTCAGGGAAAAAAACATGTACAAGGCCACGTACAAGGCACAATGGCTGGCATCTAATAGGACTTGTAGAACTTTAAAGTGGTTGTAAACCCTTACAACACACTTTGACCTACAGGTAAGCCTAGATTAAGGCTTACCTGTAGGTCCAAGAAATATCTCCTAAACCTACACGGTTTAGGAGATATTTGCCGAAAGACAGGCACCGCTGTCTACGGCACATGCACCGTAGACAGCGGCGCGCAGGCTCACTGAGTGCGGCACCGTCAACGGCGAATATGCCGTGCGTGGCGGCTCCCGTGCGCATGGGCGGGAGTGACGTCATCGCGGCTTCGCCGAATGACAGAGCTGTGAGACCCACCGAGAAGATGGATGCACCGGACTACAGGGGACAGCGGTGACATCGCTGGCTCCTGTGTCAGGTAAGTGACACATAATGGACTACTACGCGATGCGATGCGATGCGATGCATAGTAGTCCATTATGCTTTACCTTTGCAGGGAATGAAAGAGGAAGTAAACTCATCAGGGTTTACTTCCTCTTTAACACCAAAAGGATGTGTAATCCTACCCTAGTATTTATTATCATAGTGCTGTCTGTTAGTAACGCTTAAAGTGGTTGTAAACCCTCCCCCACAACTTTGTCCCATGTAAATCAGCATAAAAAACCCTAATGAACACTGCTTGTAGATATCTCCTTACTTGCTTAGTATTGTTATAATCCTTTTTGTTCTTTAGAATGAAGTCACTGAGCATGCCCAGATCTCCCCTGATTTACGGCACACTCTCTATGTCTTATCTATCCAGGGCTGGACTGGGACAAAAATTTGGCCCTGGACTTCATCCAGACCAGCCCACTTTAATTTTGCAAACACTCACAAAAACAGTATATAAAACTATACGCAATTGTGCAAAAAAAAAACATATGTAGCATAACATAAGGAGTCCTCACTAACCTCTTTTATTATTTCACTTATTCTCCTCTGTATTTTTCTCATCTGTCTCATATCACTGCGTGAAGTTGAGGGCGAGGCGCGCAGCCATTACTAGACTTGTGCACAACAGAAAATTTCGTTCAGTTTCGGTTCGTTGTCATTCGTAAAATACATCATTTCGTTCTGTTATATTCGTTATGTTACGTTAATACGTTTTCGGATAATTCATTATTATTCGTAGAGTGTCGAATTCATTCGTTCGTATTCATTGAAATTCGCTATTTATGTATGTATAGACATTCGTGATAATGATTCGTAGTTTGGAAAGTCGTTTGTTTATTGAATCTTTTAACACACACAATGACAATGTCTCTTTTCCTCGGCTCAAATACAATACAACACCCTTCTATCTCAGTTCTCAGGAATGCACTTTGCCAGTAATCCAACCTCCAGCACAAAATTAATCAGCTGATTGGACTATAAGATTTACTTTGAGCTGACCTTTTGTTTCATTAGATCTTTAAAGAATTACCGAATCATGTCGAATTCATTTGAATTCATCCGTTATATTTCTTTCGTATTCGTTGTTATTCGTTATTTTTTTATTCGGGCATTCGGATTAATCCGAATGTCCGAAAGATGCAAAATTCGGCCGAATTTCAATTCGTTACGAAACAAATTGCACAAGCGTAGCCATTACTTTGTCACTGAAACCGGCCCACTGAGCCATCGGCCCACCGGGAAACTCCCTGTAGTCCCAATGGCCAGTACATGCCTGTATCTATTTGTTATCAGAACTTCCTACGACACATAACACTGAACTCCCAGCAGGCTGCAGAGTCATTCAGAGCTTCCTCCTACACACCATGTGACCATGTGACATGCCATGCAGTGTAAACTTACCCATTACTGCAGTCTTATCAGATGAAGCTGATAAGACTGACAAAGGCAAACATTAGACATCGGTACAAGTAAATTCTATGAAATAAAACAAGTCAGCTATGAACAGGGAAGCAGGGTTGTCATAGAAACGTTGGATTGAGAAGGAGGCGATTCAGTTCGCGTTGTGCGCTATACAAATATCTCATTCATTCATTAACAGTACAGGAAGTGCTCAATGTAAGGGCGGAAATACACTCCGCTGTGGACTCAGAAAACAATACTTAAGATGGCGCTGCCTAACCCCTGGAAACAAGTTTTTTTAAAGTTTCTTTAAACAGTAAGTAATATGTGATTTGGGCTGCATTACAGTGGCTATAGTCTGATAATTACTTATTATAATGGACTAAATGAAGAGAAGCATCAGAGTGGGAGAGTTTACTTCCTCTTTAACACACATACAAAATAATCTGTTTCCTGTCTGATGTTTTAATACCTCCAGATCTGTTGCATTTCCCACCTAGAGTTAAGTTATCTCAGATTTTTTCTTTTTTTGCTTTTATCTCCTTATTGAATTATTGTATATGAGATGATTTCACCTCTTACATCTTCCTCATAAATAAAAGAGATCCTAAATCATAAATCTTTTAGTGGAGTTTTGCTTTCCGTCTTTATTTAATATAACAGAAATTTGAAATTCCATCCAACAGTGCTGAACATTGCTGTGTAAAAAGCTGCTCCCTAAATTGATTTTTTTTTGTTCACTGCAGAGTGCTTGCTGTAAATGAGGATCATGCAGAACGGACATTGATGCAAAAAGTCCTCCATTACCCATAGCAACTATTTCCAGACATTACTTTTCCAAGGAGCAAAACTGCTCTTTTTTTTTTTTTTTTTTTTAGATATACATTTCCAGGTGATCACCATAATGTATATTTATTAGTTTCATAGTTTGCAATGATATAAACAGCAGGATGGGTAGCCATATTTTCTCATTCTGGGTCCATGCTGCACATCCTCCTTAGAAGCATTGTTAAGTGATTTTGTTTGCTGTTCCTCTTTTTCAGTGTAAAACTGTTAGTTCCCTTTAGAGTGATTGAAAACAGCAGACTCTACATGTGGCCAATTTATTTTATACCAGCAGTTGTTCAGCTTAATACATTACCTGAAAGAAAGAGCATTGTACTGTAGGTGGAAAATATGGATGACTGTCTGTAAACAGTAAATGAGATATGTGATCATTGGCAGCTGTCATAAGAGACTTATAGTATCTGCCAATGCTGACATCTAGTTGCCTGTCTGTGTCCGTCTCCAATACACATGAATCCGATGATTGGAACAAACATGCAGCATCAAAAGTGGAAGAATAATCATAATACAGACATCATTTTACAACAGGTTCCTTCCAATGCTCCTGTGCTGCATGGTTTGTTGACATTCATAGGCAGTGGTGGCAAACAAACTGGAAAATTCTGAAAAAAAACCCATCAATTGCAGCCTCACTGTACCATCAATCACAGTCACTGTGCCCATCAATTGCTGCCTCTGTGCCCATCAAACGCAGCCACTGTGCCCATCAATTGCTCGCACTGTGCCCCATCAAACGCAACCAGAGTGCCACTGAAAAAAAAAACATCAATTGCAGCCTCACTGCACCATCAATTGCAGCCACTGTGCCATCAATCGCAGTCACTGTGCCCATCAATTGCTGCCACTGTGCCCATAAATTGCTGCCTCTGTGCCCATCAAACGCAGTCACTGTGCCCATCAATTGCTCCCACTGTGCTTATCAATTGCCGCCACTGTGCCCATCAATTGCTCCCACTGTGCCCCATCAAACGCAGCCACAGTGCAACTGAAAAAAAACCCCATCAATTGCAGCCTCACTGCACCATCAATTGCAGCCAATGTGCCCATCAAACGCAGCCACTGTGCCCATCAAGTGCTCCCACTGTGCTCATTGATTGCCGCCACTGTGCCCATCAATTGCTCCCACTGTGCCCCATCAAATGCAGCCACTGTGCCATATCAAATGCTGTCAGTGTGCCCCCCCCCCCCCGCTGGCCCGCCATCTGCACTTACCTGTCTCGGTGGGACAGCTCCTCAATGTCTTCTCCCGTCCTCTCTTCCAGTCCTCTGCTATGATTGGACGCCTGGCGTACAATCACAGCGTCTGTCGTCTCAGCCAATAAGGTGACTGGTAACAGATCCGAGCACCTGATTGGCAGAGAGACGGTTTATGAATGAATGGATGAATGAAATATTTGTATAGCACACAACGCGAACTGAATCGCCTCAAGGCGCTGTGAAGAGCTTAGTTGTCATTAACTAGAAGAGGAAGGTCTTGAGTTTTTTCCTAAAGGCCTGGTGGTTTTCTTCCCGGCGGATGTTGGTTGGTAGAGCGTTCCATAGCCGAGGACCTTGGACAGCGAATCTCCGATCCCCCTTCGATTTGTACCGTGCTTTGGGAACGAGGAGGAGATTTTTGTGTTTAGTGTTAGGAAAGCGAATATTCATTTGCTTTTCTAATACAGCTGAGTGACCTGCGAGTACCCAGCATGGCGCTTGCAGGTCGCCTTTTTTGAGGCCAATTAGAGCCTATGGCTCTAATCAGGTGCTTCAAAACCACCCCCCCGCCCCTGTAATTCAGGCGCCCAGCGCTCAAAAAGGGGGTGACAGTTGCAGCCATAGATAGATTCATGCATTGCATGAATCTATCTATTGGGGCTAGAGGGGTGGCTGGAGAGAGGGGGCGGAACCCGTGCGCCCTTATGGACGCACCGCCACTGTTCATAGGTCTATAGCAGAACATACAACTATTGTGGGGTGCAGAAGTGTCTAGCTCCTCAGGGATTTTTGGCCATTGAGAAATTAATTTGTATAAAATGGTGGTATATAATATTTATAAGCCTATATACCAGCCTTTCATAACCTGGGTTCACTGGGAACTCTTGGGTTTCTCCAGAGGATGCTAGGAGGTCCTTGAACATGATGCGGCAGTATATTGGTTTCCCACCTTCACTGAGCATCAATTTAATGGGACAATTTTACACTGGCATTCAATGTAAGGAGTCACTTCTACACTAACCATTAGTATAAGCATACAATTTCCAAAGTCTGTTTTCTTTTGGGAGGAGGGGTGGTATTATTATTATTATTATTACTGTATTTATTGGCGTATAACACTCACCTTTTCACCATGAAAATCGGGTGCAGATAGCGTGTGCGTGTTATACACCAATACAAAAATGTAAGTTTTTTTCCTGAAACTTCCCTCTTAAAATGAACGTGCATGTTATACATCTGTGCGTGTTATACGCCAATAAATACAGTATATAATTTCATGATTATTCTTGAAAATAATTTCTCATATAGAACAAGCATCTGGGTATCAGAGACTGTAAGGCTTCTATGTGCAGGAATCGCAGCGATTCCCGCATCCGCAACCACCAGCATTGAAAAGGCACTGCTCTGTGAAAACGAGCGGGACTTCATTCAGAATGGCACCCCCATGTAAAATCTCAGTGCACGTGCAGGTGCGGGAACTGTTTTGTGGCCGCATTTTTGAAAAGGTACATTATCTTTCTTTTTTTTTTTTTTGTGGAAAAATGCAGGCACAACAGCCCATTATGCAGCTTGCAAAAACGCATAGGTGTGAACTTAGGGTAAATAAGTTGCTTTTTTTTTTTTTATTATTTCTACAACTAATCAAACTACTCTACTGTCCACTGCAAATATAATAATTTTTTTTAGCAGGGGTTCCCTGACAGCTGCAAAATAATTTCTAGAGGTAAAAATGCTACTCTGTACAATTTCTCTGTACGCAGTTTGTATTCTTTATCACTAGGAATGTTACTTCTAAAGCTGGAGATCAGCGAAATGCCGGGGAAAAGTTGCCAATTTACTAGCAACCCAATTCTGCGCCTGTACGTCATAATCCCCCCTCATCCCTCACATGGCTACAGATGTAAGTGCATGATGTTATCTTTATGCACTATTAATATTTTCTAATCCCCTTCTAACTGGTAACAACAATAACAGCAGCAGCACATATAGGTCCTCCAGGTTTCACTTCCTTCTTGGCCTTCTAGATAAAGCACTTGCAAGAAGAAGGGCCCCGGTGTCCTTTACGTTCTTCTAGAGTAGCTATCAGAAGGTATATAGCCTAGTCCAGGGCTGGACTGGGACAGAAATTTGGCCCTGGACTTCATCCAGACCGGCCCACTTACATCAGAGTGTCCAATCAGCACCCCCCTTACATCAGAGTGTCCCATCAGCACCCCTTACATCAGAGTGTCCCATCAGCACCCCTTACATCAGAGTGTCCCATCAGCACCCCCTTACATCAGAGTGTCCCATCAGCACCCCCTTACATCAGAGTGTCCCATCAGCACCCCCTTACATCAGAGTGTCCCATCAGCACCCCCTTACATCAGAGTGTCCCATCAGCACCCCCCTTACATCAGAGTGTCCCATCAGCACCCCTTACATCAGAGTGGCCCATCAGCACCCCCTTACATCAGAGTGTCCCATCAGCACCCCCTTTACATCAGCGTGTCCCATCAGCACCCCCTTTACATCAGCATGTACCATCAGCACCCCCTTTACATCAGCGTGTCCCATCAGCACCCCCTTACATCAGAGTGTCCCATCAGCACCCCCTTTACATCAGAGTGTCCCATCAGCACCCCCTTTACATCAGAGTGTCCCATCAGCACCCCCTTTACATCAGAGTGTCCCATCAGCACCCCCTTTACATCAGAGTGTCCCATCACCAGCCCCCTTACATCAGAGTGGCCCACTGAGCCATCGGCCCACCGGGAAACTCCCGTTAGTCCCGATGGCCAGTACATGCCTGACCTAGTCATGGTATGGAAATAAACTGTACAGCCCAGCACTGCCATGGAGTAGTCATGGAACTGACATACTTCAGGGAGAACCTGGATAAATATTCCTATACATATTCTATAACACAATGTTTATTCCAATATTTTGAAAATCAAGATGGAGGGATTAAATCATGAAGATACCACGTCCCAATAATAAGTACAAAAAAGATTAAAGGGGCCAAAAGAGGGCTGAGGGGTACCAACCCCGGGTTCTTTTACCGGTATCAAGTGAAAAAAGTCATCAATTATGTATAAATTTATAAAAATAAAACATTTTTATTTTGTACATCTTACATAAACATTGAACAAGATATCACTATATAACCATTAAAATGATCATACAAAGTACAGCATGGAAATCCACAAAGAATTACCCAAATTTGTACATAAAAACAAAAGCAAAGCTGAGCTTGTGATTTTCAACATGTTTCGCTCGGTTCGAGCTTCTTCAGGAAATGATGCAGCTAGTAACCATAGCAATTTACCAGGATTCCCCAAGATTTGTAGTGAATTCACGAGATGTAATTTGTGAGGTTGGAAAGGATATAGGTTAATGAGAAAGTGGCCACTAATGACACATCATCACATTACGGTCTGAAAAAGTAAGTTGTAGTTGAATCAATGGGTACGTGACTTTAAGTAGTTGGCAATACTAGGGAAGTGACCGTGAATGTTGTCAGAAAGTATCAAAATAAAGTTTGGCCAGAGGCAATTCTGGAAGCGTCTTTAGTTTCAGTCAAAGTGAATCCAGCATTAAATTAGAGCCGGGTGATAGCGATCCTCTCCCGTCAATTGCCATTTATTCCAATATGATTACAATTATGAATTATCAAAAAGACACATAAAAGAAAATAAGTTATTCTAACTGGTCTGGACAAAAAAATCTAATTGTAGGAAAGTAAATAAATCAATATGATCAATAAGCGTATGGCGCATCAAACCATTTTTTCAACCATATTATTTACCTAATATCCTGTAAATTGATCGACAACATGGTTGTAATCAACCATGTATCTTGTTGGTGGTTGTAAAAATGCCTTGACATTATTAGGTTGAATGTCAAGGCTTGTGTAGCCTTCAGTAGGTGTGTTTGAAAATTCCTACAAGCCAGGTCCCAGGTCACCAGCTTAGAAACAAAAGGGAGTGAGGTAGATGGGTGCACTACGGCAATGTCTGGATTAAAGACAAAGCATTAGGCTGTGCTACCTGTATGCCTCTCAGGGCTTATTACTAATTTAAACTGGCTACCACCACTCTTGCAGGCTTTAACCAACTAAGGACTGAACCTCTTTCTGAGATCTGTTGTCTACAAGTTAAAAACAGTTTTTTATTTGCTAGAAAATTACTTAGAACGCCCAAACTTTATAATTTTTTTTCTATCGCCCTAGAGAATAAAATGGCAGTCGTTGCAATACTTTTTGTCACACCGTATTTGCACAGCGGTCTTACCAGCATACTTTTTTGGGGGAAAAGTGCACTTTTTTTATTAAAAAATAAGACAACAGTAACGCTAGCTCAATTTTTTTTTATATTGTGAAAGATAATGTTACGCCAAGTAAATTGATACCCAACCTGTCACACTTCAAAATTGCAGCCGCTCAATGGGGGGGCGTGGCTTGCACACGGACGTGATGCACATCAGGAGCTCCCACACAGCTCCATTACTCCACCGAAGCACGACCCATGCAGTCCCATAAGCGGAAAGATGATAGAGACCCCAAGAAGCCTACTGACTTCTTCACAATGGCAGCAACAGCCAGAGGAGACTGGCAAGATGACGCCGGCTGAGCCCACACACAGACTCCATCTGCCTATGCAGACCTCCCGGACGATGATCCAGGAACATAGGCAACAGATAATGGTCAGCCCTCTACCCAAAGCTCATCACCACACAGCTCGGAACCCAATAGCCCAGCGAAGGCGTGGATGCGGCTGGATCCTGCGGCGCAGGCCTCAGGTGTCATGAGCACTCACCCGGACCAGGTAGGCCTCAACATCACATCCTCCTCCATAGCAAACTTCCCCACATCAGGCCAACTGGTTCTGGACACTACCATGAAGGATAGGCTACTATCCTTACAGGCATCCTTAATGTTAAACCTTTCCTCCATGATTGGCAAATTTACATCTGAAATGCAGGGACTTGGGGAGAGATTACAACACATTGAGACCGAAATGGAGGCCTGCACTACAACAGTCAACGATCTTATTGATGCCTGCAAGGATCAATCAGACGAAACTGACTGGATCAAAGCAAAGCTCACGGACCTCAGGGACCGCTCGAGGAGAAACAATGTCAAGCTAAGGGGGGTCCCCGAGTCAGTATCCTTGAATGATCTACAGAAATATGCGGGTGATATGATTGCCCAGCTGCTCCCTGAAACATCAGCAATCTAATGCATCATCGACACATACCAGAACCAAAACACCTGGAGGCATCAATACCCAGAGATATCCTCATGAAAATTCACTTCTTTCCCACATCAGAGAAATTACTTGCGAAAGCTAGATCAGCCTGAGCTCTCCCGGATCCATATGCTGGAATTCACCTCTACACACACCTATCCCAATATACCCTCAATTTGAGACGCCAGATGAAAATGATCACTAAGGCCCTCAACAACCACAAAGTCCCTTATAAATGGCGACACCCGGCGACTCTCATAATCACAGAAATGGGGCATCCCACACATTATCCAATCCTGATGATGGCCTTCTACTCCTACAGTCCTGGGGACTAATCCAGGAGCTTCCTATCCACACGGGGAAGCCGCACAGCAGACCCCCAAATATGAGCACCCAACACAGGTAATTCCTCAACTCAGGTGGACAGAATCTTCCCCGCTGATCTTTACTTCCCCAGCGACATAAAACCTTGGTCGAAAGTCTAGCTGAGCGTTATACAACCTGAACTTTACCCCCATATTTGGTCAGTGGCACCAACTTCTCACACCGACCCTTGGGTTTCAGTTAACGGTTCGTCTTACCCATACTTTCATCCACTATAGAGAGACAAAACAATTATTAGCCCTTCAGTGGCACACTATATAGGCCACTCAGGCCGTGGATAGCTCATAAGAACTTTTCAAGTATTGTTGTTGAGTTTTATCTTAACCGGTTGTTTTGCTATTTTTCCTTTTTTTTTATGTTCATCACCACAGACAATAAAGAATACAGTGACTAATTTTCCCTAGCTGCTTGAGTCCGGTGAGACACCCAGAGGACTCCATCGTCCGTTACCCAGCTGAGCAGTTTCTTCCAATCGGATAACAGTGAGTTGAGACTTTACCATCTGCACATTGACTCCCCCAAACCTGCAATGGCTTTCAGTGTACTGTCCATTTATGCCAAAGGGCTGAACCACCCAGTCAAGAGGGCCTCCCTCTGAAAAACAGCGCTGACCCACGATAGTGATATCGGAAGTGTATAAGAAACGCATTTTGCCCAAAACAATACCCCCTATTGCCAACACAGGGCATTTCCACACATCTACAAAGCGTGTTTCATCAAGAAACGAGGAGTACTAATTGCTATCAGAGACACCTTAGCCTTTCAGTTACTCAAATCTCACTAGACCCAGAAGGTCGATAAATAATACTAGTAGACTTGTGCACAATGGAAAATTTCGTTTAGTTTCGGTTCGTTGTCATTCGTAAAATACATAATTTCGTTCTGTTATATTCGTTATGTTACGTTAATACGTTTTAGGATAATTCGTTATTATTCGTAGAGTGACGAATTCATTCGTTCGTATTCGTTGAAATTCGCTATTTATGTATGTATAGACATTCGTGGTAATGATTCGTAGTTTGGAAAGTCGTTTGTTTATTGAATCTTTTAACACACACAATGACAATGTCTCTTTTCCTCGGCTCAAATACAATACAACACCCTTCTCACTCAGTTCTCAGGAATGCACTTTGCCAGTAATCCAACCTCTGACACAAAATTAATTAGCTGATTGGACTATAAGATTTACTTTGAGCTGACCTTTTGTTTCATTAGATCTTTAAAGAATTACCAAATTCATTTGAATTCATTCGAATTCATTTGTTATATTTCTTTCGTATTCATTGTTTTTCGTTATTTTTTTATTCGGACATTCGGATGCATCCGAATGTCCAAAAGATGCTAAATTTGGCCAAATTTAGATTCATTACGAAACGAATTGCACAAGCCTAAATACTAGTATGCACCATCGACAATGTAACATACACCCTGGCAACTGTATATGCCCCAAACCACAGCCAAATGAAATTCCTAAAAAATACCCTTAAGCATTAAAATTGCCAATAAATCATCAAGCCCTAACTCTTACACTTGGAGGCTGAACTACTCACTCCTTCAACACCCATCCAATATTGCATATTTGTCCCAAAAATTGGAAGAATTCTTCCTAAACAAAAATGGCTCAGTAGTTGACCAAGCAGTCCTATGGAATGCACACAAATCCTTCATGAGAGGACTTCTCATACAACTGGGCTCCAAACTGAAAAAACAAAAGATTCAGAAGTTGGAAGAATTAACTGCCAAAATACGAGAGATAGACTCCCAAAACAAACTAAACCTCGTACCCACACTACAATCCGAAAATCTTAAAATTACGCCACAAACTCCACTCACTACTACTCAAAAGATTCAAATTGAATCTTAGGAAGTTAAAAGCTAGATCTTACGAAACTAGTAACAAAGCAGGGAAGACTATGGCCAGCCGTATCAAAGGGCAAAGGCTAAAAACCAGAATAACACATCTTCTCCACCCAACCACACAAAACAAAATAATCAATCCTGAAGTGTAAATTGTAAGGCTGTGGCGCTAAACCCTTTAAGTGAAGTGATGAATTAACCTATCATCCAAACCTGGTGTTTGTTATTTAAAAGATGTTCTGTGATCAAATGTGGAGTTAATTGTCGTGTTCCATCATATTTAAAATTAAAATTAAAATTAAAGTTGAAACCAAAGTGGGTATTAAATTATCTTATACGTGTCAGCCTATTATAGGTAAATGCTAAAAACATGTAAACTTACAGTTAAGTGTACAAAAATGTTGAAGTTGTTGCTTATGTTCAGCGATGTGCTAATTTGAAGTGGACTGTGCAACCATGTGCAAAGAAATGTGCAAAAAATTAATGTGCAAAAAACAACTACCGATCAAGACAGCTAAGGGTCATAAATAATTCAACCAGTAATCGTATAATGACGCAACATATATACAGAAGCAACTAAGGATCAGAAGTATTTTCAGCCAATAATCGCATGAAGACGCATTTATGTCCAGTATAAGTCCAAAAATAAAATATTTGGCTTAATAATACTGCCTCTGCAGATTGTTGTTTGTTATTGGTGCATAGAATCAATAGGGAATAATTGGTTCACTCGTGCAAATGGTGTAGGTTTTCAATAAGAGAACTTCATCCCCGGTGCGCCACTCAGTGCTATAATATGTGAATGCTCTCACCAGAGTTAATGCCCCACAGTGGGGCTGGATGGACCTTCACAATGTAAGCCACTGTGCCGCTCTCTGGCTGTTGCTGGTGCACTGGGTGAAGCTTCGTTGTTCCGTCCGTATGGTATCCAACGTTAATTATATACGAGGAAAGACATATCCATAGCGTAATACAGTCTTAATCAGATCGTTCGTTTATTAATATTAAAATGTACTCACATTTGACATTAAAAGCATATGCGTGTAGAGAAAACTCAGCCGTTCGTCTCAAACGAGTGCACACAACGTGGCCACGCCCTACGCGTTTCGTCACTACGACGTCCTCTGGAGCGGCCATATTGGTGCACCTTACTACTTTAAATAGGGTGCAGTGCTCTCACAGCGCCTGCGCTGGACTGACAGCGCCATTTTAGGTGTGGGATGCCCTTACTCTGCTAGGGATGAACACAGTTACTTCCCTTGTAACGCCCTAAGGGAGGGTGGATTAAATTTGCCTTGGAGCACTGCAGCCTACCTATGTATCTTTAAACCATACCCAATTTAGATGATATCCCTTAGCATTTTCCCATTATGTTATTGTTGTTTTAAACCGAGAAAACTTAGGGAGGAGTATGTGTAATAATTTCTGTCTGGGGAATATCGAATAGGTAACTCCCAGGTAAAATTGGGACAGGAGAGAAAAAAAAGGGGTATTGAATGGAATAAAAATACAATAAATATATGTATGAACACATATAAAATTCACATATATATCAAAACACATATGTAAAAATCCATAAAAAACTACATATATAAAAAAACACTACATATATAAAATATCATCACATGTATGAAAGATCCATGCATATATAAGGAATCCATGTATGTATAAAGATGGGGTACGTACTAATAAAATCCCACTGTATAATTAATGCTGGAGAGAAACGCATGAAAGTTCATGGAAAATTATGTAATGTTATTAAAAAAGTTTATTTATATGTAAATTAAGAAGATAAAAAAAAAAATATATGAACGAGGAATAATTCTTTCATTTATATATTTGTAGAGGTACAGGGAAGGTCTATTTAGAGTTGTCCTATAGGTGATGGTAGTGCTTGTGACTTTTAGTTCCAAACGGGGGGACCTTAAGATTGTTATTTCTCCCCGAATGTGGGTGAGACTGTTTTTTGGTAGTGCTTAAAATAGCAATTAAAGAATGTATTCTAACCTGCAAATAATTACATGTAAATAAGGAGTATATGAAGGGACATTCATATGTTTAAAGTGTCTGATGGTCAAGTGGTGTTATAATTCCGACCCATCTAATGTATTTTGAATGAATAACATTCGACCCGAATCCAAAAATTTGGCCATAAAGCTCATGCAATGTCTTGTGTTGGGGTAAGGAGGCTACTTATTTGTACAACCAAATCTTCGAGGCAAGTGGGCTACTTGTTTATGTAACTAAACCTGGCGCATGATGTGTTTGTATGGATAACATTCGACTTTGACCACAGTGTATCCAACCAACGTTATCCAATGTTGGGGCCATCCATTAACTTTTTTAAAAATTAGTTAAGAAGCAATTGAGGTCTAAGTCTATGTTCATTCCCCTTGGCTGGAGGGTGTCTAAATTAAAAATCCATTTTGTTTCATTCCTGGATATTTTGATCGTTTTGTCTTCCCCTCTCCAGTGGCCTCTTATTTTATCTATTCCATAGAAAGTCATTTGTCCAGGGTCCCGGTTGTGAAAATCCCTGAAGTGTTTAGAAACACTGTGTTTCTGGAAGCCTTTTTTAATATTTGCAATATGTTCCCTTATCCTGACTCTTAACTCCCTAGTGGTCCTATGGCTCCCTGAAGCCATAGCTGATGCATTCAACTCCTACTATGGAGACTTGTACAATCTTCAATCAGACAGCAACACCCACCAACCCACTCACTCTGAAATACAATCCTTTCTCAATCCGATTACGTTACCCTCACTTTCGCCTGACCAAATATCCTATTTGAACACTCCCTTCACAGAAAACGAAATACACTCGGCCATTGAAAATATCCCCAACTCCAAATCCCCTGGACCAGATGGCTACAGGGGGGAACACCTAAAAACTTTCAGAGAGATCTTAACCCCACACTTATGCAACCTATTCAACCACGCTGCAACTTCCTCCATATTTCCCACAGAAATGTTATCGGCGCTTGTGATTACCTTGCCCAAGCCAGGCAAAAAACCTACCTCCCCCCAAAACTTCCGCCCCATATCACTATTAAATTTGTATTTAAAATTATACGTCAAAATTCTCTCAAACAGATTCGCGGATATCCTACCCTCGCTAATACATAAAGATCAGACAGGCTTCACCAAGGGACGTCAGACATCTGACTGAACAAGAAGATTGATCAACATTATCCACCACTCAAATTCAACCAGAATGCCTTCTCTGCTCCTGTCTCTGGATGCAGAGAAGGCATTCGATAGAGTAAATTGGAACTACCTTACTAAGACTCTCCAAAAATTTGGCTTTGAAGGACATATCCTCCATGCAATATTAGCCCTATACACAGACCCATTCACTTCCAATCTACTCTCAACTCCCTTCCAAATTTCAAACAGAACAAGGCAGGGATGCCCCCTATCCCCCTTAATCTTTAACCTAGTTATCGAGCCTCTAGCTGAACACATCCGAACCAACACTAACATCACAGGCATAACCATAAGAAATACCGGACATAAAATCAGTCTATTCGCGGACAATGTGATCCTGATGATTGCCAATCTATCATTAACTCTCTTAGAAATCCAAAAACTCCTAACCTGGTTCGGAGACATATACTACTATGAAGCCAACCAACCAAAATCCTACATTCTAGACTTAGGGATAGATGGGGTTCTAACAAATCATTACATCATTACAACAGCAATATCCTCACTCATGAGCTGACAAAAGTATTCCCTACATAGGGATCTAGCTGACAGGGTCCACCAAATATCTATGCACACAACTACCTTCCACTCCGAACCAAAATTCAAGTGGACCTTCGCAAGCTATCCAAACACAATCTCTCATGGTGGGAAAGGCTAGCTGCATTCAAAATGCTGCATCTCCCACAAATTCTATATTTATTTAGATCTCCCCCTATTCCTAAATCCGCCAACTTTTTTAAATCCCTCCAAACGATGCTATCACAATATATCTGGGAAAAAATCCAGGTGTTCGCACTCAAAATTTATTAAACACAGAATGTACGGGGGGTGGGCTACATAGACTTTCGAGATTACTTCCTGGCTATTCTAACCCAAACAAGGGAATGGTTCCTCCCATCCCCTGCAATGATCTGGGGATCCATATAATCCACTAATAACCTCTATGGCCCAACAAACCTTTGGCTATTTGTGGCTCAATTAGGAGCAAAGTCTCCATCATTCTTACCCCTACCCATGAAAGCAACCATTAAATCCTGGCTTAGCCTACTCTCAAACAACTCTACGAACTTCCCGCAAACCACCTTGAAAATCCCTCTACAAACCCTAAACTTCCTCATAACCCAAATATCACTCACCTCCTAGACTGGGAAAGGCATAAAATATCTACACAACTTGTACTCAGAAGGCTCCCTTGAACTCTTCACTGTCATCCAGAAGGAATTCAATATCCCCAGCACCAATACGCACAAATTAAACACTGTCTATCCAAATGCCCAAACATTCCTCAAACCATAGCGTCGAATGGTCCTACCTCTGGGAGATCCTGGCTCGCTTCGGCTTGGGGGATCAGTTCATAAATTGGGTGAGGGTCCTCTACTTTGCACCCAGGGCTAGGCTCCGTATTAACAATACTTTGGCACTGTATAGGGGCACCTGTCAAGGGTGTCCACTTTTCCATCTGCTGTTCCCACTGGCGGTGGAACCATTGGCGATACTAATTTGCAATATACCCGAAATAGTAGGGTTTTTATATGGGCCCCCTGAAAGAGAAGATTTCCTCTACACACAGGAAATCTTTTTTGATTTATTTAGGGGACACGTCCACCTCCTTACAGACGCTAATGGAAACGGTTATCAAGTTTGAGGACTTCTCTGGCTTCTTTATTAACTGGTCAAAACCAATTCTTGCACCTCTAGACCCACCTACGGGGCCTTTGCCCACAGGTGCCAGATAGCTATTGCCAACTCTTTTAGATATTTGGGTGTGATAGGGCCCCCAGACCCCTCTAGTTACCTCTGGCTAAATTTGGGCCGTTGCTAGGTAGACAACAGAAAAAATGCCTTGGTTGGTGGGAACTCCCCCTCTCTGTAGTAGGAAGAGTGAATCTGATCAAACTGGTAAGGGCTCCGCAAATTTTGTACATCTTTCACAATTCCCCAATGTGGATTCTTGGCTTTCCAAATGCAGCAATTTGCTGGCTGGGGCCGGGAGAGTAACAACACCAATAGTACATTTAGTGACCCAGATCAACCAGGAACTAAAGGCCGGTTCTCATATGGAAATGGATTTGCCAAGTGTGCCCCCTTCCTCCCCAATGGTGGTCCTCCTTAAAAAGGTTTGGAAGGCTTTTCAGGAGACCCTGTCTGTTGAGGGCCTTTGGGGTTTACTCCCTTGTGGAATAACCCTGGATACCCGGAATTAAATAAACTCCAGGGATTTTCTACATGGGGCCAAAAAGAGATTTGGTTCTTCCCACAGATATACATGGGTAATATACTAAAATCTTTTGCAGTGCTTAGCACTGAATTTTCACTGCCCTCAAAATGTTTTTACCAATACCTCCAACTCAGGCATGCTCTGCAGACACAAAAAACACACTTTCTCTGTCAGTGACTACCTCTCCTCTGGTGCTGGAGATCCTTAAAGCGGAGGCAAGAAAAGGTTTATTATATAAAATATATGCAACTCTATTGTCCTCTATCCAAGATCCGGCTTTTTTGAAGTGTAGAGGAAAATGGGTGGCTGACTTTGGGGACATTGACGGGGACCAGTGGGATATGGCCTTGGAATCGATCCAAGTCGTTTCTATCTCTATGTCACATAGGCTGTCACAGCTATTTATACTACACAGGGCTTATCGGACGCCCGAGAGACTGTATGACTGGGGGATAAGAGATTCTCTTCTATGCCTGAAATGTAAAGCACAACTAGGCGACTCTATATATATATTATCTGGAGATGCTCAAAACGTAATTGTTTTGGACTGAAGTCATGCAATATATTTCTAGCCTGGCCCAGGCACCTGTCCCAATGACACCCTTAGTATGTTTGCTAGGAGCCATAGACAAGGGAATATACCAGAGGGGAATGTATCTTATGATCACTAGACTATTGAACCTGGCTAGGAAACGTATTGCTAGATATTGGATGGCGGCTACGGTACCCACAGGGAAGCAATGGATATCATATGTTAACTCCCTCCTTCTCAGAGAACAACTGGCCTACCGACACAGAAATGCGGCCTTAAAGTTTGACTTGGTTAGATAATCCTAGTCATGCCCCACTGCAGTTGGTAATGGATAGGTTACTGAGATTTTGAAACACCTAGAGCAGGGATATGCAATTAGCGGACCTCCAGCTGTTGCAAAACTACAAATCCCATCATGCTTCTGCCTCTGGGAGTCATGTTTGTGGCTGTCAGTCTTGCTATGCCTCATGGGACTTGTAGTTCTGCAACAGCTGGGGGTCCGCTAATTGCACATCCATGACCTAGAGTCATGAGTTGGGAAGAGAGTGAAGAGAACAAATGTTACTACCTGTTTTTTTTTTTTTCTTACGTGTGTATTTAAAGGTGCTCGGACTAATCAAATCCGAAAGCTAAAACAGAGTGTTTCTTACTATTATACCAGATATAGTACCCAGGGCCGTTTTTAAGGCAGGGTAAAAGGGGCAGCTGCCCTGTGCCCTGTCATTGTTGTGGGGCCCAAAGCAGCTGCTTCATACTTGCCAACTATCCTGGTTTAAATTCCTTGAGGTTTTAGTCCTGTGCTGTGTCCCAATATTTCAGTGTGAAATGCTGCTACTAATACTGCCCAGCTCTGCCCTATTGTTGTGTAAAGATGACTCACCTGCAGACCCTGTGTTTACATGTAAGTTACCGGCATATGTAAATAGAGGCTGCCAGCGGCATTGATATGTATATCATGCCCCCGTGAGGTCATATCCACAGTAATCTCTAGCAACCAATCAACAAGCAGAAATCATGTGCTGTAACCTCTAGCAACTCACAAATTAGCTGTAGTGTGTTCTGTAACCTCTAGCAACCAGTCCGTGAGCGGTAATGATACACTTTAACCTCTGGCAACCAATCGCAATAGCTGCCTGATCTGATTCAGTAAACTGATTTTGAGTCTAGCTGCTATTTATTGTATGTCTCAGAGCAGGTGGAGAGTGAAACTGCTTGGAGGGGGCCCAAGAAAAGTTTTGCCCGGGGTCCAATCAATATTAAAGACGGCCCTGATAGTACCGAGTACTAGTTCACAAGTTGTTTGGACAATGTTGACTATCTTACATGAGTGGTGACCTTCGGATGTTGGATGTATATTCTGTACGGTTGTAATGTCACTTCATGCATTGTCCCAATAAAAACCGTTTAAAAAAAAAAAAAAAAATTGAAACCGGAGTGTACCTTTAAAATAGCTACACAAACAGGTCCACTTCAATCCACTTCAATCTATTATAGGTCTTTTTAATGAGCTGTTTGGATTTTCGATAATCTTCCCTGGTGGTTTCCTATTGAAATTTTATCCTGCAGTCACTTTAAAGCTTTTTTTTTTTTTAATGCTGTTGAAGTGCATTTAAATCTACAATGGTTTATTGTAACTCAGTGACGGCCTATGGTCAGAATAAAATCTTAATTTCCCCAGCTTGGCTACATAAGTGTCTTTTTTTGTAGTTCAGAAGTGGAGCAGTCCCATTGATGCAAGCTGCCAAGAGCTTATTAAATGCGTCTGGCAAGGGTCTCGCTGAAAAGCTTTTATCTATAAAATAATAATGCTTTGAGTGTGTTAGAAAAATGTGTTCAGCTATTCACCCAAGAAAGAAAATTGGGGAAAGGAAAAAAGCCTTTAAGTGTTATGTAAGAAATATCACACAGACACCTTCAATAGCCATTCTGTGCTGCAGAAACCTCATGGAGAGAAAAGAATTTGCCACACTTTACTTCCTAATGGAATAAACAGGTCTATTTAAAGGGAAACTCCACTAAGTTCTAATCTTATGTACAACGCTCACGTATGCAAGTTAGGCCCCTTTCACGCTTGTGCAACTTGTCCTGCGACTTGGGACTGCAACGTGGCATGACAAGTCGCACCCCATGATTTTCCAATGAGTACCGTTCATATCTGTGTGACTTCAAGTCACACCGACTTAAAAGTAGTCCCTGTGCTACTTTGGTCTAACTTTGATGTGAGTTGAGGTCCATAGACCTCAAGTTTACACAGCCGTCCCCTGAAAACGCGGCAAAATCACAGCCGCAAAATCACACCCCTTTGAAGTCACGGCAGTGTGAAAGGGGCCGTATTGTAATTCAAAAGCCAATTTTTCTAAACTTGCATCTTTTATTAAAATATTCCATGATTATGCCTATGCAGGTACTTCCAGTTTTATGGTGACCATGCTGTGTCCTTGTCTTCCAGTTGTGTCCCTGCATTGTAACCCTGTCACGGGGCTTCTGTTGGAGGCCACAAATAACAATTTCACATTACACGGGTATGGTCCACTATTGTCCACTGATGAAATGCAATACATCATGAAAAAAGTTTGAAAAATGCAACCGTTTACAATAAATTGTGCTTTAGCAAATGAAATGTTATGAAATTAGGGTTTATATCTACTTTTACGTAACCTCCCTATCATTTTGGAGGGTCAATAAGGCCAATTAATCGAACAGATACTAAACCCAAGTGTTTTAAGAGTTTTTTAAAGAGGAACTGCAGTCTGCTCACATAATTTGTAATAAAAACATCTTTGCTATGCTAAAGCTTCCCTCCAACCACTTTGCATATTCTTTTATATATACTGTGATTCTGGACTTGCCAAATATGCTGCAAAAATCTCCCTCTGCTGAGTCTGGCTGCATCCATTTTAACTGTGTTAACTTTTTTTCAACTGCAAAAATATATGCATTTATTACTTTTGTGTAAAGGTGAACTTAGCCTTAAGGGGCAAGAAGCTTCCAGATACTTAAAGCGCAGGAAAACCCATTGATTTAACAGTTTCAAAAAACAGTTATACTGTATTCCCTGCATGCAGGGAAGATTAATGCCGCGTACACACGATCAGACTGTCCGGTGGACTTAGCCCGGTGGACAAACCGCCGGACTTTGAAACTGAGGTCCGCCGGACTTTCCGAATGAGCGGACCTGCCCACACACAAACTGACTTGTCCGCCGGACTTTTGGCGGGAGTCCGCCGTACTTTTGAAAATGAACGGATTTGCCCACACACGGAGGAAAGTCCGTTCATTTTGAAAGCGGCTCCAGGTAGCCGGGACTAGCGAAGGAGGTCAATGTCGCCGCCTTCGCCATACCGTCACCTGGTATGGACTTAAAGGGGAAGCCCTACGCCAAAAAAACGGCGTGGGGTCCCCCCCAAGGTCCATATAAGACCTTTATCCAAGCACGCAGCCCGGCCGGTCAGGAAAGGGGGTGGGGACGACCGAGCGCCCCCCCTTCTGAGCCGTACCAGGCCGTGTGCCCTCAACATGAGGAAGTGCTTTGGGGAAGGGGGGACCATGCGCCCCCCCCACCTCAAAGCACCTTGTCCCCATGTTGATGCCTTTAATAAGGGGGCCCCCAGATACCGGCCCCCCCACCCTATGTGAATGAGTATGGTGTACAATGTACCCCTACCCATTTACCTGTGAAAAAAATGTAAAAAAAACACCACACAAGGGTTTAAAATAATTTATTGCACAGCTCCGGGGGTCTTCTTCCGTCTTGGGGGGTCTTCTCGCCGGACTCCTCCGCTATCTTCTGCTAGCTCTTTTACTAGCGGCTTTCTTCTTTGTCGCCGCCCGGGGGTCTTCTTCCGACTTTGGGGGTTTTGTCCCCCTCGTCGGGGGTCTTGTCCCCCTCTTCGGTTCTTCTTGCCGGGCCTCCGCTTTCTTCCTTTAGCTCTTTTACTAGCAGTGGCCCGGTTTTCTGTCGCCGCCACCGCCTCTTCTTTCGACTTCGGGGCGTCTTGTCCCCCTCTTCGGTTCTTCTTGCCGGGCCTCCGCGCCTTCTTCTAGCTCTTTTACTGGCGGTGGCCCAGTCTTCTGTCACCCCCTTCTCTTCTTTTCTTCTTTTCTTCTCTTCTTCTATCAAACCATCCAGTGGCTGGTGTCATAACCGATCACATGTGCAGCATCATGGCAGTTGAAGATCAAACAGAAGCCGAGATGGCAGCTTCCTTGGCTGAAAACAAAAGTAGGGTTTACTTCCACTTTAAGAAGTGGGTGTGGATGTCACCATGCTACCTTATTTGTCATTTATATTGTTAGACTACGTGCACACTAACATTTTTTAAGCTCCTAGAAGCTATTATAAGCATTTTTTCTGATCCTATGTATTATTCTACGTGTCCATGCACACTATTTTATGCTAGAAGCATTTTTCAAGCTTCAGCATTTAGGAACAGAAAAGAGTTTTTGTTTTCCCGGCAGAAAAAAATGCTAATTGCTCCAAAATGCTTTTTCAAGCTTTTTTCTTTTCTTAACGTACTGTAAAAACGCTAATGCCACGTACACGCGATCGAATTGTCCGGCGGAATTGGTCCGGCAAACAATCCGGCAAACAATCCGCCAGACTTTATAACGAACGGACTTGGCCACACAGTGACACTCCGAAAGTCCGGCGATTTCTAACGCGATGACGTACAGCACGTACGACGGGACTAGAAAAAGGAAGTTCAATAGCCAGTAGCCAATAGCTTCCTTCTCGTACTTGCTTCAGAGCATGCGTCATTCTTAGTCCGCCGGACTAGCGCACTGACGAATGGATTGTCCGCTGAAAGCCAAGTCCGGCGGACAAATTTTGAGTCAAAACTACTTTCTAAGTCCACCGGACTTTACGATGAAAAAGTCCACTGGAGCCCACACACGATTGAATTGTCCGGTGTACTGTGGTCCGGCGGACTCAATTCGATCGTGTGTACGCGGCATAATAAGAAGCTAACACTCCTAAACACTTCTAAAATCGACTAAAACACTACTACAAGCCGCGTTCTGTCAAACTAGCCAGCTCGTCGAAATCTCCAACTACGTCATTTCCGGTAACTCCAGCAGCAGATTTGTCTCTACTGGCCATGCACGAGCGTGCACCTGACAGAATGACTGAAACCCCCTGCTGCTGTTGGAGAACTCAACTCCTCTGATCTACCAATCACCGCAGTGTGCATGCGCAGGGTACGTCATTAACCTTTTTTGAAAACTCGTTGAGTTCTCCAACAGCTGCCGAGGGTTTCTGTTATTCTGTCGGGAGCACACTCATGCATGGCCGGTAGAGCCAACTCACTGAAATCTGCTGCTAGAGAGTCACCGGAAGTGACACAGTTGGAGATTTTGAGGAGTTGGCTATTTCGACAGAACACCAGTACAAAACCGTTATTATCAGCGCTTTTCATCCAGCGTTTTTTCTCTAGCGTTTTTTGAGCTTATAAAAAATGATAGCGTGTGTGGAGCCTTAAAGTGGTTATAAACCCTTACAAACCACTTTGACCTACAGGAAAGCCTAGATTAAGGATTACCTGTAGGTCCAAGAAATATCTCCTAAACCTAAACGGTTTAGGAGATATTTACAAAAAGACAGGCACCGCTGACTACAGCGCATGTGCCGTAGACAGCGGCGCGCAAGCGCACTGAGCAGGCCGCAGATCACGGCGTTATGTCACTCGTGTGGGCTCCCGTGCGCATGCGCAGGAGTGACGTCATCGCGGCTCCGGCGAATCACAGCGCCGGAGCAGTGAGACCCGGAAGTCACTCCGGGATACATGGCAGCAGTGAAGATGAAGAAGGAGGACCGCTTCGGGGGCTTCGTTCTCAGGTAAGTTATTCATAATGAGCAGGCATGTACTGGCCATTGGGACTACCGGGAGTTTCCCGGTGGGCCGATGACTCAGTGGGCCACTCTGATGTAAGGGGGCTGCTGATGGGATGCTCTGATGTAAGGGGGCTGCTGATGGGACACACTAATGTAAAGGGGGCTGGTGATGGGACACTCTGATGTAAGGGGGCTGGTGATGGGACACTCTGATGTAAGGGGGCTGGTGATGGGACACTCTGATGTAAGGGGGCTGGTGATGGGACACTCTGATGTAAGGGGGCTGGTGATGGGACACTCTGATGTAAGGGGGCTGGTGATGGGACACTCTGATGTAAGGGGGCTGGTGATGGGACACCCTGATGTAAGGGGGCTGGTGATGGGACACTCTGATGTAAGGGGGTGCTGATGGGACACTCTGATGTAAGGGGGCTGCTGATGGGACACTCTGATGTAAGGGGGCTGCTGATGGGACACTCTGATGTAAGGGGGCTGCTGATGGGACACACTGATGTAAGGGGGCTGGTGATGGGACACTCTGATGTAAGGGGGTGCTGATGGGACACTCTGATGTAAGGGGGCTGGTGATGGGACACTCTGATGTAAGGGGGTGCTGATGGGACACACTGATGTAAGGGGGCTGGTGATGGGACACACTGATGTAAGGGGGCTGGTGATGGGACACTCTGATGTAAGGGGGTGCTGATGGGACACTCTGATGTAAGGGGGCTGGTGATGGGACACACTGATGTAAGGGGGCTGGTGATGGGACACACTGATGTAAGGGGGCTGGTGATGGGACACTCTGATGTAAGGGGGCTGGTGATGGGACACTCTGATGTAAGGGGGCTGGTGATGGGACACACTGATGTGAGGGGGCTGGTGATGGGACACTCTGATGTAAGGGGGCTGCTGATGGGACACTGATGTAAGGGGGCTGGTAATGGGACACTCAAAATGTAAGTGGACCGGTCTGGATGAAGTCCAGGGCCAAATTTCTGTCCCAGTCCAGTCCTTATAATGAGCTAGTATGCTATGCATACTAGCTCATTATGCCTTTGCCTTGCAGGTTGCATTTTTTTATTTTTATTTTTTAAAAGTGCCTTTACTTCCTCTGTAAAGCTGGTTTTGTTTATAAATAAATAAAATTGAATCTTTTTGGAAAGCCAGCATTCAGCTCTTGCAGCTAATCTATGTGTGTTATTAGATTGTTGTCTCTGCGTGCTCAGCAGTGGTCTCTGTCCTTGGTGCTGAAATTGCTGAGCTGTAGTTGCATTTATATTCATCACTCAACTCTACTGCATTCAGTCTCTCTCTAGAATAACACACAACCTATTATCATTCTGTAAAAGCTTCAGCTCTCTTTTACCTCTTTTTATGGTCCTCTCAGAATGTTAGTATATAAGATTTCTCAAGCCAGAAGAAACTGGCACTTTCTTAACATAATAGGAGCTTATTATAAAGGGTTTTTTATCCTATCTGGTCCTAGTTCAGGTTTAGATCATGGGAGATAAAGGTTCCGGGAGTGTCCTTTGTAATGGCGATGGTATCTTAGCCATCCTTGAGTTTGGTGATTTATGAAAGTGTATAAAACATAAAAAAATGTAAAAGTAAAGTTTACATAAAGGGTTAAAAAAAAAAAAAGAGTCAGGTGTAAGCCCTTGTACACACGGGATCGGACATTCTGACGGAAAATGTCCGATCGTACCGTGTTGTCGGATAATCCAACCGTGTGTGGGCTCCATCTGGCTGGTTCTGTCGGAATATCCGACCGACAAAGTTTTAGAGCTGGGCTATAAAACTTTCCGACAACATGAGCCAATCAGGCTTTGTTCGATCGTTAGTAGAGAATTCCGATCGGACAAAGTGCCACGCATGCTCAGATCAAATTACAAGACCAAAGCTATTGGCTACTAGCCTGAGCGTCATCACGTTCCGAACGATTCGATTTTCCGACAACTTTGTCCAACCGTGTGTATGCAACACAAGTTTCGGACAAAATCCGTCGGACAAAATCCGACGGATTTTGTTGTCGGAATGTCCGACCGCGTGTACAAGGGCTTAGACACAATTTCACCTTTGTTAATCTCTTTGTCGCATCTTGCTGGGCCCAGATTCTATATGCAGAGTTTATACAAGTCATCATTTTAGAGTTAATCATGAATGATGGCCCTAGAATGCTTTCTCTCACTCTGGTGTGCATGGCAATACCTATTGTTGGTGATACAATCTTTGTTTTTGTGTGTAGACACATCGGATACACACGTTAAGGGTCGCACGTGTGTGTGCATGGTGCAAGAGCTTTACAAAAAAAATTTTTTTTTGTTTTCTTTATCCATTTCATTTAACTTAATTTTTTTAACTTTTTTTGCTTAACTGTCTTGCTGTCACATAGCGGGCTAACAAGAACCTTGTGTGACAACTAGAGGTCGACCGATATGGGTTTTTCTCTGGCCGATGCCGATATTTAGAAATCATGGCGGCCGATAGCCGATATATGATGCCGATTTTTTTGGGCCGATATGTTAGGCCGATTTTATTTTATTTTATTTATTTATTTTTAATCCCCCTTGATCTAACACACCTTTCCCACTGGGGCGTTTTAAGGCGCTTTTGGGCTAAAAATAGCGCCTGTAAAGTGCCTGTAAAATGGCTCCCCTGCAGTCTGTGTGAAAGACAGAGTGCTTTCACACTGAGGCGATGCGCTGGCAGGATCTTAAAAAAAAGTCCTGCAAGCAGCACGTTTGGAGTGGTGTATACCGCTCCTCCACCACTCCTGCCCATTTATATGAAGGGCACCACTGCCGAAGCGCATGCAATGCGATTTGGCAGCGGTGCTTCACGGGCGCATTTAACCTCTTCCTTGGCCGCTAGCTGGGTTATATGTGCCCCACTAGCAGCCAAATAGCACCGCTAAAATGATGGTAAAGAGCCGCTAAAACTTGCGCTCCAGTGTGAAAGCGGCCTTCATACGTGATACAGAAAATTTCTTACACTTAAACATTTATTAACCAGTTGCCGACCGCCGCACGCCGATGTACGTCGGTACAATGGCACGGGCAGGCATAAGGACATACATGTACGTCCCTTGCCTCCCGCGGGTCGGGGGCCCGATCGGGCCCCCGCCCGGTGCCTGCGGCGGTCGGTATTCGTACGGGAGCGATCCCGGACGAGGGGACGGCCATTCATTCATGGCCACCCCCTCGCGATCGCTCCCGACGAATAGAAATCCCCGGTGACATCACTTCCTCTCCTGTAATGTAAACACAGGAGAGGAAGTGATGTATTCTCTCCTCCGTGTCGGTATTTTTCGTTCCGACACGGAGGAGAGCGGATCAGTAAGTTGCACCAACACTCTACACACACAGTAGAACATGCCAGGCACACTCACACCCCCCCTTTACCCCCCGATCACCCCCCCAATTACCCCTGCCCCCCAGTCACAGTGACACCAATGTCATTTTTTTTTTTTTTTTTTTTTTTTTGCATTGGTGTCATTTGTGACTGTAATAACTGTTAGGGCAGTTAGAGTTAGCCCCCTTTAGTTCTAATGTACCCCCCTAACCCCCCCAATAAAGGTTTAACCCCGTGATCACCCCCCGTCGCCAGTGTCACTAAGGCTGGGTTCACATTGCAGCGGTTTATGAGAACGAATGTGATTCGCACCGCACTGCAGTGCAAATCACATCCGATCTCTGTGCGATTCGAGTTCAGCCATTCGCCGCACCCGCCGCACCCGCCACACCCGCCGCACCCGCCGCAAATTCGCACGGGACCCTTTTTTTGGCCCGCAGCAGAATCGGATCGCATGGGTGTTCACACCATGCGATCCGAGTTTGCAGATCGCACTGCGATATGCGAACTGATCTGGGGGTGTCAGTAACATTTCACTGACACTCCCAGCAGTTCGCATAGGGCAGTGTGAACTGCCGCCGGGAGGCATGCGATGCGGGAACCCGCCGCGCATTCGTGGCGTTTCCGCATCGCTCCAGTGTGAACCCAGCCTAATAAGCGATCATTTTTCTGATCGCCGTATTAGTGTCACAGGTGACGCTAGTTAGGCAGGTAGGTATTTAGGTTCGCCGCAGCTTTTTATAGCGCCAGGGACCCCCATATACTACCGCATAAAGCCCCCTGATTGCCCCCTAGTTAACCCTTTCACCTGTGATCACCATATAACTGTTACAGGTGACGCTGGTTGGTTAGTTATTTTTTTATAGTTTCAGGGCACCCGCCATTTATTACCTAATAAAGGTTTAACCCCCTGATCACCCGGCGGGTGTCATTTGTGACTAATAACTGTTAGGGCAGTTAGGGTTAGCCCCCTTTAGTTCTAAGGTACCCCCCTAACCCCCCCAATAAAGGTTTAACCCCGTGATCACCCCCCGTCGCCAGTGTCACTAAGGCTGGGTTCACATTGCAGCGGTTTGAGAACGGATGTGATTCGCACCGCACTGCAGTGCAAATCACATCCGATCTCTGTGCGATTCGAGTTCAGCCATTCGCCGCACCCGCCGCACCCGCCGCACCCGCCGCAAATTCGCACGGGACCCTTTTTTTGGCCCGCAGCAGAATCGGATCGCATGGGTGTTCACACCATGCGATCCGAGTTTGCAGATCGCACTGCGATATGCGAACTGATCTGGGGGTGTCAGTAACATTTCACTGACACTCCCAGCAGTTCGCATAGGGCAGTGTGAACTGCCGCCGGGAGGCATGCGATGCGGGAACCCGCCGCGCATTCGTGGCGTTCCCGCATCGCTCCAGTGTGAACCCAGCCTAATAAGCGATCGTTTTTCTGATCGCTGTATTAGTGTCACAGGTGACGCTAGTTAGGCAGGTAGGTATTTAGGTTCGCCGCAGCTTTTTATAGCGCCAGGGACCCCCATATACTACCGCATAAAGCCCCCTGATTGCCCCCTAGTTAACCCTTTCACCAGTGATCACCATATAACTGTTACAGGTGACGCTGATTGGTTAGTTATTTTTTTTATAGTTTCAGGGCACCCGCCATTTATTACCTAGTCTCACTAGTGTACCCCTAAATTTAGGGGTGTCTACTTTCCAAAATGGGGTCATTTGGGGGGGGTTTGTGCCATCTTGGCATTTTATGGCCTTCAAAACTGTAACGCCCTTAGAAAGCCTGAAGGCGGTGCTTGGTTTTCGGGGCCCCGTACGCGGCTAGGCTCCCAAAAAGTCCCACATATGTGGTATCCCCGTACTCAGGAGAAGCAGCAGAATTTATTTTGGGGTGTCATTTCACATATGCCCATGGCATGCGTGAGCAATATATCATTTAGTGACAACTTTGTGAAAAAAAAAAAAAAAAAAAAAAGTTTGTAATTTTCCCGCAACTTGTGGCAAAATATAAAATATTCCATGGACTCAACATGCCTCTCAGCAAATAGCTTGGGGTGTCTACTTTCTAAAATGGGGTCATTTGTGGGGGTTTTGTGCCATCTTGGCATTTTATGGCCTTCAAAACTGTAATAGGTAGTGAGAAGTGAACTCAAAAATTTACGCCCTTAGAAAGCCTGAAGGCGGTGCTTGGTTTTCGGGGCCCCGTACGCGGCTAGGCTCCCAAAAAGTCCCACATATGTGGTATCCCCGTACTCAGGAGAAGCAGCAGAATTTATTTTGGGGTGTCATTTCACATATGCCCATGGCATGTGTGAGCAATATATCATTTAGTGACAACTTTGTGAAAAAAAAAAAAAAAAAAAAAAAGTTTGTAATTTTCCCGCAACTTGTGGCAAAATATAAAATATTCCATGAACTCAACATGCCTCTCAGCAAATAGCTTGGGGTGTCTACTTTCTAAAATGGGGTCATTTGTGGGGGTTTTGTGCCATCTTGGCATTTTATGGCCTTCAAAACTGTAATAGGTAGTGAGAAGTGAACTCAAAAATGTACGCCCTTAGAAAGCCTGAAGGCGGTGCTTGGTTTTCGGGGCCCCGTACGCGGCTAGGCTCCCAAAAAGTCCCACATATGTGGTATCCCCGTACTCAGGAGAAGCAGCAGAATTTATTTTGGGGTGTCATTTCACATACGCCCATAGCATGTGTGAGCAATATATCATTTAGTGACAACTTTGTGTAAAAAAAAAAAAAAAATTTTTTTTTTGTCATTATTCAATCGCTTGAGGCAAAAAAATAAAATATTCAATGGGCTCAACATGCCTCTTATCAATTTCCTTAGGGGGTCTACTTTCCAAAATGGGGTCATTTGGGGGGGTTTTGTACTGCCCTGCCATTTTAGCACCTCAAGAAATGAGATAGGCAGTCGTAAACTAAAAGCTGCGTAAATTCCAGAAAACGTACCTTAGTTTGTAGATGTGACAACTTTTGCGCAAACCAATAAATATACAATTATTGACTTTTTTTTTACCAAAGACATGTGGCTGAATACATTTTGGCCTAAATGTATGACTAAAATTGAGTTTATTGGATTTTTCTAATAACAAAAAGTAGAAAATATCATTTTTTTTCAAAATTTGCGGTCTTTTTACGTTTATATCGCAAAAAATAAAAATCGCAGAGGCAATCAAATACCATCAAAAGAAAGCTCTATTTGTGGGAAGAAAAGGACGCAAATTTTGTTTGGGTACAACATTGCATGACCGCGCAATTACCAGTTAAAGCAGCGCAGTGCCAAAGTGTAAAAAGACCTCTGGTCATTTACCAGCAAAATGGTCCGGTCTGAAAGTGGTTAAACAAAACAAACCTCCAATCAGTTTACTTGTATGTATGATTTAGATAAAAAAAAATATATATATATATATATATATATATATATATATATATATATATATATATATATATATATATATATATAAAATAAAAACAGGTAGTCAAAACTTTTGGACAAAAAAAAAAAAAAAAAATGGGCTAACTTTACTGTTTTTATTTTATTTTTATTTTTTTCCCAAAAAAATGCATTTGAAAGACCTCTGTGCAAATGCCGTGTGACATAAAATATTGCAACAACCGCTATTTTATTCCCTAGGATCTCTGCTAAAAAAATATATATCATTTTTGGGGGGGTCTAAGTGATTTTCTGGCAGAAAATACAGGATTTTTACTTGTAGGCAACAAGTGTCAGAAAAGATTTAGTCTTTAAATGGTTAAACTGAGAACTTCTACACACAGAGATGACTTCATTCATTCAGAAGTGTAAACATTGTATCTTTCTGTTCTTTTCTTGGCAGCCTGCCCAGAGAGGATGAAAGTGTTGCTATGACGACTCAGTCAACTTAGACTGACTTCTTACAGAAGTCATTTCAAAGTCCCGCTGTAGTTCTAAATCGGCTTTTTATCAGCACAAATCGGCCGATGCCGATTATTTAAAAAACGGCAAATATCGGCCGATATATCGGTCGACCTCTAATGACAACTTAGTGCAAGTGACAGATATTCGTTAAGGAGACCACTGGAGTCTTGATGGTGTAGGGAAGTCAGGTGGGTGGCATATTTCAGTACCTGTGTAAAGTGATCATATGGCCTTACAGCATCTCAAATCACTTCAACTAGAAATTCTGCCTTTAACTGATGAAATGTAAACAGACAGTTAGGAATCATAAACCTTAAAGTGGTGGCAGCAAAAGGGATAGATTCACCCGGGTGCTTAGGGGCACACAGTAGAGTGCTGTGGCTGTGATCACAGATGTAGGTGAACAGCAGCAGGTGTATGCCAGGAAGCCTGTACAAAGTAAAGACCGGCTAGCAGGAGCCATGGCTATTTGCATGTATTCTGCAGATCCAGCAGTCACCTGGGTTGGACATCTGTCCCTAACTTTAGGTGACTGCTTAGCCCTTCCTTCTCTGGGCTGGCTGCTCAGCTGTTGGCTAATTGCCAGCTCTCTTCTCTCTCCACAGTTACCAGCTGTTCCTGATGATGCTCGTCTGACCTGCCTACTTAAAGCCTTCCAGCTCACTTCACTTCTGCCTTCGCCTTGGTCACATCACTGAAACCATCTCCTGCGGTTTGTTTAAAGACTGGCTTGCTGACATCCCTTCGGGCTCCTTATCCTGCTTGCTGTTGCTCTACTTGGATCCCTGACTTCTGGCCTGGCTGACTACCCGATCTGGTTACTGGACTCTGGCTATGCTTGACTACGCTTTTTCTATTTACCTTTTTATTTTTATTAATAAACAAGTGTGATTTAATTGTACTTCTGTCTCAGCCTGATTCATGGTTTCTGACACTATGGCTCCTGCCAGTGTGTAATTAATTTATACAACCTGCTATTGCTTTGCACAGGCTTCCTGGCATACTGTTATCCCAGCCCTCCCCCCATTCACTCATGTGAATTTAGCCAAAAACCCACTAACAGGCCAGGTTTTCTCAAATTTAGGCAGACACCTCATTTTGGTTGTGGAATAGTAAAAAGGTTGGAGTAAAGACATTAAAATCTCTCTGCCGTTAGTACAATGGTATTAACTCCTTAGGTCAGATCTGAAAAAGCAGCATGGTGGACTGATCTGTATGAAGACACAAGCAGGTTGGACTACATGAAGTAGTCTAAATTATAGCCTGGACGCCATTTTTTTTTCTCAAACCTCCAAAATACTTGCTGACCAGGTGTTTTCAAAGGCCAAAAAATACCCCCCAACTTTAGGAAGTAAGGGCATCTGTTTATGAGGTTTAAGAGGAATTGTGTGCAGGTTTGGGGATTTACAGGCCCAAGACTTATGAATGTCTATGAAAGGGCCCCTTCCATGGGTTTGGCCTTGAAGGTTGAAGCCTGGGAGAAAAAAAATGAACTATTCTTAAATGAGTCAAGAGGGGTCTTTTTAGATTGAGGCCTAGGCCTTTTCTTCTGGGGAAAATTAGTTCTCTTATTTTGTCCTGTATAACAGTGGTCATCAACCCTGTCCTCAGGGCCCACTAACAGGCCAGGTTTGCAAGATAACTGAAATACATCACAGGTGAAGTGATATAATTTGCTGCTTAGTGATTGCAGTATTCTAGTCTGCATCTCCCCAAGGCAATACATAAAACCTGGCCTGTTAGTGGGCCCCGAGGGCAGGGTTGATGACCACTGCTGTATAACCTTGTTTAAAGAGTCACCAAAGAGACATTCACTATCAATAAGCATTTCCAGCAAGTGTTATTTACATTCCTTTTCCACAGACCAACATTTCAGACAAAGAGTTCTTCATAGTTTCATAGTTAGTTAGGTTGAATAAAGACACCAGTCCATCCAGTTCAACCTGAGTGAGTGTCTACAATGGTCCCTTTCCCTGTACATTACTACACCCACATCGGTCCCTATCCTCAAGGAGTCCGCACAATCCACAATCCAAGGTCCGCATTCATATACTAGGGCCAATTTTGGACAGAAGCCAATTAACCTACCTGCATGTCTTTGGATTGTGGGAGGAAACCGGTGTACCCGGAGGAAACCCACGCAGGCACAGGGAGAACATGCAAACTCCAGGCAGGTAGTGTCATGGTTGGGATTTGAACCAGTGACCTTCTTACTGCTAGGTGAGAGTGCTAACCACTACACCTCTGTGCCGCCCTGTGCCGCCCAGAGTTCTCTCGCATGTTCGGAAACAGGAGACTCTTGTGGGAAATAAGATGGGGCAATGTTCACTAACCCATCCACCCAGTAATGTAGTACTGAAGGCAGAATCTTTAAGTGCTATTGAACATTGCTGATTTACACTGCTCAGTAGGTGGGCCAGAGGCTGCATATGGGCAGCACAGTGGCTTAGCAGTTAGCACTTCTGCCTTGCGGTACTAGGATACTGTCAGGCCTGGCTTAGCCCTTCCTCCTCTGGGCTGGCCGCTCAGCTGTCGGCTAATTGCCAGCTCTCTTCTCTCTCCACAGTTACCAGCTGTTCCTGATGATGCTCGTCTGACCTGCCTACTTAAAGCCTTCCAGCTCACTTCACCTCTGCCTTCGCCTTGGTCACATCACTAGAAACCATCTCCTGCGGTTTGTTTAAAGACTGGCTTGCTGACATCCCTTCTGACTCCTTATCCTGCTTGCTGTTGCTACTAGTGATGGACGAACTTCCGACGGGACGTTTCGCGAACGCGAAACGCGAACGGACACAAACGTTCGCGAAAACGACCGTTCGCCGCGGGCTCCATTGACTTCAATGGGAGGCGAATTTCGCAAACCTTTAGGTCGAATTTGCGGCCACGGGGTAATTATTAGGGGGTAGCACGTAGTCCCACCACCTGGACAATAGCATAATACATGTATGAGGTGAATTTGGGATCGATAACTACAAGCATTTTTTTTTTATTTGGGAAATTGTTCTGACAATTCAGGACTATGGAGCTAATGAAGGCAATGGAGGAGAGGGAAGGTCAGGGACCAGGGTAGGCAAACAAGAGGGTGCAGGAGATACAGAGCACTGACAGCAGCACCGTAATACAGAGCACTGACATCAGCACCGTGACATACAGCGCTGACAGCAGCTCCGTGACATACAGCGCTGACAGCAGCTCCGTGACATACAGCGCTGACAGCAGCTCCGTGACATACAGCGCTGACAGCAGCTCCGTGACATACAGCGCTGACAGCAGCTCCGTGACATACAGCGCTGACAGCAGCACCGTGACATACAGCGCTGACAGCAGCTCCGTGACATACAGCGCTGACAGCAGCTCCGTGACATACAGCGCTGACAGCAGCTCCGTGACATACAGCACTGACAGCAGCTCCGTGACATACAGCGCTGACAGCAGCTCCGTGACATACAGCGCTGACAGCAGCACCGTGACATACAGCGCTGACAGCAGCTCCGTGACATACAGCGCTGACAGCAGCTCCGTGACATACAGCGCTGACAGCAGCTCCGTGACATACAGCGCTGACAGCAGCTCCGTGACATACAGCGCTGACAGCAGCTCCGTGACATACAGCGCTGACAGCAGCTCCGTGACATACAGCGCTGACAGCAGCTCCGTGACATACAGCGCTGACAGCAGCTCCGTGACATACAGCGCTGACAGCAGCTCCGTGACATACAGCGCTGACAGCAGCACCGTAAGCAGCCCCAGGAGGAAGTCAGCACAGCACAGGGATGGTGTGATCCCCTCATAATAAGAACCCCCAGGAGGAAGTCAGCACAGCACAGGGATGGTGGGAGCCCCTCATAATAAGAACACCCAGGAGGAAGTCAGCACAGCACAGGGATGGTGGGAACCCCTCATAATAAGCAGCCCCAGTAGAAATATGACACCGCTCAACCTCTTCAAAGAGGAGGGTAGGGGCATATAGTACGGTGTGCTTTTTTGGGTCAGGGAAGTGAGCCAAATGAATTAAGAAGGTCTGTGTGCTTGATTCCAAAAATTGTTTATAGACATATACATGGTCTACTGATCACATGTGTTGAATTCCTCCGAGATCCATGCCTCATTCATTTTTAGAAATGTGAGGTAGTTAACACTGTGGTGAGCTAGGCGAGTACGCTTATCGGTCACAATCCCCCCTGCTGCGCTGAACGTCCTTTCGGACAGGACACTGGATGAGGGGCAAGCCAACAGTTCGATTGCAAATTGGGCAAGCTCTGGCCAGAGGTCAAGCCTGCCCACCCAGTAGTCTAGGGGTTCATCACTCCTCAGAGCGTCCACATCGGCCGTTAACCCAATGTAGTCGGACACCTGACGGTCTAGGCGTTCCCTGATGCTGGATCCGGATGACACCTGTCGATGGGTCGGCTGAAAGAATGACCTCATATCCGAAGTCACCAACACATCTTCAAACCGGCCTCTTCTTGCAGGCGCTGTTGGATTGGTACCCGCAAATCCTTCTCTGGGAGTGGGAATTGCTCCTCTGCCAGCGCACGCAAAAGCAGAATGCAGCATTTCTCGAAGCAAGGCCTGGAAGTGCTGCATTCTGACAGCCCTCTGCGACGGCGGTAACATTTCCGCCATTTTGTGTTTGTACCGGGGGTCTAAGTACGTTGCCACCCAGTACTGGTCCTTGACCCTCATGCTTTTTATACGGGGGTCCCTATTAAAACACTGGAGCATGAAGGCCCCCATTTGCACTAAAGTGGAAGCGGTGTGGTGGCCTGGCTCCTGCTCATCATCCAGGATAATGTCGTCCTCTTCATTCTCCTCTCCCCATCCTCGCACAACAGGGATCCCAGAAAGGTTTAAAGCATGCTCTTCTTGCTCCTGCTCATCCGCCCCGGCACCATCCTCCTCTGACTCCTCATCAGACTCCTGTTGTTGACTTGTCTCAGATAGAGTAGCCCCCCCTGGGAATTCATCCAGCATTGCGACTTCCTCATCTTCCCGCTCCTGCTCCTCCACAGCCTGATCAATGACACGACGCAATGCACGCTCCAGAAAGAAGGCATAAGGTACCATGTCACTGATGGCGCCATGGCTGCGACTGACCAGTTTGGTGATCTCCTCAAATGGCCGCAGAAGTCTGCATGTGTCGCGCATGAGCAGCCACTGGCGCGGTGAAAAAAAACCCAGCTCCCCAGAACCGTTTCTTTCGCAGAGTTCATACAGGTAGACGTTAACTGCACGTTTCTGCTGGAGCAGCCTATCAAGCATATAGAAGGTTGAGTTCCATCGCGTCGGGCAATCGCAAATAAGACGTCTGACCGGCAGATGGTGTCGCCGCTGAATGTCAGCAAGGCGAGCCATGGCCGTGTAAGATCTTCTGAAATGGGCCGAGATTTTCCTTGCCTGCCGCAAGATGTCCTGGACCCCAGGGTATTTGACAAGGAATCGCTGCACGACCAAGTTTAAGACGTGTGCCATGCACGGCACGTGCGTGATTTTGCCCTGTTTCAATGCGCTAAGCAGATTGGCACCGTTGTCACACACCACTTTACCAACTGTCAAATTGAGCGGTGTTAGCCACTCATCTGCCTGTGAACGCAAAGCTGAAAGGAGTGCCGGGCCAGTGTGGCTCTTTGCTTCCAGGCACAACAGACGCAGCACGGCATGGCAACGTCTCACCTGGCATGTGGAATAGGTTCTGGGGAGCTTGGGCGGTGCAGTGGAAGAGACGCTAGCAGCGGAAAAGGAGGAGGCAGCTGAGGAGGAGAGGGAGGAGGATGGAGTAGGAGGAGGAGAAGAAGAGTCAGGCCTGCATGCAATCCGTGGCGGTAAAACCAAATCTACACGGGTGCCACGGGTTACATGCTTGACGGCCGTCAGAAGGTTCACCCAGTGGGCAGTAAAACTGATATACCTTCCCTGCCCGTGTTTGCTAGACCACGTGTCTGTGGTCAGATGTATCTTGGCACCGACACTGTGTGCCAGAGATACATTCACTTGCCGCTGAACATGGCCATATAGCTCTGGGATGCCCTTCTCTGAGAAATACTTCCTTCCTGGGACCTTCCATTGTGGTGTTCCAATGGCCACAAATTTGCGAAAGGCCTCCGAGTCCACCAGTTTATATGGCAGTAGTTGGCGGGCTATGAGTTCTGACAAGCCAGCCGCCAACCGTTGGGCAAGAGGGTTATCCGGCGTCATCATTTTTTTACGCTCAAACATTAGGCCCACGGAAGCCTGCCTTTTTGCAGAAAAATGTGAGCTTGGCGTGATGGAAGGTGGAGTGGAGGACAATTGTGAGGAGAGAGGAGAAGGAGAAGTAGAAGACGAGGCTGGACGGTGAGAGCCTGCAGTGTGGCTTTGTGTGTTCCGTTGCTCCCACTGGGCTCGGTGATGGCTGCTCATGTGCCTTCTTAAGGCGGTCGTCCCTAGGTGAGTATTGGGCTTACCGCGACTAACGCGTTGACTGCAAAGATTGCAGATGGCAACGCTATTGTCAGCAGCGGACACGTTAAAAAAAGCCCACACTGCGGAGCCATGTGCCGGTGTCCTGGGAGCGCCAGATGTGACCGTACATGGTCGATGACTCGCTCCTGATACATTTGCAGTCTGCTTTGTCCCTGCTGTGCAATGTAAGTCATTGCTGCTTCTCCTCCCTATCTGCTGGTCCATATCTCCCTCTGAACTCCCCTCCTCTTCCTCTCTTGTGGGCACCCACGTGACATCACTAGACACGTCATCATCAACGTCACCTTCCCCACCGCTATAAGTAGAGTAGGCAGCAACACCGGGGACCAACCTCCTCCTTGGGCTGATCTGGGTACTGGCGTCAGACTGCTGAGTAGCGCTTGTTGCTACCTCCTCTTCCTGATCCAATACCAAGAGTGGCTGCGCATCAGAAATGTCCTCTTGATATGGATCGGAAAATAATTCCAGTGACTCAAGCGGAAGGTATGTGGTGGTGGTGGTGGTGGTCGTGTTGTTGGTGGTAGTGTCTTTGGGGGTGCACATAGCAGAGAGTGAAGAAGAGGGTGCAGATCGAGAGGATGAGGAGGGTGCAGAAGAGTAAGGCTGAGCGAGCCACTCAACCAAGTCTGGTGCATCCTTTAAAGTAATTGAACGCACCTTCTGCAACTTCCCACTTTGGCTCAAGCCTGTTGCTCCTGCCCTACCCCTACCACCCCTGCGGAAGGGCCTGCCTCTTCCTCTGCATGTCATTTTTTAAATGACCCTGTGACAAAACTCTTAGTCCCTATACCGCTGAAGGACTGCTGCAGTATAGGTGAGCGGTCAGCAGTGGTGCACGTCAACCCTATCTATTGTGGACCTATAGCGGTCCTTACAGAACAGCAGACTGTACCGCACTCAAGCCTATGTACCGTAGCACCCTATACCAAGTTACCAGTCCTTATAAGAACTTTTGTGGACCAAGCAGGTTGTGTATTAGTGTTTAGCAGACTGTACGTCAGTCCCTATACCGCTGAAGGACTGCTGCAGTATAGGGCAGCGGTCAGCAGTGGTGCACGTCAACCCTATCTATTGTGGACCGATAGCGGTCCTTACAGAACAGCAGACTGTACCGCACTCAAGCCTATGTACCGTAGCACCCTATACCAAGTTACCAGTCCTTATAAGAACTTTTGTGGACCAAGCAGGTTGTGTGTTAGTGTTTAGCAGACTGTGCGTCAGTCCCTATACCGCTGAAGGACTGCTGCAGTATAGGGCAGCGGTCAGCAGTAGTGCACGGCAACCCTATGTATTGTGGACCGATAGCGGTCCTTACAGAACAGCAGACTGTAACGCACTCAGGCCTATGTACCGTAGCACCCTATACCAAGTTACCAGTCCTTATAAGAACTTTTGTGGACCAAGCAGGTTGTGTGTTAGTGATTAGCAGACTGTACGTCAGTCCCTATACCAATGAAGGACTGCTGCAGTATAGGGCAGCGGTCAGCAGTAGTGCACGGCAACCCTATGTATTGTGGACCGATAGCGGTCCTTACAGAACAGCAGACTGTAACGCACTCAGGCCTATGTACCGTAGCACCCTATACCAAGTTACCAGTCCTTATAAAAACTTTTGTGGACCAAGCAGGTTGTGTGTTAGTGTTTAGCAGACTGTGCGTCAGTCCCTATACCGCTGAAGGACTGCTGCAGTATAGGGCAGCGGTCAGCAGTGGTGCACGTCAACCCTATCTATTGTGGACCGATAGCGGTCCTTACAGAACAGCAGACTGTACCGCACTCAAGCCTATGTACCGTAGCACCCTATACCAAGTTACCAGTCCTTATAAGAACTTTTGTGGACCAAGCAGGTTGTGTATTAGTGTTTAGCAGACTGTACGTCAGTCCCTATACCGCTGAAGGACTGCTGCAGTATAGGGCAGCGGTCAGCAGTGGTGCACGTCAACCCTATCTATTGTGGACCGATAGCGGTCCTTACAGAACAGCAGACTGTACCGCACTCAAGCCTATGTACCGTAGCACCCTATACCAAGTTACCAGTCCTTATAAGAACTTTTGTGGAACAAGCAGGTTGTGTGTTAGTGATTAGCAGACTGTACGTCAGTCCCTATACCAATGAAGGACTGCTGCAGTATAGGGCAGCGGTCAGCAGTAGTGCACGGCAACCCTATGTATTGTGGACCGATAGCGGTCCTTACAGAACAGCAGACTGTACTGCACTCAGGCCTATGTACCGTAGCACCCTATACCAAGTTACCAGTCCTTATAAAAACTTTTGTGGACCAAGCAGGTTGTGTGTTAGTGTTTAGCAGACTGTGCGTCAGTCCCTATACCGCTGAAGGACTGCTGCAGTATAGGGCAGCGGTCAGCAGTAGTGCACGGCAACCCTATGTATTGTGGACCGATAGCGGTCCTTACAGAACAGCAGACTGTAACGCACTCAGGCCTATGTACCGTAGCACCCTATACCAAGTTACCAGTCCTTATAAGAACTTTTGTGGACCAAGCAGGTTGTGTGTTAGTGATTAGCAGACTGTACGTCAGTCCCTATACCAATGAAGGACTGCTGCAGTATAGGGCAGCGGTCAGCAGTAGTGCACGGCAACCCTATGTATTGTGGACCGATAGCGGTCCTTACAGAACAGCAGACTGTAACGCACTCAGGCCTATGTACCGTAGCACCCTATACCAAGTTACCAGTCCTTATAAAAACTTTTGTGGACCAAGCAGGTTGTGTGTTAGTGTTTAGCAGACTGTGCGTCAGTCCCTATACCGCTGAAGGACTGCTGCAGTATAGGGCAGCGGTCAGCAGTGGTGCACGTCAACCCTATCTATTGTGGACCGATAGCGGTCCTTACAGAACAGCAGACTGTACCGCACTCAAGCCTATGTACCGTAGCACCCTATACCAAGTTACCAGTCCTTATAAGAACTTTTGTGGACCAAGCAGGTTGTGTATTAGTGTTTAGCAGACTGTACGTCAGTCCCTATACCGCTGAAGGACTGCTGCAGTATAGGGCAGCGGTCAGCAGTGGTGCACGTCAACCCTATCTATTGTGGACCGATAGCGGTCCTTACAGAACAGCAGACTGTACCGCACTCAAGCCTATGTACCGTAGCACCCTATACCAAGTTACCAGTCCTTATAAGAACTTTTGTGGAACAAGCAGGTTGTGTGTTAGTGATTAGCAGACTGTACGTCAGTCCCTATACCAATGAAGGACTGCTGCAGTATAGGGCAGCGGTCAGCAGTAGTGCACGGCAACCCTATGTATTGTGGACCGATAGCGGTCCTTACAGAACAGCAGACTGTAACGCACTCAGGCCTATGTACCGTAGCACCCTATACCAAGTTACCAGTCCTTATAAGAACTTTTGTGGAACAAGCAGGTTGTGTGTTAGTGATTAGCAGACTGTACGTCAGTCCCTATACCAATGAAGGACTGCTGCAGTATAGGGCAGCGGTCAGCAGTAGTGCACGGCAACCCTATGTATTGTGGACCGATAGCGGTCCTTACAGAACAGCAGACTGTAACGCACTCAGGCCTATGTACCGTAGCACCCTATACCAAGTTACCAGTCCTTATAAGAACTTTTGTGGACCAAGCAGGTTGTGTGTTAGTGATTAGCAGACTGTACGTCAGTCCCTATACCAATGAAGGACTGCTGCAGTATAGGGCAGCGGTCAGCAGTAGTGCACGGCAACCCTATGTATTGTGGACCGATAGCGGTCCTTACAGAACAGCAGACTGTACTGCACTCAGGCCTATGTACCGTAGCACCCTATACCAAGTTACCAGTCCTTATAAGAACTTTTGTGGACCAAGCAGGTTGTGTGTTAGTGTTTAGCAGACTGTGCGTCAGTCCCTATACCGCTGAAGGACTGCTGCAGTATAGGGCAGCGGTCAGCAGTAGTGCACGGCAACCCTATGTATTGTGGACCGATAGCGGTCCTTACAGAACAGCAGACTGTAACGCACTCAGGCCTATGTACCGTAGCACCCTATACCAAGTTACCAGTCCTTATAAGAACTTTTGTGGACCAAGCAGGTTGTGTGTTAGTGATTAGCAGACTGTACGTCAGTCCCTATACCAATGAAGGACTGCTGCAGTATAGGGCAGCGGTCAGCAGTAGTGCACGGCAACCCTATGTATTGTGGACCGATAGCGGTCCTTACAGAACAGCAGACTGTAACGCACTCAGGCCTATGTACCGTAGCACCCTATACCAAGTTACCAGTCCTTATAAAAACTTTTGTGGACCAAGCAGGTTGTGTGTTAGTGTTTAGCAGACTGTGCGTCAGTCCCTATACCGCTGAAGGACTGCTGCAGTATAGGGCAGCGGTCAGCAGTAGTGCACGGCAACCCTATGTATTGTGGACCGATAGCGGTCCTTACAGAACAGCAGACTGTAACGCACTCAGGCCTATGTACCGTAGCACCCTATACCAAGTTACCAGTCCTTATAAGAACTTTTGTGGACCAAGCAGGTTGTGTGTTAGTGATTAGCAGACTGTACGTCAGTCCCTATACCAATGAAGGACTGCTGCAGTATAGGGCAGCGGTCAGCAGTAGTGCACGGCAACCCTATGTATTGTGGACCGATAGCGGTCCTTACAGAACAGCAGACTGTAACGCACTCAGGCCTATGTACCGTAGCACCCTATACCAAGTTACCAGTCCTTATAAGAACTTTTGTGGAACAAGCAGGTTGTGTGTTAGTGATTAGCAGACTGTACGTCAGTCCCTATACCAATGAAGGACTGCTGCAGTATAGGGCAGCGGTCAGCAGTAGTGCACGGCAACCCTATGTATTGTGGACCGATAGCGGTCCTTACAGAACAGCAGACTGTAACGCACTCAGGCCTATGTACCGTAGCACCCTATACCAAGTTACCAGTCCTTATAAGAACTTTTGTGGACCAAGCAGGTTGTGTGTTAGTGATTAGCAGACTGTACGTCAGTCCCTATACCAATGAAGGACTGCTGCAGTATAGGGCAGCGGTCAGCAGTAGTGCACGGCAACCCTATGTATTGTGGACCGATAGCGGTCCTTACAGAACAGCAGACTGTACTGCACTCAGGCCTATGTACCGTAGCACCCTATACCAAGTTACCAGTCCTTATAAAAACTTTTGTGGACCAAGCAGGTTGTGTGTTAGTGTTTAGCAGACTGTGCGTCAGTCCCTATACCGCTGAAGGACTGCTGCAGTATAGGGCAGCGGTCAGCAGTAGTGCACGGCAACCCTATGTATTGTGGACCGATAGCGGTCCTTACAGAACAGCAGACTGTAACGCACTCAGGCCTATGTACCGTAGCACCCTATACCAAGTTACCAGTCCTTATAAGAACTTTTGTGGACCAAGCAGGTTGTGTGTTAGTGATTAGCAGACTGTACGTCAGTCCCTATACCAATGAAGGACTGCTGCAGTATAGGGCAGCGGTCAGCAGTAGTGCACGGCAACCCTATGTATTGTGGACCGATAGCGGTCCTTACAGAACAGCAGACTGTACCGCACCCAAGCCTATGTACCGTAGCACCCTAGACAGACCAAGTTACCAGTCCTGATAAAGAGCTTTGTGGAACAAGTGAGTTGTGAATGATTAGCAGACTGCAGCAGAAGGGCAGCAGTCAAGTATAATATTCTTTCTATATTTGGAAGAAAGAATATTATACGTGTACAAGCCTATTACCGTACCACTGATACCAGTCCTGAAAAGAACCTTTGTGGAACTAATAGTAACAGCAAGTCTTTAAAATTATCCTCACTGCCTGACACACTGCTTCCTGCCTGTCCCTATACAAATTGGCAAAAAAGAGTAGGCTGGAACGATTAGCTGGAACAGCTCTTTTGTGGACCTGATAGTAACAGCTAATGATGATGATGATGATGATGATGAAGAAAGACTAATCTGGCTGAGCTGTCCCTAAAATAGCAGCATACAGCGCTCTGTCCCTTTATCTAAACTGACAAAAGAAACTCAGGCTGCTGACCTAACACCTATACCAGTCCTGAAAAGAACTTTTGTGTACCAAATAGCTAGCGTTTTCTCTGTCCCTACTCCACACAGGATCCTTTCCCTACAGTGACAGAAGAAAGAATGTAAAATGGCCACCGGATCGGGTGTATTTATAGGTTAGGGGGAATGTCCAAGTGTCCATGAGCTGTCATGTCTCAATTGGTTGTCCTGTAACACATGATAAACGTGTCACGAAAGGTTAAAGTTCTTGTATACATTAAACACGTAAGTCCGCCGGGGCGAACGACGGAAAAAGGCGTTCGAACCCGCGGACGGCGAAAGTCGGAAATTCGCCGCGAAACGACCGCCGGGCGAACCGTTCGGCCATCACTAGTTGCTACTTGGATCCCTGACTTCTGGCCTTGCTGACTACCCGATCTGGTTACTGGACTCTGGCTATGCTTGACTACGCTTTTTCTATTTACCTTTTTATTTTTATTAATAAACAAGTGTGATTTAATTGTACTTCTGTCTCAGTCTGATTCATGGTTTCTGACAGATACTTGGTTTGAATCCTAACCAGCACACCGTTTGCATGGCCTCTCTGTGCTTGCGTGGGTTTCCCCTGGGAAATCTGTTTTTCTCCCACATTCCAAAGACATGCTGGTAAGATAATTGTTTCAACTTAGCGTGCCCAAGATGGCTGCCTCACCTTCCAAGTACTTTGATTTCCCAGGAAGAAAGGCAGTACAGAAATCGAAGTTGGATATATATTAGTGGTGGTGGAGAAAACACTTTTTCTTGCAGATATGATTGTTTTGTATCCTCATTTTCAGCTGGTAGGTGGAGCACTTAGCTCCCTTTCAGAAATGTTCTATATTATCCTCAACAGCTTGGCTAAAAAAAGACCTGCCGTTTACATAATACTGCAGTTCACAAGCTCTCAGGCTTAAAATTAGATTTGAATGAGTTCAAGCAGTGACTCTGCCCCTTCCTTGCCTGTTTGGATAGCTCCATCCAGAACTTCACCCAGGCGCAGTTTGTCACTAAAGGAAAATATAGGAACCAATAGGTTACAAACCCGCGCAGATCAATGACCAAAAACAAATAAACTACAATAAAGAGCTGCATGTTGTAAAGTGTAAAAAACACCAAAAAAATGAAAAGAAACAAAGGAACTGCACTATATATCTATCTATATATATATATATATATATATATATATATATATATATATATATATATATATATACGGTATATAGACTTAACCACTTCCCGCCTGTGCTATAGCCAAAAGACGGCTACAGCGAGGACGTTACCTGCCGGGAGGGCGTCCCTGGACATCCTCCTATTTACTTCCGCAATGCGCGCTCCTGAGAGCGCGCATCGGGGAAGTTCTGTGCTTGTCGTGTCCCTTGGACACAGCCAGTCACAGATCGCTGTAAACGGCCAATCACAGCGGCCGTTTACAGCGCGATCGGCGTGTCCAAAGGGAGATGATCTCATATGTAAACATATGGGATCATCTCTCAGCGCCGCTCTCCCTCCTCACACAGAGACAGCGTGTGAGGAGGGAGAGATGAACGGCTGCATCGGCCGTAAAATAAAAAAAAAAAGTTAAATAAACTGCCATCTGCCCCCAGTGCCATCTGCTCCCAGTGCCATCTGCCCCCAGTGCCACCTGTCCCCAGTGCCATCTGTCCCCAGTGCCACCTGTCCCCAGTGCCATCTGTCCCCAGTGCCAGCTGTTTTCAGTGCCATTTGTCCCCAGTGCCATCTGTCATCAGTGCCACGTATAAGTGCCATCTGTCATCAGTGCCACGTATAAGTGCCATCTGTCATCAGTGCCACATAGTGCCAGCTGTCAGTGCCATATCAGTGTCACCTGTCATCAGTGCCACGTATCAGTGCCATTTGTCATCAGTGCCACCTGTCAGTGTCACGTGCCATCTGTTATCAGTGTCGTGTCACAGGTCATCGGTGCCACGTATTAGTGCCATCTGTAATCAGTGCCACATATTAGTGCCATGTGTCATCAGTGCCACGTATAAGTGCCAGCTGTCATCAGTGCCACATATTAGTGCCATCGGTCATCAGTGTCACGTGTTATCAGTGCCCCGTATTAGTGGCATCTGTCATCAGTGCCACATCAGTGTCACGTGTCATCAGTGCCACGTATCAGTGCCATCTGTCATCAGTGCCACGTATCAGTGCCACGTGTCATTGTCCTGGTGCTCCAGGGCCTTTAAAAGTGTAATAGGTAGTCAACAAGTTAGATGTGTAATTTATGCTCCTAGAACACGTGATAGCGCTCCCTGCATGTTGGGCCTCTCTATGTGGCCAGGCTGTGGAAAAGTCCCACACATGTGGTATTGTAATACTCAGGAGGAGTAGCAGAATGTATTTTGGGGTGTAATTTGTGGTATACACATGGCATGTGAGAGAAATAATCTATTACAATGACAATTTTGTGGAAAAAAAAAAATCTTAATTTTGCAAAGAATTGTGGGAAAAAAATTACAACATTAAAAACCTTACCATGCCTCTTACTAAATACCTTGGAATGTCTACTTTAAAAAAAGGGGTCATTTGAGGGGTATTTGTACTTTCCTGCCTTGTTACAAGAAGTGAGATCGGCCACCAGTACATCAGATGTGATCAATTGTGTATGATTCGCACCACAGCTTGTAGACTCTCTAACTTTCACAAAGACCAAATAATATCCACTAATTTGGATTATTTTTACCAAAGATATGTAGCAGTATAAATTGTGGCCAAAATTTATGAAGAAAAATTTATAATTTGCATAATTTTATCACAGAAACAAAGAAAAATTTGTTTTTTTTTTCAAAAAATTTCGGTCTTTTTTCATTTATATATATATTTATATTATATCAAAAAATAAAAAACTCAGAGGTGATCAAATGCCACCAAAAGAAAGCTCTATTTGTGGGGAAAAAAAAAGGACAAAATTAATTCACAATCCAAGGCCCCCATTCATATACTAGGGCCAATTTTGGACAGAAGCCAATTACCCTACCTGCATGTCTTTGGAGTGTGGGAGGAAACCGGAGTACCCGGAGGAAACCCACGCAGGCACAGGGAGAACATGCAAACTCCAGGCAGGTAGTGTCGTGGTTGGGATCTGAACCAGCAACCCTTCTTACTGCTAGGTGAAAGTGATAACCACTACACCACTGTGCTGCCCATTTAAAATAAAATCTCATACAACAAGGGGAATTTATTAATACTGGAGCAGACAGAATGTGGAGCAGCTGGCATGACAACCAATCGACTTCTATTTTCACTTTTGCTTTAAAAATGAAAGCTAGGAGCTGACTGATTGCCATGCACAGCCACTCCAGATCCCGGCTGTTGCACTTTTAATAAATTCCCCTCAATGTATGGTAAAGTTTAGTGAGAACATGTTTGGAAAACCAATTACTTAGCTGCAAGGGAGTTACTAAGCTGTCACACCTTCAAAGTCCGGAAAGGTTATTGTGTATTGTGTAAACTGGAACGTAGCTCTCCTAATTCCCTCAAGCTTCATATGTGAATTCCAGTTCACAGACAAATAGTATCAAAGGGGGTCAGCTTCACCTGGATTGGCCATTTCAGCAGTTCTTTGCTTTTTTAACAAGTACTGCTTCTTAGCAGCTGTGATCTAATACCAATTATTTTGAATTTCAAGATTTTTTTTTAGGAATGACTTGTACAGGACGCAAGTACTAATGGTGTAAGAACTGTCTTCAATAGGATAAAAGGAACTTTCAAACTTTGCAAGATTATGACCTGTAAATGTAATAGTTCTGCTGTCATATATGCTTTGTTCCTTGTCAAAACTTTTTTTAATGTTGACCACTAGAATACATGATAGGCAAATTGTATTACATGACAAAAGATATGCAATTCGGTTTAGACACCTAGACATCCAGCCAGGCTAGTGACTTCACTTTTCTCCACTGCATTTGAACAAGACAGTTTGGTCACTATCACACCCCACAACTTATTTTTGAATAGTGAAAGGACATTAGCACTGTAAGCCGTTGTACACACAGTCGGATATTCCGACGGAAAATGTCCGATCGGACTGTGTTGTCGGATAATCCGACTGTGTGTGGGCTCCATCGGACTGTTTCCGTCTGAATATCCGACCGACAAAGTTTTAGAGCTGGGCTATAAAATTTTTCGACAACATGTTCCGATCTGACTTTGTCCGATCGTTTGTAGAGAATTCCGAAAGGACAAAGTTCCACGCATGCTCAGATCAAATTCCTAGACCAAAGCTATTGGCTACTAGCCTGAACGTAGTCCCGTCATAACGAAATAACGTCATCACGTTCTGAACGATCAGATTTTCCCGACAACTTTGTCCGACCGTGTGTATGCAACACCAGTTTCGGACAAAATCCGTCCGACAAAATCCAACGGATTTGGTTGTCGGAATGTCCGACCGTGTGTACAAGGGCTAATGAGTTCAGAGGCCATCTCTCCGTGCACGCTGCTCTTACTTCCTTTTAGCAGACTCCTTCTGTTAAACTTAGGCCGCGTACACACGCGGGGACTGTTCGGCCAACTTTGTCCGCTGAACAGTGTTTCGGCGGACAGTCCGCCCGTGTGTGGGCGTTCAGCGGACAGTTTCAGCGAACAGTCCGCTGAACAAGGTTTTTCGGAATTTCCGAAAAACTGTCCGCTGAAACCTTGTTTCAGCGAACAGTTCCCTCGTGTGTAGGCTTGTTCGACAAACTAAGTTCCGCGCATGCTCAGAAAGGATTTACACGGCGAAAGTTATAATGCAGTGTATAGGACGTCGTATTTTTCGTCCCGTCGTACGTGCCGTTCACGCCATCGCGCACGGTTTCAGCAAACTGTTCGTACGTCGTGTGTGGCCATGTCCGTCCATGCTAATTTTGAGCGGACTGTTTGCCGAAACTGTTTGACGGACAAAGTTGGCCGAACAGTCCCCGCGTGTGTACGCGGCCTTATAGGTAGGTGCCTATAAGATCTAAAATGGCAGCATCACCTGTAAAAAGCCTGAATATCCTGCTTAGACAATGTAATGAAGAAAAACAGGTGTGCTCACCCACTAAATTAGTTAAATAATATATATATAAGAATATATATATATATATATATATATATATATATATATATATATATATAGTGAATGGAAGCATGGATGGATAAATAGGTTAATAAATGGTTAAACATTTCCTCAATGTGTAACTTCAAGTAAAATATTTACTATGGTTATTCAGAAAGTAGCAGGCAAATCTCTGCTACAGCTATATTTTCATTTTTCAGTTTATTTTCATGTTACATGTTAGCCTCATATTTTTTTTTCTTAAGCCGCGTACACGCGATCAAACAATCCAGTGGAAAAGTCCGGCGGACTCAAGTCTGCCGGACAATCCGCCCGTGTGTGGGCTCCGGCGGACTTTTTTTACCCAAAAGTCAGACGGACTAAGAAAGTAGTTTTGCACCTAAATATGTCCTGCCGTACTTTTGAAATGAACTGACTTTTCCCGCCCGGAGAAAAGTCCGCTCATTTTGAGCACGGCTCCAGGTAGCCAGGACCAGCGAAGGAGGCGTCGCTGGCCCCGTCACCTGGTATGGAGTGAAAGGGGAAGCCCTACACAGAGAAAGCGGCGTGGGGGTCCCCCCCCCCCCCAGGTCCATATCAGACCCTTATCCGAGCACGCTAACGGCCGGTCAGGAAAGGGGGTGGGGATGAGCGAGCGCCCCCCCCCCCCTCCTGATCCGTACCAGGCCTCGTGCCCTCAACATGGGGGGGGTGCTTTGGGGAAGGGGGGCGCCGCAAAAGTACCGTGTGTGGGCAGGTAGCTCGTTCGGAAAGTCCGGTGGACAGTCCATCGGTTTGTCCGCCAGACTAAGTCCGCCTGATAGTCTGATACGTGTGTACGCGGCATAATGTGCGATGCTGCAGGGAAACTAAATTCAGTTTTACATTTTTATTCTAAAGGATAGGGAAACCCAAGTACAGCACTGTAATATATTGCATTAGTACAGAAAATACCTGTTGATGTTGCTGGAAACACAGTATCCTTTTAACTTCTTGTGATCTGGACTGAAAGTAAAAACAATGTTACCTTTCTTCTGTAAACTACTTATCCTTTAGCTCCATGTAATGGAGATGTGGAGAGGACGACATGTTTGTAGCTTAGCCTGGGTGACAACCATGGCTCCTTTTGTAGATACAGTTGGTGATTAATCATAGCCAACCGGGGATATAAAGTGTGTTATTCAGAGGGTTACCAAGCCAAAATAATGGAAATAAGGCTGGGTTTACACTGCAGCGGTTTATGAGAACGGATGTGATTCGCACCGCACTGCAGTGCAAATCACATCCGATCTCTGTGCGATGCGAGTTCAGCCATACAGATAGTATGGCTGAATTTGCATCGCACCCAGCCCAAACTCGCACAGGACCCTTTTTTTGGTCCGCAGCAGAATCGGATCGCATGGGTGTTCACACCATGCGATCCGATTCCTGTCCGAGTTTGCAGATCGCACTGCGATATGCGGACTGGTCTGGGGGTGTCATTAACGTTCCACTGACACTCCCAGCAGTTCGCATAGGGCAGTGTGAACTGCCGGCGGGGGAGGCATGCGATGCGGGAACCCGCAGAGGATTCGCGGCATTCTCGCATCGCTGCAATGTGAACCCAGCCTTAAGCCTGAAAAAACTAAAGGAGCCCAGAGGCGGACTGACAACTCATGGGGCTCCCAGGCAATAGGACATTATGGGGGCCCCCCAGGCAATCAGACAGTATGGGTCACACAGTATACACAAACACACACAGTATACAATCACACATTATACACAGACATGTTTCTATTGGCTGAGAAGGTACAGGAGAGGTGGGGCAGCTATAATCTCTGGATTTTTAGACCAAAAGGATGTCGGTAAGGGACATTTTAGAGACAGATGTAAAAAAAACATAGATTTTTACATACTGTCCCTGGTTTTACTGAGGCTGTCAACCCCGATGGGGCCCCCTAGTGGCACGGGGCCCTCGGGCAGTGCCCGAGTGGCCAAATGGTCAGTCCGCCCCTGAAGGAGCCACTACATCTAAGGACCGGTAAGCTACAATGTAAATTTTTTGGATTTTTGGTTTCAGATACAATTACATTTTCACTTTTATTGGGCAAAGCTATGCAATCTGCTACTCAACACTAGCAGAAGGGTCTAATGGGCTTCAGACATTTATCTCTTATTACATAGAACTGCCATGACTCTGAGTAGAAGTTTCTACAGCTCATTGTCTGTTTTTCAGCAAAGTAACACAAATATTGCAAACAACCAGAAAGGTAGTCCAATATGTAATTGTTTTACTGTAGACATTATTAGATATTATTATTATTATTATTATATACTATTATTATATTATTATTTTTAGATATTGCTGACATTCTGTTAGGTGTACAAGCACAATGGAAATATCCATTTGCTGTTTAACAACATTAATTATGGAAATTAGAAACCGTTTATGTGCCATAATTACTACATCAATAAAAGCAACAAAAGCAGCCGAAATATAAATTACAGGTTTTCTTCTTTGGGTGATAGTGTCCCTCTGTGCCGAACTAATTGTTATTCCTGAGCTGACTGCCATTGGATTTGCTGACGGCTGAGCTACAAGGTTATCAAATGATGACCTTGGCTGCCTCTTAGGTGACCTACAATTAGTGTAACGCCATTCCTGATTGTATAGCTTCTTTTTTTTTTCTCTAACCAAGCAACAACACACCATATCTTGGCCTTCCTCGTAGAAAGCTTTACTGACACTTTTACTGTTACATTTAGGCATGGAAAACGACTTTGCAGTATCAAGAGACTTGTTGAAATTTAGTGTCCGCTGACACCTTGCGAGGCGACTCATTTCTTGGCAAGATAATGAGAGAGGTACGCGAGGCTGGGGGGGAGGAGAAAGAACGAAATAATTGAAAAAGTAATCCAATTCAGGGAGAATTATTCCCATAATGATTTATGACTTCATTAATGACTGTGATTGAACTAATGATTTTTTTTGGTAGTTACGAAGAATTAAGACCACGAGCTGAAAGCAGGGATGGCTCATCAGTCTCCATTTAAATACTTAATGATCCCTGGCCAAAAATCAATAGAATGGGTGTGGGGAGGCAGTGAGAGTGTTCTTTATATCACCAGTAGACCATTTACATAGAATTTTCATGCTGATTATTGCAGTTTTTGGTCCCTGTTGCATGCTCCTGATTTCCTTTAATGGTAGGGGATGAACTTCAGGTTCTGGTCGAACATGAGTTCAAGGCAAAGGCCAAGTAATTTGCAGTTTGGGAAAAACTGCAAACTATGTGGCTATTCACTGCTATTGCAACCAAATACCAATACTGTACTTAGTGGCCTTTACACTCTGGTCAAGTGGCTTAGCAGGGCCAATAATAATGACTTTCTTATGTGCCAGTTCCTCCCTATAAAAGTCAGGGTTCCCGGCAACTTTTGTGGCATGTTGAAAAATTAGAGTAGTTAGGGTGAGTGGACAGGGTTTGATTAGGGAGAGATAGTTGCTACTATACAGTATAAAAAATGGGGGGGGGGGGGAGAAAGGAAGAAAGTGGGACTTTAACCACTTGAGATCCGCGCTATAGCCGAATGACGGCTACAGCGCGGACCTCCTTTGCCGGGACTACGTCTATTGACGTCGTCCTGTGCGCGAGCGGCCTGCGCGCCCCCTGAGGGGCACGCGCGGCGCGCTCTGTGATCGGCGAGTCTATGAGACTCGCCTGATCACTGATCCAAGCAAGGGGTCGATCCTGACCCCTTATCACGTGATCAGCTGTCAGCCAATGACAGCTGATCATGTGATGCAACAGAGCCGGTAATCGGCTATTATTCCTCCTCGCGCTGACAGCACAAGGAGAAAAAAAAAGAGCCGATCACCGGCGCCCGTGATCGGGACATCAGTCCCGATCATGGCCAGCCCTGCCAGTGCCCACCTGCCCCCTGCCAGTGCCACCTTAATAAAATATAAGTGCCCCCCGTCAGTGCCACCCAGCAGTGCCCACAGTGCCACCCAGCAGTGCCCACAGTGCCACCGAGCAGTGCCACCCACAGTGCCACCCACAGTGCCCACAATCTGCCTCAACAATGGTGCTGCACCCCAGTGCCACATATCCGTGCCCATCAGTGTCATCTACCAGTGCCCATCAGTGCCCAGCAGTGCCGCCCATCAGTGCCCAGCAGTGCCACCTATCAGAGCCACCTATCAGTGCCCATCAGTCCCATCTATCAGTGGTACCTATCAGTGCCCCTTAGTGCCACCCATCCGTGCCACCCATCCGTGCCACCCATCCGTGCCCATCTTTGCCCATCAGTGCCGCCTTATCTGTGCCCATCAGTACTGCCTTATCTGTGCCTATCGGTGCCACCTTATCTGTGCCTATTAGTGCCGCCTTAACTATGCCTATCAGTGCCCGCCAGTGCAGCCTATCAGTGCCCACCAATGCAGCCTATCAGTGCCCACCAGTGCAGCCTATCAGTGCCGCCTCATCAGCGCACTTCAATGAAGGAGAAAAATTACCTGTTTGCAAAATTTTATAACAAACTATTAAACATGATTTTTTATTTTTATTTTTTTTGCATCTTTTTTTGTTTGTTTAGCAAAAAATAAAACTCTGAGCTGTAATTAAATACCACCAAAAGAAAGCTCTATTTGTGGGAAAAAAATGATAAAAATTGCATTTGGGTACAGTGTTGTATGCCCGCGCAATTGTCATTCAAAGTGCATCAGCCCTGAAAGCTGAAAATTGGTCTGGGACTGAGGGGGGTTTAAGTGCCCAGTAAGCAAGTGGTTAAATGAAGCACACAGCAAGTAAAAAAGTTGGTCAAGCGACTAGAAAGTTATATTTATTCATATTTCATAATCCATAATCCACCATAAAACATTTTGGGCATCAAGCCTCTAAAAAAAACATTTTGGGCATCAAACCTCTATAAGGTGGATCTTGGATAAGCATACAATATATAAAAATATATCACAATCCGATAGGCCTTAACATTTGAAAAAAAAACAGCAATGACAATTAATGCATATAGTACACAGGGTCATAATAAATTATATTGAATAGAAATAAAATAAAATGATATCTTATTGTTCCATGATTAAAGTAGAAAAAAATTTGATAAAGGCTCGACGCGTTTCGCGGCAGGACAACCGCTCATCAGGAGCAAAATCATGGAGTAAATCTAAAATAAAAAATAAAAATAAAAAATAAACAATAAATAATAATAAAAAAAATAACAATATTATTTATTGTTTATTTTTTATTTTTATTTTTTTATAAAATATTAAAAATATTTCTATTAATATAATGCCAGCAACCCAATTTAAATTTCCATAGAGGTTATACCCTCATTGCTTTTTGGGTGTTTTTTTGTTTATATTTTATAGTTCTTACTTTTTTCTTTTTTCGAACACCAATGTCTTTTTTTCACGTACTACTTAGTCTAACACTACATGTTATCTAACAATGAAAACAATACAACACCCAAAAGAGGGTTGGGGGTCGCCGCTCTCCTCCTGAGCGCAGTGTGTTCCCAGTTGGGATGCCTGGGCAGGGGAGTGGTGTTCCTCACTCTTGATCTAACAAGATATACTTTATATATCAATTTTTTTTACCTCGGTTTACATGTATATTGTATACAGACTTTTTTACAGAATAATCCTCAAGACTGTGTAATAAGCTGAAGAAGTGCATGTCTGAGTGACTATTTTTCTACATGTCTTTTCACTTATGTTCTGTGAAATATTCAATAAAAAAAAAAATATTGATTTAAAAAAAAGGAGGGGAAAAGATTCTGAATCATTTATATAGATGTGCCTAAAACAGATACCAAGGTTTTCAAGATTATTACAAGTGTAAGGCAAGATAGCCAATTGCTCTGTCCAAAATGGACCATGTACAGTGCTGTAAATAAATAAAATCTATACAAAGAGGGAGAAGAAGAGGGTCACTGGTGAGCTCTATGCGTTTTGCATTCCAAGCCGCTTCATCAGGAGCAGTACATGTCAGAATCTATATTTCAATCTATAAAACAGTAAGCGTATACAATAACAGAGCATAATAATGTAGATACAAATACATATCACATTTTTTCTTTACCACTTCATTTTCTTACCCAGGATGCATGTGACTATCCAGGCATAGCCATCAGCCCAACCCCCCCCCCCCCCCAGAGGTAGATAAACACCTCTGGAACCATGCGCCATTCCCAAAGCAGGCCCATTGGAGCATACTAGGACAGACTGGGCCATCACCTCATCAACCTAAAACATTCCAGCATACCCTATATGGTGGTATAAATATACAGTATCCAGCAAAATACATCCCTAATTATAACACAAATTCTTTGTTATACCACTTACACTCAATCTCTGCAATCAATAATTACTAACAATGCATACATCAAATACACTAGTAGTATCCTCTTAAAACTATCCAAATCCCATTGCTGATTGTTTGCTAACCAAAGACATGGTCTATAATACATTGCAAGCAATATAATATCTGTCTACAATGCACAATAGGAAGGCCTATGGTTGTAACTCAAAAACACCAGGAGTCCAGCAATACAATAATAGCTTAACCCCTAAATCTAATATATAAAATTTATGATAATCATCAAACCCCAGAGCCAGGTACTAAGATATACATACAATATTGAACAAAGTATACATACCAGATAAAACAGACTGTTAAAGAGGAAGTAAACCCTGATGGGTTTACTTCCTCTTTCATTCCCTGCAAAGGTAAAGCATAATGGACTACTATGCATCGCATCGCATCGCATCGCATAGTAGTCCATTATGTGTCACTTACCTGACACAGGAGCCAGCGAAGTCACCACTGTCCCCTGTAGTCCGGCACATCCATCTTCTCGGTGGGTCTCGCTGCCCCACTGCTGTCATTCGGTGAAGCCGCGATGACGTCACTCCCGCGCATGCACACGGGAGCCGCCACTCGCGGCATATCGCTGTCTGCGCGCCGCTGTCTACAGTGCCTGTGTTTCGCCAAATATCTCCTAAACCGTGTAGGTTTAGGAGATATTTCTTGGACCTACAGGTAAGCCTTAATCTAGGCTTACCTGTAGGTCAAAGTTGGTTGTAAGGGTTTACAACCACTTTAAACCCTAACAGACTGTTAAACCCTATCATATCAGGAAGATGTTTAAACACCACACCCATCAAGGACATGCAACATTGTCAGAGGAAAAGGAAATGAAGCCCAAGGCAATGATGTAATTTCCTGCGCAGGCAATAAGACACATATGCTGGAACACACCACCCAAATGCCGGTTGACCAAACAGAGGAGCGGATCAATGAACCAGCACAGGTGTCTGAGAAAAGGGAAGGATGGGACAGATCCCACCACCCACCTTCCTCAAGATGGGGGAAACCTACCTCCTGGGTGCCTGAATGGCTCACCAAGCAAACTGAGAAGGGTTTTAGCCATTCCACCCTCTATTCCTTTATGGGGCCTAACAACATGAACACAAACAAAAAAGTCAAGCGTACTTCATAATTACAGTATCTCACAAAAGTGAGTACACTCCTCACATTTTTGTAAATAATTTATTGTATCTTTTTCATGTGACAACACTGCCGAAATAACACTTTGCTACAATGTAGAGTAGTGAGTGTACAGCTTGTATAACAGTGTAAATTTGCTTTCCCCTCAAAATAAGTCAACACACAGCCATTAATGTCTAAACCACTGACAACAAAAGTGAGTAAAGTGAAAATGTCCAAACTGGGCCCAAAGTGTCCATATTTTGTGCCATTATTTTCCAGCACTGCCTTAACCCTCTTGGGCATGGAGTTCACCAGAGCTTTACAGGTTACCACTGGAGTCCTCTTCCCCTCCTGCATGACGAAATCACGGAGTTGGTGGATGTTAGAGACCTTGCGCTCCTCCACCTTCCTTTTAAGATGCTCAATAGGGTTTAGGTCTGGAGACATGCTTTGCCAGTCCATCACCTTTACCCTCAGCTTCTTATCAAGGCAGTGGTCATCTTGGAGATGTGTTTGGGGTCGTTATCATGTTGGAATAATGCCCTGCAGCCCAGGCTCCGAAGGGAGAGAATCATGCTCTGCTTCAGTATGTCACAGTACATGTTGGCATTCATGGTTCACTCAATGAACTGTAGCCCCCCAGTGCCAACAACACTCATGCAGCCCCAGAACATGACACTCCCACCACTATGCTTGACTGTAGGCAAGACACACTTGTCTTTGTACTCCTCACCTGGTTGCCGCCACACATGCTTGACACCATCTGAACCAAATAAGTTTATCTTGGTCTCATCAGACCACAGGACATGGTTCCAGTAATCCATGTCCTTAGTCATGCCACTTTCTTGTGCATTTTTTTTAGAAGAGGTTTCCTTCTGGGACAACAGCCATGTGGACCAAGTGTATGCAGTGTGCGGCATATGGTCTGAGCACTGACAGGCTAACCCCCCACCCCTTCAACCTTTGCAGCAATGCTGGCAGCACTCATACCTCTATTTCCCAAAGACAACCTCTGAATATGACGCTGAGCGCATGCACTTCTTTGGTTGACCATGGCTAGGGTTGTTCTGAGTGCAACCTGTCCTGTTAAACCATTGTATGGTTTTGGCGATAGTGCTGCATCTCAATTTCAGGGTCTTGGCAAACTTGTAATGGATGTGATCATGAGTGTTATAAGTGAAATGCCTATTTCTGGTACTCTTATAGATATAAGTGCTTATCTTTCACTATCAACCTTAATCATACTCATTTAATCATAATTAAGATGTCTGCCAGCTTCTCCCTTCATGTGGAACGAAACTCCAAGGGTTAAAAAGAGCAACGTCAAAAAGAAGATTGCGCCTGGTTTCAGAACCATGAGACTACACCCAAGAGGAAGAAGGGGCTGAAAGCAAGACCCTATATAGTTACAATAGTCTTCTTTTCCCTTTTTAAGACATAACCCAGCTAAAAAGCTTATACTCCGTCACAATAATGAATATGTATAGTTTGTGGTTTGTACACGCTGAGACCTTGTAACAATAACGAGTCACACAACACCAGGGAGTGAAAATGGCTAATTGGGTCCAACTTTTTGTTGCCAGCGGTTTAGACATTAATGGCTGTGTGTTGAGTTATTTTGAGTGGACAGCAAATGTACACCGTTATACAAGCTGTACGCTCACTACTTTACATTGTAGCAAAGTGTCATTTCTTCAGTGTTGTCACACGACAACATGTGAGATACTGTACACATATGAACTGTGAGATTTGTATATTATTTATTAATTACCAGTTGTAATTATTTGAACACAACTTAGTCATGTTGGACATGGTGGCTCCAACCCCTGCCCATTTCATTGATCCCATCTATCCTTTCTTTATACCCCTCTTTTTCATTCTCTTCCTTTTCTCATTTCCTTAAATAGCTTAAGAATCCTTTAGAGTAGACAAACACATGTTATTCGTGAAAATCCAAGAATAAGATCATGGTGCGTAGCCCTGAAAGAATAACTTTTCGTTCATATATACCGTATAATGTACTGACATATCTTTACCTGTCCTGGCTAATATACAGCCTTGCTTACACATTTCTTTACTAGTCTGTAACAGCACACAGTCCTCATGTAAGTTTTTCATTCCTAGCTCTGTCATAATTGTTGTTTGCTTGCTATTTAAACGATTAAACAAAAATTAATGAGTTTTACTTCAACCTCTTCATCCTGCAAAAGGATGGAGAGAGGACTTTGTGTCAGTTAGGCTCTTCTCATTGGGATGGATTAGAAGGTGCGTGGGCAGAACAAAGTCTAGACATTGCCTCCCTAAAACACAGTTGAGCTTCTGAATAATAACTCTGTGTTCAGTGTGTAGGCTGCCTGTGAGCGTAGTCTCCCTGTGTACGCTGATAATCTGTATTATCCATCTCCTCTTCTCTTATTCATCCCCATCTGTGATTGTCTCGTACAGGATGTGTTCCACATTGTGCATCATCAGGCACAGTTCTCAACCGTCTCTCTTTTCAAGCAAAATTCTCTCTGTCCCCCACAACTGTTTCCATTGTCAGTCCGTTGTTTAAATCTGTAGAGAAAAATATACTCTTTACCTATGAAAAGTGATCGTTCTTCTCTTCATGCCAGACTCCACCCTGCAAATAATCATCATTTACAATAAATGAATAAATTACTATTGCCAGTAAACCAAAAGTGCCTGAAATGACCCACATTTCTAAATGATCTTAACTCTTGAATGATCTGAATTCCTAAATGCCCCTGGATTCCTAAATTGCCAGGATTTCCGAATTATTTGGGTTCCTGTATGGCCTGGATTCTCCAATTGCCTACATTCCATTCTGGATTTCTGTGTGGCCTCTGGCCTGGATTCCTGAATTTCCTGGATTATTGCATGACCTAAATTTCCTGTTTGGTATGTATTCTTGAATGACTTGAATTCCTGGATTTCATGTATGGTTCAGATTAGGCTTGTGCAATTAGTTTCGGACAAATTTTGCATCTTTTGCATCCGAATGTCCGAATAAAAAAATAACGAATTACAACGAATACGAAAGAAATAGAACGAATGAATTCGAATGAATTTGATATGATTCAGTAATTCTTTAAAGATCTAATGAAACAAAAGGTCAGCTCAAAGTAAATCTTATAGTCCAATCAGCTAATTAATTTTGTGCCGGAGGATAGATTACTGGCAAAGTGCATTCCTGAGAACTGAGTGAGAAGGGTGTTGTATTGTATTTGAGCCGAGGAGAAGAGACGTTGTCGTTGTGTGTGTTAAAAGATTCAATAAACAAACAACTTTCCAAACTACGAATCATTATCACAAATGTCTATACATACATAAATAGCGTATTCAACGAATACGAACGAATGAATTAGAGCCGGTTCACACAGCGGGCGATGCGAGGCGACACGACTCGCCTCGCCTCGCCTCGCTCTCGCAAGACGCCCCCGTTCTGTACAATGGAACCGTTCTGAGAGGAGCGACTCGAGTCGCTCCGACTCAGAAAAAAGGTTCCTGTACTACTTTTGGGCGACCTCGGGGCGACTTGCATTGACTTCTATACAGAAGTCATTTGCAAGTCGCCGCCGAGGCCGCTGCAGGTCGCGGCGAGGCAAGTCGGAGTTGCCTCGCCTCGCCTGCAGTGTGAACCGGCCCTTAGACACTCTACGAATAATAATGAATTATCCAAAAACGTATTAACCTAACATAATGAATATAACAGAACGGAATTATTTATTTTACAAATGACAACAAACTGAAACTAAACAAAATTTCCCGTGGTGCACAAGTCTAGTTCAGATCCCTTAATGGCTTGTAATCCTGAATTTCCTGGATTCATCTATAAACTATGTTCTTCAATGGCCTTGATTTCTGTCTGGCGGAATTTCCTGACTTCTCAAATGGCCTGCATTCCTGCATGGCATGGGTTCCTGAATGTCCAGGATTCTTGCATGGCCTGAATTCCTGTATAGCCTGTATTTCTGAATAGCTTAAATTTATTAAACTCCTGGATTCCTGAATTTCCTGTGTTCTTCTATGGCCAGGATTCTTGAATTACCAAGATACCTGAATGGCCAGATTTCAGGATTATTACCTCTATAAGAGGTATGTCTGGTTCCGCTCCGCTTCCCCAGCAATTTGTGGGTGATCCAGTTCAATGCAGGGGGTTTCTCAATCAGGTTGAGATATACTTCGAGGTAATGCCTTTTGGCCTTTGTAACGCCCCGGCAGTTTTCCAGGAATTTATTAACGATTTCTTCTGAGATTTGTTGCTGTTATGCGTGGTGGTTTATCTCAATGACATCCTCATATTTTCCAAATCCCTGGAGAGCCACCACACAGATGTCTGTCGTGTGCTTCAGAAACTAAGAGAGAACAATCTCTATTGTAAACTGGAGAAGTGCGAGTTCCATCGTGAACAGGTTGCATTCCTGGGCTATGTCATTTCCACTGCTGGTTTTTCGATTGACCTAGAGAAACTTTTGGCAGTCCTACAGTGGCCTCGACCCGTGGGTTTACGTCCTCTGCAGCGTTTCCTGGGCTTTGCCAACTACTATTGGAAGTTTATTCGTAACTTCTCGTCTCTGGTCAAGTCCCTGACTGATATGACCAGAAAGGACGGTAATCCACAGAGTTGGTCTCTGGAGTCCATTAAGGCCTTTGAGACTCTCAAGGCTGCCTTTGTTTCTGCTCTTGGGTTGGCACATCCTGATCCTACGTTGCCTTTTATCCTAGAAGTTGATGCTTTTGAGACTGGAGTTGGTGACCTTCTGTCTCAACGTCCTAACTCTGAGAGCGCTATGCATCTGTGTGGCTACCTTTCCAAGAAATTGCCACCTGCTGAGTGCAATTATGAGATTGATGAGCTCTTTTAGCCCTGAAAGAATGGAGACATCTCCTTGAAGGTACCACTGTTCCTGTTCTTATTCTTACTGACCATAAGAATCTTACATTCTTGTCTGAGGCTAAGCGACTCTCTCCCAGAAGGGTGCGATGGGCTCTTTACTTGTCGAGTTTTAATTATATTGTCTCATTCTTACCCGGTACTAAGAATGTAAGGGCTGATGCCTTGTCACGACAATTTTCCTCCACTTCCAAGTCGGAGTCGGTTCCGGTTCCTATGATTCCTCCTGCTCGTATCTTAGCTATGGTTTGCACCAGTCTTACTTCTCCTTTGGGTGACAAAATTCTTGCTGCTCAGGTCCATGCTCCTCCTGATAAACCTTGCGACCGCTGCTTTGTCCCAGAGAGTCTCCGTACTGCTGTGCTCCAGACTTACCATTCTCCCAAGGCAGTTGGCCATCCTGGGAAGAATCAACTCATTTGGGCCATTTCCCAACAATTTCCCTCCGGCTTTCACACTGGAGTGAAAGGAGACGCTTTTTTCAGGCGCTATACAGGCGCTATTTTTAGCGCTGTAGCGCCTGAAAAAGCCCCAGTGTGAAAGGGGCCTTAATGTATAAATAGTTGATATAGTTGATAGATTTGAACATATATTTCCTAGTACTTTCAATAAAATAGATTTTGAAACAATAAGAAAAGATGCCATAAATCAAAGACTAATCTCCCTCATTGTCTATATTCATAAAAGGAAAGGACTGGTAAATATGACTTATATTTAAAATGTATATTATTTTTTTTCACACAAATAGACCTTTTTTTTGGTTGTAAATAATGTTCTTTAGCAAGGAACATACATTCTACATTAATAATTATGCCACCAAAATTCGTTTTTGCTCTAAATCCAGCAAAAAGAAACATGAACACTGCCGGAAGCTGCCATTTTTCTGAAGCCCAAAGCCCCAGCTGTAAATTATAAAGCAGGACTAAACCCATCGATTTACCAGTTTAAAAAAACAGTTTGATTTGATTGATGGTTTGACAGTTTGGTGATGGGCACAAATGGCTGATCACATGTGCAGCATCATGGCAGTTGCAGTTCAAACGGAAACAGCTTCCTTGGCTATATAGGATAGGAGGGTTTAATTCCACTTTAATGCTGTCAGCAGATCGGCCTCTACAAACACAGCAGTGCCTAAAAATGGTGAGCAACTGAGCATGTGCAGAACAGGGGGAGACCGTGTATTACTGGACTTTAAATCATATAGGGACTTTTTTTTAAATTGTTTTGCATAGCTAAAAAGGGCCAACCTTCTATAAATTGTTGGAATCAGCAGAAGAAAGAGGTAAATTAAAATATAGATGCCAATGGGAACAAGAATTAGGAGTAGATGAAAATATAATAGATTGGGAGAAGGGCTGGAGAAATATGTGCTCATGCTCGAAGTCTCTAACCATAAGCCCTTGTACACACGGTTGGAGTTTCCGACAACCAAATCCGTCGGAGTAATTCCGACAGATTAATTCCGGAAGAGGTCCGGAAGTGATGTTGCATACACACGGTCGGACTAAATTGTCGGAAAATTGTACATAACGTGATGACGTTATTTCGTTACGATGGGACCAGAGGCGTAACTAGAAACCTCAGGGCCCCGATGCAAGAAATCAGGAAGGGCCCCCCCCCCCCCCGAAAAGCATGATTTTGATACTATATTTTTTTTCCACTGTAGAACAAAGTAAAACATTTCTGTGCAGCCTGTGTCCCGAGTGAAACCTGTGTCACCAGTGCAGTGGTGGTACTGGAGGGGGGTGGCGGTGGTACTGGAGGGGGATGGTGGTCCTGGAGGTGGGTGGCGGTGGTGGTACTGGAGGGGGGTAGGGGTGGTACCGGAGGGGGGTGGTGGTCCTGGAGAGGGGTGGCAGTGGTACTGGAGGTGGTGGCGGTGGTACTGGAGGTGGGTGGTGGTGGTGGTACTGGAGGGGGGCTGGTGGTGGCACTGGAGGTGGGTGGCGGTGGTGGTACTGGAGGGGGATAGTGGTCCTGGAGAGGGGTGGCGGTGGTACTGGAGGGGGATGGTGGTCCTGGAGAGGGGTGGCGGTGGTACTGGAGGTGGGTGGCGGTCCTGGAGAGGGGTGGCGGTGGTACTGGAGGTGGGTGGCCGTACTGGAGGAGGGTGGCGATGGTACTGGAGAGGCATGGTAGTCCTGGAGAGGAGTGGCGGTGGTACTGGAGGTGGGTGGCATGGTGGTAGTACTGGAGAGGGGGTGGCGGTGGTACTGGAGGTGGGTGGTGGTGGTACTGGAGGTGGGTGGCGGTGGTGGTACTGAAGGGGGGTGGCGGTGATACCGGAGGTGGGTGGCGGTGGTACTGGAGGGTGCGTGGTGGTACTGGAGGAGGGTGGCGATGGTACTGGAGAGGCATGGTGGTCCTGGAGAGGGGTGGCGGTAGTACTGGAGGTGGGTGGCATGGTGGTGGTACTGGAGAGGGGGTGGCGGTGGTACTGGAGGTGGGTAGTGGTGGTACTGGAGGTGGGTGGCGGTGGTGGTACTGAAGGGGGGTGGCGGTCCTGGAAAGGGGTGGCGGTGGTACTGGAGGAGGGTGGCGATGGTACTGGAGAGGCATGGTGGTCCTGGAGAGGGGTGGCGGTGGTACTGGAGGTGGGTGGCATGGTGGTGGTACTGGAGAGGGGGTGGCGGTGGTCCTGGAGGTGGGTGGTAGTGGTACTGAAGGTGGGGGGCACGGTGGTGGTACTGAAGAGGGGTGGTGGTGGTCCTGGAGGTGGGTGGTGGTGGTACTAAAGGTGGGTGGCACGGTGGTGGTACTGGAGGAGGGGTGGCGGTGGTACTGGACATCAGGGTTCACAGAGGGCCCCCTTCAGGATCCCCAGATACCCCCCCTTACATCAGGGTCCCCAGAGAGCCCCCCTTACTTTAGGGTCCCTAGACAGTCACCCTCCCTTAAAGAGGTTTCTCTGTACCTTGCTGGACTCCGATGTGCACCTTGGCCCCCAGCAGATCTCTGTAACACCCCCCACCTGGGGGGAGGCAACGATCAGCAGCTCTATGGATGTTGATGGGCGGCGGGATCTTCCTGAGTCTCTGCACACACTGGAGAGGGGTCAGCATGGCTGTGAGTGGAGAGCGTGTCTGTCATTTAAATGCAGCGCAGAGCCAGAGACACAGGGAGTGAAGTTTAATTTTCCCTCGTTCTGTCTCTCACAGTGGCACAGCTGATCTGCTCCCCCTTCGGCCCCCCCTCCCCTCCTCTCTCCTCTCCCCCTTCGGCCCCCCCTCCCCTCCTCTCTCCTCTCTCCTCTCCCCTCCTCTCTCCTCTCCCCCTTCGGCCCCCCCTCCCCTCCTCTCTCCTCTCCTGTGTTCTCTGCGGGCATTCAGGTGCGAAGCTAACAAGCTCACATTTCCCGCGGAGAACACAGGAGAGGAGAGGAGGGGAGGGGGGGCCGAAGGGGGAGCAGATCAGCTGTGCCACTGTGAGAGACAGAACGAGGGAAAATTAAACTTCACTCCCTGTGTCTCTGGCTCTGCGCTGCATTTAAATGACAGACACGCTCTCCACTCACAGCCCCGTGGATAGCAACCACGCCGGGCCCCCCCCACAGTGATGGAATTCCAGGGCCCAGTCGCAACTGCGACTGTTGCGACCCTGATAATTCCGCCACTGGATGGGACTACGTTCAGGCTAGTAGCCAATAGCTTTGGTCTAGGAATTTGATCTGAGCATGCGTGGCACTTTGTCCATCGGAGTAAGCTACACATGATCGGAGTATGTCCAATCAGAGCATTTTGTCGGAAAATTTTACCGGCAAGTTGGAAAAGTTGGTCCGTCGGATATTCCGACGGAAACAGTCCGATGGAGATCACACACAGTCGGAATATCGGACAAAACAGTCCGATAGGACACATTCCTTCGGAATCTCCGACCGTGTGTACAAGGGCTTAGAGAAACGGCCATTCAACTAACCACTAGATGGTATTATACTCCAGTGCGTCTACAAAAAAGTTTTTCTCAAGCTTCCCAAAGATGCTTTAGGGGCTGCCCCTCCCCAGGATCTTTTAGACATATATTTTGGGAGTGTGAGAAAATTCAACCAATCTGGCAGAAATTATTTAAGCTGATCAATGAACTAGCAGGATATGCTATAACATTAGACGCTAACCATTGCCTATTATTCCAATCCCCTCCAGATACCTCTAATGCACTAAGGAGGTTGATCCATTCCATCTGCATTGCTATGCATTGGTCTATAGCGCTAAATTGGAAATCACCATCGATCCCATTGGCCCAGATTATGTCGCATATAGACCAAATGATGCTCTCGGAAAAAATCCACCACACCCTACATGACACTATGTCTGTATTTGAAACAAAATGGAATCCATGGTCTCTGTTTAGACTTCGGAACTGACCATGCTGGTTTTTCTTTTTCTTGTTTTTTTTTGGTTTTGGTTTTGCCTTTTTATGGTATTGACCAAACATTGGAATGTACATTTACTACAAAGGTTCCATCCACTGGATATGACACATAAAAAAAGATAATGCATAAACTGTTCACTTATGAGAAATGTAATGACCTATTGATGAACACACTAGGCTACTTCTTTTATATGGATGGCCTTTGACATTCTTACTGTACGTTATCTTTATTTTTTCAATAAAGACTTTGAAAACAAAGTTCCACTTTAAGATAAGAGAGTTGAGTGTCAACTGCTGGGAGGTTCAGTTTTTAAGAATAGAAATTAATAATTACTATCAAAAGAATAATCCACATTTGCTATTTTTGCCAACACAAACAAATAGAACTTGTGTGTCTTCATTCCGCCTCTTCATTATGTGTAGACTTAAAGGGGTTGTAAAGGTTAGTTTTTTATTTTCTAAATAGGTTCCTTTAAGCTAGTGCATTCTCGGTTCACTTACCTTTTCCTTCGATTTCCCTTCTAAATGTTTTTTTTCTTTGTTTTCTTTGTCTGAATTTCTCACTTCCTGTTCCTCCTCAGTAAGCTGTTCAGTAAGCTGTTCTGGCTGACTAACCACCGCTCGGATGATGGTGAGAAGTTTACTGAGGAGAAACAGGAAGTGAGATATTCAGACAAAGAAAAGAAACATTTAGAAGGGAAATCGAAGGAAAAGTTAAGTGAACCAACAATGCACTAGCTTAAAGGAACCTATGTAGAAAATAAAAAATGAACCTTTACAACCCCATTAAGTTGTCCTGAACAAGGTAAAAAAAAAAAACTTTCCTACTTTAAGTAAACTGAGCTACTTGCATGACATTTGTTGGGGGTGGGGTGGCATGAATACATCATTTTTGAGGGTTTCATGTTCTTAATTTCACATTTGATCCTCTCTCACTGGAAGACGGGGAGGTGAAGGTCTAAATTATGTAATTTTAACAACCAAAAAACATTTTCTACTTTTCCTTCACAAAGGATTGCTTTTGTTACAAGGCTTGTGTGGAGCATAGCAATTTCCTAGTCTATAGCGGCACTGAGGTATAACAACCTGCAGGAGGGACACTAAAGATTCCATCAAGGTACATGTTGTCTGAATTAAAACTTCCAAACTGTTCTGTGAAATTGTTATTGCATTTACATAATCCTTACTGGAGATTGTTTAATGCCTAACTACTCAACAGAGCTCTGCAATAACCCATTGTATTATAGTAATACAGAGGCTTCCTTACAAAGGTTCTAACATTCGCATGCAGGACACATTTTGCTACTTTTGGAGAATGAGCTTTGGAAATTGTAAAACTCAGTGTAGCACTAACCCCCGAAGGAGCTGCTGGTTTGATTGGGCTTACCGTTACCTTCTTCACCTCGATTTGTGTCTAGGGGTTCCCGTGGTAGATGGACCAGAAACTTTAGAGACTGACGACAGATCCAGAGGGTTAGGAGGACAAGTTCAGGTACTCTTATGCTGCGTGCACACGATCAAACTATCCGGCGGAAAAGTCCGGCGGACCAGAGTCTGACGGACAATCCACCGTGTGTGTGCTCCGCGGACTTTTTTTACCCAAAAGTCCGGCGGACTTAGAAAGTAGTTTTGACTCAAAAACTGTCAGACTTTTGAAATAGACGGACTTTCCGGCGCATGGAGGAAAGTCCATTCATTTTGAATGCGGCTCCAGGTAATCGGGACTAGCAAAGGAAGTCAATGTCGCTGCCTATGGTGGCGAGATTGACACGTCGCTGGCCCCATCATCTGGTATGGACTTAAAGGGGAAGCCCTATGCCGAAAAAATGGCGTGGGGGTCCCCCCTAGGTCTATATCAGACCCTTATCCGAGCACGCTACCCGGCCGGTCAGGAAAGGGGGTGGGGACGAGCAAGTGCCCCCCCTCCTGAGCCGTACCAGGCCGCGTACCCTCAACATGGGGGGGTGCTTTGGGGAAGGTTGGGCCCTGTGGCCCCTCCACCCCAAAGCACCTTGTCCCCATGTTGATGAGGACAAGGGCCTCTTCCCGACAACCCTGGCCGTTGGTTGTCGGGGTCTGCGGGTGGGGGGCTTATCGGAATCCAGGAGCCGCCTTTAATAAGGGGGCCCCCAGATACCAGCCCCCCACTCTATGTGAATGAGTATGGGGTACAATGTACCCCTACCCATTCACCTGTGAAAAAAAGTGTAAAAATAAAACACAACACATGTTTTTAAAATGATTTATTGCACAGCTCCGGTGGTCTTCTTCCGTCTTGGGGGGTCTTCTCGCCGCACTCCTCCGCTATCTTCTGCTCTTTTACTAGCTCTTTCACTAGCAGAGAAGCCTGGCTTTCTTCTTCGTCGCCGCCGCTGTCCGGGGGTCTTCTTCCGACTTAGCGGGTCTTGTCCCCCTATTTGGGGGTCTTGTCCCCCTCTTCAGTTCTTCTTGCCGGGCCTCCACACCTTCTTCCAGCTCTTTTACAAGCGGTGGCCCAGTCTTCTACCGCCGCCGCCACCTTCTCTTCTTCTTGTTCTTCTTAGTCTTCTTCCTTGAGATGTTGACTCGACGCTCTCTCTGGCTGCAATAACAGGGATGCGGTGTGCGGCGACTTATATAGGGACATCGTCGGGTGATGTCCCCGCCCCTTATGATGTCACAGTCCCAGAGGAGGCGTATTATATATATGGTTCACACAAGGGAACAAGACACTACAAGAGGAGAGGCAAAACAAATGTCTAAGGTGTGGTCAAACTAACCAGCGAAGGCTATATTGCAATTGCTAAGGACTACAACTCTAGTGTCAATATGAATATAGCGGCCAGCTAGTCAGGAATTTGAGATGACTTTGCATAGGTGATGGAGGACCTTAGTAGTGAAGGAGCTTGCGTGGTTATGCCCCTTCCCAATCTGGGTTCAACTCGCAGCACAGGGCAACCTGGGACCCAGGCTGTATATCACGGAAGATAAAGTGGGGACTCAAGGGAGAATAAGCATGGGTTATGTACAGAGCTTCATGAGAATCAAGTTTAATGCCAAGTACAGTCAAAACGTTCAGATCAGTGCCACTGGGATGAGGTTTAAAATACTACAGAAGAGAGAAGTGAATTGATAAATGGTTATCCATACTGTACAGTGTATGAAGCTAGAGAACTGTGCCATGACTTACAAGAAGGTACTCAATGTCTGTGAGGAGAAGTGCCGCTTCTATGGAGAGTGCCGCCTCAATGCCATACCTGCGCATGCCTCTGTCATCCTTCAAGCGAGCACTCCTCTCTATCCTCATATGGGCACTGCCCCTGCACTGACACTTGAGCAGCCAGAACAATGACACACCGACACTTTGATGGCAAAACACAAGAACACACTGACAGCTAAGGACAACAAGATACTAGCACATTGTCTAAACGGCATACTGACACTTTGGATCTAAGAACAATGACACACTGACGCATGGTGTCCAGAACAACGCAACACTAATGCCACGTACAGACGATCGGACATTCTGACAACAAAATCCTGGATTTATTTCTGACGGATGTTGGCTCAAACTTGTCTTGCATACACACGGTCGCACAAATGTTGTCGGAAATGCTGAACATCAAGAACGCGGTGACATACAGCACGTACGACGAGCTGAGAAAAGAAGTTCAATAGCCAGTGCGGCTCTTCTGCTTGATTCTGAGTATGCGTGGAATTGTGTGCGTCTGAATTGTGTACACACAATCGAAATTTACGACAAAAAATGTCCGTTGGAGCCTACACACGGTTGGAATTTCCGACAACAAGCTCACATCGAACATTTGTTGTCGGAAATTCTGACCTTGTGTACGTGGCATATCACTTGGGGATCCCAGAACTATGACTCAATGATAATGGGGGGGCCCAAGAACCATGACATACTGAAATTTTGGGGTCCTAAAACAATGATACACTGACACTAGGGTGGCCAGAACAATTTCACACTATTACTGGGGTGTCCCAGGAACACATGAACACTTGAGGTCCAGAATGGTGACACACTCGGACCTTATGATTTTTGACAAACTGACACTTTGTGGTCCCAGAACGATGACACGCTGACAGTTAGGGAAACTTGAAGACTGACATATGGTGGTGTAAATAAACAATAATGACCTTACTAATCCTGAGTTCTCTTAATAGTTGGGCAACATCTCCATTTGTTGGAAACAGTTTAACCGGTTCCCGACCAGCGCACGCCGATGTACTTCGTCAGGCATATTGGCGTACAGGTACGTCCAATCTTCAATGCTGCCCTGCCATCACGAGTGCACTGCCGGCCGCGAGCTCACGTGCCGGTCGGGACCCCCATGAGTCCGGTCGCGGGTCCCGCAGACTTGATCACCGCGGGCATACCAGCGATCGTCTCACGGGACGGCTGAATGGAGAAATGCCATTGTAAACAGCATTTCTCCATTCTGCCTAGCAACTAGTGACGCTGATCTCTGCTCCATGTGATTGGAGCAGAGATCAGTGTTTACTAAATGAAAGTCCAACCCCCCCCCCACAGTTAGTAACACACCCCTAGGAACACTTAACCCCTACACTGCCACCCACTGGTTAACCCCTTTACTGCCAGTGTCATTTGCACAGGAATCACTGCATTGATTGCGGTATAAATGACAATGGTCCCAAAAATGTCCGATGTGTCCGCCATAATGTCGCAGTCACAATAAAAATCGCTGATCGCCGCCATTACTAGTAAAAAAAAATAATAAAAATGATTAATAAAAATGCCATAAAACTATCCCTATTTTTTAAACGCTATAACTTTTGCGCAAACCAATCAATAATCGCTTATTGCGATTTTTTTTACCAAAAATATGTATAAGAATACGTTTTGGCCTAAACTGAGGGAAAAAAATGTTTTTTATATATTTTTGGGGGATATTTATTATAACAAAAAGTAAAAAAGAATGCATTTTTATTCAAAATTGTCGCTCTATTTTTGTTTATAGCGCAAAAAATAAAAACCGCAGGGGTGATCAAATACCACCAAAAGAAAGCTCTATTTGTGGGAAAAAAAGGACGTCAATTTTGTTTGGGAGCCATGTCGCACGACCGCACAATTGTCAGTTAAAGCGACGCAGTGCCGAATCGCAAAAAGTGGTCTGGTCTTTGACCAGCAAAATGGTCCGGTCTGTAAGTGGTTAAATGCCATGAATAATGAGGTAGATTCCTTTGGAGCCACAAACCAGTCACATGACTCATTGCACTAATTTTGCAACATCCATTCTCCTCTCATATCATTTTCCATTCAGCAATCGGCTCGATTTTCTGAGTACACTTTAAGACAGCAGAAAGCTCAGTGCAGCTCCCTTAATAGGGCGAAAGAGAAAAGATCATTAATAAATGAGCTGCTTGTTCTAAATAATTCATGCCCATGTTTGATCAGACATGGAAAAGCCAAGAATTCACATCCACTCTTGGGAACTTTTCTTTTATTGCTGATTATTAAACACCATGAAGATTCGTGTAGTTTTGAGAGAAAGAAAATCCATTCAGCACCACTAACTTGTATAATCCATTCCAGACGGATTCAACAAATTGTGTTTCTAGTTCTACTACTGTGGTAAGGGTGGTGCTAGAACCAGGGAACACACTGGCTACATTTTCACAGATTTACATCTACAGTAGTGTCAGTTAGAAGAGAATACTTGCATCTCTGCACAGGCATGTACCGGCCATTGGGACTACAGGGAGTTTCCCGGTGGGCCGATGGCTCGGTGGGCCGCTTTCAGTGACGAAGTAATGGCTGCGCGGTTCGCCCTCAACTTCACGCAGTGATGTGAGAAAGATGAGAAAAATACAGAGGAGAATAAGTGAAATAATAGAGGTTAGTGAGGACGCCATATGTTATGCTACTTTTTTTGCACAATTGCGTATAGTTTTATATACTGTTTTTGTGCTTGTTTGCAAAATTAAAGTGGGCCGGTCTGGATGAAGTCCAGGGCCAAATTTTTGTCCCAGTCCAGCCCTGTCTCTGCAGAGATTAAAGCCATTAATATATGCCTTAAGGCCCATACACACGATCAGACTTTTTGACAACAAACATGCAAATTAGCTTTTTTGGAGCAACATCTGACCGTGTGTACGCTCCATCGGACAAACTTTTTTGGTTTTCATCGGACTTTTGTTGGCTGTGCAAATGGACAAACTTTCTGGCAACAAAAGTTCGATGGAGCAAAGTCTGATCGTGTGTACAGAAAACCATAGGACTTTTGTACAAAGTACAAACACGCATGCTCAGAACCAATGCAAAAGATCAGACAACAATACAGAAGTTGACCAAAGGTGGCGGTAAAGAGCAGAAAAAACACGTGATTTGGTGAAAGTTGGCTGAAAAAGTCCTGCTGTGTGTATGCAATACAAGTTCAGGGCCAACGCCCTTTGTACAAAAATCCAAGGGAAAGTTTGTACAAAGTCCTATCGTGTGTATGTGGCTTTAGCCTTGCTTTCACGTTAGAGATGTGACTTTTTGGCTGCACATTCTTCCATGAAGACAACTTTTAGCCAGACTTCCCCAGACATTAGATGGATGTAACTGGGTCCCCCTGGTTTCTGACTGTTCTGAGCTGATGCACTGCTGGGAATCTTCCAATGTCGAAGGGGAAGTAAGCATGATGTGTTTCCTTTGCCAACCACTGGGTCTGTGGTCTACAACATTGCACGTTTCTTTGCGCTTCTTCAAAAAAGAGCTTGAACAGCACATCTTGAAACCCCAGTCTGCATTAAAACCTTTTTCCTGGGAGAGACCTTGCTGATGCACTATAACTACCTTGTATCTTGTTGCTGTGCTCAGTCTTGCCATGGTGTATGGCCTGTGACATTAAAATGTTTTCCATGACCTAGCCTTAGTATCAGAGTTTCATCCAGTTTTAAGCCTCTTACACAGCTGTTGCTGTTTCAATACATTACTGAGTTTCAACCTACATATGAAATTGATGATCATTAGCACCTGCTTGGTATAATCATACACCCAATTCTAATCCTGCAAAATTCATGACTAGGATTTGATTCTGGTTTGCAGCCAAAAAGTTTTTTGTTTTTAAAAGTCAGCAGCTACAAATACTGCAGCTGCTGACTTTTAAAATAATGACACTTACCTGTCCAGCGCGCCCGCGATGCCGACACCCGAAGCCGATCTCTCGATCATCTCTCGGGTGCTGCCGCCGCCAATCTTCGGTATGGGAATCAGGAAGTGAAGCCTTGCGCCTTCACTTCCCGGTTCCCTACTACGCATGCGCGAGTCATGCTGCGCAATAAGGATGGTCCCCGCTGTCTCTGGGATCCGTGTGTTTCCCAGCAGACAGCGGGGGCTCCGCAGGAAGTGGCGTAAATACCCGCAGAATCTGGGGCTATCTATGCCGGAAGTGGCTGCAAATACCTGTACTATACAGGTATCTGCACCCCCCTCCCCCCTGAAAGGTGCCAATTGTGGCACCGGAGGGGGGAGGGTTCCATAGAGCGGAAGTTCCACTTTAGGGTGGAGCTCCGCTTTAATGTGCAAGTATGCATAGTCTGGGCATAGGTCTACCTTAAATGCTGGTTTGGTAGGTGTTGTTGGTTTCCATTTTGCATAAGAAAAGAAACCCAAAGACTGTCACATTTTTATCCTAATGTGTAATTGGCGCTCTGATTGACTTTTCGATAAAGTTTAGACCTTTATTTATACGGCTACTTTTCCTAAACATTTGTGCAGTAATCGGTCAATTATTTTAAACATAGTGGATTGTTCTGGTCCAATCGAGGACATAAGCAGTTACATACCATCTGTTCCCGGCCCAACAAGTGCCCTGTCCACCAGGGACACCATAAGCAGATGGCATTGAGGTTTTAATCAAGCAAATTGGTATTGTCTCTTAAAACAATGGCGCACCTTCTGCCTTGTAAATCGCACATCTTGGAAGCAGAATCTGGCTGTAGGAGAACTGGCAGGCATGAGCAGTGAGCAGGCACAGATGTAGAGATGTCACAGACGATGCCCTGAATGTCTGTATTATCCATCCAGGCCCCCATCTAGCTCTCACTACTCCCCTATTATGCACACACCATTAGATCCTCACATGCATTCGGACGGACTCACAAAGTCGAGGGCCGTGTGATTCTCGAGTGCCATGCATGACGATCTGTCATTCTGTTTCTGGCAGAGAAGTAATCTGCTCCCCCTTCTAAATTGTTACTGCATGAGACCAATTGTCTGGAAATTCCCTAATAGAATATCTGAAGCAGAAAGCAAATCCAGACAATAAGTAAAGGCAGTCAGTTAACTGCTAAAACCATCCGACATTATAACAATGCTCAAACAGTCCATTGGCTTTAAAGAGAAATAATTTATTATTTTAGGATTCAGGATGGAGAATATGTTTTCAATATTATTATTACCATATTTGCCATAAGGCCTCATGCACACTAGGCATTTTTACAGCTGCTGTTTTGGGCATCGGATGTTTTTTTTTTTATCTGCCTCTAAATTCCCCTGCATGTTTTTTTTGTTCAGTGTTGCAGCTTCGTTTAACATTTTTTATTGAGTTATCAAAGGTATAACAATGACACATATGTGTACGAACATAGCCATTTTAACGAACTTATGCTTCTATGTATCTGTACAGAAAAGCAACTGTGTAACAAGGGTAATACATAACAACGTATTCTTTATCCTAACATGGCATTAAACCCTATGTTGCCTAGGTTGTACATTTTGTAGTGTTTGGCTATCTGTAATGTTCGGTATAGCTTCACTTTGCAGAGGTGGGCTTATATTACATGCAGAGTCTCTATTTCTACCATTCTTTTTAGAGACTAATGCCGCGTACACACGATCAAACAAGCGGTTGGAAAAGTCCGGCAAACTCAAGTCCGCCGGACAATCCCCCCCGTGTGTAGCACCCGGCATACTTTTTTGACCCGAAAGTACGGCGGACTTAGAATGCCGTGTTACACTCCAATCTTCCCGCCGGACTCGCATTTCGGCGGACAATACGGCCGTGTGTGTATGCCAGTCCGCCGTACTTTTGAAATGAGCGGACTTTTCCCGCCCGGAGAAAAGTCCGCTCATTTCGAGCGGGTCTCCAGGTAGGCGGGGCCCGCGAAGGAGACGCCGCCGGCCCCGCCACCTGGTATGGACTTAAAGGGGAACCCCAACGCCGAAAAAAATCGGCGTGGGGTCCCCCCAAAGTCCACAACAGACCCTTGTTCGAGCACGCTACCCCGCCGGCCAGGAAAGGAGGGGCGAGCGAGCGCCCCCCCTCCTGAGCCGTACCAGGCCGCGTGCCCTCAACATGGGGGGTGCCTTGGGGAAGGGGGGGCCACGCGGCTCCCCCACCACAAAGCACCTTGTCCCCATGTTGATGAGGACAAGGGCCTCTTCCAGACAACCCTGTTGGTTGTCCGGGTCTGCGGGTGGGGGGCTTATCGGAATCCGGGAGCCCCCTTTAATAAGGGGGGCCCCTGGATACCGGCCCCCCACCCTATGTGAATGAGTATGGGGTACAATGTACCCCTACCCATTCACCTGTAAAATAAAAGTACAAAAAAAACACAACACACGAGATAAAATACTTTATTGCACAGCTCCGGGGGTCCGCCTACCTGGAGAGGCGCTCGAAATGAGCGGACTTTTCTCCGTGTGTGTGGGCGAGTCCGTTCATTTCAAAAGTAGGGCGGATAGTACGGCGGACTTAGTACACCGTATTAGTCCGCTGAAAAAGTGCCGTGTGTGGGCAAGTAGCCCGTTCGGAGTATGCATTTTCGGTCCTGGTAAATATTCGAGGAAAGTAAGGGATTTCAGGAATTGGGTAGGGATATTTGGAAGAATGTAGAGGAGTGATAGTCTCTTTGTGATATCTACTAGGGGAAAATAAAGAAGGGGGGTCCCTGGATTCTACAGCCCCTCCTCTCTCACTCGCCCACCGCATCCTTGAGTTTGGTCTTAGTCTTAAGTTGTTTATATTCGTCTGTCGTGACGAAGTGTCGCCAACGTGACCATATTAACCCAAATTTGAATAGGGTGTCCCTCGCTTGGTGGATGAGTTCCTCCATGTCTGCAGTTTTCTGTATCTGTGTAAACCAGTTTGCTAAAGATGGTGGTACCAGGGAGCGCCAGTTGGCTGGGATGCACATCTTTGCTGCATTCACCATGTGCATGGCTAGTGAGCGCACATATGTATTTTTTCGATGTCGAGGAGTGATGTAGCAAAAACTGTGTTGGGGTAAATTCCATATTGAAAGTGGTGATTTGGTTTGTGAGTTGGTGTACTTCCTTCCAGAAGGGTTGTATTTTGGAACAATGCCACCAGATATGAAGAAGGGAGCCTGGTTCATCCTCACATCTCCAGCAATGGGAAGGGGGAGATGGGAATATTTTGTGTATTTTAAGGGGTGTCCTATAGCACCTGGAAAATAGTTTGAGTAGTCTTTTCCCAATCATATTCTGAGAGATCTATGGCTAGGTCTTTTTCCCATTGGTGGCTAGCTAAGTTGGATTTTGGGTTATGCTTGTTAAAAAGTAAAGTATATATGAAGGAGATTAGGTGGGCTTGGGGTTCTTGTTTGAGGCACAGTGACTCAAAGGGGGTGATCTGTCGGGACCAGTCAGGTCGAGTATTGGGTTTATCAAGAAAGTGTTGAATCTGTATATATGTCCAGAATGGAAAGGTTTGGTTCTCCGTCCGAGAAGCTAGCTGGGCTTGAGTGAGAAGGTGACCTCTATCATATAGGTGTTCTGCTCAGATAGTGGTTATGTGGTCAGGAGTCTATGAGGAAAGAAGTGTGGTTTCCTGGAGGGAAGTCCAGGTTGTGGCGCAATGGGGTCATTGGGCCTTGGATTGAGGAGATTTCAAGTTTCCGACAGGTTTCTCGAAAGGAGGTTAGAGTCCGTAGTATTAATGGGTGGCTTTTGCAGGACAAGGGGGTGTGTTTCGGTGCTATCCAGGGACTTTGGGACAGAGGGGAGGGGGACATGTCATGTTCTAGTTGAACCCAATCTTTAAATCTCAAATGGATATTCCAGTCTATGATTCTAGAATGTGGCAGGCTTTATAGTATTTCTGGATGTCTGGTAAGCCTATGCCTCCTTTAAGTTTGAGGATTGTTAGTCTGGAGTAGCTGAGTCGTGTAAAATCGGTGCAAGCTTTCTGATACGTGGAAAAGAAGGAGGAAGGAAGTTTTATCGGGATGGTTTGTAATAGGTATAATATTCTCGGTAGGATGTTCATTTTAATAATTGCAGCTTTGCCATACCATGAAAAGAGGCCAGAAGACCAGGATTTCGGGTCACTTGTTATGTTCTTCAGTATCGGTAAGAAATTTTTGGAGTACAGGTCTGAAAGGGATGCAGGTATTTGGATGCCTAGGTAGGGAATCATGTCTTTATTCCATTTAAATGTGAAGTTAGATCGGCATTGCTGGCATGTGTCTAAGGGAAGTCATTCAGAGCTGTAGATTTAGAGAAGTTGATTTGTAGATTGGAAAGATAATTGGAATTGTTAAAGTCTTTGAGTAGGTTTGGGATTGTGGTATGTGGCTCTGTGAGAAAAAGGAGGATGTCATTCGTGAAAGCGGCTAGTTTATAAGTGCGGTCGGCTATAGTGATTCCTCTAATTTCGGGGTTCGCTTTGAGGTGTCTGAGTAGGGGTTCAAGGGTGAGGATGAAGATCAGGGGGGAGAGGGGGCAACCCTGCTGGGTTCCATTTGAGATCGAGAAGGCATTCAATAGATGGCCATTTACACGAACGTGCGCTGTAGGATTTGGGTATAACTATTGAGAAGACCAATGGCCTTAAATGTTTCTGTCATATAGCCCCATGCCACCCTATTGAATGCCTTCTCTGCGTCAAGTGAAAGGAGGAAACCCCGGGTGCCGGGTGTATGGTGTATGTATAACCAATGGTGTATATTAATAGCCTTCAGTGTGTTGTCCCTTGCTTCTCTGCCTGGTACAAAGCCTACTTGATCGAGGGAGATGGGCTGAGGGAGCAAAAGAAGTAGGCGATTCGCTCGGATTTTGGCATACCACTTTAAATCTATGTTTAATAGCGAGATCGGCCTGTAATTGGCGACCAGGGAGGTGTCCTTGCCCGGTTTAGGGATTACTGTAATGTAGGCTGTCAATAGGTCACGAGGGGGTGTCAGTGCGTCAGCGAAAGAGTTGTAGGTGGAGAGGAAGGACAGGATTAGAAGCCCTGCAAAGGTTTTGCAGTAGCCCACCGTTAGCCTGTCTGGTCCCAGGCTGGTTTCATTTGTTTGAGTGCCAGTTTGGCTTCTACATCAGTTAGTGGGTTTCCCCTACATGTTATACTGTGTATTCATGCACACATAGGCTTTTAGCAGCATTTTGTGGCAGGATAGTTTAGTGGAAGAAAAAAAACTCACTGCCAGGGCATTCTAGAGCAGTAACGTTTTGGCAGACAATACATGGATCTTGTGGAGGACCCCACACCGTTTTTATTTTTATTTTATTTTGGCGTGGAGTTTCTCTGGTGTGTATTGAGGGGGGGGGGGGGGTCCTGTCTGTTTTTTTCACAATTTTTTATTGCTGGCAATTGGTTTTTTTTACATTCAGCTGTCAGCGGGGAACCCTGCTGACAGCTGATTACTCATCTGTTGTTAAAGATGTAAGCCCACTCCTCAACAACCAGCTCTTCACTGGTTGTTGAGAATGCCAGCGGCCCCGTGCCTTAACACTACAAAACATAGCTTACACACTGTGCTGAATGTCGGCAAAAAAAAAATGCTAAAACTTTAGCGTTTTTTGTCCAGCGTTTTTTAACCACTTGCTTACTGGGCACTTAAACCCCCCTCCTGCCCAGACCAATTTTCAGCTTTCAGCGCTGATGCACTTTGAATGACAATTGCGCGGTCATACAACACTGTACCCAAATGAAATTTTTATCATTTTTTTCCCACAAATAGAGCTTTCTTTTGGTGGTATTTAATTACAGCTCGGAGTTTTATTTTTTGCTAAACAAACAAAAAAAGATGCAAAAAAAATAAAAATCATGTTTAATAGTTTGTTATAAAATTTTGCAAACAGGTCATTTTTCTCCTTCATTGAAGTGCGCTGATGAGGCGGCACTGGTGGGCACTGATAGGCTGCACTGGTGGGCACTGATAGGCTGCACTGGTGGGCACTGATAGGCTGCACTGGTGGGCACCGATAGGCTGCACTGGTGGGCACTGATAGGCATAGTTAAGGCGGCACTAATAGGCACAGATAAGGTGGCACTGATAGGCACAGATAAGGCAGTACTGATGGGCACAGATAAGGCGGCACTGATGGGCAAATATGGGCACAGATAAGATGGCACGGATGGGTGGCACGGATGGGTGGCACTAAGGGGCACTGATAGGTACCACTGATAGATGGGACTGATGGGCACTGATAGGTGGCACTGATAGGTGGCTCTGATAGGTGGCACTGCTGGGCACTGATGGGCGGCACTGATGGGCACTGATGGGCACTGGTAGATGACACTGATGGGCACGGATATGTGGCACTGGGGTGCAGCACCGTTGTTGAGGCAGATTGTGGGCATTGATGGGTGGCACTGTAGGCACTGATGTGTGGCACTGTGGGCACTGATGTGTGGCATTGTGGGCACTTCTGGGTGGCACTATGGGCACTGATGGGTGGCACTGATGGGGGGCACTTTTTTATTACTGAGGTGGCACTGGCAGGGGGCAGGTGGGCACTGGTAAGCTGGCCGTGATAGGGACTGATGTCGCGGATCCCTAGTGGTTAAAGCAGTTTTTAGTTTTCTAGTGTGCATGAAGCCTAAACCTTAACAATGGACTTCTCTAGGACAGGTAGTGAGGGGAAAGATCAGCAACAGGTTGAAATTAAGAAAATATCTCAGGAGCCTTAACTCTTTCCTGCACTATCCTAACCTGAACATGATTTGGCTGAAGTTAGGCATAAACTGCATTACTTTTTTTTTTTTAATTCTTTATTTACGGATTGCAGGTAATACAGAAACAGACTGTACAAAAACAGGTTGCTCAACTTTCCATAACATCGAAATATACAGTTAGCACAGTGTGGGGGACAGTTTATAAATGACCATATTATAGCGGTATTAGCCCTGAATATACTGAGACCATAATGCCAACTCTCTTTTTCGAGCTGTCCGCCCAATAATCTCCTATTTTCCAAGGCAACCCTCGAGGTGACCCCCCTCCAGGCCAACCCAGAAGGGTCTCCGTCAATGGCTGACCATATTTCCTATAACATAGAGCCCGGTCGGAGCCACTCCATGGGCTGACAATCCTCGGCAGGGAAGGTGAGAAAATGGCATGATAAAGCCCTGACAATCACTAACAATTTTTGTTGGAATTGGGGGGTAGAGGAAAAAGAAGGGGGGGGGAAGGAGGGTAAAAAGGGGGGGGGAAGCAGGGCCAGAAGGTAGAAGGGGAACAAAGAGAGTAGAGTGGACCAGAGTGGTCTATAAGAGGAGAGGGAGATAAGATTGACTCCAGTGGTTCCCCAGGATCGGGTCTTTCCCTCTTCTCTCTCGCCAGTGTTCACAAATAAGTTCTGTCAGCATTACTTTTTAACTAGACCTTATAATGATGATAAATTGCTGAAATCGAATTCTTCTTAATGGAAAGACAATAATTCCAGTGTAGTACCGGGAGATGGGGAGATGTCCTAATCTTTCATGGGTCTTTCCATATGCTCATCTTTAATAAAAAGTGAGAAAAAGGTGAGCCAACCGGTTATTGAAAGCCCTTAAAATAAATGTTAGTAATGAAAGCACAACCTTTGTGATTAGTAAATATCTCTCGGTCTCTGATCAGGCTCTGTTCAAATTGTGACAGTCATTCCACAGAAGATCAATAGTCCTGGAGATTAATTCTGGCAATGAAACACGCATACTTCTTGACATGAACGCTGCATGAGGCAGTTTGATCAAAAGCCCGTTGGGGCGTTCGGGAGACATCAAGGGACGTGCTTACAGCGATCAATTGCAAATTAACGGCGTGTTAGGTCTGACACTTACAACAAAGGGAGCCTTGCGAACGTAAGAGCAAGATACGGATCTTCTGCATATCAGCAAATAACACTGAACAAAAACAGCAGAACTTTATTTAAGCAATTCCTCTGCTGTGGAGTACCAGACATCGAACGAATTCCATTAGGACTGGTGAAATCAAATCAATGATTTCCCCTTGGTATTTGTCTCATGCACAGTAATTTGTGTCTCTGCCTCTTCCAAAACAATGAGATTTTCATGCAGTAGTTTGTGCATCTGCCCTTTCCATAAAGAAAAGCCCGGCGCCGAGAGGGTTAACAACCCAAAGGCAGAGGGCTGTCATGACTGTAAAAACATTACAGTCATTGGCAGATAGGGTATAAGTGTAAGGGGAACAGGGATTGGCCAGGAGTTGAGGCAGGAAGGGGTTTAAGTTTAAGCGTAAACCCCTCCCTCCCATAGGCAGCAGAGCGCCAAGAAAGTTCCCACCCTCCCTCCCTGGGAATGGGTAGTAGTAGTGCTGGTTGTTTCTTTCTCTTTGTGTGTTGTGTGTCTGTTTTGTGTTTCAGGTCAAGATGGAAGTCGTGGCAGTGGCTGGTGTTTGGTCTTTGCAGGGCAAGGAAAAAAGTTTGGAATGCAGAGTCAGGGCCTGGCGGTGGTATGGGTCCTGAGGATGGTAACCCAGTTGACTAAGGTTAGCTGGAAAATGGGATGGGGACACTGCGATAAGTGGGCGTTTTTGCCCTTGTACACACGGTCGGAGATTCCAACAACCAAATCTGTCGGAGTAATTCCGACGGATTAATTCTGGAAGAGGTCCGGAAGTGATGTTGCATACACATGGTCGGACTAAGTGGGAAAATGTGCGATCGGACTGTGTTGTAGGAAATTCCGATCGTGTGTGGGCTCCATCTGACTTTTCCCGTCGGAATTTCCGACACACACACTTTGAATTCTTGTTCTAAAATTTTCCGACAACAAAATCCAATTCTTTAAATTCCGATCGTGTGTAGACAATTCCGACGCACAAAAGTGCCACGAATGCTCAGAATAAATTTTGAGACGAAAGCTATTGGCTGCTGGCCTCTTTATAGTCCTGTCGTACGTGTTGTACGTCACCGCGTTCAGAACGATCGGAAATTCCGACAACTTTGTGCAACCATGTGTATGCAAGACAAGTTTGAGCCAAAAAACGTTTGAAAAAATCTGATGGATTCTGTCGAATTTCCGACCGTGTCCGACCGTGTGTACAGGGCATTAGAGGGGTTGAGGTTTAAGCTAAAAAAAAAAAAAAAAAAAGGGGGACCGATCCTAAACAGCAACTTCTACGGGATTGGCAACTGAAAAGTTAATAGATTGTTTCGTAAGAAAGAATATAACGCACTACTGGTAGACATGAAGTATATTCAGGATAAATGCAAATCACTTCCACTTCCACACAAAGTCCTCGCTGATGCATAGCTCCCAACTGTCCCTGATTTCGAGGGACTGTCCCTGATTTGGAACAAAGTCCCTCTGTCTCTCTTTCCTCCTTATTTGTCCCTCATTTTGGTCTGATCTTTATAATTGTATATAAAATGCACTTTTTATCTTTCAAAAAGCATTTCCCAGCGCTAAACCTTTCATCCAAATTCTAAATTACTGCATTTGTCAATTTTAAAAGCCAATATAAAGGAATATTAGTGGTAAAAAAAAAGCACTTGTGGATTTGATTAACCTTTTTTTTTTTTTGTTATGTCCCCTTTAAGAGGAGTGGCAGGGAGTGTGTCCTATGCCTACATACATTTGCCAGTAGGTGTCCCTCATTCCCATCTGAAAATGTTGGGAGGTATGATGCTGTACTATGACGGGGCACCTTCAATATCTGTATATGCTGCTCAGGAAGAGAATATAAAATCCATAAGTAGTGAATCAAAACACTTTTAATGAATAGAGTATACCAGGGATATGCAATTAGCGGACCTCCAGCTGTTGCAGAACTACAACTCCCATGAGGCATAGCAAGACTCCAACAGCCACAAGCATGACACCCAGAGGCATGATGGGACTTGTAGTTTTGCAACAGCTGGAGGTCCGCTAATTGCATATCCCTGGAGTATACATACACATGTCAAAAAGTGGTTGTGTGTGTCCCAAAACCATCCAACCTCTTGGGACACACACAGCCACTTTTTTGACATGTGAGCATAAACCATTCAATAAAGGTGTTTTAATTCACTAATTATGGAGCTTATGTTCACTTTCTTACCAGCACATACAGATATTGATGGGTCTCTTTGTTATACATCAGTGTGGGCTTTGCTGCCAGTTGGAAGTGTTTTTGCATTTATCCCGAATATAATTCATACCTACTGCATACCTCCCAACTTTTTGAGATGGGAATGAGGGACACCTATCAGCCAAAGTATACAGGCATTGGACACACCCCTGGCCCCCTTAAAGTGGTTGTAAACCCTTACAAACCACTTTGACCTACAGGTAAGCCTAGATTAAGGCTTACCTGTAGGTCCAAGAAATATCTCCTAAACCTACACGGTTTAGGAGATATTTGCCAAAACACAGGCACCGCTGTCTACGGCGCATGCGCCGTAGACAGCGGCGTGCAGGCGCACTGAGCGTGCCGCTGTCAACTGCGATATGCCGCGAGTGGCGGCTCCCATGCGCATGCGCGGGAGTGACGTCCTCGCGGCTTCGTCGAATGACACCGGAGGAGCAGCGAGACCCCACCGAGAAGATAGACGCCCCGGACTACAGGGGGCAGCGGTGACTTCGCTGGCTCCTGTGTCAGGTAAGTGACACATAATAATAGTCCATTATGCTTTACCTTTGCAGGGAATCAAAGAGGAAGTAAACTCATCAGGGTTTACTTCCTCTTTAAAGGAGAATTTTACAAAAAAAAAAACAAGATTGGTTAAACCCACGAGTGCTTTTTTTTACCCCTACTATTCCTTTATATTGGCTTTTGGAATTTACAAATGCAAAAATTTAGAAATCAGATGAATGGTTTAGTGCTGGAAAACACTTTTTGATAGATATAAAGTGAATTTTATATACATTCTATATAGATCAGACCAAAATGAAGGACAAATGAGGAGGAAAGGTGGACAGAGGGACTTTGCTCCAAATCAGGGACAGTCCCTCGAAATCAGGGACAGTTGGGAGCTATGCCTACTGTACCAATGGTGCGCCAAATCAGGGACAGTCCCTCGAAATCAGGGACAGTTGGGAGCTATGCCTACTGTACCAATGGTGCGCCAAATCAGGGACAGTCCCTCGAAATCAGGGACAGTTGGGAGCTATGCCTACTGCACCAATGGGGCGCCAAATCAGGGACAGTCCCTCGAAATCAGGGACAGTTGGGAGCTATGCCTACTGTACCAATGGTGCGCCAAATCAGGGACAGTCCCTCGAAATCAAGGACAGTTGGGAGCTATGCCTACTGTACCAATGGTGCGCCAAATCAGGGACAGTCCCTCGAAATCAGGGACAGTTGGGAGCTATGCCTACTGTACCAATGGTGCGCCAAATCAGGGACAGTCCCTCGAAATCAGGGACAGTTGGGAGCTATGCCTACTGTAGCAATGGTGCGCCAAATCAGGGACAGTCCCTCGAAATCAGGGACAGTTGGGAGCTATGCCTACTGTACCAATGGTGCGCCAAATCAGGGACAGTCCCTCGAAATCAGGGATAGTTGGGAGCTATGCCTACTGTTCCAATGGTGCGCCATCTTTTAAAACAATATAAAAAAAAATTTCCCCTCCCACATTTCTCTGAAGTCATTTAAAACCATGGAGAGAACATTAGAGTGTCCAGAGCTTGATGTGAACAGCTCGGTGTTCTCGGTACAGCGCCGAAGAATATCTCAGACCTATAATAATATGTTATATGTGTTTCAAGGCTTTGTTTTTTTAGTTTTTTGCCTGGAGTGTACTTAAGTGTCTGTTTGGACAATCGAGCCCCTTGTAGAATATTGGGGAAGGAGCCAAGGAAATCGCAGCTGTATATTTGATCGCCTTGGTTTACTTGGCGAGTTTGTGTTGAGAGTTTGGAAGGGAATAATTTGATCTAGGCAGGAACATCCTAATACCGCCTGTAAATCCTCCTCACTCTGCAGAGCTTATGTTCTTTGCAGCGCCTGCGGTTATGAGAAAGCCTTTTGGAACAAGATGTAGCTCGGTCTGCTTTGTTTCCCACATTACAAAGGAGCAGGCAGTCAACAGAACAACATGAACCATACTCTATATTCACAAAAAACTTTTTTTTTATGTATTATTAAAAGGATAAAGTAGCACAGCACAAAACATATGTGGAGAACAAACAAAATCCACCTGTAATTATACAAACACACGTCTCATTAGTGTAATGATTTAGAGAGAGGCCGACTGGTGGTTTTGTAATAGAGAGGGGTGGAATAGTCACTCACGATTTACTGCGGGAAAGCTATTTTGGGCAGTGTATGTTCCAACCTGTGTTTTTAAAGTGGTTGTAAACCCTTACAAACCACTTTGACCTACAGGTAAGCCTAGATTAAGGCTTACCTGTAGGTCCAAGAAATATCTCCTAAACCTATACGGTTTAGGAGATATTTGCCCGAAGACAGGCACCGCATGCACCGTAGACAGCGGCGCGCAGGCGCACTGAGCACGGCATTTCCAACAACGGAGCTGCCGCGCGTGTCGGCTCCCGTGCGCATGCGCGGGAGTGAAGTCATTGCCGCTCCGCCGAATGACAGCGGCGGAGCTGCGAGACCCCACCGAAAAGATGGATGCGCCGGACTACAGGGGACAGCGGTGACATCGCTGGCTCCTGTGTCAGGTAAGTGACACATAATGGGCTACTATGCGATGCATAGTAGTCTATTATGCTTTGCCTTTGCAGGGAATGAAAGAGGAAGTAACACCCATCAGGGTTTACTTCCTCTTTAAGCAGGGGTCAAGTCCTGGGGAAAAAAGTGTGGGAACTCCCACCCAAGATCCACTCCCCCACCAAAAAAAATAAAAATGATACGCTCATATGCACGAACGCTTCAAAAGTGGTATTTTTCATCCAATTTTCGTATTGTGTGTATGAAGCTTAACTGTTAGTACATAACAAAAAAACAATCCTCAATAAACATAAATACGATAATTCTCTGAATAATCAGCATTCATTCAATTGTGCTTCCATATAAATGTGAACATCATGTTCTGATCTTTATTGGGGAATGTTATTTTGTATATAGAGTGTTTATGTGGTGAGTTTACACTTTTCATTGAACAGAGTTTGGATAACACAGGGTTAAACGGAAAGGTCATAAATGAACTGCACATTATCTGGAGAGAATGCTTGGGGAGATAGTGATGTGTTCCTGCTTAGGAGATGTATGTTAGCTTGGGGGGGGGGGGGGCTGCAAACTCTGCAGGGGCTCCAACACACACTCGCTGCTATTCCAACCCTTCACATATTTCCACATAAAGGTCCCTCCTGGCATTAAACTTTGGCAGGTATTGTGCTCAGCTTACCACCCCAAACTGATGTTCCTCCCTCAGCTCACCTCTCTCCCGGCATGTCCTGCGAGCAGAATAGCTGTGCTCCTCCTCTGGGTCAGCTAGCTGTGATTGACAGGTAGATCGAAGTGGAAGCTGTCATGGGGCCCCCTACTGGTAATGCCAGAATGGTCAGTCCACCCCTGGTGTGCGGCACTTACTATTGCGAGCTGTGTCGGCGGCTGCTGGTGTAGCTCCTGCCACACAGCTCACATACTTCAAAGTCTTGCAGGACACGGCTGCTAACGGGAACTGAGTTCCTGTTGTGGAAAAAGTACAAGAACTCCGTTCCCATGCGTTCCTGCAGGACTTGAGCCCTGTTTTTAAGAGACCTTTTCCCATGAGTCTTCATTGGTTGATGAAAATAGTAATTTGCCTGGCTTTCATGTCGACCTTCTTACTGAACAACTCACAACAAGTGTGCAGACAAGGACCTTTCTCTGACTTTACCCATTCTGCATAATTGTTCTGGATCTCAAAAACTACTGAGAGTGGAGACAGCATAAAAACCAGGCAGATAGCATTTTTGAAAGGAAGTTTGTGATTTAGGATGGCAGATCTGTCTGTCTTCCATGTTCAGGATATACAGTATTTAATCTAAAGCAGGGTTTCTCAACAAGGGTTCCATGGAACCCTTGGGTTCCTCTAGAGGTTGCTAGGGGTTCCCTGAGCAATGGTCAATTTCTGCCTCTCAGGTACTTGTCTCAAGGACACCATTGATCTTTTTAGTTATCTGTAAGGGGGTAATTCTTCCCAGTAACCACAAGTGTTGCATACACACGGTCGGACAAAGTTGTCGGAAAATCTGATCGTTTCGGAAAGTGATGACGTTATTTCGTTACGACGGGACTACGTTCAGGCTAGTAGCCAATAGCTTTGGTCTAGGAATTTGATCTGAGCATGCGTGGCACTTTGTCCGATCGGAATTCTCTACACACAATCAGACAAAGTCCGATCGGATCATGTTGTCGGAAAGTTTTATAGCCCAGCTCTAAAACTTTGTCGGTCGGATATTCCGACAGAAACAGTCCGATGGAGCCCACACACGGTCGGATTATCCGACAACACGGTCCGATCGGACATTTTCTGTCGGAATGTCCGACCGTGTGTACAAGGGCTAAGAAGCATTTTTCTCATTGACCATCATACTAATGTTTGTTGAGTTGTAGATTTTCCATTTTTATCAGGGGGTTCCCCAGGACCGGAGAATTATTTCCAGGGTTCCTTTGTGTTGAAAAGGTTGAGAAAGGCTGATCTAGAGGAATGCAGTACTTTGACATTCTCTGTCCCCTTTGGTACTGTAAGATTGTCTGTGTGATTCTCATTAGAGAGTTATTATGGAGACTGAAGATACTTGTATCCAGTATCTGCAGTACATGACAGTACTGAGTGCTGAACATCAACTAACCACCGAGTGCAAGTAATAATAATAAACCAGCTGCCAACCTTTTTCTGTTTCTTTTATCAGCAAATCTATACCCATTTGGGGCTTCCCAGTCAGTTTTAGACCTTTTCATGCTTGTCTGAGGGTAACAGAATAGAAGTAGTCAGCATCTAACATACAAACTTATTGTGTGGTTTCTATCAGGATTATGAGCTGCTCTACAGCAGTGGTCATCAATCCTGTCCTCAGGGCCCACTAACAGGCCGGGTTAGCATGACATATGTAGGACTTAAGCCCAGATCCCAGATAACCTTATCCTACTACCCGTGCCCAGCCCCTAGAAACAAAAGACTCGACAAGGTGTGGAGTAAATGGCCAGATGGCCTTTTATTAATAAAATATAAAGTTTTAATAAATAACTCTTTTAACTTTTCTATCCGTCACTTCAAACTCCTTTTTTTTTATTGAAAAAGCCAACTTTATTGAAGTATGAATGCTTGGTACATAAATCGACAGAGGCCAACATGGCCAAAACAATAGCACATATATAGACACATTACAGTAACCGTGTAGCATAAAGCAAAATACCCACAAGAGGTAGAGCCATCACATAGTATATATGTATGTATAAAAAGGAGACAAAGGAAAGGGGGAGAGACAGAGACGGAGGGGAGAAGAAAAAAAAAAGGGAGGGAAAGGGGAAGATGAAGGGCGAGTATATCAAGTACACGTTTCACCATCTGCTAACCATCTACCCCAGACCTTTTCGTATTTAGGTGAACACCCCCTGTGCACATAAATCAGCTTCTTATTTGGAAGAGTATCATTTACCTCTTTTTTCCAACACTGGATTATGGGGGGCACTTCAAACTCCTTTTAACTGGGTCATTACTAGGGGAAACCACAAACCATTGGTCACTGTGACAACTAACTTGAACTTTGAACTCTTGCCTCCAGTCGGAAAACCCCGGACTCGGAGGCAGTACCCAACCTGTCAACAGCGACCTACCCTTTTTACCCTTCCAGGTTAAACCCCTCTTAACCCGGAAATACACTAACCACTCCCATCCAATGGATGGGTACTACATCGTGCACATCCCTGTTCCACACAACTGTGCGCCAGAGCGCCTTACCCGTGTGCATCTTTATGACAATGTTTTTAGTAGGGTTGCCACCTTTTCTTCAAGCCAAACCCGAACACTTTAGCGGCACAGGGTACATTCGTTTTCGTGGTTTACACAATAGGATTATAAAAGACCTGGGACACCTTTGGGTGCCCCAAGGAGAGTGGTGGTAATGCAGCTCGCTGCGGCAAACAGTGGGTGTGGCCAAACTGCTCTTTCTGACATCATGGTCCCCCCCAGTGATGCCAAACTTGCCCCCCCCAGACAGCAACCTGCAGCTCCCGAATGGCAACAGATTTTTGTGTGACTACAGTGGAACCTTGGTTAACGGGTAAAGCGGTTAATGAGCATTTTGAAAGACAAGCAACTTTTTTTTTTTCAATTCTGACTAGCGCTGACTAGCGCTGTCTCACAAAACGAGGAAAATTCAAGCTAATGGGGTGTGCAGTACCGCATTTCGCCAGAGGTGCGGGGGCACCAGTGACACTTGGAACAGTTCGGAACCGTTCGGAGCCGTTTGGAAATACTCGGAATCACTCGGAAATACTCATAAACACTCGGAAAAACTCAGTTCCCGAGTGTTTCTGAGCCTTCCTGAAGGCTTTCCGAGTTCAGCTGAGTATTTTCAGTGTCCTCCACCTCTGGCCACATGCGGTATTGCATGCAATATAAGTCAATGCAGAATGAATTATCTTTATTTCCATTGACTCACTTTAAAATACAAGCATTCTCCTGGAGCGGATTATGCTCATAATCCAAGGTTCCACTGTATCTCAGTTACTTGGGGAGCCAGAGCCCAGTCTAAATAATGTGTCCGGGTTTCAGGCAGACTGAAACCCGGACACAAGATTCCAAACCCGAACTGTCCGGGTGAATCCTGGACAGGTGGCAACCCTAGTTTTTAGCTTTGCAACCATGTTAGAATCCGTGTATTGGCTGAGTGTGACATTTTAGTGGGATCACTTGGCTTACAAAGGTGTCCAGTGCACAATCGGCTTATTTCTGTCAAATTCTGCAAGGAATACGATCCACTGGGCACTATTTGGAATTCCTGGCCAACCAAGATGGAAGAAACAATAGTTTGTTATGATGCATTTTTATATTTTAAGGCACTAATCATCATTTATATTTTAAGGCATAATCAAAGCATGACCATTCGGGAGCCTGGATCACCCAGCCTCTGGGCAAACTGGGCAGTTTTTTAAATTCTATGAATTAATAATACATACTCATCTAACATTTAATTAATACTATTAAAACTGCCTCATAATTGTGTTTTTTGATTGGCATTGACAATTATTATAAATGTTTTTTTTTACTGTCTGGTAAGAATTTTAGCTTTTTTTGTTTGCTCTTCCTGGCTGACAGCCTCTGCCAGTTGTTTGTTGTTTATATTCAGAATAAAGGTGAGATTCTCTTGTGGAAGAGTTTAAAATGTTTGTTGATGACGGCCATACGGAAGATGAGCAATCACCGGCTCTTTGATATTGCTGGTTCAAGTTTATCCTGCTTTATTAAGGATGATTGTAAAAGGTCAAACAAGACAAAGCCCAGGTAATTTTCTATCCGGCAGTTTCCCATATTTTTTTATCAGTGTCAGCATCAACTCTCTCTTCAAACGGCTGCCGAGCTCCTGTCTGTGGTTGGCGGGTGCAATCAGTCAGGTAAAGTAGGTCTGTCTGCTCCTGACAACTGCTAGTGAGCTTCCAGGACAAGAACCCTTAAACTGTTGTCAGATGGCCATTGACTTTAACCACCTCAATACCGGGGGGCACTTAAACACCTTCCTGCCCAGACCAATTTTGAGCTTTCAGCGCTGTCGCAATTTGAATGACAATTGCGCGGTCATACAACACTGTACCCAAATGACATTTTTATCATTTTTTTCCCCACAAATAGAGTTTCTTTTGGTGGTATTTGATCACCTCTACAGTTTTTATTTTTTTCTAAACAAATAAAATAAAATTTTGAAAAAAAATATGTTTTTTTTTGTTTCAGTTTCAAAACTTTTTAAATAAGTACGTTTTCTCCTTCACTGATGGGCACTGATGGGGCTGCACTGATGGCACTGATAAGGCGTCACTGATGGGCACTGATGAGGTGGCACCAATGAAGTGGTACTGATGAGGTGGCATTGATGGGCACTGATAGGTGGCACTGATAGGTGGCACTGATAGGTGGCACTGATGGGCGACACAGATGGACACTGATAGGTGGCACAAATTGGCACTGACAGCTGGCACGGATTGGCATGGATAGGCGACATGAATGGGCATGGATAGGTGGCACAGATGGGCACTGATAGGTGGCACGGATGGGCATTGATAGGTGGCAGGGATGGGCACTGATAGGCGACATTGTATTGTATTGTTTTGTGCTGATGGATGCCAATCAGTGCCAAACAATAATGCATGCCAATCATTCATGCCCATTGTGGGCACTGATTGGCATCCATTGTGGGCACTGACTGACATCCCTGGTGGTCTAGGGTGGCATACCTGGTGCTGGACATCCCTGGTGGTCTGGTGGCGCCACTGGTGGTCCAGTGTGGGCATCCTCGGGGGGGGGGGGGGGCGGGGGCTGCGCTGATAATCGATCAGCACAGACCCCCCCTGTCAGAGGAGCAGCCGATTGGCTCTCCTCTACTCACGTCTGACAGACGCAAGTGAGGAAAAGCCGATTACGGGCTCTTCCTATTTACACTGTGATGAGCCGTGATTGGACACGTCTGATCACGTGGTAAAGAGTCTCCGTCGCCGTGATGCGCGGCTTAAAATCCTGAGGACGTCATATGACACCCAGTCAGGATTTTGAAACCACTTTGCAGCCGTCAGTTGCCTATAGGGCGGGAGGCAAGTGGTTAAACTGTTGTCAGATGGCCATTGACTTTAAAATGCCAATATAATTCTGCATGTGTTCAAACCCTAAATATACCAGTCACTTCTTTACACCAACAAATAAAGGCCAGCACCACTCAAAAAGAATATTCCAGTCTTTGGTAAGTGCTGGCAAAGTGACATTTGTGTTTAACATGGTCACATAACAAAATTACATCCTCATTTTAGAAAACCTACAACACTTTTAAGGAGAAACTTACTTTTATTATGTTGCTGTGCTACAGTGTAAACTGTAGGGATTTTACATTTTTACCCTTCTCGAGTCTGGCATTCCACCTCCAGGGCAAAGAAGGATGTTCATTACTCTTTTGTAATATAAACGACACTGTCACTCACTAATGCCGTGTACACGCGACAGAATTGTCTGCCGGACCGCATTACGCCGGACAATTCAATCGTGTGTGGGCTCCAGCGGACTTTTTCATCGTAAAGTAAAACTTAGAAAGTAGTTTTGACTCAAAATTTGTCCGCCGGACTTGGCTTTCAGCGGACAATCCGTTCGTCAGTATGCTAGTCCGGCGGACTAATGCCGCGTACACACGGTCGAACTGTATGACGTACTTAGTCCGTTGAAACACATTTCAGCGGACAATCAGCTCGTGTTTGTGTATCCGTGTGTGGTCAAGTCCGTTCAGTGGAAACTACGACGGATTGTCCGTCGGATTGTATGACGGACTAAGTACGTCATACAGTTCGACGGTGTGTACGCGGCATAAGAATGACGCATACTCTGAAGCAAGTACGAGAAGGAAGCTATTGGCTACTGGCTATTGAACTTCCTTTTTCTAGTCCCGTCGTACGTGCTGTACGTCATCGCGCTAGCAATCGCCAGACTTTCGGAGTGTCCGTGTGTGGCCAAGTCCGTTCGTTAGAAAGTCCGGCGGATTGTTTGCTGGATTGTTTGCCGGACTAAGTCCACCGGATAATTCGGTCGTGTGTACGCGGCATAAGATGCTTTGAAGGAGGATATGTGAGAACAGACCCATAGTTTGCAGATTTGTCAGGTACAGAATTTATAAATGTGCTGCTTTTCCATGCCAGCAAAAAAGTTACCTTGGGAGGGGGCAAATATCTGCGAGTCCCCTTATTATATAGAAGGCTTCCAGACTCCTTTATAAACCCCCCACAAACCCCCACAGCCTTTTTAGGGGACAAGCTGTGAATTGGCCCCTGTTCTCCAACATTTAGATAAGGTGCCTTGCAAGGGGGGGAAGCTTTGTCACCTATCCTTGCAAGGTATCACCCAACGTTGAAAGGCATGTTCTGGTTTAGAAAGGAAGGGGGGCAACATACGTTGCTGTTCATTTCCTGGCCACCCAGGCTGGATGCATGGATAAAGTCTGGTTGTAATTTAAAGGGCCATGGGAACCTATATGACCTATATGACTATTTATAATGTTAGGTTAGGTGTTGAATTGTTACATTCTCTACAATTGGTCTTGTTTCAATAAATTATAATTAATTCACCATTATGCAAGTCTGGTAATTATTTCCCAGGGCTCACTTATGTGACACCTGTTTCTGTTTCCTCTTTCTGAAACAGTGTATATATTTTCATATGCTTGTATGGTCCCCCTCATACTGAGTGTGTGGATAAATACCACTTGGTACCGTGGTGTATCCTATCCTATTGGTTCCTCTTTATTTCTTTTGTTGTATATTAAAAAGTTCCCCGCAAGGCACCTTTTCCCAGTGTTGAGACCTCTCCTCATCCAGCCCCCAAAAAGTATGTGATGGTTTGTATGGGAGATATATAAAGAAATCCAAAAGCCTTGTTTATGGGAGGGGCTCCAAGATATTTGCCCCTTTCCAGGTGAATGGATGCAGGGGTACATTAGTACACCTTAAAAATTCCTACAAAGGGCTAAATGTAAATAAATGCACCTATACCATGAATAAGTCCTTTAACCACTTAAGCCTTGGTCTATAGACATATGATGCCCACAGATGGGATCTTCCATCCTCGGTTGGCGTCATATGACGTCCTCTGATTCTGCGCACCCGCTGCATCGCTCGAGACCCCGTGCGTGTGCCTGGCGGCCGCGATGTCCGCTGGGCACCCGCGATTGCCCGGGAACACAGCAGGATCGTGGATCTGTGTATGTAAACACACACATCCACGTCCTGTCAGAGGAGAGGAGACCGATGGTGTGTTCCCAGTACAGAGGAACACCGATCGGTCTCCTCCCCTTGTGAGTCCCCTCCCCCCACAGTTAGAATCACTCCCATAGGGAACATATTAACCCCTGCAGTGCCACCCTGGTGTTAACCCCTTCCCTGCCAGTCACATTTAAACAGTAATCAGTGCAATTGTATAGCACGATCTCTGTGTAAATGTGAATGGTCCCAAAAATGTGTCAAAAATGTCCGATGTGTCCGCCATAATGTCGCAGTCATGAAAAAAATCGCAGATCGCTGCCATTACTAGTAAAAAAAAAAAAAAAAAGACATAACTCTATCCCCTATTTTGTAGATGCTATAACTTTTGCGCAAACCAATCAATAATCGCTAATTGCGATTTTTTTTTACCAAAAATATGTAGAAGAATACGTATCGGCCTAAACTGAGGAAAAAATTATTATTTTTTAAAAAAAATTGGATATTTATTATAGCAAAAAGTAAAAAATGTGTTTTTTTTCAAAATTGTTGCTCTTTTTTTGTTTATAGCGCAAAAAATAAAAACCGCAGAGGTGATCAAATACCACCAAAATAAAGCTCTATATGTGGGAAAAAAAGGACGGCAATTTTGTTTGGGTGCCACGTTGCACGACCGCGCAATTGTCAGTTAAAGCGACGCAGTGCTAAATCGCAAAAAGTGCTCTGGTAAGGAAGGGGGTAAAATCCTCCGGGGCTGAAGTGGTTAATGATGCTAAAAACAAAAAATACTATATATATATATATATATATATATATATATATATAAATTATAAATGACTAATATCCAGGGATTTACAATATATAGTAACGGTTTTCAAAGAAATAGGGATTTCATAAGTTCTGGCTTAGTGCATTAGAAATAAAGTAAACGATTTAAAAATATTGTTTAATACGAAAACCGGCAAAGCTGTAAAAAATTTTTTTTTCCAGAAAAAGGGTATTAAAAAAGACACAATACGGCAACGGAAAAACAAAAAGGGATTAAAAGTGATAACACTTAGCCCTTGTACACACGGTCGGAGATTCCGACAACCAAATCCGTCAGAGTTATTCCGACGGATTAATTCCGGATGAGGTCCGGAAGTGATGTTGCATACACACGGTCGGACTAAGTTGTCGGAAAATCCGATTGTACATAACGTGATGACGTTATTTTGTTACAACGGGATTACATTCAGGCTAGTAGCCAATAGCTTTGGTCTAGGAATTTGATCTGAGCATGCGTGGCACTTTGTCCGTCGGAGTAGGCTACACATGATTGGAGTATGTCCGATCGGAGCATTTTGTCAGAAAATATTTCCGGCAAGTTGGAAAACTTGGTCCGACGGATATTCAGACGGAAACAGTCTGATGCAGACCACACACAGTCGGAATATCCGACAAAACACTCCGATAGGAAACATTCCGACGGAATCTCCGACCGCGTGTACAAGGGCGTAAATACCTGGGTTTCGTGAGTCCATCGATGTCCAGTCAAAAGGCATAGGCTTTTATCAGTGTCTTTCCGAGCACTGGTTAAAGCTTGTAGGAGAAGTTTTCATTTTCCTCTGACTGTCCTATGAGCCTGAAGGACCCCTGACCCTCCGTTTGAACAGTGCTGATTGGTCCTGTGCTGATCACATGCACCCTCCCAAAAAAAAAAAACTCTCTAGCAATACACACCAAAACTGAGCATGTGCAGAGTTCCCCCAACGTTCTGCACTGTCAGGAGATGGATTGAGAACTGTGGAGGAAGGGGAGAATCAGAGAAGGCAGGATCAAACAGCCTTTTTACACAATGTACAGGATTAACCCCTTAGGTTCCACTGTGAGTATAATGTCGCATACACACCAGACTTTTCGATGGACTAGGTCCGACGGTCTTCCCGACGGACTTTCGGCAGTGTTCCGACGGACTTTCCGAACGAACGGACTTGGCCACACACAATCACACCAAAGTCCGACGGATTTGAACGTGATGACGTACGACCGGACTAGAATAAGAAAGTTCCTAGCCAGTAGCCAATAGCTGCCGTAGTGTCGATTTTCGTCTGTCGGACTAGCATACAGATGAACAGATTTTTTGACCGGACTCGAGTCCATCGGAAAGATTTGAAACATGTTTTAAATCTAAAGTGCGTCTGATTTTTAGACAGCAAAGGTCCGATGAAGTCCACACACGATCGAATTGTCCAGCGGCTTCATTCTGTCGGACCTAGTCCGTCGAAAAATCCGAAAAATAACAAGCATGCTTCACTGCGTATACAGACTGATTTTACTGTTGTGGGTTTAGTAACACTTTAAGTTTTACTGTAAATCTGCAGGAAGGAATAGCCAGCCAGGGATGTATGACCTACAAGCTCAATTTTTTTTAACATATAATAAGCCTGATAAAATTAGCCAGGATAGATATCTGCTTAAAGAGGAAGTAAACTCTCCCACTCTGATGCTTCTCTTCATTTAGTCCATTATAATAAGTAATTATCAGACTATAGCCACTGTAATCCAGCCCAAATCGCATATTACTTACTGTTTAAAGAAACTTTAAAAAAACTTGTTTCCAGGGGTTAGGCAGCGCCATCTTAAGTATTGTTTTCTGAGTCCACAGTGGAGTGTATTTCCGCCCTTACATTGAGCACTTCCTGTGCTGTTAACCAAGCCTCCTTCTCAATCCAATGTTTCTATGGCAACCCTGCCTCCCTGTTCATAGCTGACTTGTTTTATTTCATAGTATTTACTTGTGCCCGATGTCTAATGTTTCCCTTTGTCAGTCTAATACAGCTTCAGCTGATAAGACTGCAGTAATGGCCAAGTTTACACTGCATGTCATGTCACATGGTGTGTAGGAGGAAGCTCTGAATGAGTCTGAAGTCTCCTGGGAGTTCAGTGTTGTGCCGTAGGAAGTCCTGATAACAGATAGATAAGACATAGAGAGTGTGCCGTAAATCAGGGGAGATCTGGGCATGCTCAGTGACTTCATTCTAAAGATCAAAAAGGACTACAAAAATACTAAGCAAGTAAGGAGATATCTACAAGCAGTGTTCATTAGGGTTTTTTATGCTGATTTATATGGGACAAAGTTGTAGGGGAGGGTTTACAACCATTTTAAGATTCTGATTACTTAAAGTGGTTGTAAACCTCAGACATGACATTTGGAAAAAAAAAGCTTGTCTTTCTATACTGTGTACTTGTCTCTCTCCAAAACACTGTGTGTCATCTCTCTCTGCTACCTGGTTCCCCTGTAGTCAGCATCAGTCACTTCTAGCAGCTTTTTCTGACACCAAAAGTTAAAATGGTGATGGAGGAGGGAGCTGCAACACAGCCTATGACTGTGTCAGAAACCATGAATCAGACTGAGACAGAAGTATAATCAAATCACACTTGTTTATTAATAAAAAAAAAACACTTTCACCACTAAATGACAGATCCCGGCAGGGATCCTGGGTGACATCCAGGGGCGTAACTATAGGAGGTGCAGCAGTTGCAACCGCAACTGGGCCCTGTGCTGCAGGGGGCCCATGCAGGCCCCTCTACATATGGCCGACAGCAGCATAGGCAGCTAGGGGTACCAGTGCACCATGCACACGGGTGGCTGGAGGTGGAGGGTGACTAGCAGAGTTTTATGCTCGACTATCGCACTGGCTGCTCTTTAGTTGTGCATTCCCCGCATGACCTGTGTCATCGGCCGGCTCCTCAGAGTAACTCTCTCCTGCTCCATGCATTGCCACTCAGTCCGATGTCTGTTCTCCCCAGCCATAGTCCCGACCCCCCCCCCCCTGAGTCCGGCCCACACTGCGCTGCATACTTCTCCCGGGTAAACAAACTTTAAGCACACAGATGCAGTGCAGCCCTATGAGAGCCGGCTCCCTGGAGGACACTGCAGGCTTGTCTGCCAGCCCCCCTCCTCCCCCGTCATACACAGATGATGAAAGGTCTTTCTGGGGGATAAGCTGATCGCCCGTCCAGCACACTGGATGGAGCCCAGGCCAACGTGGGTGAGTGCGCGGCCTACAGCTTGGTCATGGTGAGTGAGAGGACCCCATCCCCCACACACCATTACCTACCCCTCCATCTCCCCCTGGGGACAGGGACCCCCTCTCACGTGGGGACAGGGACACCCACCTCCCCTGGGGGCAGGGACCCCTTCTCAGCTGGGGGCAGTAACTTCATCTGCCCTGGAGAAAAGGACCTCATCTCTTCTGGGGACGGGCACCCCCTCCTGCCTAGGGACAGTCCCCCAATGGGGCACCTAAAAATAAAAAAAAAACTAATAAAAAAAAACTACTGATACCAGTGGTGGAACTACAGGGCTCATAAAGGTCATACCTATGACCACGCCCTGGAGTTCCACCGCCGGACTCGGAGGGAAGGACCCTGGCTGGGGTTCAGGGGGGCCCTTCATGGTTTCTTGCATTGGGGGCCCTGAAGGTTCTAGTTACGCCACTGGTGACATCATTAACTAAACATGGTCAATGACCAACTTTGGTGAAAAAACATTCTCCACCACAATCCTCGCTATTTCTTTACATTACATCAGCCAGGAATTTGGCTGGGTGAACTAGCGAATTTGGACCAAATAGTTTGCCAGTTTAACAAATGTCAAACCACTGAGTTTTCCTCCAATCCGAGTCCATTTCTTATCCCTACTGTCAAACACATGAAACTGATGACAGCTCAAAAATGGATTGATTGGGTAACTATTGCACTCCCAAAACAAAAGGCCCAAAATCTTGGCACTTATATATTTTTCATCAAGGCAATATTTTGTTCTGGCTGTTAAAGATGTATGCTAAATGGTATTGAATTGTTAAGTTCATCCAGGAGTCAGTAATGGGAAATCGATAAGAAACAGAAAAAGAAAAAAAAAAGAAACTGCGCAGCTGGTAAAACATATTTTGCCCGGTCATCTGAAAAATACATAATTAACATGGTTGGGGCTGGGAGTTTTCTCACCATATTGATTTTCTGCAATGTTTGTGCCCCCAGCTCTTGCTGTAAAGAACATTGCTAAGAAAGATGTAATACAATGTTGTATGCCTGAACACCCCTACAGAAAATATTACTCCGTTATTGTAAAATTGATTTATTCCACTACCTTCCTGGGATTCCAGAATTCCTGCACATATAACATAATAAGACCACTGGCCTTTCATTGTGATTTAACAAATGTGCTGCTTCTTTGCTGGCTCTGTTACCAACATCACAAATGAAATAAGAGTAGTTGAATAATACAGTACTAATTCAAAAAAGTAGGTGGTGTTGCACTCCTTACGAGGGAATTTTTTTACAGTTTGATATTAAAATTAACAAGATTAGTTCATAAGCAATAGATATTCATCAGTTAAACCCTCCAAGTAAAGTGCTGGTGTGCTACGAGGGTATATTAAAAAAAAAAAAATTCTAAAAATTACAATTCATATTATTAATTAATTAGCATACATGTTAAAAAGGGATTTGAGCATTCACCATAAAAAAAAAAGTGCTATCGTGCAAAAAGAAATAATACATAAAAAATGTGCAATAATGCGCAAAGGAAAAAAAGATAAAGCCCCATACACACTATCAGATTATCTGCTGAGTTTTTCCTTCAGATTTACCAAAACCATATAATATGAGGACAAACCTTAGGAGTTTCAATGTGTATGCAATCAGGCAGGCCCTTCTACTACATGGTTTTGGTAAATCTAAAGGAAAAACTCAGCAGATAATCTGATAGTGTGTATGGGGCTTAAGTAGTACTACTGCGTGAAATATATAAATGTGCAAGGTTCGCAGAGTGTGTAAATAATTATGAACTTGACTATCCAACATAGATAAGGAAAAAAAAAAATAAACAAAAATTAAATTAACAGGCTGAGTGTATAAAGTCTCTAGTGCAATATTGGACGCTCTTTAACCACTTGCTTACTGGGCACTTAAACCCCCCTCAGTCCCAGACCAATTTTCAGCTTTCAGCGCTGATGCACTTTGAATGACAATTGCGCGGGCATACAACACTGTACACAAATTAAATTTTTATCATTTTTTTCCCACAAATAGCGCTTTCTTTTGGTGGTATTTAATTACAGCTGGGAGTTTTATTTTTTGCTAAACAAACAAAAAAAGATGCAAAAAAAAAAAATCATGTTTAATAGTTTGTTATAAAATTTTGCAAATGGGTCATTTTTCTCCTTCATTGAAGTGCGCTGATTAGGCGGCACTGATAGGCTGCACTGGTGGGCACTGATGGGCTGCATTGGTGTGCACTGATAGGCTGCATTGGTGGGCACTGATAGGCTGCACTGGTGGGCACTGATAGGCATAGTTAAGGCGGCACTAATAGGCACAGATAAGGTGGCACCGATGGGCACAGATAAGGCGCACTGATGGGCAAAGATGGGCACAGATAAGATGGCACGGATGGGTGGCACGGATGGGTGGCACAGATGGGCACTGATAGGTACCACTGATAGATGGGACTGATGGGCACTGATAGGTGGCACTTCTGGGCACTGATGGGCGGCACTGCTGGGCACTGGTAGATGACACTGATAGGCACGGATATGTGGCACTGGGGTGCAGCACCTTTGAGGCAGATTGTGGGCACTGCTGGGTGGCACTGTGAGTGGCACTGCTGGGTGGCACTGCTGGGTGGCACTGTGGGCACTGCTGGGTGGCACTATGGGCACTGCTGGGTGGCACTGACGGGGGCACTTACTTTTAATACATGTGGCACTGCAGAAGGCAGGTGGGCACTGGCAGGGGGCAGGTGGGCACTAGCAGGGCTGGCCGTGATCGGCTTTTTTTTTTCTCCTTGCGCTGACAGCGCGAGGAGGAATAATAGCCAATTACCGGCTCCGTTATATCACATGATCAGCTGTCATTGGCTGACAGCTGATCACGTGATAAGGGGTCGGGATCGACCCCTTGCACGGATCGGTGATCAGGCGAGTCTCATGGACTCGCCGATCACAGATCGCGCCGCGCGCGCCCCTCAGGGGGCGCGCAGGCCGCTCGTGCACGGGACGATGTCAATAGACGTAGTCCCGGAAAAGGAGATCCGCGCTGTAGCCGTCATTTGGCTATAGCGCGGGTCTCAAGTGGTTAAGGTCCAGTGTGCAACAATAGTGCAAATGTGCAAGTGTTTCACAGGAACACTGTGTGCTGATATACTGACATCCAGTGTCGCTGTGCCTTTAAGTGCAAAGATGTGTCTTCAGTGTCACTGACACCCCGTTGTTGTAATAAATGATTACCTTACTGCTGTAGAGAAGTTAGGGGGAGAGATGGATCCCTTCGGATCAGTCTGTTCCTGGGCGTTCGCACTGTGTATGGATTAAAGCCAAGGGGGGATCCTTTTCTTTCCTTCCACTGAGCGATTGTTTTCTGATCGCTTGGATCACTTAGATCGCTTAGATGTTCAATATGTCAGGGTATAAAAGAGGATAAAGAGGATTACCATGGTGCCGTATATTTGAATAAAAAGGTTGAAGTTTATTTTAATAAGACCATAAAAACTCACATTTCCATGTGTATGTTGGACAATGTAAAAACGAGCGCCGAGCGCGTACCTGGGCGTCCTTTCCCGGTGTCAATTTGCCTCTCGTATCCTACGCGTTACGTCACAACACACGTGACTTCGACTGGGAACGTGTGTTGTGACGTAAGGCGTAGGATACAAAAGGGAAATTGACAATAGAAAGGACGCCCAGGTACGAGCTCGACGTTCACAGAATGGTGCAAACTGCATCCATCCGCAGGAATATTGTATCAGTTGTACTGATCTTGTAGTCAGATCAATACAGATAAGATGATTGGTTGTAATGGGTTTCTTTACTCAACACCATTTTTTTCAATAAACCTGCATTATAGGAATATCAGACTGGTTTTGAACCATCACGTGCCCAACTTTTACCAGTAAATTGATTGCAACCTCCAGAGTATTTAGGACTTGCGCCCAGAAGTGGGGAATGCCACAGGACTGTAAGACTCCTCAGGCATGACATCTGTATTGCCTGACACCTCCCGTGCTCAAACCTTACCACCCCTCACCCCTATTCCCCTCCAAACCCGACCCCCCGTAAGCAATGACCAGACTACGTTTGGAGTAAATAGCCATCCGGCCTTGATTTATTAACCAAAATATATATATATAACAAAATAAACTTTTTATAAATAACTTTATTAACATGTAAACAACTTTTCATTTGTCTTGTATCATGGGTCATAAACATACCCAATCACCTACTGGTCACTGCACACTGCATCAGTCATTACTTTAACCTCTTGACCTCCAGACGGAATCCCCTGTCTCGGAGGCTATACCCAAACCAGTGCAGTGACCTACCCCTTTTACCCTTTGCGGTTAACCCCATGTAACCAGGAAGTACAGATCCAACCACCCCCATCACCATGAATGGGTACAAACATATTCTCTACCTGCACTACTTAACCTCCTCAACTGACCCCCAACAACTGCCCACCCCAGTACACAAACCCCCAGCAAGGACCCCGAAATAAAGCTAGGGTGGGTGGGAATCTCTTCCTCCTCCGCTCTCCGACTGCCTATGGCTTCCGCTCGGCTTCGCAGCGAAAGCCTTGGCTCCGCCCCTGGCTCCTCCTACCTCTGCTCCCTTAAAGCGGCCCCCACTTCTCACTTAAAACGGCGACAGTGCAGTCAAAGCAGCAGGGATCGCTCCGTTGTCCCCGATGAGCCGGCGGATAACGGGGCGGTCCCGGCACACTGTGCAGGGACCGCCCTGTCAGCTCTCCGCTCTCCTCTATGGGGATCGGATGAACACGGACCATCTGTCCGTGTTCATCCGATCCGCTCTGCAGACGAATAGAAAAATAGGAATTTCCTCCGTCTGCAGAATCAGACAATAGTGGAGGCGGACAATAGCGGGTGTCTGCAGATGTTTATCCGCAGACACCCGCTATCCCATAGGAATGCATGTATGTCCGTATTTCATCCGCAAACGGATGGATGAAATACGGACATACCGTCCGCATGTGTGAAAGGGGCCTAATATATACCTTCAATTACCTATCCAAGTGTTAACTGGTCATCCGAATATTTATTTTTAACAGAAAAAACTAGACCTTACAATCACATTAACTCTTAGTGGATTGAACCATAAATTGTCTTTCAGTCTTTCCAACCCCTACCTAAACATGCATTGTGTGGATATGATGCCTGATTTCTTCAGGCTGTGTTCACATATGAGCACTCACTGTCTCTCAGCAGGAGTCTGGTGCATCATTGTTCACAATGCCCACATTTTTGGCTGAATTCGGACCTGAAATTGACCAAAAGACACACATCGTTTCTGTGCAAATCACACTGGAGCTGCTGCGGAGTTTTGTGAACCGGCTCAATAGAGAGCTGGTCACAATCTCCTGCTATTGCAAATTTGCACTAGTGTGAACCCAGCCTTAGTGTTATACTAGGATTATCCAACTGACTAAGTGCATTAGTTCCTTTCGTAAGGACAAATCATCTTTGAAGTTTGCAAACTCTAAAGCAAACCTCACTGATGTCTATGCGCTTAAAGAGGAAGTAAACTCCCCCACTCTGACGCTTCTTTTCATTTAGTCCATTATAATAAGTAATTATCAGACTATAGCCACTGTAATCCAGCCCAAATCACATATTACTTACTGTTTAAAGAAACTTTAGAAAACTTGTTTCCAGGGGTTAGGCAGCGCCATCTTAAGTATTGTTTTCTGAGTCCACAGTGGAGTGTATTTCCGCCCTTACATGGAGCACTTCCTGTACTGTTAACCAAGCCTCCTTCTCAATCCAACATTTCTATGGCAACCCTCCTTCCCTGTTTATAGCTTACTTGTTTATTTCATAGTATTTACTTGTGCCGATGTCTAATGTTTGCCTTTGTCAGACTTATCAGCTTCAGCTGATAAGACTGCAGTAATGGCCAAGTTTAGACTGTATGTGAGGTCACATGGTGTGTAGGAGGAAGCTCTGAGTGATTAGCAGCCTGCTGGGAGTTCAGTGTTGTGTCGTAGGAAGTCCTGATAACAGATAGATAAGCACATAGAGAGTGTGCTGTAAATCAGGGGTGATCTGGGCATGCTCAGTGACTTCATTCTACAGAACAACAAGGATTACAACAATACTAAGCAAGTAAGGAGATATCTACAAGCAGTGTTCATTAGGGTTTTTTTTATGCTGATTTACATGGGACAAAGTTGTGGGGGAGGGTTTACAACCACTTTAATAGTGTTATGCAATTCTGCCAATTTATAGGGCTAAAAATCAAAATACTGTCAAAATAAAAAAGTATATGAAGCTGGGCACTGCCATTGGGGACACATACCAATGCCAAATAAATGGATGCAAATAAAAAACAGTATCTCTCCATTAGGGATGAGCTTCGTGTTCGAGTCGAACGTACGTTCGACTCGAACATTGGCTGTTCGTCCGTTCGGCGAAATCCGAACACTTGGTCCGTTCGCGTCAAAATTCGCATGGCGCTCACGGCCCACAATGCACTGCGATGGCGCAGTGCATTGCTGGCTCATGATTGGCCAAGCATGCACTGTGACCCAGCATGCTTGGCCAATCGCAGCGCCAGCAGCGAGGAGAGCCATGATTGGCCACAGGCAGGATGCCTGTGGCCAATCATAGCTCAGGCTGTGTAGTGCACGCCCCACACTATATAAGGCCGCCATTGAGGCGGCCTCGTGTAGTATGTTGGCATCTGAAGCAGTGGGTGTTCTGTGTACCTTCAACACAGTACACACCGATCGTTTTTGGCTGATTTCCTATCTTGCTGTTGTGTAGTGGTTATTGTCTGTGCCCTGACCGCAGTATACACCACTATATTCACCTCACCTATATAGCTAGTGATCTATCTTTAATAATAGAGCTTGCAGTCAGTAGTGTTAGGAGATAGTGTGTGCTGTCTGCGTGCTCTGTACCCAGTACATACCGCTATAATCCACCTACATAGCTGTTCTCTATTTGAGCCCAATTGCCATCTGCAGGAGTTATTGGAAGTTGTGTGTGCCTCCAGCACAGCACAGTATACATCTGTATATACCCCTTTATCTCTGCTGTTTTCTGGTTATTGTCTGTGTGCCCTGACCGCAGTATACACCGCGATATTCACCTCACCTATATAGCTAGTGATCCATCTTTAATAATAGAGCTTGCAGTCAGTAGTGTTAGGAGATAGTGCGTGCTGTCTGCATGCTCTGTACCCAGTACATACCGCTATATCCACCTACATAGCTGTTCTCTATTTGAGCCCAATTGGGGTTATTTCCTGCAAATTCCTGCAATAAAACAGGGCTAATTCCTGCAATAAAACTAGAGTATATGTCAGAGGTTGCAGTGTGGTGGCACCAGCACCAGTGCCTAAGGCCCAATTTTTCTGCCCCTGTTTAACAGGGGCGTTTAAGTACAATTTTTGATGCAATGCTTTGCAGCAGGGCTAATTCCAGCAAAAAAAACTAGAGCATATGGGAGAGGTTGCAGTGTCGTGGCACCAGAACCAGTGCCTAAGGCCAAATTTTTCTGCCCCTGTTTAACAGGGACATGTAATTACAATTCTTGATATAATATTTCACAGGAGGGCCCCTTCCTGTGCCCACCCAGAGTAACGGTGAGGACTTATAGTGTTGTGGCACCAGCACCACAACCACCAAAGGTCAATTTTTCTACCACTGTTCAACAATGGCATGTAATTACAATTCTTGATATAATCGTTCACAGCGGGGGCTCCAGCGCCCACCAAGAGTCACTTTGAGGGCTTACAATGTTGTGGCAAAACCAACACCTTGTTCCGCCATTTCTGCAGAGCATATAGGGCGGGCCCCTACTTTCAAACATCCAACTTACAAACATCTCCTACTTGCAAACGCAAGGAGACAGCAGCAAGTGAGATGAAAAAAGATGGACGACAAAACAAATTATACAGGGGTGATAACCCTTCCCTATGTTTTCCAAAAAGCTTAAAAATTGTTTTTTTGACTGGAGCTACACTTTAAAAATGTACCAGTTGAAAATTACAAACAGATTCAACTTAACACAACAAACCTACACAGTCCCTGTCTTGTTTGCACCGCCTGTATACTGCTGTTCTGAGTATATAGGGCCTGGGGGCCACACACATTTCCTTTTTTTAATATGGGTACAGGGTTCCCCTTAATATGCGTACAAGACCCAAATAGGCTGGTAATGGGCAGGGAGGGCTACCCATGCCATTTTTCTGAATGATTTTCAACCATATTGCAGGAACCAGATATAACATTAAAACCGCAAGCAGTTTTCAATGATGTTATTTCCGTTTAATGTCATTTTGTGCAGGGACTGTTCTAAACACGGGAAACACGTGGCACTTCACAGGCATACTACAGACACCCCCCAAGCACCATATTTAAAGGAATATTTCACTTTTTTTTTTTCACTTTAATCGTCAGTAAAATCAGTGCTCCCACCAAAACCGCCATTTTTAAAAACATTTTAGGCATTGACCCATGTCCCCTGGGGCAGGAGCCAGGTCCCCAAACCCTTTTTAGGACAGTATCTTGCATATTAGCCGTTAAAATTAGCACTTTCCATTTCGAACGTTCGAGCCCCATAGACTTCAATGGGGTTCTAACGTTCGTAACGAACGTGGGGTCCGTTCGAAAGTTCTGGTGCGAACCGAACCGGGGGGTGTTCGGCTCATCCCTACTCTCCATATATACAACATTTTCAGCTCTCCTTAACACACTAGCAATATGGTTCCTGTGAGTCTACCCTTTTATAGAAAGGGGGCTGGGTTATCTATTCCTTCATTCCTATTGCTGTAGAAGAGCATCACAATACAGTTGGCCTACAGAAGCTGGAAGTATACATTTGGCACTGCATATATCTATTTAATTACAATATACATTATTATCTGGACTTAGTTGAGACGTTTGCCTTTGAGGATTTATAGCAATTGTTTTTCTGTTGAAGTCTTCCAGTAACTATGTTACTCCAATAAAGGCCACCTAAGCATAAAACGTCTATGTTTGTGCAGTCAGCTTTGGCATCTATTATTGCCATCCATGCTGTACACCTTCTTTTCCCTTAAAAGTGATTTTTTTTTTCTTGGTTTTGAGGCTATTTTTTATTTGTTTGTAAAATATTGCTTTCTCAAACAGCCTACATTCTGTTTGCTGCCTAAACACCTACAATTCCCCAGGGCCTGAAGCATATCTCTGTTAGTTTGGTCCATTTGCACATGGCACATTAATTCGCACTGTAGACTGGCTACAATTGCAAACATAGAAAAGGGAGTTGGAGCTGTAATTGTCAACACCGGTGATCACTGTCAATAATCTGATTAACGAGCATTGCCAAGTACTGTAGTTTGGGCAGTATGTCAGTCCAAGAGACCAAGCCTAAAGAGCAAAGGAGACAAAGAGATGTCTTAGGCCTTGTACACGCGGTCGGACATTCCGAAACCAAATCCGTTGGATTTTGTCCGTCGGATTTTGTCTGACGGATTTTGTCCGAAACTGTTGCATACACACGGTCGGACAAAGTTGTCGGAAAATCCGATCGTTCAGAACGTGATGACGTTATTTCGTTACAATGGGGCTACCATCAGGCTAGTAGCCAATAGCTTTGATGTAGGAATTTGATCTGAGCATGCGTGGCACTTTGTCCGATCGGAATTCTCTACACATGATCGGAGTATGTCCGATCGGAGCATTTTGTCTGAAAATTTTACCAACAAGTTGGAAAACTTGGTCCGTCGGACACTCCGACAGAAAGAGTCCGATGGAGACCACACACAGTCGGAATATCCGACAAAACGGTCCGATCGGACACATTCCGTCAGAATCTCCAACCGTGTGTACAAGGGCTTAGGCCTTGTACACACGGTCGGACATTCCGACAACAAAATCCGTCTGATTTTTTCCAATGGATTTTGTCCGAAACTGGTGTTGCATACACACGGTCGGACAAAGTTGTCGGAAAATACGATCGTTCGGAACTTGATGACATTATTTAGTTACGACGGGACAACGTTCAGGCTAGTAGCCAATAGCTTTGATCTAGGAATTTGATCTGAGCATGCGTGGCACTTTGTCCAAGTGGAATTCTCTACAAATCATGTCGGAAAATTTTTATATCCAGCTCTCAAACTTTGTTGGTCAGACATTCCGACTGAAAAAGTCAGATGGAGCCCACACATGGTCGGATTATCAAACAACACGGTCCGATCGGACATTTTCCATCGGAATGTCCGACCATGTGTACAAGGGCTTAGGGAATATTGAAATTGTGTTTGTTAGGCCATAGTGTCAAATAAAGACAAGCTACAAAGGGAAATAAACTCAGAGTAGCCATCATATGTCCACAAAAGTGCTCCCCATTTATTACAAATACATCTCATCTAAAACTTGCTTAATACGAAGATTGACATGTCTGCCTTTTAGATCCTAGTTCCTTGTAACATTGTACCTTGTGCAGATCATTTCCCTCTACCAACATCTGTCTTGTTTAGGTGCATTGATTGCCAACATCAGCTGCGATTCTTCACCTGCAGACAACATGCCTGAGTGGAGTAACAGGAGGATGGACGTTTATCTTGAATAATGAATTTGAAGGGATGAGCCAATCCTTCTCCCTCCCCAGACGGTGCTGGAGACATCCTAGCAAAGTCCCCACAGACGCCTGAGAATAAATTCGATCCCATTTGGAACAAATTGCCAGACATCTCTCGACACTGTGTTTCTTCCAACAAACATACTGTCAGTATTCATCCATCCAGAGGCTTCCCAATCACACACTCTCCTGTTCTTAGTCTTCTTTTATCTGCGTGGTTTGTGTAATGCTTGTGTTCCATTAACACAAGCGGCTGTCATCTCAACACACAGGACGTAACACCGATAGAAGCCGCAGTCAATTTCTGCACGCCTGGGCTACTTGCAGATGTAGTTTAATGTTATCCAGTTGACACAATGACATGGAGAGATGAACTATCACCCACGGCTTCATTTATAATCGAGATAACGACAGTGAAATCTTTAGGTAAATTTGGCGGCTAATCGAGAATAGTTCACTGATGTGCAGACACCGCTGTGGAGCAATATGAAGAAACTCCAGACAAGCAATAGAAGCAATCTGTAAACTGCTATGCTGTCCAGGGACCAATTCATTTCTGCTAAAATATGCAAATCCACTGATTTAACAAAAACAGCTGCAGAAAGTAAGGCCCAGAGCCATGGGCATCCGCAGAACTTTTTTCAGGGAGGGGCATCATTTTAAGGTCACCCATGCTCTGACCCTTTTCGACAATGTCATTATCACATTATCATGGTCATAGACTGCAGACGTAGTACAGGTGATGGTCAGAGACTGCAGACATGGCCCAAGAGACTGTCAGAGACTGCGGACATGGCCCAAGAGACTGTCAGACTGCGAACATGGCCCAAGAGACTGTCAGAGATGGCATACATGGCTCAAGAGACTGTAAGAGACTGCGGACATGGCACAAGAGATGACCAGAGACTGCAGATATAGCCCCAGAGACTGGCAGAAACTGCATACATGGTTTAAGAGACTGCGGACATGGCCCAAGGGACTGTCAGAGACTGCGGACATGGCCCAAGGGACTGTTAGAGACTGCAGACATGGGCCAAGAGACTGTCAGACTGTGAACATGGCCCAAGAGACTGTCAGAGATGGCATACATGGCCCAAGAGACTGTAAGAGACTGCGGACATGGCACAAGAGATGACCAGAGACTGCATATATAGCCCAAGAGACTGTCAGAAACTGCATACATGTGGGGGGGTCATAGAGAGAGAGGGGGGTGACAGAAAGAGACAGAGGGGGTGACAGACAGAGACGGTGTGACAGGGGGGGGGTGAAAAAGACAGAGGGGAGAGAGAGGGGGGTGACAGAAAGGGGTGATGGGGTAATCACTCCTGATCCGATCCCTGATTCCAGGGGGGGGGCACTTGCCCCCCCTGCCCCTACCTGCGGACGCCCATGCCCGGAGCATTACCTGCAAGGTAATTTAGTGCAGGGCTGGCATGACAGGGGTTAACGGGGTTGTAGTGAGGAAGTGGGGTGGCGCTGTTCAGTGGGGACGAAGTGAAGAGTGAAGGGGGGAGGAGCCGGCATCGAGTTAGTTGCAATGGAAGGGGAAGCACCAGACAACACGAGGAGTGAGGGGAAGGAAGTTCCCTCCCGCCCACCCTACAATTTTTTCTAGGATATGGTGGAGGTATGCAGCAACACAGGTGGTGGGTTGTGGCAATTGGCGGGGCGCAAGGTCCTTTTTTGGGTCAGGTGGGCACAGTAAAAGGCATGGTGTAGGGACTCTGAGGGATGGCTCCCAGTTGGTATATGGGTACCTGCTAGTTGTCTCCGAGTTGAGGATTCCACGACTGGAGGCCAAAAAGTGAATAGCAGGTACAGTTGTGGTTATGCCTGTGGGGGACCTTGCACTTCATTTTCTGTAAAACTGGATATATATTAAAAAGGTTTATTTTGTTAATTATTATGTTCATTATTTTATATTTGGTTAATAAAACGGCTGCTATGGCCAATTTACCCCATATCAGTGTCGTGTGGTCATTAGTGAGGAGTGGGGGGGGGGGGGTAATGGGATAGCAGGCACAAGCCATAGTTAATACCATAGTCAAGATTAAGTGGGCAAGACTGTCACCTCTCGTGTTGATATTCGGTGATATTACAGAGTTTCACTTTTCAAGTGTAGCACCCTCCTAGTTAGAGCAGATTGCTAGGCAAATTAAGTTTAGCTCCTCTGTAATCAGTGGAGTATGGGTTGATTGCTCTAGCCTGGAGCAGAGGTTGATTGCTCTAGCCCGTTCAGTGCTACATAGGTTGCTGGTCTGATTGCTTCCCCTCAGCATTCTGGTTGTAGGTTGTAGAATTACAGTGGGAGGAAGAATGGGAGAGCAGCTTGAATATTTATGGAGATCCTGCCAATTCTCGGAGTAGGTTGTAAAGACCATAAATAACATTTATGGGCCCATGAAGAACCAGAGCAGGGCCTCTGTGGATCTTGGGTGAGACCTGCTAGAGGAGTCCCTTTTCTGGAGCCTTTTCCCATCTGGGCAGTCAGGTCAGACGTTGCTGCATGATTATCGAGGTCCCAGCCATGGCTTTAGTTGGGGAGCTATTCCCTAAAGTCTGGCGTTTCCTGTTCTTTTGGTCTCTTGAGAATACTTGGTGCAGGCTGGATGGAAGAGGGTGCAAGGGTTGTGATATTGTGAGTCTCCCTCACTAAGAAGCACTTAGTGGATATCAGGAACTGCATTCCTATTATCTACAAGAGAAGTATAGCCAAAAGAGCTTTAGTTATACTTCTCCTTTAAGTTCAGTATCACCTGTATTTTATGATTGTTGGTGATTTTAAATCTAAAATGCCCTTTAGTTACCTTTTTTCTGATAGTGCAAATGCCCTTTATGTCTACCAATCCAGATGTCTATGCTGGCTTAAATGAGTAATGGTCACACCACCAATCAAAAGACTCCTTAGTAGTTTGGTGGAAGAAAGGGGCTTGTCAAACCAGAGAGGGAGATGTCTGACAAGAAAAAGTTGTCTCTTGTCAGGACTCTGGCATTACTAAATTAAACTCCTCGGCAGTTTAAACTGGTCAGCTGCTGTAATAGATTAGTAAAGACTATGAACATGTAGATTGGTAATATAATGGGGTTGATTTACTAAAACTGAAGAGTGCAAAATCTGGTGCAACTGTGTTTCTAAATTCAGCTTGTTTAACCCCCCTGGCGGTATTCCCGAGTCTGGCTCGGGGTGGAGATTTTGTACCAAAAGCGGTAACCCCGAGCCAGACTCGGGACCGCATCGCTGAATGCAGGGAGAGGTTTACTTACCTTATCCCCTGGATCCAGCGATGTCCCCCCTGCTTTACGAGCGAGATCGTGCTCCGCTCGATCTATCATGGAGCAGATCTCCGTTCCCTGCGAGCGTTGCGACGCACGGGGACGGAGAACGGCGCCAAATTCAAAAAGTGAAACACACACATTACATACAGTATAATGTAATCTTACAGATTACACTGCTGTATGTAATTATTTCACATCCCCTTTGTCCCTAGTGGTCTGCCCAGTGTCCTGCATGCAGTTTTATCTTATAAAAACTGTTCTTTATGCCTGGAAACTGGAGATTGTCCATAGCAACCAAAACTGTCCCTTTACATCAAAAATGGTTTAGACCAGCTAGAAAACAGCGATAATAAATTAGAATCAATCGCAGAATTGAGCGATAGCGATTTGTGGGAAGATCCGTCATCAAATGTTGAAAAGTAATGACAGCGACAATTCGGCAACTGAGCAAATTTCAGTGTTTTTGATTTGATTACATTATTGAATAATTTTTATTATTGTTATATTATTATTTGGTATAATTATTTATAGTTATTTATTATATTATAATTTATGATTTCATTTTTCAAACTTTATCATACCCGGGATGTCTGCTAGACTCTGGTTTGGACAGATTTAAGTGAGTTATTCCTAAGAATTACAGGACTACAATATAAAACGCCAAATTTTCATGCAAAATAATTGTACCGCTTTCAAACCTAAAATCTGAAATAATCACCCCGCCAGGGAAGTTAATTAAAGGGGTTGTAAAGCTAAAAAAATGTTTTGGCAATATCTGATCTATATGTTATATAGATCATTAATCTAGCTGTTATTTCTGCCGAAATGTTTTATTTACCTGTTAGATAAATAGGCTTTTTCAGCACTTCCTCCTTTCCTCTTTGTATGTTCTCCTCAACTTCTGGGTTTTCGAGCGTGCTCCCTGTCACGGCTTCAAAGGAACTACAATTCCCTTGATGCTTAGCATGCGCAGTGCCCCTTTTTTTGCTGTGTGGCGACAAACCTGAGCCGCACTTCCACTTCAGCAAAAAAGAGGCGGAGTAGGGCAGAGTAAAGGCGGGGCTGTGCTGAGATGGTCATTTACATTACAATAATAAGGCAAGGGAGGCTGAGCTACAGCGTCTTAGCCCTTGTACACACGGTCGGACATTCCGACAACCAAATCCATCGGATTTGAGGGATTTTGTCCAAAACTGGTGTTGCATACACACGGTCGGAAAATCCGATCGTTCAGAACGTGATGACGTTATTTCGTTACGACTGGACTACGTTCAGGCTAGTAGCCAATAGCTTTGGTCTAGGAATGTGATCTGAGCATGTGTGACACTTTGTCCGATCGGAATTCTCTACAAACGATCGGAACAAAGTCCGATCAGATCATGTTGTCGGAAAATTTTATAGCCCAGCTCTAAAACTTTGTCGGTCGGATATTCCGACGGAAACAGTCCGATGGAGACCAAACACAGTCGGATTATCTGACAACACGGTCCGATCAGACATTTTCCGTTGGAATGTCCGACCGTGTGTACAAGGGCTTAGACAAGCCCGCAGCTCCCCTGCCTACCATGCCTGTGAACGCACACAGCTCCTCCTCACAGGGATGTAGTCCCAAGGGAGGGGGGCTAGCACGCTGACTAAGCCCCAGCCTGAACGGCTCAGATGATTGGGGCAAGCTTCTAGAGGCTTTTGGTATAAAAATTCCACCCTGAGCCAGACTCGATGAATACCGTCAGGGGGGTTAAGTGCGATTTTGGCCCATTCTTCCACACAGTCTTCAATTCTTGAAGATTCCTTCGGCCTCTTCAATGAACTCTGATCTTTAGTTCTTTCCATAGATTTCTATTGGATTTGAGTCAAGTGATTGGCTGGGCCATTCTAGCAGCTTCATTTTCCTTCTTTGAAACCAGTTGAGAGTTTCCTTGGCTTTGTGTTTGGGATCATTGTCTTGCTAAAATGTCCACCCTCGTTTCATTTTCATGATCCTGGTTGATGGCAGCAGATTTTGATCAAGAATGTCTTGGTACATTTTTCCATTCATCCTTCCTTCAATGATACGAAGTTTGGCAGTACCATATGCTGAAAAACAGCTCCACACCATGATGTTCCCACCTCCAAACTTCACTGGTTTAGGGGTGTTTTTGGGGTGATGTGCAGTGTCATTTTACCTCCAAACATGGTGTGTATTATGGCATCCAAAGAGTTCAATTTTGGTCTCATCTGACCAGACTATATTCTCCCGGTATTTCACAGACTTGACTAAATGTTGTGCAGCAAACTAATAATAACGAGCTTCAACATGCTTTTTCTTCAGCAATGGAGTCTTGCGTGGTGAACGTGCAGACAGGCCATGGTGGTTGAGTGCATTACTTATTGTTTTCTTTGAAACAATTGTAGCTGCTAATTCCAAGTTTTTTCTGAAGCTCTCCACAATTGATCCTTGGCTCTTGGAAAACTCTTCTGATAATTGTCTGTCAGAAATCTTGCGAGGAGCACCTGGTCATGGCCGGTTTATTGTGAAATTATGTTCTTTCCACTTCCCGATTATGGCCCCAGTCGTCACTGGAACATTCAGTATAGAAATCCTTCTGTAACCAATGCCATCAGTATGTTTTGCAACAATAAGTTTGTGAAGGTCTTGAGAGAGCTCTTTGCTTTTACCCATCATGAGATGTGTCTTGTGTGACACATTGATAATGAGACACCTTTTTATAGGCCATCGGTTGGGGCTGAACCAGCTGATATTAATTTTCACTGACAAGGGGCAGGATTGCTTTCTAATTACTGATAGATTTCAGCTGGTGTCTTGGCTTTCTATGCCTTTTTGCACCTTCCGTTCTTCATGCGTTCAATACTTTTTCCCTGTGTCATTCCATAGTTACATAGTTACATAGTTAGTCAGGTTGAAAAAAGACACAAGTCCATCCAGTTCAACCTTAAAAACAAATAAATAAAATAAAAAATAATCGTACAATCCAAATACCCAATTTTATGCCCACAATTGATCCAGAGGAAGGCGAAAAAAAACCCCAGCAGAGCATTCCATTTTATTGCACATAACTTAATTTCTGAACTTATTTGTTTTGGTTTCTTCATATGTGTGGATTTCATGGGTTGTGACCAACATGTAGAATTTACACTACATGTTGATCACAACCCATATATATATATATATATATATATATATATATATATATATATATATATATATATATATATATATATATATATATATATATATTTATATATATATAATAAAACAAAACACTCTAATTGATCACCCTCCCTCTTTCTGAACTTACTTGTTTTGGTTTCTTTGTATGGATTGCATGGGTTGTTCCTGGCATGTGGTGAAAATTTTGTGTCAATAGCACCTTTAAGAAAAATGGTGACGTGTTCAATACTTGTTTTACCCATTGTACAACCCCTGGCAAAATGTATAGAATCACCACTCTTGGGATATGTTCATTCAATTGTTTAATTGTGTAGAAAAAAAACTAATCATAGACATGTCTCAAAACGATGTTCATTTAACATTCCAACCTTCTGGCTTGAAGAAACACTTGCAAAAAATAAAAAAAGAAAGAAAACTGTAGTCAATTGCAACTGTTTTTGCAGATCAAGCAGAGGAATAAAATATGGAAAATTCTGAGGAAAATATTCTGGAATCATGAAAAAAAAAAAAATCTACAGTACACCACTAGTACTTTGTTGCACCACCTCTGGCTTTTATAACAGCTTGAATTCTCAGAGGCATGTATTTAACTATTGAGAAACAGTATTCTTCATCAATCCGGCCTTAACTTTCGCTTATTGCAGTTGTCAGATTGGCTTTGCAGGTTGGAGCCTTGTTATGGACTAGTTTCTTTAATTTCAACCATAGATTTTCAATTGGATCGAGGTCCAAACTATTTGCAGATCAGATCATGCTATTGACATTTTATGTGTTTCTTTTGCCCTATGGCAAGATGAATTATCATCCTGAAAAATGATGTCATCATCACCAAACATCCTTTCAATTGATGGAATAAGAAAAGTGTCCAAAATCTCAATCTTCCCCATACCTTTACTTGACATACAACCTCATATCAATGATTTTGGAAATTTGCATGCTTTCTTCAGGCACTCGTCTTCATACATTTTATTTGAACAGAACCAAACAAAAGTTCCAGCATCATCACCCTCCCCAATGCAGATTTGTGATTCATTACTAAATATCACTTTCATCCATGATTGCTTTTCTTTAGCCCACTGTAACCTTGTTTTTTTCTGTTTAGGTGTTAATGATGGTTTTGTTGGGCTTTTCTGTATGTAAATCCCATTTCCTTTAGGCGATGTCTTATAGTTCGGTCACAGACATTGAAACATCCAGTTTCTGACCATATGTTCCGCATTTGTTTTGTAATGTATTTTCTTTAACTTTTCTATAGTTACATAGTTAGTAAGGTTGAATAAAGACACCAGTCCATCCAGTTCAACCTGAGCGAGTGTCTACAATTGTCCCTATCCCTGTACATTGCACACTCACATCAGTCCCTACCCTCAAGGAGCCCTCAATCCAAGGTCCCCATTCATATACTAGGGCCAATTTTGGACAGAAGCCAATTAACCTACCTGCATGTCTTTGGAGTGTGGGAGGAAACCGGAGTACCCGGAGGAAACCCACACAGGCACAGGGAGAACATGCAAACTCCAGGCAGGTAGTGTCGTGGTTGGGATTCGAGCCAGCGACCCTTCTTACTGCTAGGTGAGAGTGCTAACCACTACACCACTGTGCCACTCTATCTTGACACTTTGATGTCTTCCCTGGTCTACCGTAATGCTTCCCTTTAACAACCTTCCCCTTTGATTTGTACTTGGTCTAGATTTTAGACACAGCTGACTGGGAACAACCAACATCTTTTGCATCATCCCATAGCGATTTACCTTCTTGAAGAAGTTTTATAATCCTCTCTTTTGTTTCAACTGACATCTCTCATGTTGGAGCCATGATTCATGCCAATCAATTCATGTCTCACTGAGGTGTGCAAGCACTCTTTTTTAACTGCAGACTAATTAGCAGATGTAATCTGATGCAGATGTTTGTTTTATAGCTTCAAAGTACATGGTGATTCCATAATATTTTCCTCAGAATTTAGTGATTCCATTTTTTCCCCCTCTGCTTCATCTGCAAAACAAGTTGCAATTGACTACAGTGTTCTTTCTTTTCTCTTTTTTTAAGTGTTTCTAATGCCGCGTACATACGACCAGACTTAGGTCCGACGGAGTTCTGACAGAGTTCTGACAGAGTTCTGACAGAGTTCTGACAGAGTTCTGACGGACTTTCCGATTGAACGGACTTGGCCACACACAATCACACCAAAGTCCGACGGATTCGAATGTGATGACGTACGACCGGACTAGAATAAGGAAGTTCATAGCCAGTAGCCAATAGCTGCCCTCGCATCGGTTTTTGTCCGTCGGACTAGCACACACACGAGCGGATTTCTTGGTAGGAACTGGGTCCGGCGGAGTTCTGGTGGAAAAATTTGAAACATGTTCCATTTCTAAAGTCTGTCAGACTTTTGCAAATCAAAAGTCCGCTGCAGCCCACACACGATCGAATGGTCTGCCGGAATTGTTCCGTCGGACCTTTGATGTTGAAAAGTCCGGTCGTGTGTACGCGGCATTAAAGCCAGAAGGTTGGATTGTTAAAAGAGAAGTATGAGTTTGGGGGGTTTTCCCCCATCATACTCACCTAGGTGGATGCAGCATCAGTCCGATGCTGCATCTGTCCCCCGATACCTCTACACTGAGAACCAAGCGATCGAACATCACAGATGACTCAGTTCTCACAGCTCCCAGAGCAGGAAGCTGTTGGCAGTCAATCAGCATCTCTCCGCTTTGCTCCTCCACGCTCATTGGAGTGCTGAGCTTTGGAGGGGGGGGGGAGTGGCCATCTCAGGCTCTTAGCAGCTGGCTGAAAGGCTGAGAAGGGTGTCAGTCTAGACACAATTAAACAATTAATTAAACAATTAAATTAATATTTTACTTTTTGCCAGGGGTTGTATATATAATGGCACTTTTTTTTTATTTTTCCTACACTGTGTGCTATTATATTTAAAAAAAAAAAAAAAATTCTAGGATAACATCGATGATTTTCACAGTGGGACACCATTAAATAAAAGCCAAATGATTGCTAAGATCTGAATGATCAAATATTAGCATAAATGGAGGAGGGCAACCTGCTAGTCAGTGTTTTTTGTTTTTTTTAGAATGAAACTTTTTTTTTTATATTTCACTGTTTGCCATTAGAAAAAGTATATTGACGGGGCTGCTTTTCACCTCTCTGCTAGGAAAAATTGGGGTAGGGTGATCTGTCAATCTGTCACACAGTTTGATTTGTTTTTATAATTTCACTGTGCCCCATTATAAAAAATATATCACCATGATGATACCATTATATTAGAGAGGAAGTAAAGCCACTATAAAAAACAACGCTGACATGTATCCCGGAGTGACTTCCGGGTCTCGCTGCTCCGCCGATGACGTCACTCCCGCGCATGCGCACGGGAGCCGACACGAGCGGCATATCGCAGTGATCTGCGGCCTGCTCAGTGCGCATGCCTGTCTTTTGGCAAATATCTCCTAAACCGTATAGGTTTAAGAGATATTTCTTGGACCTACAGGTAAGCCTTAATCTAGGCTTACCTGTAGGTCAAAGTGGTCTGTAAGGGTTTACAACCACTTTAACCACTTGCTTACTGGGCACTTAAACCCCCCTCCTGCCCAGACCAATTTTCAGCTTTCAGCGCTGATGCACTTTGAATGACAATTGCGCGGTCATACAACACTGTACCCAAATGAATTTTTATTTTTTGCTAAACAAACAAAAAAAGATGCAAAATTAAAAAAAAAAAAAAATTTCATAGTTTGTTATACATTTTTGCTAACAGGTCATTTTTCTCCTTCATTGAAATGCGCTGATGAGGCGGCACTGGTGGGCACTGATAGGCTGCACTGGTGGGCACTGATAGGCACAGTTAAGGCGGCACTAATAGGCACAGATAAGGTGGCACCGATAGGCACAGATAAGGCAGTACTGATGGGCACAGATAAGGTGGCACTGCTGGGCACTGATGGGTCGGCACTGATGGGCACTGGTAGATGACACTGATGTGCACGGATATGTGGCACTGGGGTGCAGCACTGTTGTTGAGGCAGATTTTGGGCACTGATAGGTGGCACTGTGGGCACTGATGGGTGGCACTGTGGGCACTGATGGGTGGCACTGATGGGGGCAGTTTTTTATTGGTTAGGTGGCAGTGGCAGGGGGCAGGTGGACACTGATAAGCTGGCCGTGATCGGGACTGATGTCCCGATCACGGCCGCTGGTGTTCGGCTTTTTTTTTTTCTCTTCGCGCTATCAGCGCGAGGAGGAAAAATAGCCGATTACCGGCTCTGTTGTGTCACATGATCAGCTGTCATTGACTGACAGCTGATCACGTGGTAAGGGGTCGGGATCGACCCCTTGATCCGATCCGTGATCAGGCGAGTCTCATAGACTGCAGTGCAGGGATGCTTTCTCACCTCCTTGCCAATGTTAGTTCCGTGTGTAGACTGACTGTGGAGGTGGGAGGAAGTGATGTTGCGCACACAGCAAAGCTTGCATGGAACCTCATTGGCTGAATACCTCTTTTTCACGGATTGGCTGAAGTTTGCAGGAGACGGCTTCATCTCCAGTTAACATCATCCAATCCTGTAGCTTTATGCGGAACGCCAGCGCAGAGTGAGCAGAAGCCACTGGAGTGTTTGGAAGCCGGCGGAGAGTAGGGAAACCAGTGGCTGTGGCTGAGCCCTGGGTGGCTGCCCAGTTCGCCTAGTGGTATCGCAAACCCTAACTCCAAAGTATTTAATGCCAGGCAACTAGCAGTGGAAGCCCCCATACTTTTCTCATGATGTGTTCCACACTAAAAAAGATTACAGGAAACTGTTTTTAAAATTGAAGGTGAAGGAGCATTTTTCACATTTTGTAATATGTGAAAAGCATACCCTAGGTTTTCCCTGGAGGTCCTAGGTATGGCAAAGCCTGCCACCTACATTGCCTGACTCAGCAATTTCTACAGTATGCTTTGTAAAGTATGCTCCGCTTATGTCAGCAATTTTTCTCATCACCCGCGCAGACTGGTAAGTGAACCCATTTGCTCTTGTTTGGAACTGCAGCTGTGTTCAGATTTACAGCAATATGTTCACTTATCACAGCTCCTATAAATACATCTACAGATACATTACAAAGTTCTTAATATTGATTGGCCGCAAAGCGCTTGGCAGATAATGCTCTCTTCTAATCCAAAGATATTGCCGTCTGAGTCTGCACTTTGCTTGCTCCAGTTCCCTGGAACAGTTTTCTAGACATTGTTTTAAAGGGTCAGTCCACCAAAAAAAGATATTTCAGTATTTATTAGTTACTGGAAAAGTACATTCCTTGACAGTTTGTTCTATCTCTTGGAGACTCTATTGGTGATCGGTGAATAGGGATTAGACTTGTGCACAACGGAAAATATCGTTTAGTTTCGATTCGTTGTCATTCGTAAAATACATCATTTCGTTCTGTTATATTCGTTATGTTACGTTAAAAAGTTTTCGGATAATTCGTTATTATTCGTAGAGTGTCGATATTCGTTATACTGAATCTCGAATCATGTCGAATTCATTCGTTATATGTGCTATAATTTCGTTCGTATTTGTTGAAATTCGATATTTATGTATGTATATACATCCGTGATAATGATTCGTAGTTTGGAAAGTCGTTTGTTTATTGAATCTGTGTAAATTCCAGAAAATGTACCCTAGTTTGTAGACTATATAACTTTTGTGCAAACCAATAAATATACGCTTATTGACATTTTTTTTACTAAAGACATGTGGCTGAATAAATTTTGGCCTAAATGTATGACTAAAATGTAGTTTATTGTGGGTTTTTTTTATAACAAAATGTAGAAAATATCTTTTTTTTTTTTCGAAATTTTCAGTCTTTTCCATGTATGTCGCAAAAAATAAAAATCACAGAGGCAATCAAATACCATCAAAAGAAATCCCTAATTGAGGCTGTTTACTTCACTGGGTATATGTGAGGGTTTACATCCACTTTAACTCTAAGCCCTTGTACACACGGTTGGAGATTCCGACGGAATGTGTCCGATCGGACCGTTTTGTCGGATATTCCAACTGTGTGTGGTCTCCATCGGACTGTTTCCGTCGGAGTATCCGACGGACCAAGTTTTCCAACTTGCCCGTAAAATTTTCCAACAAAATGCTCCGATCGGACATACTCCGATCATGTGTAGAGAATTCCGATCGGACAAAGTGCCACGCATGCTCAGATCAAATTCCTACATCAAAGCTATTGGCTACTAGCCTGAACGTAGTCCCATCGTAACGAAATAACGTCATCACGTTCTGAACGATCGGATTTTCCGACAACTTTGTCCGACCGTGTGTATGCAACAGTTTCGGACAAAATCCGTTGGATTTGGTTGTCGGAATGTCCGACCGTGTGTACAAGGGCTAACAAGCCCCTATGTGACATTACTGGCAAGTGACAAGTCCTATTTATGGAAATATCAAGGGTCTGTTAGATCCCCTAATGTCTCTCCTGCCCTCCACTGAAACCAAGCGTGCTCGATCTGGTGTGTACTCAGTTTTTGACAGCTCAGAGATGGATGATTAAGGTTCAGACTTCTGCAATGTAGGTTAGGAAAAGGATGTTCCCAGACCTCTTTCAGCTCGCCACACTGACATTAGCTATTGTTGTTCCAGGAGGAGGAGGAGAAGAGCTTGGAAACCATGGAGGTGGAGCGCCAGCAAGAGGTGGCACCCGCCAATTTTGTAAAAGTAATCGGGAATAACCAAGGGAGGGATTAGTTAAAGCGGAGCTCCACCCAAAAGGGGATGCTCCACTTGTTCACACCCTCCCCTCCACTGCCATGTTTGGCACTTTTTGGGTTGGAGCTGGTATCTGGTTATGACAGGTACCCGCTCCCGGGTATGCAGAGCATATTAGTACATTATGGCAAACTTGCCTGTCATATGGTGTCCTCCAGCACAGCGCTGGGACTGATCTTGTGGGCCACTTCCATCTTCGCCGGGTCTTCCTTCCGAGTCCGGTGCACAAGACGAGCTTACGCTCTAATGTCCCCAGCACAATCACACACACAGTTATTTTTATACATTCAGATAGCTCTTTTATATTCTGCAATGCTGTACAAAAATTAATACTACCAGTCTCTGCACCAAAGGAGCTTACACTCTAATGTCCCTATACAGTTACAATATATGCTCTCTACTTACAATGCTGTGTAAGTTGACCTTGTTCATTATTTTACAGATCATTTGGCAAGTACTCTTCTGCTGCACATGGTTCCTCTGTGTGTTTAACTCTCTGACCAGAACTGCCCTTTAATGGTTAAACAGAATAAACTTTAATCTTGTAACTTATTAGAATGAATCAGAGTCTGATGTAGCAGCAGAAATTTATCCGATCTACATGCTGAATTCATTCTCTCATGCAAGTTCTGCACCGAGAGATGAATTGTAATCTTTATGCAAATACGATGAAAAGTTTCCAGTCCTTTCAGAAGGTTGAAACAACTTTCGTTCACATTCATTTTCGGCTATGATGAGCCGCTTCCAGGAGCGAGACATCTCTTGTGCTGTTATTTATGCACATACATGATTACTTTTTTCGACTCTAAACATTATAGAATCTTTGCATAATCCATTCCGAGAGGGACAGACTGCTGGTTTATATTCAGCCTTTCTACTGCAGTGTGATCCTCTGGCTGTCAGCAGAAAATTTCTGGGCCTGTGACTGTAGTGCGCATGGTTATTCGCAGGCTTCTCTGTATATTGATGATGGCAAATAAACTCAATATATGCAGCTTGTGTAGTCAATCATCTTGTCCGTGAAATTAGTCCTTCTGCGCCGTGGCTTGAACTCAGCATGGTGCTGAATCAGTTTTTTTTTTAATACTGTCTCTTGTACCCTCAGGCCCAGAACACAGAACTAAAAAAGGAGGCGCTCGGTAAATCTTCCTGAAGGTAAAGCGGGCCATATACTGTTATATACCTCCCAACTTTTTGCATGCAGCGTATGGTCTGAGCACTGACAGGGTGACCCCCCAACCCATAAACCTCTGCAGCGATGTGGGCAACACTCATATGTCTATTTCTCAAAGACAACCTCTGATTATGACGGGCTGAGCACGTGCACTCAACTTCTTTGGTCAACCATTTCGAGGCCTGTTCTGAGTGGAATCTCTCCTGTTAAACCGCTGTATGGTCTTGGCCACCATGCTGCAGCTCAGTTTCAGGGACTTGTCAATCTTCTTATAGCCTAGGCCAGTGATGGCGAACCTATGGCACGCGTGCCACAGCTGGCACGCAGAGTCATCTCTGTGGGCACGCGAGAGGGTCCTGGTTCACGGTGGGGAGAACATGGCAGCAAACAGCGGGGAGGTGCAGGAAATTAACTGCACGAGTGAGTGGGTGGCTCCGCAGCCTCCGCGCGGAAGGCTACAGACCTGAGAGCATGCGAGGGAGAGAAGCAAGCAGCGCCGAGGTGCAGGGAAACTGTCTGCACGAGTGAGTGGGCGGCCCCACATTCTCCGCGTGGTAGGCTACAGGCCTGACAGCACGCACGGGAGGGAGAGAAGAGCTTCACTGCTTCATTGTATGGCTGAAGAGGGGCACAGCATCCCTGGCTCCTTCCGGAGCTTGGACTCCTCAAACCTCCTTCAACAGTGAGGCCCGGAGAACAGACTGACCGTGGGCCCAGAAGACAAGGACAGGCGAGAGGCGCAGGCTGTGAGGGAGCCGCTGGATGGAACAGGGATGGAGACAGGTACCGGGCACAATTATACACTGAGTACCTGCAGACAAAGACTGGGGCAGGGAGGCAGAGCAGGGATTGCAGATAAGGACAGAGCTAGAGGTCTCCCTTTCTCTCAGCTAACCTCTTTTTCAGCCCCCGTGTCCCCCTCTTTTTGCTCCCCCTCTCTGTGCGCCCCTCTCTCTGTGTCCCCTCTCTCTCTCTGTGTCCCCCCTCTCTCTCTCTGTCCCCTCTCTCTCTGTCCCCCCTCTCTCTGCCCCCCCTCTCTCTCTCTCTGTCCCCCCCTCTCTCTCTCTGTCCCCCCTCTCTCTCTCTGTGTCCCCCCTCTCTCTCTGTCCCCCCCCTCTCTGTCCTCCCCCCTCTCTCTCTCTCTCTCTGTCCCCCCTCTGTCTCTCTGTGTCCCCTCTCTCTCTGTCCCCTCTCTCTTTCTCTGTGCCCTCCCCTTTATCTCTGTCCCATCTCTCTCTCTCTCTCTGTCCCCCCTCTCTCTGTCTCTCTCTCTCTCTCTGTCCCCTCTCTCTCGTTCTCTGTGCCCTCCCCTTTATCTCTGTCCCATCTCTCTCTCTCTCTCTGTCCCCCCTCTCTCTGCCTCTCTCTCTCTGTCCCCTCTCTCTCGTTCTCTGTGCCCTCCCCTTTATCTCTGTCCCATATCTCTCTCTCTCTCTCTGTCCCATCTCTCTCTTTCTGCCCCCTCTCTCTCTCAGCATCTCTCACACTCCTCCCCCTCTGTGTGCCCCCATCTCTCTGTCCCCCCTCTCTCTCTGCCCCCCGTGTGTCCCCCTCTCTGTGTGTGTCCCCCCCTCACTCTGTCACCTTTCTCTCTCTGTCCCCTCTCTCTCTTTCACTGTGCCCTCCCCTTTATCTCTGTCCCATCTCTCTCTCTCTGTCCCATCTCTCTCTCTCTCAGAATCTCTCACACCCCTCCCCCTCTGCCCCCTCTCCCTCTCTGTCCCCCCTCTCTGTGTGTGTCCCCTATCTCTATCTGTCCCCCCTCACTCTCTGTCACCTTCCTCTCTCTATGTGTCCTCTCTCTCTCTCACATACCCCTATCTCACAACCACTCTCTCTCTTACACACAACCCCCTCTCTCTCTTACACACAACCCCCTCTCTCTCTTGCACACAACCCCCCTCTCTCTTACACACAACCCCCTCTCTCTCTTACACACAACCCCCTCTCTCTCTTACACACAACCCCCTCTCTCTCTTACACACAACCCCCTCTCTCTCTTACACACAACCCCCTCTCTCTCTTGCACACAACCCCCCTCTCTCTTACACACACCCCCATCTCTCTCACACACCCCCTCTCTTTTGCTCAGCACCCCTCCCTCGCGAATTGCCGTGTTGGCACTTTACAACACAAAACCAACTTATTTATTTCAGTTTGGGCACTCAGACTCAAAAAGGTTCGCCATCACTGGCCTAGGCCATCTTTATTTAGAGCAGCAATTCTTTTTTTCAGATCCTCAGAGAGCCTTGTAACACTAACTAGTCACATGACACCCAGGAGGGAAAATGGCTAATTGAACACAATTTAGAAATTTTCACTTAGGGGTGTGCTTTCTTGAGTTATTTTGAGGGGACAGCACATTTTCACTGTTATGCAAGCTGTACACTCACTAGTTTACATTGTAGCAAAGTCTAATTTTGTGTTGTCACATGAAAAGATATAATAAAATATTTTCAAAACTATGAGGTGTGTACTCACTTTTGTGAGATGCTGTTTATATTGAATGGATAACAGCAGGGATTTGGATTCATTCCTGTGACCTTATGTATGACATTTTGGATTTTCCCATATGTTTAATTTGCCTCCCAGTAATAGGGGTCAATTAAGTCTGGTGAGTGCCAAAGTCCATATCAGACCCTTATCTGAGCACGCAGCCCGGCCGGTCAGGAAAGGGGGTGGGGACGAGCGAGCGCCCCACCCCCCCCCCTCCTGAGCCGTACTAGGCCGCGTGCCCTCAACATGGAAAGTCCAGTTGTGGGAGTTGTGAGGATGCAAACTAATTTAAGGAAATTCCTTTTTTGAGACAAAATTCTTATGGGATAGCTCACCATTGTAAGAGGGATAGGGAAATAACTACTGCAGGTAAACCTTGCTTTTATTGGAAGGGAAAAAATACAACTACTAGGAGAAAATCTCACCATTGTAGGACGGGTAGAGACACAAACGTCTTCTGTGAAATCTCACCATTGTAGGTCGGGCAAGGAGGACAAACTACCGTTAGGAAATCTCACTTCATTTTGGGTGTTGGAAAAAATACTGCAGGCAAATTTCACTCTTGTGGGAGGGGCAGAGACAAACATTACTGCAAGTTTAGTTTTAGATCATTTCTTGGAAATGTATTTGAAATACCTGCAGTGTCACGGTATTATATGACAATTATATATATTAGTCGTGCAATGGATATCAGCCTTTAAATCTGGCAAATTTAAAAACACTTTATTGTTCTATTCTTTAACAGTATATTCAGGGCCGTCTTTAAGGCAGGGCAAAAGGGGCAGCTGCCCTGGGCCCTGTCATTGTTGTGGGGCCCAAAGCATCTGCCTCATACTTGCCAACTATCCCAGTTTACATTCCCTTGTCCCTTGAAGTTTTAGTCCTGTGCTGCTAGTAAATGCTGCCCAGCTCTGCCCTATTGTGTACAGATGACTCACCTGCAGACCTGTGTTTACATGTAAATACTGGCATTCATATGTAAATAGCAGTCATATGCATATGTAAATAGCTGAGGCCAATGGCATTGATATGTAAATAAAGGCAGCACTAATAGGTATATCATGCCCCCCTGCAGTGAGGAGAAGATGTGCTGTAACCTATCGCAACTAGTGAGCAGTATTACTCTACAGTAATCTCTAGCAGCCAATCAACAAGCAGAAATGTGCTGTAACCTCTAGCAACTAATCAGTGAGCCTTAAGGAGTGCTGTAACCTCTAGCAACCAGTCAGTAAGCAGTAATGATATGCTGTAACCTCTGGCAACCAATTGCAATAGCTGCCTGATCTGATACAGTAAACTGATTTTAAGTCTAGCTGTTATTTATTTTATGTCTCAGAGAAGGTGGAGAGCGAAATTGCATGGGGGGCCCTAAGAAAATTTTTGCCCAGGGTCCAATCAATATTAAAGACGGCCCTGAGTATATTGTGGTATAGATTGCTGGTTCCCTTTGTTGGGACTGAGAAAAGCTGAAGAATGGATTGTGAATTATGATAATTCTATTCACACATATGTGCAGATATTGTTAGATGTCATTCTTCATTCTGTCTGATCATGTCTACCTTTGGCACTGCAGGTGCCTTCGCCTTTTAAACAGATGAAATAGCATCAAGTATTTCTGTGCCAGAAAGGCAAAGTACATGAAAGCTGGCACAGTTATGGAATCCACTAAAAAGAATAAAGGAGGAAGAACAATGTCTTCCTTATCTTTCCAGTTGCCGGACTGAAGAATGGACTTATGATGCCAAAGAGGATGTGCCAGTTGCTTGGGCAGCTATACTACCATCTGCTGAAGGGACATTGCTTGTTTCCCCGTGGTGTCCACCTTCTGGGTCTTGTCATTGAAATGTCAAGGCATATCTTCAGCAGCTGTCTCTGGCTCTGACCTGCAGGAACAAAGGATTTGCAGCTCATCTAACAAGTACATGAGCTCATGTCTGAGAGGTACAGTACATTCTAAAATATAAATAGAGAGGGAACATTTTTTAATACACAGCTGTTTTTCATTCGAGTAACTCCACAAAAACAAGGCCAACTGCCATTTTGGTGCCTTCTTTGGCCCACTGTGGATCCTAACTTGAACAAGCAGACCGAAGGTTAAAACAAGTTAGAGAAATATCAAATTTCTCATTGTCTGTGAGCCCTTGTACACACGGTCGGAGAATCCGTCGGAATGTGTCCTATCGGACCGTGTTGTCGGATAATCCGACTGTGTGTGGTCTGCATCGGACTGATTCCGTCGGAATATCCGTCGGACCCAATTTTCCAACTTGTTGGAAATCTTTTCCGACAAACTGGTCCGATCGGACATACTCCGATCATGTGTAGAGAATTCCGATCGGACAAAGTGGCACGCATGCTCAGATCAAATTCCTACACCAAAGCTATTGGCTACTAGCCTGAACGTAGTCCCGTCGTAACGAAATAACGTCATCACGTTCTGAACGATCAGATTTTCCGACAACTTGGTCCGACCGTGTGTATGCAACAGTTTTGGACACAATCCGTCGGACAAAATCCGTCGAACAAAATCCAACGGATTTGGTTGGCAGAATGTCCAACCGTGTGTACAGGGGCTAAGATGTTGGACATTTTATATACACAACTTTCCCTTTCTTATTTTTAAGTATATTGGTAATTTTATCAGTTCAGAAAACCTTTAAAATAGTCTTAGCCCTTGTACACACGGTCGGACATTCCGACGGAAAATGTCCGATCGGACCGCGTTGACGGATAATCCGACTGTGTGCGGGCTCCATCGGACTGTTTCCGTCGGAATATCCGACCGACAAAGTTTTAGAGCTGGACTATAAAATTTTCCGACAACATGATTCAAACGGACTTTGTCGGATCGTTTGTAGAGAATTCCGATCGGACAAAGTGCCACGCATGCTCAGATCAAATTACAAGAACAAAGCTATTGGCTACTAGCCTGAACATAGTCCTGTCGTAATGAAATAACGTCATCACGTTCTGAACGATCTGATTTTCCGACAACTTTGTCCGACGGTGTGTATGCAACACCAATTTCGGACAAAATCCGTCGGACAAAATCTGACGGATTTTGTTGTCGGGAATGTCCGACCGTGTGTACAAGGGCTTAAAGGGAACCAGTCAGCAGGGTTGGCACCTGTCACAGCTGAGGCTTCTCCTATACTAGGCTGGTGGCTATCAAAAGTGGTTCCAGCTCTGGGACAAGTACTGCGTGTGATCTTGCAGAGGAGTATTCTGCCCTATAACTATCACAGAGCTGGCAGTGGCACCCTTCAACTCGAAATAGGAAGCATAACATTTCTGAGAGACAGGTTCTCTTTATCATTTTCTGAGGGAGATCATTTTACTCCAAGTTAGTTCACATATTTTTCTGCAGTAGCAAGTGGATTTCATTTTGAGATAAATCACGAGGACCAGAATTATTTTAGTACTTGTACTACCACTGAACAAATAGTGTAAAAGTGTACAAATAGTAGACGGGTTGAATGTGGTAAAGCTGGAGAACTAGATTTACTAAGGTAACAGAGCAGCAAACATGCATAAAATGCTGTTGGTGAAAGAGGAAGCCTGATGATGTGTAAATTAGGCTGAAGGGGGAGCAGGAGGTGCCCTGTGGCTGGTTCTATCACACAAGAATTGTGGTTCAGCTAAAAGAATTTGTGTTCTGTGTAGTTTGTACTCAAGATGGTTGCAGATTCTCCCAATAGGGCAACTGGAGCTCACAATATACTGCCTGCAAGCATCATTTTCTGACAGTTAAGTAGCTGTTATTGCAAACCCCAGCTGCCATTTTGGGAGAATCTTCATCCTCATTGGAACGGGATGAGTGAAGTGATATTGCTTACATTAATTTGGACACAACATTGTCAGTTTTGCCTCACCCAAAATTTAGATGAAAGTGGCCTACAATTTTGCCATGTAGAGATTGCTTGGAAAAATGAAATGTTCTATCTGTAAGAAAACCTTCCCTTTTTTTTATTTTGTCAAGCCATGTAATGCCCCTCAGTAACCCCGTAGCTCATCAGCAGATCAATGAATAGCATGCTGTGGCAAAGTACAGAATTTAATAAGTGGTGAAAAAGGAGTCTAATGCCGCATATACACACATAGACTATGTCTGACAGTCTTTCCGGCGGACTTTTCAGCGGAGGTCCGACGGACTTTAAAATGAATGGACTTGCCCACACACGATCACTCCAAAAGTCTGCCCGTTTTGAATGCGGTGATGTACAGCACGTATGAGGGGACTAGAAAAAGGAAGTCCAAGACCCAGTACGCCACCCTTTGGGCTCCTTCTGCTAATCTTGTGTTTATTCGTGTTAGTTGAAGTTTGGTTAGTGGCGATTTGCGCTTTTCAGACTCCAGCTTATTTTGATAGTTTTGCTGCGGTTCAGTTTGTGCTTGTGGGTTTGTATCTGGTTTTCAGTGCGTGTTGGTCAGTTCATACCTGTATATCAGGGCATTCTGGTCCGTTCGTTCCTAGTCTCCAGGTCGCTCTTCACAGGCCTTGCTGTTCTTCAGTGCATTCGTTTAAGTTTGTTCTGACCAGCCGACCGTTTTTAAGTCATGGTGCATGGACGTACTCATTCTCAATTTCGTGCTGTGTGGGAGCTTGGTGTTGGGGTTAATACTTTGACCTGAGCCCAGTCCATGAACAGGGCGAGGAGCAGTTCATGGATGAAGACTTGGTTACTGGTTGGGTACAGCGTGACCAATTCTTGCACATGCCTTGTGCATCGTGAGATCCGTGAGAATAATCCTGAGGATTTCAGGAATTATCTCAGGATGATGGACCCCATTTTTCACAGTCTGCTGGCCTTGCTGACCCCTGATATCAGCAGGCAGGATACCTGCATGCAGTAAGCCATCACTCCGGAGCAGAGGCTAGTTGCCACGTTTCGGTACTTGGCGACTGGTAGAAGGCTTCAGGACCTCAAGTTCGACAGGCATCTCCCCCCAGGCTCTGGGGATCATTATCCCAGAGAACTGTTCTGCCATTATTCAGGTCCTGCAGAAGGACTATATTAAGGTAAGCTTTATCCTTTAACATTACATTATATGTATTTAATGTTTGCTAACATCTTGTATTAATTTCATCATTACCTAATTACCATGATTTGAATATGCTGTGAATGTCCCTTTTTTTCCTCATGTATGCAGTATTTTTATTTATTAACCTCCTTTTTTTAGCCTACATGCATATTTGCCTTCACTAACCTCCCCAGCATGCAATCCTGGGCCCATATACACCTATATCCCTTTAACAATGTATATTGTCAGCTCCATTGTACTGCTTTCCACGAAATACCCGCTAAAATGTGTCCAAAAGTAATGTTTGTCCTTAAATAAATATATAACCCACCCCCACCCCCACCCCCTAAAATCTGTCCAAATGTGATGTGTGTCCTTCAATTAATTTAGAAGCCTCCCCCACCCCTCATACAATTTTAACAATAGGCCATCAGAGGGGGTGATGAATCTGATAAGTGGGTCTTATATTTTTGACTTTTTAAATACTCCTTCAAAAAAACTTTATACTGAGGTTGTGCAAGAATGTTTTTTCCTTTATGTTTAAAAGTACTTATATTTTTTTTCTTGTTTGTCTTCCAAGCCACAGGAATGGCAGCCTGTGGCCTCCCATTTCCCTGACCGTTGGGACTTTCCCAACTGTGGAGGGGCGATCGATGGGAAGTATGTACACATTGTACCACCTCCCCATTCAGGGTCTTACTATTTCAAATACAAGGGGTTTAATAGTGTAGTGTTGATGGCGGTGGTGTTGGCACAATATGAATTTAATTACATGGACGTGGCGAAGAATGGCCGGATGGAGGAATCTTTGCCCAGACGGAGTTCTGCCAGTGTCTCCAGACTGGTGGCCTGGAATTACCACCTGATGCCGAGAATGTTGAGGGACTCCCCTTTGTATTCATCACAGATGAAGCCTTTGGTCTGGGCGAGCACCTGATGAGGACGTTCCCCCAAAGGACCCTTACCTTGGACAGGAGGGTTTTTAACTACCGGCTGGCCAGAGCGAGAAGAGTTGTAGAGAATACCTTTGGGATAATGGCCAGCCGGTTCCGTCTGTTTCTCACAGCCATCAATATGGCGGACTATAAACTAAATCATATTATCCTGTGCTGTTGCATCCTTCATAATTTTTTAAGAAAACATTCCCAAACTTATATTTCTTCAGTTGGGGATGAGGCCGGACTTAATCCCAAATCTGTACTCACAGGCCTGGCTACTGGCCGTACTGGCTTGGCCCCCATCAAGTGTGGGACAGATATGTAAATTATTTTAATGGTAGGGGGGTCATTGCAATGCCAGAACATCTTTAACCTTTATATTAATAAAAAAAATGTTTTAAGATAAAATCTCGAGTTTTAGTTCTTGTTTGCTTTTCTTTTTGGCTGTCTCCTAGGTTCTCCTAGTGCACTTGTAGTGCCAAGTGGATTTCGCTTTAGTAAATAAGCCCCTTTGTCACTGTAAACACAAAATGAATTACAAAACTGGTATTGAGTATTGAAAGAAGAAGCTACACACATTGCTGTCTTTAAAAATTTTTACTCTGTGCACATTCAAACATGTCAGTTTTTTTTAAAACGTGATTCAATGTTATTTTGTTTTATTTTCATTTTTTTTTGTGTTTTATATTTTTTAATCAATATAATTTAATTTTTTTTGCACAATATATTATTTTTTGTACAATATTTTTTATTTTTTTGTTTTTTTCAGCATTATTTAAGTTTTTGTTTTTTACATTTTTTTTTAAACAGGCATTTTAAAAAAATATAACATACCCAACTCTCGAACTTACAAAGTTCAACATGTAAAACTTGCAGGTGATGTCACCCCTGTAAAAGCCAAATTTTGAAGATGCACACAAATGAGTCCAAATGGGTAATGTCAACATGCTATCTCCCATCATGGGGGATCAATGGATGTGTTTTGTGGGTGCAATCCCTTCCTCTCACCTACTAGCATTATGAGGAAGGGTTGCAACCACAAAACGTATACATTGAGATCCCCTGATGGCAGATAGCACATATTGACACACTGTATGCATCTTCAAAATTTGGCTTTTACAATTTTAAAAATCTAAACCAAAAACGCAAGGTTCTGATCTAAAAAGGAAATGAAGAACATGATCGATTGCGTTTTAGGGAAAAAAGGATTAGATTCTCCCCAAAACATCGATCATGTTCTTCATTTCCTGCTGCATGATGTCCAGCCAATTTCTCATAGCATCAATCTGGCCGTTTCAGGCCATGATCTGCCAATGAGTCTTTGGGCGCTGTCGGTGGTAAATGGGTCCGCCGCTTGCCCTTCCACAACCAGAACATCGCCTAAAATTGTAGAATAAATATGTATTTAGAAATATGCAGGCATAAATAGATCACCTGAAGCTGGAGTGTCAGACACTCACCTTGTGGGGTGCAGATCTCACTCACTTCCTCCACCTTTCCTTCCTCCAGATCCTCGGTGGGGGGGGCCTCAGGATGGTGAGGTCGAGGGGGGCCCTGGGATCCTCTGACTGTTGTCTGAGTCTTTTCTCCCCTATGAGGATGGAACAAAAGGTATACTTAGCACACTGATATTTGAGTCCAGAAATAGGAATATGAAACATTGCTTTGAAGTGGTGTACAATTGTCTGTTTGTGAAAAGATCCAAGTTGAAGACATGATTCTAATTCCCTTTTAACCAAACTGCAATACTTACCTTTCTTGGCCAGGTTTCACAGATGGAGACACCTCAAGTATCCCCTGGAGTACCTGTGTTGGTTACCCTAAAGAAATGTTCTCTGGTGTCCCACACTAGTGCTCCTGAGTCTAGATGTGTAAACAGCTGCTGTGTCCTCTCCTTAAATTACACTGAATCAGGTTTTTAAATCATTCTAGTTTCAAAGACATCTACACAACAATATCATAAACTTCTTTTAATAAGACAAATTATCAAGACCAAAATGTAGGTATAACCCTGTATCATATTTATTTACAAACATGTTGTGTATTGGTAAATGAACAATATTTTTTTGAACGCTCGTAAAACAGTAAATGAAAGGCACATGGAGCAGCCTGCAAGTTAATTAGCAAAATAATAACACACAAGTACTTACTTTTTTTAAGCACCTTCTTGATTCTTCGATACTGATCCGGCTCCCTCATTTTAAGGTTGGACCAGGGCTTTCTCAATTGGTCTTTAGACCGTCGTACCCCAAATTGCTGCTTCAGAGTGGTCACAACTGAGGACATTATTTGGTCCTTCCGCAAATTGGGACGGGTATACGGACCATTTTTGCCATCATAGTCCTCCCTCCTCAAGATGCCCACCATCTCCACCATTTCTTCAAAGGCCATGTTGGTGGCCTTCAATCCCCTCCTGGATCTGATGTTTGGGGCTACGGGCTTTCCTCCACGCTAGTTCCTGAGAATGTCTCCATCATCTTTATCTATACACTCCCACTGCGCACCGAAGAGAGAAGGGGTGGGGGAAACTCAACATGAAGAACGTCAGGGGTGGGCGACGTAGGTGGAGCTTGACACATGCGCAGTTTATATAAAGCTAGTACGCTGTCGTAAGTACATCCAAACGGAAGTAGTGAACGTCCTAAACGTCCTAAAAGGTAAGATTTTGCCCATCACAGTGATCTATACTGCTTCAAAGTTGAGGCCTATATTGGGAAAAGATACTGAGAGTTTGGACTGACATTGGTGTTTTTGTTTCTTATCTGTGTGTGTGTGTTGTGTGTGTGTGTGTGTGTGTGCCCTATATTGGGATAAGACAATACTGTGAGTTTGGACTGACATTAGTGTTTTTGTCTTTTGTATTGTCCTTCAGAAAAAATTACTCCCTTTAAAGAGCAGGAGTTTTTGACCGATTTTATTGACCTATATAGAGATAACCGAAACCTGTGGGAGGTCAAGCACCCTTTGTATTACAACAAGTAAGGAAGGCAACACTGGGGACACTTCTGGAGTATGTCAAGACTCGAGTTCCCCAGGCAGACATTAAATTTGTGGAAAATAAAAATCGGGATCTTGCGGAATATGTACAGGCGGGAGAATTCCCTCAGATCGGGAGCAGCAGCAGATGAGGTTTATGTCCCCAAGCTGTGGTACTTCCACAAACTCTGTTTTCTGGACAACCAGACTGAAGCGAGGGAATCGCTTTTGACCCTTCCCTGCAGCCTTCCCTTCACCCTTCCCTCCACCCCAGCAGAGGCTTCCCAGGAAGAACCGGGCCCTTCCATCCTTGAGGAAGTGGATGTGCCCAGCTGGAGACAGGTATACATTTTTTTTGGAAATATTGTCCTAATATTAATGATGTTAACTAAAATGTTTGAATTGCTTACAAATCAATGATTTTATCCCCAAAATTATGTATACATATCACTAGACAGTAGTGGCCAAAAATGTTGGTGAACAGCTAGAAACATGCTGGGGTCAGAATGATAGCCTTTTCTATTTCCTAACATTCAGTTTGCAAGTCAAGAGCTGAAAATTGTGTGTGATTGATGAAGCAAAAAATACAACTATATCCCTTTTTTTATACACAGGATGAGCTCAGCCAGGAGGAGGTCATGCCCAGTGGAAGGCAGGAGGAGACCGTGACCAGTGGCAGGCAGGAGGAGGCTGTGCCCAGTGGCAGCCAGGAGGTGGCTGGGCCCAGTAGGAACCTCACAGAATCCCAGGTGCCTCCCCTCCGCCTTCCCACCAAAAGGTCCAGGAACTTGACAAGGACAGAGGAGGCATCACTTGCCCTCATTCTGGAAGCCAGTCAATTCTTGTGTGATCCCCCCAATGCTGAAGAGGCCTATGGTATCTATTTGGCCTCCAGGTTGGTGGAATTGGAGAAGGGCCAACACCTCCTCTGTGAGGGGATTTTTTCTGAGGCCCTTCAGAAGGGGTTGAGGGGCCAGTTCACTGAAACCAGACATATCTATGATCAAGCCCCTACTCTTCCTCTTCCTCCTGCCACAAGTCCACCACCAGAGGCACAGCCTCCAAGGAAGGCTGCAGAGAAGCGTGGAGGGAAGGCTGCACAAAAGAATCAAAAGTGATTGCCTGGCTTCAGTCTGGTCTGACAGAAGACGCAGGCTGTTGTAGTACCACAGCCTGGGGATGTCATCTGCTGCTGTTCCTGATCTCTGGGAGTCCTGGACCAGATTGTGCTCCCTATTATATGGACTCAGCAAGATCCCAATTTTGTTTTCCACTGACTTGATGTGTGCCCTGGGGGACAAAGGGCTTCACAAATTCCAAAAGTGTCTCTAGTGTTGCCTTCCTCTTTATTTTGCGCAAAAATCAGAAATGACTGGACAAACACGCACTGAAAATCAGAAGCGAACTATAAATAGAACGCACTGAAAATCAGAAACGACCTGACAAGCAGGCACTGAAAAACAGATACAAACCTACAAGCACAACCTGAAATTCAGAAACAAACTGAAAAGCATGAATTGTCACTTACCAAACTTCTACTAACACGAGATTAGCAAAAGGAGCTATTGAACTTCCTTTTAACTGGCTCGTCGTACGTCTTGTACGTTGCTATGTTCGTAATTGTTGGCCAACATTTGTGTGACCGTGTGTATGCAAGACAAGTTAGAGCCAACACCCTTCAAACAAAATTCCATGGTTTTGTTGTCGGAAAGTCTGATCGTGTGTACGAGGCTTAACAGTGTTCCTAATGGCTGTAACCCCAATGGCGATGTCATCAGACCAGTGCATCCAGCAACAGTGTTCCTGATCACCACCACATGAGTCCCAGTGTTACCAAACCAGTTTAATTCAGCAACAGTGTTTGGTAACCAAACCAGTCACAGCATCACCAGACCAGTGTAAGCCAGCAACAATGTTCCTGATCACTGCTACACTAGTGCTAATGCCGACACAGCCAATGAAACCAGCAACAGTATTCCTGATTCCTGCAATACCAGTGTCAGTGTTACCAGACTAGTGCAGCCATCAACAGTGTGCCTGATTGCTGCTACATAAATACAGTGTCACCAGAGCCAGTGTAGCCCCCATTAAAGTTGCTAATCACCTCCACACCAGTGCAGTGCTGCCTTTGCCTGTACTGACCCTGGCCTGTTTATTGACCACATCTCTTCCTACTGCCTGAACTTACCCATCTGCACACCCCATTGACTATGTTCAGCTTCCTGTACTTCCTGGACAGTGAACACAACATTCCTGGAAGCAGCCATGTAGCAGTATGCTAGGCTTGCTTGGTTTATAAAAGGGAAAAGACAAGTGCAACCTCCATAGTGTAGTAAAGAAAGTGAACATTATTTATTAATGATTAAAAATGCACTCACAAAAGAAGAGCATGTGCAATGTGGAAAAAGTCAAAGGTGCTGACCCTGGAGCACAGAACCACTGTGGAATTACCCTGCTTCAACCAACAGGGGGTGATTCAAGTTGCAATGCTATGGGCTATATTGTACATAAGGATACATTTGATGACATCGGCACCTTTCCTTGGCTTCCAGTCATTCATCAGGCCGCCTCTCCTATTAGGCAATTACAGGTTATGCGTCACACAGTTTGAAGAAATTTCCTTTAAGGATTCCATTGCCAACAGGGGATGACTTAAAGTGGATGTAATTCATATTCCCAGTGAAGTTAACAGCCTCAGGTGATTTGCAGAGATAAAACAAATCTCCCTACAAGTTTTACATGTATATCTGCTGTCTTCAGCTTGCTATATTCTTTAGAAAGTACACATCATGTTAGAGATTTTTTTCTTTCTGTTCAGCACTGTGAGTGAAGTATTGGCATACACTGTGTGACAGCTGATTGAAGGAAAGGCACACACCCCCACTCCACATAGGCAAAGGAAGGAATATGCAGAGCTGTGCTGTGAATAGACCAACTCCCTACTAATCTATTTATAGCACCCACCCCGTCACAAATTTTAGACTGGTTTTATCTCAGTTGTCGTAAGAACTTGTCAGAAGTTATACCGATAACAGAAGAACAGACGGAAAAAAATTGAGAGCAGGATCTCAAGTTTTCCGACAAAAAAATTTGATCTGACTTTTTCCGATCGTTTGTAGAGAATTCCGATCGGATAAAGTGCCATGTATGCTCAGATCAAATTACGAGAATAAAGCTATTGGCTACTAGCCTCAACCTAGTCCCGTCGTAACGAACGAACGTCATCACGTTCCGAACGATCGGATTTTCCGCCAAATTTGTCCAACCGTTTGTATGCAACACCAGTTTAGGACAAAATCTGTCGGAAAAAATCTGACAGATTTTGTTGTCGGAATGTCTGACCGTGTGTACAAGGCATAAGTATTCCCCTGCTGTGTGTGAAAAATATCTTATTAAATTGACAAAATGATTTTCTTTCTGCATTTTCCAAAAAACTTGTGGCAAAAATGAAATATTCAAAAGATTGGTAGTGGGGGTGGGGCATGAAATGTCCCCGCCCACCACATATGGGATGCTGGCAGACAAAAAATTTTTTTGTTGGGTTTTGCTTTTAATGATAAATTCTTTTTTTGATAAGTGTTTACCAATGTTCTATCTCTTGTCATTATTTTGAGCTTTTTTCTACTTTTCTAGAATGGGTAGTTAGTTATCATTCGGGTTTTTATAATTGTATACACTATTTAGATGATTTTTTATTCATAGGTAGGGCTGATACTTTAGATTGTTTATATGTTTTTACTGAATTTCAAATGATGTGTTGTTTATTCGAGGTCCCTTTAGCTCCTTAGAAGTCTGTTTTCCCGACCACGTTTAGATTTTCTAGGTGTTCAAATTGACATGGTTGCAATGGAATTCCAATGATTTTGTTAATTTGGCACAAGTTTTTATAGTCTTTTAATGTCTTTTGTGTTTCACCAGCTCTTAATCTTTTTTACAGATGTATCTGGAGCTTGCGGATACGGGACCTTTTGGCAGGATCAGCGAATAGATGACAGTCTTCTTGGATTGATAAGGGTTTTACTACTAATATTGTCCTTCTAGAGTTGTTTTCTGTTATTGTAGCTCTTGAACTATGGGGGAATCTGTTTAAAAATAAGAGAATTCTGCTGCAATCTGATAATAAAAGTTGTCTTTGCGATTATCTGTTTGGTTTCCAAATCTTTACCAGTTATTTTTTATTCTTCGTTATTTGGTATTTCAATGTTTAGAACTGAATATATGGCTAAAAGCTAAATATGTTCCAGGCATTGATAATCTCATTTGCAAACTCGACTCGTCAACAGATTTTGGAAATTTGTTCCAGATGCAGACCTGATGGGACTGTTGTGTCCTCCCAATTTATAGAGACTGATACGATTCCAGAGAGGCTTGCTGTTCAAAATTCCTTGGCTCCTTCCAGGTGGGCATGTTATGAAGGTGTAAACTGTGGTGTTAATTTTTGCAATATCGCGTGTCGAGTAAATGCGTTACAGAAGTTTTAGTACTGTGATTTTTGAATTGTGTAATGACTCGTACATACTCTTATCCACATATTTTGGCTGGAGTGTCTTTTTTTTATGAATCTACAAGAATACTCTTCCTGCACTAGTTTTTTTTTTCAGTAAAACAAGCCTTAAAGCGCTATCGTAAAAAACACATCATGACTGATAAAAGACTGCCAATTACTGGAGATCTAATGTTTAGGATATGCTCTGCAACTTCGGTATTGTATTTTTCACCATTCGAATCATTATTATTTAAACTTTCTTTCTGCCTATGTTTTTATGGCGCTTTTAGGATCTCAGAGCTGCTTCCTCCTAATCGAACTGCTGGTCCGGGTCTGTTGTTTTCTCCTTGCTTCTACATTCCAGGGTTCTTTGCGTGTTGTTACGCAAGAGTAAAACTGATCAGTTTGGACATGGCCATTGGATTACCATCCACAAGCACGTAGATCTTTCTATATGTGCAGTATCTTTAGCCCAATGTTATTTAGCATTACAGCCACCTTCTAATAAGCAATTCCTTATACATGCAAATAGTGATCCTTTGGCGATTTATCAATTTAATGCGGTTTTGAGCAGATGTCTCCGTAGTTTGAAGCTTGACCATCTTCCAATTTCCTCCCACTCTTTCGGTATTGGCGCTGCTACTGCTGCTGCAAATTTGGGTTTTTTCAGAATCTGTTATTAAAAATATTGGTGGGTGGAAGTCTAAATGCTACAGTTCTTATGTGCGTCCTAAGGTTTTTATTTGAATTTCAGATTCTCCATACATTACTTGGATCATCGGATATTCATATGTCTATTGGGCTCATAGAAGAGCTGAATTTCGATGTTATGGTCTGAATTTGGATTCACCTGCATCACGCGTTGCTATATATTGGTATGGCTTGAAATGGACTGAGTTATGTAAAATGTTATCTTTATTGTATTTGCAGTGGCCTGTTTCAAATGTTATTGTCTTCCATTTGGCTGGAAATGACATTGGTCTCCACTGGACTTTAGACATAATTCCCTGTATTAAATCTGATTTGATGTGCATTCCTTCCTCATTGTGTCTTGGTCTTCTCGGATATCATTCCTTGTTAACGTTGGCTTTTCCCCGAATGGAAGCATTTTGAAAAAAATTGTAAAAAATGAATTGAGCTATGGCTAAGTTTATGCCTGTTTTGAATGGATTGTCTTACAGACATGTGGATTTGGAGGGTGGTATTCTCGATTTTTACCGTCCTGACAAAATTCACTTTATTTATTTATTTATTTTTTTCCAAATCTTTTTTATTGAAATTTCACAAATGAACAATTATAAAATACAGGTTTAAGCTTAGTCAATCAGCAATGAAACTACATAACATATTCAGTATCACGTGAATAGAGTGACAGGAAGTACATGTATCTCTGTCTCCTAGGCATATACTATGTAATGATGACAAGTACCTTAACAATCATTGAAACATTTATCGAAGTTGGAATGAGATTTGCATTAATTCAACCAAGCCATAACTGTTCTTGCATATATGTCTAAGGACATTTCCTATATTTATCCCATAAGGCCCACTTTCGAAGAAAGGATTGCATTCTATTTTCCTGATATGCTATCGTTCTTTCGTACTCAAACGAGTCGTCCACTAAGGCCGTCACCTCTGACAATAAGGGAGAGGCCGTAGATTTCCATTTACAAAATTCACTTTAATATGAATTTACAGTCATGTGTGGAATTGGCCGTAGGCCGGTTGGGGTGTTATGCTTATGGTATAAAAGCACTGCGTGTGGGACTTTAAGTTATTATTTTATTAGCTTGAGCTTTAATAGCGAAGCTAACATGTGTTGTTGTTGATATATTTTAATATTGGTATTTGATTATATGTTGTTAATATAATTATTATACTGTACACCTATAATAAAATGCCCCGGCCATTTGAATCCACTTATTTATAAGGTAAAGCTTTATTGAATGTTCTGACTAGCATGCCATAATTGATCCTCTTAAAAAAATATCAGTGAGGGATTTTTACTTCCTGCTGTGTCGCCATGACAAGTGAACATATTCTGTCCAATGGGAAACATAGAAATAAAAATGGATTATCGCCTCTGTTATGTTTTAATTGTGACCTCTATTTCCCCTTTGCGGGTCAATTCACACTACAGTGCCTTGCGAAAGTATTCGGCCCCCTTGAACTTTTCAACCTTTTACCACATTTCAGGCTTCAAACATAAAGATATAAAATTTTAATTTTTTGTGAAGAATCACCAACAAGTGGGACACAATTGTGAAGTGGATCGAAATCTATTGGATATTTTAAACTTTTTTAGCAAATAAAAAACTGAAAAGTGGTGCGTGCAAAATTATTCGGCCCATTTACTTTCAGTGCAGCAAACTCACTCCAGAAGTTCAGCGAGGATCTCTGAATGATCCAATGTTGTCCTAAATGACTGATGGTGATAAATAGAATCCACCTGTGTGTAATCAAGTCTCTGTATAAATGCACCTGCTCTGTGATAGTCTCAGGGTTCTGTTGAAAGCGCAGAGAGCATCATGAAGACCAAGGAACACACCAGGCAGGTCCGTAATACTGTTGTGGAGAAGTTTAAAGCCGGATTTGGATACAAAAAGATTTCCCAAGCTTTAAACATCCCAAGGAGCACTGTGCAAGCAATGCAGCCAAGAGGCCCATGATCACTCTGAATGAACTGCAGAGAACTACAGCTGAGGTGGGAGAGTCTGTCCATAGGAAAACAATCAGTCGTACACTGCACAAATCTGGCTTTTATGGAAGAGTGGCAAGAAGAAAGCCATTTCTCAAAGATATCCATAAAAAGTCTTGTCTAAAGTTTGCCACAAGCCACCTGGGAGACACACCAAACATGTGGAAGAAGGTGCTCTGGTGAGATGAAACCAAAATCGAACTTTTTGCCCACAATGCAAAACGATATGTTCGGCGTAAAAGCAACACAGCTCATCACCCTCAACACACCATCCCCACTGTCACACATGGTGGTGGCAGCATCATGGTTTGGGCCTGCTTTTCTTCAGCAGGGACAGGGAAGATGGTTAAAATTGAGGGGACGATGGATGCAGCCAAATACAGGACCATTCTGGATGAAAACCTGTTGGAGTCTGCAAAAGACCTGAAACTGGGACGGAGATTTATCTTCCAACAAGACAATGATCCCAAACATACAGCAAAATCTACAAAGGAATGGTTCACAAATAAACGTATCCAGGTGTTAGAATGGCCAAGTCAAAGTCCAGACCTGAATCCAATCGAGAATCTGTGGAAAGAGCTGAAAACTGCTGTTCACAAACGCTCTCCATCCAACCTCACTGAGCTCGAGCTGTTTTGCAAGGAAGAATGGGCAAGAATTTCAGTTTCTCGATGTGCAAAACTGATAGAGACATACCCCAAGCGACTTGCAGCTGTAATCGCAGCAAAAGGTGGCTCTACAAAGTATTAACGCAAGGGGGCCGAATAATTTTGCACGCCCCACTTTTCATTTTTTTATTAGTTAAAAAAGTTTCAAAAATCCAATAGATTTCATTCCACTTCACAATTGTGTCCCACTTGTTGGTGATTCTTCACAAAAAATAAAAATTTTATATCTTTATGTTTGAAGCCTGAAATGTGGCAAAAGGTTGAAAAGTTCAAGGGGGCCGAATACTTTTGCAAGGCACTGTATATGAGGTGACAGATGTTTTACGGCATGGTAAAAACAACTGTCACCGTAGGAACAAACAGGAAACAATTGTTACCCCCGTGTCCTGTTCACACAGCAATGCAGCCGCACTGCAGCGTGCTGTGGTAAGATGCAGACATGTTGCATTTTATCACAATGCACCAATGCGGAATTGCACTGTAATGTCAGGCAGCTCAGCACAGCACGCTGCCCTGACATTGAAGTGAATGAAGTGTACATTTTGTGCACTTCATATAACGTTTGTTCAAAACAAAAAAAAGGGGCGGGCCGGGTGATGCGCTGAATCGCACATCACACTGCCCCTATCTCAGCCCTTAATGCTAAGCGGCTGGAGCAGTGAATTGCCCTTCTGGCTCTACGTTGTAGTATGATCTGGCCCTAAGTATGAATGATCTTGGTTTTGTGAATCGTATGATTCATGTTTTTGAACAGTATATAATGCACAAGGATCTTAGAGAGACATCAGCCAAACATTTTCTAAAGGGCCACCAAGACCACAGAATTCTGGGAGCATCTTGTGACTCTCATCCACCGATGGCAGACCACATCGCTACAGTTTTATATAACAGCTGTTCCTGCAAAGTATGGGGTGCTGCAATGTAAAGTTTTCTTATTTCCATGCGAAACTTAAACACATATTTATGGTTACCCAACAACCCCATTCCCTTAGAACAATTTTCTCTTTTAGTATCCTGTTAATAAACATATTTTGTAGAAAATGTTTTCTGGAATACTTTAGCAAAGACATCAAGGCACGTTTACAGCTCCTTAAATCAGCTTTATTTTTATTACTCGCTTTAAAAGAAGATATTAAAACAGATGCACAATTTAAGAAAAGAACACGCTTCATTACTTTTTAGACAGATTCATACTGAATTTGAACAAGCTTGTCCTCTGTAACCTAACGATAAAAATGATCACATATTTTATTGTGAGAAGAAGCCTTGGTGGCATCATAGTGTCGACTCCCTACCACCCTATGCCCTTTACATGGCATTTTAATGGACTTTCAAAAGCCTTTTTAGCAACATAACTTAAATAATTCTCTAATCAATCTTTTTTTTTTCCTTTTCTTCTGGTCAGAAAAAAAATGAATATTTATGGAGTTCACTAAATCTTTGGCCTTGTTTCAGAAAATAGAATTTTAATTCCTCCGTTCTTAGCCGCATTAGATGTATTGAGAATATCCTTGACATTTTGCATCACTTACTTAATTAGTAATTCTGGGATTATAGAAGAGAAGAGGCCTTCTCCCACCTTATTTTAAATGTTCCAGCAAAAGATATCGGTTTGTCATTTGAAGTTCTGCTGGAGTATTTGATGCAGGAAAAAAAAGTCTCTCAGAAATCCATATTTTTCAAAAATCCTTTTTTGCTTTAAATGAAATATTGACAAGAAAATCTAACACAAGTGGAATTTACGCTCTGTTTTTCCCCCGAGCGAAGAATACATTTGCATGTAGTGGATCGTTGCAAATAAGAAACACAATTGATTCAGATACAAATTCTGCTTGTTTTTTTAAGTTACAGTAGTAGATAGATTTTTCTTATTAAGGAAGAACTCTTTCTAATAAAAAAAATAGAAATATGTTGCAATGTAAAGCTACCGTACTCCCAAATTCCACCGTTAAAGTGAACCAGTCACAAACCTAGAGAATTGAAATTGGTTCTAAAACCTAAACATTTTATACCTTAATGCATTCCTTGCATTAAAGGCTAAGTTCACTTTTGTTCACAATTTTTTTTCTTCTTCTTAATTCCAGCTCCCCTATGTACCAATATACCATTAATGTACTTATTTTGCAGAAATAAAACAGGTTTCCATTTATTATACACATGCTTACCTCACTCTTCCCATGGCTGTTTAAAAACGCTTCTCCATTACTTCTGCCTTACTTTCTGGACAGCTGGCTGTAGGTCATGGCACAGGAAGGAGTTGACCAGCTGACCTCATCACACACCCTGCATCATCTGCCCTCCTACCTACCACCCACTTCCAGGTGCAGGTTTTTTGTTTTTTTTACTTTAAATTTTAATTTGCTTTATAAAGAGCAATCCAAGGAGTATGAACATTCTTAGTTACCGTAAGTATGTTATGGTTAACATTATTTAACAACAAACAACCGTCCAGTACAAGATCTTGCAGTGAAATAAGTTTGTATAGTGTCCTTTGATCTGTCTACCCCAATGAGTGCTAACTATAGATGGATCCAATTCCACTCTTTATAAAGGTGACAGGTACAATAAGAATAAATCAGTAGTATCGAACCTGGTATTATTTATAAATAACAACCTTTTAAAAAATTAGAGGCTCTTTGATTTTTAAGCCATTCTTGCCAGTTTCTTATAAAATTATTAACTGAGGAGTTTTTCTGAGCTAGAAGAAGCTCAAATTGGACTTGCGTGTTTATTCCAACGACCACCCTTGACAAGTTCGGAGTTTCTATAGATTTCCACATGCCGTGATGGTGGGTATCTATCTGGATTTATTCCTAGTAAGGCCATTTCTGGTGTCAAAACCTGTAAGGTCTGCTATAAAAGAGGCGATAGCATTGTAGAAACTTGTTAAAGTTTTTCAGGCCCATAGTATGTGGTATAGGTTACCTGAAGACTCATTGCACTTCCAACATAATGGCGATATGGAGGGGAGTATGTTTGCCAACCTATATAGGGTCAGATACCACCTATTAAGGATTTTTTGAGAATTGTCCTCATGTTCAATGCAAGTAGATGTTTTAGTTATTGTAGTTATAGCTTTTTTTCCATTGTTCCGAAGAGAATGTTTGTGGGAGGTCTATCTCCCATTTCAACATGTTGGTATTTTTCCCATTTGTAGAGATGGATGAAAGTAGGTTATAAAATAAAGATATTCCCTTTTTTTTTTTATTGAGATGGTTATCTGGTAAGTATTCCCAGATTATCGTGGGAATGGTTATGTCTTCTAGTTTTAATTTTTTTAGGCGGTTGTTTTTGTTCTTTTTATTTTCGACTATGTTTTTGAGATGATCTGGTAGATATTGATAGGTTTGAAATCCTTACTTTACCCAATCACTTGTTGATATTTTTATTCTACAGCATTCTACCATTCTTGTCGGAGTTGGTACTTTAGTACAAGGAATTTCTTTATTAGATTTGGAAAGAATATGTTTCAATGTAATTAAAGTTACTTTTATAGATAGGAGAGTTTGAGTAGTTTTTATATGCTTGGCCATAGACAAAGCGTATAAATCATGTCCTTTTGTGATTTCTTTTTCTAAATGCACCCATAATTTGCCATTGGGGGTGGCAAACAAAAATTTCAATTGGTCTAATAAGGAGGCATAATAATAATTTTTTTATATTTGGTAGTCCCATTCCACCCAATTCTTTATTAGTGGTTAGTATATCAAATGCTACCCTTGTTTTTTTTTCCATTCCATATGAATTTCTTCATTTTTGTATTAGTTTGTGTAAAAAAATGGTATCAAAATTGTGAGGAAACTAAAATAATATAATATCTTGGGTAAGGTTTTCATTTTAAAGGCTGCTATCTTACCAAACCCACGATAGTTGTACTTTTTAATGTTTTATGGAGCGTGGCTGTTTTCTATACAGTTTAATACATTTACCATTCTTCTAGTGCCATCTGGGGCTTGTCTTCCTTTCACGAATCCCACTTGATCTGCCCCATAAAGGTAGTAGGTTATATTTAGTAAACAATTTGCTATAATTTTCACGTAAATTTTAATATCTGAATTTTGTAATGATATTGGCCTATAGTTGCTTGGTGCTGTTGGGTATTTATTTGCTTTTGGAAGTGTAATTATTAGTGCTTCGAGCATTTCTTCCGGGTATTGATTATTATTGGCTACTTGATTAAAAATTTTTTTTAAATGTGATGATAAAATTTCTGTTAGCCCTTGTACCATGGTTGGACATTTCGACAACCAAATCCATCGGATTTTGTCCTAAACTGTTGCATACACACAGTCGGACAAAGTTGTCAGAAAATCCGATCGTACTTAACGTGATGACGTTATTTCGTTAGGACAGGACTACGTTCAGGCTAGTAGCCAATAGCTTTGGTCTAGGAATTTGATCCGAGTATGCGTGGCACTTTGTCCGATCGGAATTCTCTACACATGATCGGACAAAGTCCGATCAGAGCATGTTGTCAGAAAATTTTATAGACAAGTTGGAAAACTTGGTCCGTCGGATACTCCGATGGAAACAGTCTGATGGAGCCCACACACTGTCGGATTATTTTTTATAAATTTATTTTTTATTGAAAAATTTTCAACACATTAATAACATACAAACATACAAACATAACCTCCCCCCCGCCCTTCCCAACCATTCCCTCCCCCCGCCCGACAAAACTCCCTCCCGTGCAGCCCTCCATTCACCTCCTGAAGTTCAGTCTGTGATCATCGACAGCATCACACAGATAAAAAACACATTGTTTGTACCGTTACTGAGTATTTAGCAACCCAAAATGGGGATACAAGCCAACCCAAAGGGGTAGCCCCTTCCTACCCCGCCCCTCACCCAACACACAAGGAGTACACCACCCACCTAGCGATCAATTCACAGTGTCTGCGGCATCAAGCCAACACCTCCACACCCTCTCAAATTTGTTAGGACACCCTCTGCTGAGATAAGTGGCTTTATAGAACGGTAAAGCTTTATTAATTAAACCTTTCCAATAAGAAACTGTAGGAGGTTCAGGTTTCTTCCAACATAGCAGGATAGATTTGCGGGCATAAAACAGCGCCAGAGAAATCAGAGTCCTTTGCGCCTTTCGAGGTGCCAACTCCTCCACCAATCCGAGCAAACATACCGCAACTGTGACTGGAATCGGCACCGAAAGGACAGATTGCATAACCTGTGTCACTCCCCTCCAGAACTCCTCAATCCGCGGGCACCGCCAAAACACATGGTCAAAATCAGCCCGGTCAGCTGTGCAACGCCAACATCCCCCCGTCCCCGTACCGTAAATTCTAGCCAGTCTGGCAGGGGTGTAGTATACTCTATGTAGGATTTTAAACTGGATAAGTCTGTCTCTGGCCGATACTAGGGTCTGGAACGGGTATCCCCACATGTCGTCCCAATCCTCCCCTCCAAAGTCAGGTACCAAGGCACTCCAAACTTCTCTACATTGTTGTATAGGTTTCGGCCTGTCCGAGAACAACATTTTGTACACAACGGACAGAGGCTTTTTCAGGTCCTCCGTCCGCAGCACAAGTTCCAGAGGTGACACTCCCAACTGCAAAGTCCCAGGACCGAACTGAGAGAGAAAAGCGTGCCGCAACTGTAGGTACCGAAAAAAATACCAATTGGGAAGATCATGTTGCACCTTAAGCTGATCAAACGTCAAAAGCTGCCCCCCTCCCACCACATGCTTAAGCTGTTTAACACCTACCCTGGCCCATATCACCGGATCCGGTATGTCCCCAAAATGGGACAATTTAGGATTGAACCATAGAGGAGTGTCAGGAGACCAACTCCCTTCTGGCTGTTTCATTAAGGTCTGCGCTTTCCCCCAGGCCCGGATCGTTGCCCGCATAGAGGCCGTCAGCGCTCGTGAAGCCCCTGGACCTCTATACACCAAATAGGACAGGCTCTCATATGAGCCCAAAAGAGCTGCCTCCAGTACATTTGCCGAATCCCCGTCCTCCCGTGTCAGCCACCGTCTGGCGACTACCATTTGCCCAGCCAGATAATATTTAAAAAGATCCGGCAATGCCAAGCCACCTTGACCCCACGGCTCCTGCAAAACCCTGAGACCTATACGGGGGTGCGTAGCAGCCCATAAAAAGGATCCAAAAAGACTATTCACCCTCCGAAAAAATGAGCAGGGAATCCAAACAGGAGAATTACGTAAAAGATAAAGAAATACAGGCAGAACCTTCATTTTGAGCAGGTTAACCCTACCAATAAGGGACAGCGGCAGATGCTTCCAAGCTTCCAGCTGCACCTTAACCCTGGCTAGCAGGGGGAGAAGATTCAGAGACATAAAGTCGCCCACTCGTGGTGAAACTCGCACTCCCAAATATTTAAATTCTTGCACCCAGGCGATGGGGACCCTAGCGGTCGCCACCTCTCGCGCCTCCCCGTCAATAGCCATCACGTTTGATTTCTCCCAATTAACCCTGAGCCCGGAGAACTCAGCAAATTTGTCGAGCACCCCAAACACCGCCTCCAAAGATGGCCCTGCATCCTTCAAGAAGAGGAGCATGTCATCTGCATAAAGCGCTATACACTCCTTAATACCCCCCACCTCCAGTGCTCCTACCCCAGGCGACAGCCTCAGGGCTATAGCCAGCGGTTCTATGGCTAATGCGAATAAGAACGGGGATAGAGGACACCCCTGACGCGTGCCCCTGTGGACGCCAAATTGGGGTGAGACTGAATTGGCTATCTTGATACCGGCCTGTGGAGCACTGTAAAGTAGAGAGATCCAGGTCACATAGGTCTCCCCAAAGCCCATTCTCCTCAGAACTGTCAACATATACTGCCAGTCTACGGAATCAAAGGCCTTGGCCATATCCAAAGAAACTACCACTCTAGATCCCTTGTCAGTGTGTTCAATCTGTAGGTGGGTGAACAATCTGCGCAAATCACTGTCGGATTATTAACACGGTCCTATCGGACATTGTCCATCGGAATATCCGACCGTGTGTACAAGGCCTAAAACCTTGATAATAGTCCCCTGATAACCCATCTTTACCTGGGGTTTTATTTTTGGCCAGGTGCACATTTTTTAAATGGAATGCAATCAGTCAGTGATTACTGTTCTCACTAAATACATAGGCATTGATTTTTTTTTGATTGTACAATATCCTTTAGAATTACCATCAACTATGAAATGCAAGGACCTGTCTGATTGGATGCAGAGTGATTGGTTAAATAGGTGTCTCCTATTATATAGTTTTGGTAAATCTGAAGGAGATTGTACAGAGGCTGTACAATCAGATTGTATAATGTATGGCCACCTTTATACACCTAACATTAACTAGTTGCCCTTTTATTGCCATTAATTGTTAACAGAACAGCCAAACACAGAAGCAAACACACATTTTGCCATATGCAGAAAACAAGTGGCAAACGCTGCAAAGTGCGAAGTAAAAAACACACAACCCACAACATGCCAAAATGTCCAAAATGTCCCATTAGCCATATGTAGCGCAGCCCACTGAAATCAACAAGCTGCCCTATGCGTGTCAGGGAAAAAAAATGAGCCAAAAAACATGTACTCCCACTATGATAGATGTGAATGGGGCCTGAAAGTAAAATTGGTACGTTTACACAAGAACAACGAGGCTCCATTCACATCTGTGCATTTCCAAACACAATGCAAACTGCACATGAAATGCATGCTCAGCCTTGCATTTCAGAAATGCGCTGCACTCAAAATCACAATTAAAAATGCACCACACTCCACCCTAAAAATTGATCTGGAGCTTCCTCCCTATGTGTGACAAGTGAAAAGGCTCCAAAACATCCACAACAAAAAAAAAGCATGTAGGAATGTGAGTTCGTGCTGTGAGTGTTTCTGTCCACGCCTCCCAGATGGCCATACACAATGCAATCTGAGATATCAGATGGGAAGATCTATGACTTCGGAAGTCCCCAGGTCCCGGAGGGGCGGGGACGTGGCTGGCCACGGGGCCTCTCTTCTTTCAGTGCATGCTTCGTGATGGCTAGGCGGGTTTATTTACCGCTGTCCTCCAACGCGTGCACTGACCCACCCGCCCACTGCTGTCTGTGACGCTCGGGACACGTGGGGTGCTGACGTTAGTCATTGGGAAATGGCCGGGTTAGTGAACGTCACTTCCGCTTTCTGCGGGGTGACGTCACTACTGGGACGGCTGTGCATAAGACGGACGTGGTGGGTCGGCGTCTTACACAGCAGCCCCGGTGTGTGGCTAGGAAGGCATTGAGGGGTGACTTTCTTCTTCCCCCTCCTTCTCAAGGCCAGGTCAGAAGTTACTAGGAAATAGCTGGAAGGTAACCATTGACTCTTATCTGTGTGTGTCTATAATATAATTTTTTTCTTTATTTTTTTCTTGCATATCACTGAAATTAATTAATAATATAAAACAAATCAAAGAATTTATTTATTTATTCACTATATATATATATATATATATATATATATATATTTTTTTTTTTTTCTTTTTTTTTTTCTTTTAACACTGCACCTGGTTAATTTATTTATATAATGACAGGTGTCCCAATAAATAATTAAAGTGGTTCTCCACCCTAAAGTGGAAGTTCCGCTAATCTGATCCCTCCCCCCCTCCGGTGCCACAATCGGCACCTTTCAGGGGGGAGGGGGGTGCAGTTACCTCTCCGCCCCCCTCTCTCCTGCATCTGGCATTCCTTCCTGTTCGTATACGCAAATGGGTGTTTCAGTACATACTCAATATATCTACTAATAATGTATGTCCTTGAATTGATATTTATTAAACATTAATACATACTTTGATTAGAAACTGTTATCGGTTTAGATTATAAATCTGATTAACAGACATCAAACACAATGTATAATTTTTGTCCGATAAAAATCCTCTGGAATTTATTGGCAATTTATTTACTTTCTTGTTATTTTATTTTTCAGTTTTTAATTTTAAACGCTGCAACATCCTGAGGAAGCTCAAGAGAGCGAAACATGTAGAGAAAAATGCAGCATTTCTTTGTACAAATTGGTAACATGTATGGATATCTGTGATTCTGTACCAGTTTTGTACTGTAGTATTTAATATGTGTATTCACACTTTTTCTATTAATGGTTTTTAGTATGCATTTGTACTTCAAATAAAACTTTATTCATTCTATTGTTGGCATGTGACTGTTCTGCCTTTATAATTGGTACCGTTTAAAAGTCCCGAGGGGTTGGTTACCCTCCAGCCCCTTTACTCCTTCCCCTTTATCTTTAAAACTTCAGTTTTTACTAACTGAATTAATGCAAATTTGTATTGTTCAATGTGGATAGATCTACGAGTAACATTAAAATAAAAATAATACAATTGATGCAACTAATGGAAGGCCCATCTTTTTCTTTTACGCTATCAACTTTTATGTTTTTGTGGCTGGTGAAGGCAATATGTTTCTGAATAATTCCTGCTCTGATTGGAAATTCCAGGCCCACGAATAAGGATTTTGGCATTTTGGCATTCCAAAACTATTCATCATCCTGATGAACACTGAACCACTTTTAGGGTTTTATTTTTAAGTATTTTTTTTTTTTTTCATCAATGGGTTTTCTAGAATGAAATCTCCTTTTAAATCCTGCCTTTTAGATTAAAACTAATCTGATCGAAGCAGCCGCAACACAGCAGATAAATCAAAAGCTCTTGCCGGGCAAAGCATTCAGGGGCTTTTTACATCATCACTTAACTTAAACAGATGAAATTGATAATACTACAAGCAAAGGAAAAGGTTTTACCAGTAAAATGTGCTGCTGGTGAGGAGTTTGGATTGGAGGTTTCCACAACAATGCAATCCTGTTGTGTAAATACGCAGGCAATATGGGGGGGTTTTTAATCTACTTACAAACGTCCAGCACAAGACGGTGCATTAAAAGAGCATATTTTCATGTTTATTATGAGTAAATCTAGTTGGATTAAAGGTTCGCTATGGTTAGTGCATTTCTCCAGAAAGATGACTGTAATTGTAGATATGGGGGTGCAGTGTAAAATGGACAAGAGTGTAGGGGATCTGCAATATGGCTGCGCAAAACATGTAGGACTGTAATAAGTTTGATCTCCTTCTGTGAAGGTCCTGACCTGTCAAAATTGCTCACTTGGCCCTCAGTTTATCTTTCAGCAAGCCCAATACCGTGCAGCAGTGGCGTAACTAGAACCTTCAGGGCCCCGATGCAAGAAACCATGAAGGGCCCCCCTGAACCCCAGCCAGGGCCCTTCCCTCCGAGTCCGGCGGTGGAACTCCAGGGCGTGGTCATAGGTATGACCTTTGTGAGCCCTGTAGTTCCACCACTGGCATCAGTAGTTTTTTTTTATTATTTTATTTTTTATTTTTAGTGCCCCATTGGGGGACTGTCCCTAGGCAGAATGGAGTCCCCGTCCCCAGAAGAGATGAGGTCCTTTTCTCCAGGGCAGCTCTCAACTCTGGCTGGGGAGAACAGACATCAGACTGAGCGGCAATGCATGGAGCAGGAGAGGGGTACTCTGAGGAGCCGGCCGAGGACACAGGTCATGCGGGGAATGCACAACTAAAGAGCAGCCAGTGTGATAGTCGAGCATGGAGCTCTGCTAGTCACCCTCCACCTCCAGCCACCCATGTGCATGGTGCACTGGTACCCCTAGCTGCCTATGCTGCTGCCGGCCATATGTAGAGGGGGCTGCACGGGCCCCCTGCAGCACAGGGCCTAGTTGCGGTCGCAACTGCTGCACCCCCTATAGTTACGCCCCTGCCGTGCAGTCATGTTTATTTACATCCAGGTAGTGGCATTAGTAATCACAAATAGGCAAGAAGAGTTTATACAAGGCGACTAAAGTGTATCTTTAGATTTTATTTTTTTATAATTTGGTTAGAGTTGGGAAGAATGGCTTCCCTGTCAAATTCATATTGCTACCTATGTATTCGCTGGAAAGATTCACCCTCTCTATTTGTCCTCACAACTAGGGATGGGGATCTGGTTCACAGTTACCATGGTTTTGTGCTAGATTCAGTGGCTACAAAATCTGAGGTCCCAGCTAATTAATGTGGAAAGTCATCAGACTGAATTCTTTATGACCATGAGCACCGCCTGACATTACAACTTTGGTCAGCAGGATTGAAAAAGTTAAAATTGGTGGCTTTGGCATGTGCCAGTCTTCCATCCAGTAGGTGGTACTGTGCCACTGGACAGATTGAACAGAGACACAGAGGAACATTGCTCCTTTGCAGACACTGTAGGTGTCTCTGAGACAGCAGGAGGCTACTAGCTCTGGTGAACTTCATTGGCCATCTTATGTGGGGCAGAGCTTTTAAATAGGAGGGTCCTGCTGGGTTTTGTGTACATTTTATGAGTGGTTAGGTCAGGGACAGGATCCCGCTGGTTAAAGTGAGTCATAGTGCAGGGAGAGGTTCCTGTGCGAGAAGGGACAGTGTAGGGACACCTCTAATTTTACATGATCATTCCGGTTGCCTGAATAGCTGCAGCAGCTCCCTATTCTTCACTAAAGAGCCTCTTTGGGTAACCAGTCAGCCACTCCTTCAACAGAAGCCTTCCTTAGTATAAAGGGCCTTGCATGAAAAAGTACATTATCACTGACATTGTGTGAGAAGTGGCAGCATTTGTATCATTGCTGGATAATATGCAGTTACAGATCAGTGCCTTGTTGAATGACTGAAAGCTGCAACTGTGCCATTAATGACTGTACCTTTGTAATACCTGAATACCAGCTGTTTGTGTAAATCCAGCGCCTGCAAGTGTTACTGCAATTTATCTTGTTAATCTCTTAGCCAAATACAAGAAGCTATACCACGTTTGGTCTGTCTTTGTGCACATTCCCTTGGCACTGGGTACCCCATTCACTGGTCCCGCCCACACACAGACATTCCATTAATAACAGCTAATTTTTTATTTTTTTTGCAACAAAAATACCAAGTAGCTAATTCTGTAGCTACTACAAATTGATGCTACAAAATAGCCCATATGACATGGGTCTAAAAGTGGCATAACTCTTAATGCCGCGTACACACGATCGGAATTCTCGTCGGAAGAAGCTCTGATGGTTTTCCCAACAGAATTCGGCTCAAGCTGTCTTGCCTACACACGGGTCACATCAAATTCCGATAATTTCTAATGCGATGATGTACAACACGTACGACGTGACTAGAAAAAGGAAGTTCAATAGCCAGTAGCCAATAGCTTCTGTCTCGTAGTTGAATCTGAGCATGCGTGATTTTTGGCGTGTCGGAATTGCATACACACGATCGGAATTACCGATAGAAAGTTTTTCCGTCTGGAATTGAGAACATGCTATAAATTTTTGGCTGGCGGAAATTCGGACAGCTAAATTCCGATGGAGCGTACACACGGTCGCATTTTCCGATGAAAAGCTCTCATCTGTCTTTTTCTGGTCGTGTGTACGTGGCATTACAGTATATATGCAAGTAATCAACTGGAGAGCAATAACTGAGAGTAAGAGCAATATAGCTCAATACCATATTCAGGCTGCTTCCAGGGGATTCCAAACCCGAGAATAACTCCAAGAGCAGAGGCATACTTAAAAGGCAAACAAATCACAATATGACACTTTATATCGGATTGGTTACCTCTAAATGTGGCTCTATGAATCCAGGCAGGCGGAGAGCAGAACACTGACCCTCTTTATGTCAGATCTCTCTCTTCTGTCTCCTGACACCACAGGCTCAACTGCAAACACTGTATTCAATCAACATTCAATGGATTAGCTTCTCAGATAAACTGTCCCACACACTCTGAGTATGTGTGTGCCGGTCCATATGGCATTGGTAACTTCAGTCCCTTTGAAGAAAGATGGGGCTTTGTATCTTTAGCTAGCCCCTCTCATTGGTGTACTTAAACTCCTGAATAGCAGAGCCAAACAAGACAACTGACCCGGATTATCAAGTAAAAAATTCAGGATCTTCCTCCGCAAGGTGAAAGGACAATGGTGTCTGTATACAGTCTCTCTGTATTTGAATTGCTTTGTACCCTGTGGCACTACAGGTGTCAGCAAGGTGACTAAGAGCAATGATGTCTGTATACAGTGTCCATACAATGCTATCTCTGTGCGGTGTCCTTGTTTCCTGCAAATGGGTAAGAGCCCTCTCACCCAATCCTGCGGTCAAGGCCCAAACAACCATCCTGGAACAGGCAGGCTCTTCTAGTGACCCAACTGGTCCACTGACACCGGAATGCCCCACGCTGTCAATGCAGATGCATCTGGATATGCATCAGGGATCCCCCTTTCACAGGCTGGATGTCCCGACTGGCTGCGGATGCAGGAAATCTCACGGTGGACTGACCTGGAAGTCAATACCTCCCCCCTTGGTCCAATCTCTTCTTCTGCCTCATGTAGTCTAAGAAAATCTCCTCAGGTCAGCGAGATAGAGTCTCTAGTTCTTTTGCCCCCAGAGCAGACAGGAAGTTGTAGTACTAAAACAGTGCAATCTCAATGTGAAACTTGAGTCCTGGAACTACAACTCCCTGTATGCTTTGCTTCCTGGTGTTATTCACTCTGCTGGCAGGATGTGTGCAGTATTTTGCGGCCACTGTTATTGCAAGTAAGATAGCTGGCTCCAGGCTACATAGGTTAACATTGAAAGACTACTGAAAACCCCACCTAATTATGGACTTGATGCTTGTTAGATGAAGGCTATTGTTTTCTTTTTAGTAAAAAAGAGTTAGAACCAGTTTCAGGTTGTTATTTGCTGCTGTCACTAGTTACGTTATCAGGGGGAATACTTTTCCTCACTTTCTGTCCTTATGACCACACACAAATGAAGGATAACTCGTAATATAAGATGTGGTCAATGAGCATATCAACCTATTCACATATTGAACAGAGGTCAAGTGAGGCTCGGAACGGAAAAGAGAGAAAAGAAAAAGTAGTGCCGGGCCGGGCATGACCGTGTGTTTAGGGGAGACAATGCATGGGTTAATATGAAGAGATAAGAGGGGAGGGGACAGTGAGTAAAGTCCAAGGGGGAGTGGTAATATATAAGGAGGAGGTGGGGCTGGGCTGGGGAATAGAAAGTTGTGGAGGAAGAAAGGAGGAGGCAGTTTTTACCACCCACCCTCCCTATACGTTGTCTGTGTTTGTTGGTTTATGTGTTTTCTTTCTTTCAGGAGCATGGCGGATGGTCGTCATGGCAGCTGTGGATTGGCGGTGTTTTGTTGGTCTTTGATGGTGGCAGTAAACATATGTGATGGAAAGGGGTGGGGGGCTCATCGGTAGTATGTGCCCCTCCAGTGTATTCCAGCGAAAGGTTAGCTGGAATACTGTAATGGTTGCACTGAGGGAAGGGGGTTGTCTCCGAGCTGATTATCCGCTGGAGGCCTATCGTGTGGAAAAAGGTCCCGCAGTATATTGGAGGAATATGTGTTGGAGTTCCGGGGTGCCGTCAAAGACCAACAGACTGGAGTTGAACAAGTTGTTACGGAGGTGATATTTTGGTATATATTTGATATTGGAGTTATTTATATGGTGTGAATAATAAATAGGCTGCTATGGCCATTTATACTCCAAAATTAAGGTGTGGTCTCATCGTTTTAGAAGGGTAAGAAATGGGGATGTTGGAGTACAAGTGGTATAGCAGTAAGCCCTTGTACACACAGTCCGAGAATCCGTCGGAATGTGTCCTATCGGATCATGTTGTCGGATAATCCGACTGTGTGTGGTATGCATCGGGCTGATTCCGTCGGAATATCCATCAGACCCAATTTTCCAACTTGCTGGAAATATTTTCCGACAAACTGGTCCGATCGGACATACTCCGATCATGTGTAGAGAATTTTGATCGGACAAAGTGCCACGCATGCTCAGATCAAATTCCTACACCAAAGCTATTGGCTACTAGCGTGAACGTAGTCCCATCGTAACGAAATTACGTCATCACGTTCTGAACGATCTGATTTTCCGACAACTTAGTCCGACCGTGTGTATGCAACAGTTTCGGACACAATCCGTCGGACAAAATCCAAACGGATTTGGTTGGCAGAATGTCCGACCGTGTGTACAAGGGCTAAGAGGCAGGTTGGGTACCTTTGAACTACACTGGTCATGGACTATGGGCAGGAGATCTATCCTTTTCCAAAGTCAATGCAGGAGAAGGACCCACCCTCAGCATTGAGTAGTATTGTTAAGCAGTCCCAAAGATTTTTCTTTACCAGTTTACCTAATGAAGTGGCCAATAATCAGACCTAAATGGGACTACTCACCAGTACCTGTAAATACTATTATCTGATTTTAAGCATCTTTAAAATGAAGTATTACTAGGGCAGGTTGTTTTATTCTTGTGTGATGCAAATTTGATGTATTCTTTGGACAGTTTATACAGTAACACCTTCATTGCTAGTCAGCAAAAGGAGTATGCGTCAGCTAATGTTAAAAGATTGATAGTGTGTGTCTGAGAGAAATGACAGAGGCTTCATCACATTTAATCATCCAATGCTCAGATGACAACCAATCAGTTCCTCTGACCTTTGTTGGTCAAGGTCAGAGAGGAGGCCACATCGATTTCATATTACAGAGTCCTCCTGACTCGCACAAAATAAAACTAGATTCTCTTTATCTGTGTTTTATGAAGAACACGCTGTACAATCCAGCCATTAAAAAAAAAGGATAATTTGGACAACTGAACGTCCTTTACTTAGAGAAGCTGGATTGGAATGTTGAGTGTCAATGTCACGCTGAAGGTCATTTCAATGAATAGGAATGTGACAGTGCCATTACGTATCCTCTTCGCAAACTAGGAGGTCAGGCTTTTATTATAAGGTCACAGGATCTACTGAAGCCTCGTGGAAACACGCAGGCCAAATACCTATATAGGGGTGGAATCTAATAGCTACATAAACTGTTCAACCTGCCCAAAGATATTGGAATGCTTCTACACCTGCGATCCCCTCACCGACCGTTAGTGACTAATATGGTTGCAAAGCATAAAAATGGGTCACTACACATTTAGATTCCGAAATTTTCTGTACAACCGCCCCACCTCTTCCCATTCACTTTGCGCTCTCTCTCTCCGTCCCGTGCCTTCGTATCTTTTACCACTACCCATTTGTTTATAGAACAGGCATAGACGGCTCAAAGGATGTTTTACCTAGTGTGCGGCAACCAATATTTCACCATTTTAAAAGCACAAATCCTTCATTTTTACTCTTATCCACAGCCTGACCCAGACAGATAAATATAGTTATATAGATTACATAGTTGTTAAAGTGGTTGTAAACCCTTACAAACCACTTTGACCTACAGGTAAGCCTAGATTAAGCCCCTGTACACACGGTCGGACATTCTGCCAACCAAATCCGTCGGATTTTGTCCGTCGGATCTTGTCCGAAACTGTTGCATACACACGGTCGGATTAAGTTGTCGAAAAATCCGATCATTCAGAACGTGATGCCGTAATTTCGTTACAATGGGACTAGCAGCCAATAGCTTTGATGTAGGAATTTGATCTGAGCATGCATGGCACTTGGTTCTCTACACATGATCGGAGTATGTCCGATCGAATCAGTTGGTCGGAAAATATTTCCAACATGTTGGAAAATTGGGTCCGATGGATATTCTGACGGAATCAGTCCGATGCATACCACACACAGTCGGATTATCCGACAACACGGTCCGATAGGACACATTCCGACGGATTCTCCGACCGTGTGTACAAGGGCTTAGGCTTACCTGTAGGTCCAAGAGATATCTCCTAAACCTATACGGTTTAGGAGATATTTACAAAAAGACAGCTACCGCTGTCTACGGCGCATGCACCGTAGACAGCTGCGCGTAGGCGCACTGATCAGGCCACAGATCACGGCGATATGCCGCTCGTGTCAGCTCCCATGCCCATGCGCAGGAGTGACGTAATCGCGGCTCCGGCGAATCACAGCGCCGGAGCAGTGAGACCCGGAAGTCACTCCGGGATTCATAGCAGCGGCAGACATGAAGACGGAAGACCGCTTCGGGGGCTTCGTTCTCAGGTAAGTTATTCATAATGAGCTAGTATGCTATGCATACTAGCTCATTATGCCTTTGCCTTGCAGGTTGCATTTTTTTTTTTAAATAGCCTTTACTTCTTCTTTAAAGACACAAGTACATCCAGTTCATTCTCTGTGCTTATGTCACTACCATTCTCCATATCCCTGTTTATTGCGTTTTAGGACTTTTTCTATTAGGGCACTTACCTGTCCAGGCATCCAGCAGTGTCCTCACCCAAGCCAATTCTTCAATTGATTATTGGGTGCTGGCGCCGCTATCCTGGCTATGGGAAACTGGCAGTGAAGCCTTGCAGCTTCACAGGCAGTTTCCTACTGCACCTGTGTGAAGCATGATGCGCTTTGTGAATGGGTTACGATCATCTTGGACCTGTGAAGTGTCATAGAAGGCTGCAGGAGAAGGAGGGGGGGGGGGGGGGGCGAACCTCTGGCTCAGTTCACAGGTAGCTATCAAAACTAGGTATCCACTCCCCCCCCCCCCCCCAAATGTGCCAAATGATGTGGCAATGTAGAAGGGGAGGAGGCAGATAAGAGGAGCTTCCCCTTTTGAGTGGAGCCCCACTTTATGAATGAATAGTTTTCTCCCTATGCTAGAATCATTATTCAGATATGTGTATATTGTGATCTTATCTCCTCCTATGCATTTCTTCTCCAGGGAGAATAAGTGTAACGTTTGTAGTTGTTCCTCATAACTAAGGTCCTCCACCCTCCCTTATTAGCTTTGTTGCCCTTCTCTGGACTTTCCAGTTACAGCACATCCTTCCGGAGGACTGGCGAGCAGAACCGGATGGCATATTCAACCACTTAAGCCCCGGACCAATTTGCAGCCAAAGGACCAGACCTCTTTTTGCGATTCGGCACTGCGTCGCTTTAACTGACAATTGCGCAATCGTGCGACGTGGCTCCCAAACAAAATTGGCGTCTTTTTTTCCCCACAAATAGAGCTTTCTTTTGGTGGTATTTGATCACCTCTGCGGTTTTTATTTTTTGCTAAACAAACAAAAATAGAGCAGCAATTTTGAAAAAAATATTTTTATATTTTATTTTATTTTTTATTTTTTACTTTTTGCTATAATAAATATCCCCAAAAACTATATAAAAAAAAAATTTTTTTTCCTCAGTTTAGGCCGATACGTATTCTTCTACATATTTTTGGTAAAAAAAAATCGCAATTAGCGATTATTGATTGGTTTGCGCAAAAGTTATAGCGTTTACAAAATAGGGGATAGTTTTATAGCATTTTTGTTAATATTTAGTTTTTTTTACTAGTAATGGCGGCGATCAGCGATTTTTATTGCGACTGCGACATTATGGCGGACACATCGGACATTTTTGACACATTTTTGGGACCATTGTCAGATATACAGAAATCAATGCTATTTAAATACATTGATTCCTGTGTAAATTACACTGGCAGTGAAGGAGTTAACCACTAGGGGGCAGTGTAGCGTTATGTATGATGTTATGTTTTTTTTTTCTCGTAGGGGGGCGTGGCCTGGCATGTGACGTCACTGATCGTCCTTCCCTATAAAAGGGAAGAGACGATCGTGACAGCCACACAGGGAAGCACGGGGAGAGGTTTGTTTACACAGACCTCTCCTCGTTCTTCAGCTCTGTGACCCGATCGCGGGACACCAGCGGCGATCGGGACCGCTGGTCCCGCGGCCATGGTCACGGAGAACAGGACCGGGTCAGGAGCGCGCCGCTGGCGACCCACTGCTGGGCACTTAAAGAATCACGTAACGGTACGTGATTGTGCCCAGCCCTGCCATTCTGCTGACGTATATCGGCATGAGGCGGTCCTTAAATGGTTAGGATGTGTCTGAACCAGGGTTTTGTAAAGTGGTAGAATTATAGTCTTATCTCTTGCCTATCCTTTTTAATGCATGCTAACAGTCTGCTAGCATTGCATTATTGCATGCTATTGTTGAGCCTATGATCTGCTAGGACCCCCAGATTATTTTCCATCCTTGATTCCCCCAGAGGTTCTTTACCTAGCGAGTAAATTGCATATTTCCAGCCCCCAAGTGCAATACATAACATTTTTCAATATTAATCCTAGTTTGCTATGTAGTTTGCTTACTCCTTCATTTTATGGAGATCTTCTTGTAAAGTTGCTATATCCTGTTTTGAAGATTTTACCCTGCTTAGCTTTGTATCATCAGCAAACACTGAGATTAAACTATAATTTATATCAACCGCAATACAGTTTATGATCAAGTTAACAAAGCCTTGGGGTACCTTACTTACCACTACGGACCATTTAGAAGATACGCTTATTATTGCCACCCTCTGAACACGTTCCTGTAACCAGTTTTGTGGAGCGGAGTTAGTGTAAATGAATGAAAAGTGACATAGAGGTGTCATCCCGGTCAGGACCGTTTTTTAAGGCAGGGCAAAAGGGGCAGCTGCCCTGGGCCCCGTCATTGTAGTGGGGCCCAAAGCAGCTGCCTAATACTTGCCAACTATCCCAGTTTAAATTCCCTTATCCCTTGAAGTTTTAGTCCCGTGCTGTGTCCTGATATCTCAGTGTTAACTTCTGCTGCCCAGCTCTGCCCTATTGCCATGTACAGATGGCTCACCTGCAAACCCTGTGTTTACATGTAAATAACCCACATTGATATGTAAATAGTGGCGGTATTAATATGTAAATGGTTATTTAAATAGAGGTGGAATTCATATGTATATCATGTCCCCCTGAGGTCACATCCACTATCATTTCTGCTGAATGCTGCCCACTGGGGAGGTAAAGGAGCATGCTTGAAAGTCGTGCCTACAATTGTGGTCATTAAGCTTAACATCATGTTTTGCAATAGTAAGCAAACTGGAGGTGGATTCTTCAAAATAACATGGTGCCACAGCACCCTGAATTATGGTGCATGTGAATATGCAGGCAGAGGAGATGATGTTCTGTAAGCTTTAGCAGCCAATCAGTGAGCAGTAATGCTAGGCACTAACCTCTTGCAACCAATTAGTGAGAGGTAATAATGTGCAGTAACCTCTAACAACCAATTAGTGAGTGGTATAGATGTTCAGTAACCTCTAGCATTCAATCAGTGAGCAGTATTGATGTACAGTAATCTCCAGCAACCAATCAACAAGCAGAAGTCATGTGCTGTAACCTCTAGAAAATAATAGTGAGTCATAATGTGTGCTGTAATCTCTAGCAGCAAGTGAGCGGTAATGGTACACTGTAACCTCTGGCAACCAATCGCAATCGCTGCCTGATCTGATTCAGTAAACTAATTTTGAGTCTAGCTGCTATTTATTGTATGTCTCAAAGCAGGCGGAGAGCGAAATTGCATGGAAGAGGGGGCCCCAAGAAAATGTTTGCCCAGGGTCCAGTCAATATTAAAAACAGCCCTGATCCCGGTATATATACAGTAGGATAGAACATGTAGTTCTTTGTATTTTTATGGCTTGTCATATATATTTTTATGGTTTTCAATCCAGCCAAAGATCATCTTGCTACACCTTTTCTTGAGTGTAGAACCAGGCTATTAGCTTATTTCCGGTCCATGTGACCTCTGGAAACCTACTTCCGGTTTGGACACCATCTTGGTACACCCGTGTGTACTTTTCCAATATGATAGCTCCTAATCTCTGGAGATCCCCACTGATTAGGGAGACTCCCTGAGCTCTGGCAGGGATAATATACGTGGGAAGAGGGACCATGCTGATTTACATGGGACAAAGTTGTGGGGGGGAGGAATTACAACCACTTTAATGGTCAATTCTGCATATCAGAACTAGACTCATCAGTTTGAATCCCAACCACGACTGCCTGGAGTCTGCATATTCTCCCTGTGTCTGCATAGGATTCCTCTGAGTACTCCAGTTTTCTCCCCACACCCCAAAAACACGTTGGTAGGTTATTTGGCTTCTGTCTAAAATGACCCTAGTATGTGTATGTATGAATGCGAGTTAGGGGCATCAGATTTTAACCACTTGCAGACCGGACCATTTTGCTGGTCAAAGACCAGACCACTTTTTGCGATTCGGCACTGCGTCGCTTTAACCGACAATTGCCCGGTCGTGCGACGTGGCTCCCAAACAAAATTTACGTCCTTTTTTTCCCACAAATAGAGCTTTCTTTCGGTGGTATTTGATCACCCCTGCGGTTTTTATTTTTTGCGCTATAAACAAAAATAGAGCGACAATTTTGAAAAAAACACATTATTTTTTACTTTTTGTTATAATAAATATCCCCCAAAAATATATATAAAAAAAAAATTTCCCTCAATTTAGGCCGATACGTATTCTTCTACATATTTTTGGAAAAAAAATCGCAATAAGCGATTATTGATTGGTTTGCGCAAAAGTTATAGCGTTTACAAAATAGGGATAGTTTTATAGCATTTTTATTAATAATTTTTTATTATTTTTTTTTTTACTAGTAATGGCGGCGATCTGCGATTTTTTATTGTGACTGCGACATTGTGGGGGACCCATCGGACATTTTTGACACATTTTTGGGACCATTGTCATTTATACAGTAATCACTGCTATATAAATGCAGTGATTCCTGTGTAAATGACACTGGCAGTGAAAGGGTTAACCAGTGGGTGGCAGTGTAGGGGTTAAGTGTTCCTAGGGGTGTGTTACTAACTGTGGGGGGGGTTAGGCTTTCATTTAGTGTACACCGATCTCTGCTCCAATCACATGGAGCAGAGATCAGCGTCACTAGTTGCTAGGCAGAATGGAGAAAAGGTTGTTTATACAGCATTTCCTCCATTCGGCGGCTCCGTGAGACGATCGTGGGGATGCCCGCGGCGATCGAGTCCGAGGGGTCCCGCGACCGGACTCACGGGGGTCCCGACCAGCGCGGGAGCGCGCCGCCAGCGGTGCGCTATCGATGGCAGGGCGGCATTGAATATTGGACGTACCTGTACGCCAATATGCCTGCCCGTGCCATTCTGTCGACGTACATCGCCGTGCGCTGGTCGGGAAGTGGTTAAGCATCTTGAGGTCAGGGACTGATGTGAATGTACAATGTATACTGTATATGTAAAAGTGCTGCATAAATTGTCAGCTCTATATAAGTAGCTCAAATGAACAAATAAATAAAACACATTTCTGCTACTTGCAGTTTGCTGAAGATCAAACACGTGGTGACCTGAGCGATAGCCAAAGTGACAGCGGTGGACAGGCACAGTGACAGGCTCAGTGTACCAGACACTGCCACATACAGATCTTTTCGGTTCATTACATTGCTCGAGCTTAGCATTTAGAGGGGAATGCAGGCAGAATACCGACCAGCTGGTTTGATTAGGATCTGCCTCTTTTTTTTTTCCTGCAAGAACAATGTGAATACAGATCAGTGTCCAACAACAGGCAGAGGTTAAACCTGTGCTCATATATTTACAAAGTGTCAGAGAATAGAGGGGATTCTGGAATCAATCAATATACATCACACACAATACTGCCCATGAATGTCATCTGCATTCACATTCATGCACATTTCTTGCAGAAACCAAATGGTCAGCTTTGTTGAAGAAAGGTTTTAGTTCAGACGCATGGGGATTTATTTACTAAAGGCAAATCCACTTTGCACTACAAGTGCACTTGGAAGTGCAGTTGCTGTAGATATGAGGGGGACAGGCAAGGAAAAAAAAAAAAAAAAAAAGCAGCATATTTGCTTGTACATGATTTGATGAGAAAAATCAGCAGAGCTTCCCCCACATTTTAGATCACCCCCTCAGATCTACAGTGACTGCACTTGCTGTGCGCTTTTAGTGGAAAGTTACATAGTTACATAGTTAGTCAGGTTGAAAAAAGACACAAGTCCATCCAGTTCAACCTTAAAAACAAATAAATAAAATAAAAAATAATCGTACAATCCAAATACCCGATTTTATGCCCACAATTGATCCAGAGGAAGGCGAAAAAAAAAACCCCCAGCAGAGCATGCTCCAATTTGCTACAGCAGGGGGAAAAAATTCCTTCCTGATCCCCCAAGAGGCAATCGGATTTTCCCTGGATCAACTTTACCTATGTTAGTACCCAGTTATATTATGTACATTCAGAAAAGTATCCAGGCCTTTCTTAAAGCAATCCACTGAGTTGGCCAGAACCACCTCTGGCGGGAGTCTATTCCACATTTTCACAGCTCTAACTGTGAAGAAACCTTTCCGTACTTGAAGATGAAATCTCTTTTCCTCTAGACGTAAAGAGTGCCCCCTTGTCCTCTGGGTTGACCGTACAGAGAACAACTCAACACCAAGTTCACTATATGGACCCCTAATATATTTGAACATGTTGATCATATCCCCCCTTATTCTCCTCTTCTGAAGAGAGAATAAATTCAGTTCCTCTAATCTTTCCTCATAGCTGAGCTCCTCCATGCCTCTTATCAGTTTGGTTGCCCTTCTCTGCACTTTCTCCAGTTCCCTGATATCCTTTTTGAGAACTGGTGCCCAAAACTGAACTGCATATTCCAGATGAGGTCTTACTAATGATTTGAACAGGGGGGCAAAATGATATCTCTCTCTCTCTGGAGTCCATACCTCTCTTAATACAGGAAAGGACTTTGCTCGCTTTGGAAACAGCAGCTTGGCATTGCATGCTATTATTGAGCTTATGATCTACCAAAACCCCCAGATCCTTCTCCACTATGGATCCCCCCAGTTGTACTCCCCCCTAGCATGTATGATGCATATTCTTAGCCCCCCAAGTGCATAACTTTACATTTCTCAACATTAAACCTCATCTGCCACATAGTCGCCCAATTAGACAGAGCATTGAGGTCGGCTAGTAAATTGGAGACATCCTGTAAGGACGTTATTCCACTGCATAGCTCGGTCATCTGCAAAGACAGAAATGTTACTTTTGATCCCAGACCCAATATCATTTATAAAGATGTTAAAAAGTAAGGGTCCCAGCACTGAACCTTGGGGTACACCACTGATAACCTTACACCATTCAGAGTACGAATCATTAACCACGACTCTCTGAATTCTGTCTTTTAGCCAATTTTCTATCCATTTACAAACTGATATTTCCAAACCTGTAGACTTTACCTTACACATGAGCCGTGTGTGAGGAACTGTATCGAACGCTTTTGCAAAATCCAAATATATCACGTCCACCGCCACCCCTCTGTCCAAGTATAACACGTCCACAGCCACCCCTCTGTCCAAGTATACCACGTCCACAGCCACCCCTCTGTCCAAGTATACCACGTCCACCGCCACCCCTCTGTCCAAGTATACCACATCCACCGCCACCCCTCTGTCCAAGGTTTTACTTACCTCCTCATAAAAAGAAATCAGATTTGTCTGACAACTTCTGTCTTTCATGAATCCATGCTGTCTGTTGCTTAAAGTGTTTTTGTTCAGCAAGAACTCGGCGATGTGGTCTTTTATTAAACGCTCCAGTATCTTCCCAGCTATAGAAGTTAAGCTAACAGGTCTATAGTTACTTGGTAAAGACTTTGATCCCTTTTTACATATAGGCACCACGTTCGCCCTGCGCCAATCCAGTGGTACTATTGGATTTGTGGATTTGTCTTTGGTAAATCAACCCCATTTGTGCAGTTTGATTTGACCTCATTCACTAGCATTTGTCTTCCCAGTTTGCAGGTGTTTTATCATTTTTCTGGGTTGGTTGCAGGGAGCTAATGCTGGTTATGTAAATCAAAATTTTAGGCTAAAACCTTGTTTTCAGAGAATCGAGCCTGCAATGATAACTACCCTGCACTTGGGCATGTGATCTGATGTAATGGCACACATGCAGAGTAGACATGTGCGATTCGTTTCGTACGATTTTCTCAAAATTCGTACGTTCGGGAGGATCCGAAATACGAATTGCCATGCGTTCCGAATTTTGTATGAAATACGAACTTTTGTTTACGAATCCCCAGGAGGAAGTCAGCACAGCACAGGGATGGTGGGAGCCCCTCATCTAACGAAAATTCGTATTTCAGATAGGAAATTCTTCAACGGAATTTCGTATTTCCGATAAAAAACAAACTTCCATCAGCATCGGCTGTCATATTGAGGTATATATTTTTGCCTTTAAATTCATCGTAACGAACGTTCGTACAAGGTAACGAACCTAACGACAATTCGTATTTCGTACGAATTGAAATTGAATTTCGGACACGAAATACGAAGTACGAATTAATTTTAATAGGAACCGTAACGGAATAGAAGGAAGCAAATTTATTGACGCCGCCCATGTCTAATGCAGAGTAATTACTGGCTATGGCACCAAACAGGAAATGACCACAAAAGGAGGTGGAATAAAAGAAGGCCCCTTGAACTTTTTTAGTCCTGTGCTGTGCCTCGATATCTCATTGTGAAGTTCTGTTACTAATGCTGCCCAGCCCTGCCCTATTGTTGTGTACAGATGACTCACCTGCAGACCCTGTGTTTACTTGTAAATAACCAGAATTCATAAGTAAATAGCTGAGGCCGGCGGCATTGATATGTAAATAAAATCTCTAGCAACCAATTAACAAGCAGAAATCATTTGCTGTAACCTCTAGCAACTAATCAGTGAGCCATAATGTGTGCTGTAACCTCTAGCAACTAGTCAGTAAGCAGCAATGATATGCACATTACCCCCCCCCCCCAGTTCCGGACCCCCTGCATGTTGCATAGTTCTGCCCATTCCTACCTTACTCTGCACTTTTGTATTCACAAGATAATGATTGGTTGCTAGGACCACCTAGCAACCAATCACCTGCTACTCCTCCAGCATTTCCCATCCTCTATTCAGTGCTGCCCCACTGTCTCTCGCTCTCCCTCCCCTGCTGTACAAGAGAGCGAGAGACAGTGTTTTCTTTCTCCTGCTCTGGCGGCCAGTCCTGCGTGTCACCTGGGTAGTGGAACAGCTCGCACCCCCGCCACCCCTGTCACAGCTGGGCTCTCCCTGTGCTGTCAGCCGGTCACATCGCCGCTGAGCTGCCAAGCCCGCCCCACTGTCACTGTTTCATACAAGGGAGGATGGGGGGCACCGTCTGACTCTCCCCAGTGTGTGGCACCCAGGGAGGACCGCCCGCCCCCCCATGCCCCCCAGTTAGTATGCCACTACCTACCCCTGATATAGCAATACTTGCTACTGGATACTAAGTATTAATTTCCATGAATTCCTGTGATATTTTTGTACACTCAACCTGGTGTGTCAGAGCAGCTGAGCTTCATGATAAGGTTGAGGCAAAGAACAATGGCTCCTACGGGGGCAGCACTATACATATAACCTTAAACTGTAGGCAATCATTGTTAGTTAACAAGCTATAACATTCTTCTAAGACTTCTTGTACCTGGATATAATTACTTTGAATAAGTGTTTGATTATTCTTGTTTAAACCTGTGCACAGTATTCAATCATGCTGGAGTTAAAGTGGTTGTAAACCCTTACAAACCACTTTGACCTACAGGTAAGCCTACATTAAGGCTTACCTGTAGGTCCAAGAAATATCTCCTAAACCTATACGGTTTAGGAGATATTTACCCGAAGACAGGCACGCAGGCGCACTGGGCAAGCCGCAGAGTGTCGGCTCCCGTGCGCACGCGCGGGAGTGATGTCATTGCTGCTCCGACGAATCACAGCGCCGGAGCAGCGAGACCCACCAAGAAGATGGATGTTCGGAACTACAGGGGACAGCGGTGACTTCGCTGGCTCCTGTGTCAGGTAAGTGACACATAATGGATGCGATGCAATGCATAGTAGTCCATTATGCTTTACCTTTGCAGGGAATCAAAGAGGAATTAAACTCATCAGGGTTTACTTTCTCTTTAACCAGAAGCATCACCATGAAATATTTAGCCACCTTTAGCTGTTGGAAGGTAGTATTACCACTCTGCCTATTTAAAGATCCTTTACGAGTGTGGCTAAATGCCTCAAGATATCTCTGCAAATAGATGGCTCCATTGCTGGGGGGGAAAGAACATTAATATAACAGCAGTGGAGGGCAAGCAACGCGTGCCCATCATCAGTGTGTGCCTAGAGCTCATAAACCACGCAAATTATCTAGGTGACATTAGCCTTTCAGTTTGACAAACATGTCCCTGTCTGCAGTTCCCTGATGCCACTTGAAGGGTTGAAAATGCAATAATCCCAATATTGTGGTGGTCAGCTCAGATTGTGAGGTCTCCCTTACTCTTTTGATTTCAGTCTGTCCCGACTGCTTGTTTGTGCACTTGTGTTTCTAGCTGCAGGCGATACATCTTTCATGTGTCATTCCTCATACAGCGCAGTCTTTTAAACGCATTCATTGAGGTAAACCGCACGTCACCCTTATTGTAGACTGTTCCAGATGCTGATATTGTACCCAGTGTTCATGAACTGGTTCTTAATTGTACTTTTGGGGATGGCTAAATAAAATGAACTTAAAAGAACTTTTCTGTAGCCTGGTGTCTATGGCTATGGTCCCGGGTCCCCCATTGCTGCTACATGGACAGTGTAATAATAGGGCTGCAAGTGTGTGCGGAGACTCTTTTCTTCTCCCCCCCTTCTCTCTTCTACCCGCTTCTGGCTGGCAGCGCCTCCTGACCAATCCACTTCTGAGGCAGGCGGAGCTGTTGCTTTGCCCGTTGGGAGATGTAATTTTAAAAAGGCGGGGAGAGCAGTACAGTGCAAGGAATAAGAACCGGCAGTGAGACATTACCCTGATGTGCGGCTGCAGAGATCGGGCAATGTCTCACTGCCTGTGATTAGCACAGCGCTGCGCCGACTTCCTGGCGGGCTCTGCACGTGCAGCATGCAAACACGCCTGAGCTCATCCCTGATTGCAGGTAAGAGGGAACATATTTAACCACTTGCCGCCCGCCCTATAGGCAATTGACGGTGGAAAAGTGGTTTCATAATCCTGATCGGACGTCATATGACGTGATCAGGATTATGAGCCGCTGCGTACCCCCGGGGGCGTGCATCGCGGCGATCGTTGTTGCGGGGTGTCAGTCTGACACCCGGCAACTACGATCTCGGTAAAGAGTCTCCGACGGAGACTCTTTACCACGTGATAAGCCGTGTCCAATCACGGCTGATCACAGTGTAAATAGGAAGAGCCGGTGATCGGCTTTTCCTCACTAGCGTCTGTCAGACGCGAGTAGAGGAGAGCCGATCGGCTGCTCCTCTGACAAGGGGGGGTCTGTGCTGATCGATTATCAGCACAGCCCCCCCGAGGATGCCCACACTGGACCACCAGGGACGCCACCAGACCACCAGGGATGCCCAGCAAAAGGTAATCCTCCCTAGACCACCAGGGATGCCAGTCAGCACAATGGATGCCAATCAGTGCCCATAATGGATGCCAATCAGTGCCCACAATGGGCATCACTGATTGGCATGCATTATTGTTTGGCACTGATTGGCATCCATTAGTACAGTATAACACCAATGCCGCCTATGAGTGCCCACCTGTGCCGCCTATCAGTGCCCACCTGTGCTGCCTATCAGTGCCCACCTGTGCCGCCTATCAGTGCCTGCCTGTGCTGCCTATCAGTGCCCACCCATGCCCATCTGTGCCGCCTATCCATGCCCATCTGTGCCGCCTATCCATGCCCATCTGTACCGCCCATCCATGCCAATCCGTGCCAGCTATTAGTGCCAATTTGTGCCACCTATCAGTGTCCATCCATTTCGCCCATCCGTGTCGCCCATCAGTGTCCATCAATGCCACCTCATCAGTGCCACTTCATTGGTGCCACATCATTGGTGCCCATCAGTGCCGCCTTATCAGTGCCCATCAGTGTAGCCCCATCAGTGCCCATCAGTGAAGGAGAAAACGTACTTATTTACAAAGTTTTGAAACTGAAACAAAAAAAAACAATTTTTTTTTCAAAATTTTCGGTATTTTTTTATTTGTAGCGCAAAAAATAAAAACCGTAGAGGTGATCAAATACCACCAAAAGAAAGCTCTATTTGTGGGAAAAAAATAATAAAAATTTCATTTGGGTACAGTGTAGTATGACCGCGCAATTGTCATTCAAAGTGCGACAGCGCTGAAAGCTCAAAATTGGTCTGGGCAGGAAGGTGTTTAAGTGCCCGGTATTGAAGTGGTTAAGGCTATAAACAGGGTGGAAGTGATTTAATTCTACATCCATGTGATCAGTAAAGGCTGCTGTGTGATTATCTAACATATCAACATATGTACAATTGGTTATTATTTTCTATGAGGACATTATTCCGGTATATGTGAATGTTATTATTATAGATATGTATTATTTTGTATGAACACAATAGCAGTTGCTACCCAGTCTATCAGTCTGAAGGTCATGTGTTTGTGTCATTTCAGAAACCTTTCAATAAAAACATTTCTGGTTTCACCCGGCCCGCTCCCTTCACATATTGGAATTATTGACCATATTTTCAGCATATGTGCAACATAAGCGGCCTGTTGGCCTTACTTCTGTGTCATCTTCTGTGTGCGTGCCTGTTGTTTGGGGGGTTTTCATGCGGGTAGCATGGATGTTTCGGGGCTCAGGAGTTAGCGAGGCTTTTGTCTGGTTTGCGGATGTATTGGGGTGCACGGATTTGTACACTAGTGCAGGGCCCCCCATGTCAGCGTGGGTTCCACCTGGGGGTTCTGGGGGTGGGAGTGGGTCCTTCCGTGACGCAAGTCTAGTGAAGGCTGAGCTAGTAATGGTTTCTCCTGTGGCGACCACCGCGGCGTCTCAACCCCCTGCTCTGGCCTGGCTCCGGCGACTGTAAGCCATGCCGGAGCAGACGGTGGACAAGGTAAGGTGCAGGAAAAGGAGGTGGACCGAGTACGTTTGGCGGATTCGGGCAAGGTGTGAGGTATACATTTGTTTTGAGGGACCGCTAGGAGCACATCTCAAGACGGAAGTGCGTGAAAAAATTTGGAAGGGTGAGTATGTAGAAATGTTTTCCCTGCTCCCACTAGGGAAGTTTAACCTGGACAGAGGTAAGATGGATGACAGAAAAAAGGAGGACGAGGAGAAGAGGCGGTATAGACTCATAAAAAAACAAAAATTGCAGCGCTAAATAATGTGAGATACTAGTGACAATACACACCAGACAAATATCAAAAAATTGTGCTAAAAAATCTGTGAGAGTAAACTCACTGAAAACAGTGAGCCACAACAATAGTAGTGAAACTAATAAATTTGAATAAAAAGCAAATGAATATCAAATCCAAAATGCATAACATTAAATTATAAAAAATAATCTGTGCAGTTCATAGAAAATCGCAGAGAATGGGAAAATGCTATGCACATAAAAAAATCCTCATGAGAGGTCAAGACTCTACAACATCAATGAATCAATCCTTCGTGTAATCCCCATCCAATTCTTATACAGGGGACTTCAAATATATGCGGTAGTATGGAAATGTGATACTTGACGTCCAAATTCCACCAATAGCAAACTTCTAAGAAGATAGCAGGCGCACTTATCATAGAACAATAATGGGTACTCTTACCCTAAGGTGTGGACCCACACACCGTAATGGTGGGTCAATCGTGCATCAAAGTGCAAGGAACAATCAAACTCCCGACTCTCGATCGAGATATGCGATGCAGGTTCTCTGTGTCTCGAACTCCCCGAAAGTGCAATCATGAAGGTAGGTATAATGAGAAAAAATAGAAAAAATGCCTCCACATAGAGTAGATCACTCCAGTACATAAAATATATTTAAAAATGTTAAATGATAAAAAACTTAATTCATGAAGGTACAAGCCATCAAGAGAAATTATGCATAGGCCAATGCATATTTTTGTTTTTTGTTTTGTCATCCTTTTCTTTCCAGGTCCGGGCTCGTGTTTGATTTGGATCATGGGCCACTCATATGTCCACTGGGGTGCGAGGAGAGCTGATGTTTGGCCTCGCAGGATGTCAATTAGGCATTCCCAGGGAGGAGGCTGTCATTCGCTGGATCGGGGTGCCAGGCCTATTGTGGAGCAGAGTGGTACCTGAAGTTGAGCGGTGTGCTCGGCTTGGCAGAGCCCCGGACGTACTTGTTATACATGCTGGGGGCAATGATTTGGGTCTTAGGAGTGGAAGGGATCTAATACAGGATATAAAATGGGTTTTTTTTTGTTTTTTTTTGTGTCTGTAAGTCGATTATCCTGATCTATTGATCGTTTCGTTCGAGATGGTGGCACGCACATTTTGGAGGGTGGCCAGTTCAGTTTCCAGGCTGAATAGAACCAGGAAGAAGACTTACCGGGAGGTGGCACACTTTTTTATGTAGAATGGGGGTTTATCCATCAGGCATCAGGAGCTGGAGTCAGAACCGTGGAGATATTTATGGGGAGACATTAATTTGAATGCCGGGGGTATCGATATGTGGTGTCTTGGCCTGGAGGATGGTATTCAGAGGGCCTTGTGGGTGTGGAGGTCCCCACAAACCTAAGGTGTCGGGTTTGTGTGGTGGTGGTGAGGTGCAAGGTCCTTTTTTAGGTTATATGGGCACCAAAAGGTATGATGTAGGAACCCATCTGAGGTACCGCTCCCAGGTAGTGGATGTGTACCTGCTAGTTGTCTGTGAGTTGGTTTTTGCGGCTGGAGGCCACTGAAGTGACTAGCAGGTGCTGTCCTGGGTTTTTATGTCTATTAGGACCTTGCAGCCTTTTCTCTTTAAATAAACAGTCTGGCCTGGTTTTTATGTTATTAATGTTTATTATTGGTTATTTATATTTGTTTAATAAAAAGGCTGCTATGGCCAATTTACTCCATTTTTGTGTAGTGTGGTCACTAAGGGAAAAAGGTGGAGGGTTATTGGTATAGCATTAAAGAGGAACTAAACTCTCCCACTTTGATCTTTTTATTTAGTCCATTATAATAAGTAATTATCAAACTATAGTCACTGTAATCCAGCCCAAATCGCATAATACTTGTTTCCAGGGGTTAGGCAGCGCCATCTTAAGTATTGTTTTCTGAGTCCACAGTGGAATGTACACATTGAGCACTTCCTGTACTGTTAACCAAGCCTCCTTCTCAATCCAACATTTCTATGGCAACCCTGATTCCCTGTTCATAGGTGACTTGTTTTATTTCATAGTATTTACTTGTGCCGATTATTATTATTATTATTATTGAGAATTGATATCGCGCCAGCAATTTACGCAGAGCTTTACAATATAAAAAGGAGACAATACAGTTACAATACAATAAAATACAAGAGGATTAAGAGGGCCCTGCTCAGAAGAGCTTACAATCTAATAGGGTGGGGCAGGTGGCGGCACAGTGGTGTAGTGGTTAGCACTCTCACCTAGCAGTAAAAAGGGTCACTGGTTCGAATCCTCTCCACAACACCACCTGCCCGGAGCTTGCATGCTCTCCCTGTGCCTGCGTGGGTTTCCTCCCGGTACTCCGGTTTCCCCTCACACTCCAAAGACATGCAGGTAGGTTAATTGGCTTCTGTCCAAAATTGGCCCTAGTATATGAATGGGGACCTTAGATTGTGGGCTCCTTGATAGTAGGGACCAATGTGAGTGTGCAATGTACAGGGATAGGGGTAGACACTCACCCAGGTTGAACTGGATGGACTGGTGTCTTTATTCAACCTTACTAACTATGAAACTAGGTGGTGCAAAAGGTTATAACTGTCAGGAATGAGATGATGGAAGTGGTAGGAGATTAGTTTGAGACGTGATAGGCTTCCCTGAATAGATGAGTCCTCAGGGATCGCCTGGAGGTAGCAAGAGTAGGGGATAGCTGGACCAGTGGAGGTAGCAAGCTCCAGAGGATTGGATAGGCTCTGGAGAAATCCTGGAGGCAAGTATGGGAGGAGGATTATCTAGTGTTTGCCTGTTTCAGTCTTATCAGCTTCATCTGATAAGATTGCAGTAAGGCCATCCAATGCCCAGGTTTAAACTCCACATCACATGGGGTGTAGGAGGAAGCTCTCAGTCTCCTGGGATTTCAGTGTTGTGTGCTGTAGGAAGTCCTGATAATAGAAGTGCACAGAGTGTGCCATAAATCATGGGGCATGCTCAGTGACATCATTCTAAAGAATAAAAAGGATTACAACAATATTAAGCAAGTAAAGAGATATCTACAAGCAGCGTTCATTAGAGTTTTTTATGCTGATTTACATGGGATAAAGTTGTAGGGGAGGGTTTACAACCACTTTAACAAGACATATTTAATACTATAGTCATGTGATTTTGGTGATTATATACAGCAAAGGTGAAAAAGTAAACCTAAAACACTAATAGAAAACACAAGATGCATGTATTGTATAAGCCGCCCAACAATTTGTGCATTCACCCCATGCAGGTCTCGCTACTGAGCTCATGCTAATACGTCATATCCCTCATGTTTGTCAAAAATTTTAATTTTGATTCTAGTAAAGAAGTGTACAATGGTTTCATCATAATTCAATGAAAGAACATGAAGCAGGAAACATATTACATTTGTTGTAGACATTGTGTAATCCTGCACAATTACTTGATGAATATTTTCGTATCGCCTGCAGCCAGTGAAGAGACGTCACCTCGTGTTTCCATCCAGAGAGCTTGGTTCACAGGAACTCTGCAGCGCTGTTTTGAACTAGACAGAGAACAGCGATGCCAGAGGCAACTTATCCACAGGTACTGTGTCTGGTGAGTCACCAGGCACCCAACATCCAGAAATAAACAAGAAACTAGAAAAGGTTTCTTAGAGCCTTTAAAACTCATGTCTGCAGCCTTCTTTCTAGTCGAACAGGACCCATTGAATAACATCTTTGAAATGCCTTTGCTTATAACCAGTGCTTACCCTGTACTTCTTTTTTTAACCATTCGTCACATATTTTTGCTCCTAGCTTGTCCTAAGTAGAAATTTACGACAATACTGTAGCACCTCTAACCCCATAGATGCTATCAGGGACCCCCAAAAATCATGTGGACTGACATTTCACCTCAAAGTAGGATTATTGACTTGTAGGGAATATGTGAACAGATGGTTGCTGGTCACTTTTTGGTCAGCCAGTAGAGTTTATTCAGACTGATAAACTCCAGACAGTGAGGGTTAGGGTAAAAGGCACCCAAAAGAACCAGACACCAAAAAAATCCTATTTTACAGCCAATACAGAAAAGTTGCAGACCTTGCGACTGGACGGGCCACCAGACATCCTGCAGTGTTCAAGCATTTTCCTTGCTTTTCAAAACACCCTCTGGTCCACAAAAAGCCTGCCCTAGTGATACTCCTGGGCACACAGACACACTGAGCCTTGCACCCTGTACATAGAGAACTCTTGACCCTGTACATAAAGAACTATTGAGCCTTGCAGCCTGTGCATAGAGAATGCTTGAGCCTTGCCCCCTGTACATAGCGATCCTTGCACCCTGTACATTAAGAACGTCTGAGCCTTGCACCCTGTACATAGCGAACTTCTGAGTCCTGCACCCTGTACATAGAGAACTCCTAAATCTTGCACCCTGTACATAAAGAATTATTGAGCCTTGCACCCTGTACATAGCAATCCTTGCACATGGTTAACATGGTTGGTACCCATCTGTGGGATGGGGGTTAACATGGTTGGTACCCATCTGTGGGATGGGGTTAACATGGGTGGTACCCATCTGTGGATGGGGGTTATCAGGTACCTTCCGGTTAACGAGGGGTTAACCAGGAAGGGGTAAAAGGTAGGTCACTGCGAAAGTTGAGTACCGCCTCCAGGTCCGGGGGCTTGCGACCGGAGGCCTAAAGTTAAAAGAAGTTTGGCGCAGTGACCAGTGGTGGGTGTTTCCCTCAAAAGACCCTAAAAGTATATAAAAGTTGGTTAAGAGTTATTTAAAATGTTATTTATTTAATTGTTAATAAAAGGCCGTCAAGGCCATTTACTCCAAAATCTCATCATGTCATTTGTGGGGGGATTTGGAGGGGTTAAATATTATGTTTAACGGGTGGCTGAAGTGACTGTGGGTTAGGTCCTTCACATGTCATGGTTCCTCACCACAAACATCGAATTGTAAGGGATAAGGACAAATGAAAATGTCTTTCTGTCTGTCAGCCTGTTTGTCCTCTGCAAGCACTACATACTATGTCCGTGTTGTATACACACATGAAAATAGATAATTGTGGTTATGATATGATTTGGACATTATGATTTTCTCCTCTATGTTTCCGGCATTAGCAAGTGGCTGCAAAGTGTTGCAGATCCTGCACCAAATCTCACAGCTTCTTCTGATCATTTCACAATAACTAAGTTTTTTTGTTTTTTTTTATTCTCAGTTGTAGCGTATTTCTTATTAAGCAAAGGCAATCCATCCCATCTTTGATCCCTCGCATCAAGGCCGTCAGAAGTTGTTTCATTGTGCCGAATGATAAAAATAGCCTAGAAACTTCAGAGAGAGAACTTTGGGTGCAGCATATGGGCTGCTTGGCACTTCCAATAACGAGGGGAAGAGTTAAAGGGCCACATATGTTACTTTAACCTGTCATAAATGGAGCACTGTTCATTTCAAAGAAATTGAGGATTCCTTTAGATAGATGTATCTATCTAGCAATGCGCGGCGTAGCAAAGTGTGTGAACTGCTCATTGGGATCTCCAAGCTCCTTTGATAAAATTAGAGCTGACAAGCTCCAGTTTGCTCGGAAAGCCACAGGGAACATGAAGAAAGACAAAACTGCTGACGAGCTCAGACAGTAAAATCGAGTCAGATTATTCTGATTATGAAGAATAATACTATAGATTTCAGAGGTTCTATGTTAGCAGCTCCATGTGTGACCCAGTCAAGGAAAGAGAGAGAGCATGACCCAGTTGCTGTTAAGCTAAAATACATATTTAAAGGTCAGCTAAATACAGTAAAACCTTGGTTTGAGAGTAACTTAGTTTGAGAAAGTTTTGCAAGACAAGCACAATTTTTTAATAAATTTTGACCTGATATACAAGCGATGTCTTGATATACAAGTAGCGTTGTGTCACAACTGAGTATAAAAGAAAAGAGACACACCTCTAATGCCGCGTACACACGACCGGACTTTTCGAGGGACTAGGTCCGATGGTCTTTCTGATGGCCTTTCGGCAGAGTTCCGACGGACTTTCTGAATGAACGGACTTGGCCACACACAATCACACCAAAGTCCGTCGGATTTGAACGTGATGACGTACGACCGGACTAGAATAAGGAAGTTCATAGCCAGTAGCCAATAGCTGCCCTAGCGTAGTTTTTTGTCCGTCGGACTAGCATACACACGAACGGATTTCTTGGTCTGGCGGAGTTCCGGTGGAAAAATATAAAACATGTTCTATTTCTAAAGTCCGCCGGATTTTTGCCAAGCAAAGGTCCGATGGAGCCCACACAAGATGGAATTGTCCGACGGACTTGTTCCGTCGGACCTTTGCTGTCAAAAAGTCCGGTCGTGTGTACGCGGCATAAGTGTAGCAATATGGTTACATTTATTGAAGGTACAACATTTAGCAACATATTGCTACACTTAGCCCCTGTACACACGGTCGGACATTCTGCCAACCAAATCCGTCGGATTTTTGTCCGACTGATATTGTCCGTTGGATCTTGTCCGAAACTGTTGCATACACACGGTCGGACTAAGTTGTCGAAAAATCCGATCATTCAGAACGTGATGACGTAATTCCGTTACGATGGGACTACGTTCAGGCTAGTAGCCAATAGCTTTGATGTAGGAATTTGATCTGAGCATGCGTGGCACTTTGTCCGATCAACATTCTCTACACATGATCGGAGTATGTCCGATCGGACCAGTTGGTCGGAAAATATTTCCAACAAGTTGGAAAATTGGGTCCGACGGATATTCCGATGCATACCATACACAGTCGGATTATCCGACAACACGGTCCGATAGGACACATTCCGACGGATTCTCCGACCGTGTGTACAAGGGCTTAGAGTTGCCTTTCTTCTCTTTTATACTCTGTAGCTCCTGCTGGATTTTGCTTCTAATCCCCTTGAGGAGGCTTCCATTTGTGAATGGACATTTTATGGTTACCCAACCACTGCTATAATCTTTTTATATAGACTATAAACTGAAGGACCTATGAATAAATGGTTGTGGAATGAAACATTTGAGTTTCCATTATTTCTAATGGGGATATTCGCTTTGATATACAAGTGCTTTGGATTACAAGCATGTTTCTGGAACGAATTATGCTCGCAATCCAAGGTTTTACTGTCCTTGTTTTGGCCTATCATGTCCCATTAGGACATTGTTGGGAATGCTCTTGAGCATGTGAAGATCCAGGGAAGTGACTTTACCGGAATGCTAAATCCAATTTATAAAAATCAGGCATTGGTTCTACCAGTGGTTGTAGCTTCACATGCTGACTGGACATACCAGACACATGGTGCAGTAGACTGAAACGGTGTTGTGCATGGACTGGTGTCTTGATTCAGCAATGGTTTTTATAGATCCAGTTAAAGGACCATTAATGTAGAAACATACCAGACAGAATATAAGATTTACCCAGAAGCCATTTCTCATTCTGGGAAGGCTCATTGTGTGGAGACCAAAACTTTAAAACAGTGCTATCTTGTTGCTAAGCCATGAATCACTATACTCAATAATACCTTGGAGGACCAAGGTAAAGAATAGATCACATTTTCAGGTTTGTTGAATTGTAGTAGTATATATTTTCTTTCTGCATTTTTAAAGTTGATGCTTCCTTAGTAGAAAAACCCAAATTTGTTGCGCTGGGAGCATATAATAGCTTAAATTTAAAATTAGTATTGTGGGCAAAACATAAACAAAATATATAGAAAAGGGTGAAGTGCTTCAAAAAAGTCCAACATGAACCCAACATATATTGCTGGCACAGACTCAACTGGCAAAAACATATAAATGTAATCCACTTTTTAAAAGTCTGAAATAAGCCAAAGACGTGTCTTTCCTCACTTCTTGAGGAAGTGAAGAGACCGCCACCGTCACCCAAACATACTGCCTCTTACCCATAGGTAGATGTTAACAAGCATGGATATAAATCACTGACAGCTCCTCAGAAGCACGGGGATGACTCTGTATCTTCTTCACAGTCTCAATACCCAGTTAAGAGAAAAAAGAGACTCCTCATTGTACACACATCCAAATGTTAGATTATTGATAAAAAGCTAAAACGTTTTGCACTCACATTTCAGGAGGTTAATATAGGCATTGTAGGAAAGGTCCAGTGTTTCCAACCCACAACATGGCCGCTGCATCCCAGCATGCAAGTCGCGTCACACATCTCCTACTCCTCCTACGCGTTTAGTCATCTAAGACGTCGTCCGGGGCCTGACATCATAGATGACGATGTAAATGTATTTCACACAAACAAAACAAAAAAACTTAGGCGAATGGAGTTTCACCACTTCTGCCACTAGCCCTGTGCTTTCTGCTCACTACTGTCACTTCTAAATACAGAAGCTGCAGAAGGTTCTGTATTTAGAAATGACAGCACAACTCTTTGGGCAGCTGCACCTGTGGAGGGTTCAGTGGTGGCTACACTGAGCCCTCCACAGGTGCAGCTGGTGTAATGTACAGGGGGGGTGCCAATGGCATCACCCCACTGTAATTGCCAGGACTCGTAGCATCTCTTCCCGCCAGCTCTGATGTGTCTGATGACAGACCATAAGGGGGAGCATCTCTCGTCCTGCATAAGGTGTGCTGTATTTGAGGTCTGTGTTGGGAGGGGAGAAGAAATAAAAGGATTTATGGAGGCATCTGTCATCTGTACAGCTAGGGGGATGGGGGGGGGGGGGTGCTGGCAGGGAAAGAAGATTTTTACCGGGATGGGGGATGGGGTGCTTGTGCTAGTTGGGATGTCAATGGGATTTGAGGTTGGGAAAAGGAGGGTCATTTTTGGTTTAAAATAGCCAGTGAGATATGCACTCCTGAACTCTGCCTTCTGTGTGCTGCGCACTCCTAGACCCTGAATTCTGTATGTAGCACACTCTTGGACACTGCAGTTTGTACATAACACATTCCTGAACTCTGCACTCTGTACACTCCTAAACCCTGCAGCCTGTATGTAGCACACTCCTGAACTCTGCACTCTGTACACTCCTAAACCCTGCAGCATGTATGTAGCGCACTCTTGAACTCTGCACTCTGTACACTCCTAAACCCTGCAGCATGTATGTAGCGCACTCCTGAACTCTGCACTCTGTATACTCCTAAACCCTGCAGCATGTATGTAGCGCACTCCTGAACTCTGCACTCTGTACACTCCTAAACCCTGCAGCCTGTATGTAGCTGAACTCTGCACTCTGTACACTCCTAAACCCTGCAGCCTGTATGTAGCTGAACTCTGCACTCTGTACACTCCTAAACCCTGCAGCATGTATGTAGCGCACTCCTGAACTCTGCATTCTGTATACTCCTAAACCCTGCAGCCTGTATGTAGCACACTCCTGAACTCTGCACTCTGTACACTCCTAAACCCTGCAGCATGTATGTAGCGCACTCCTGAACTCTGCACTCTGTGCAACACATGCCTCGTATTTAATGCCCCTTTAAGACCCTCCCACTCTTAGTGCTGTTTGGCCATACCTAGTCTGGGGAAAAGTGGGGGGCTGGGGGTGGTCAAGTTCCTGCACCTATTCTCTGAGAAAAAAAACCCTGCTTAGAAGAATTCATTTTTTAAAATTTTTTGTTGAAACACTTCAAACAAGAGCAAAGTTAAAATGTTTCTGCCTTTCTCCTCTGCCGCTGGAGAGCCCCCGAGTATCAAAGCCCAAAGGGTCATCTCTGGTTCAGTACCGCTGTCGAGGAACGATGTCTGTCTTCAAAGAGCTTTACTCTGAGAAAGCTTCATTAATTATAGGAAATTCCCCACCATCTCTGTTTATTAAAATTACAAATTCAACAGCATAAACAGGTCTTTTATCTCTCTCCTTTGACAGCATCGTGCTGTGAAAGCAGCCTTTTGAAGTTTGCTCAGGTTCGTGTGTTGGGGAAGCTCTGTATATAACGGATTGGACTTTTTAAGTCTTTGCCTCTAACCTCTAGAATGACAGATCCTTAAAGTGAACCTGTCAGCTGAGCTAAACTTCTACAATTAAAAGTCCTGCCTAAAAGAAGAAAAGATTGCCTAAGTAAGCCAGAAAAACTATCTCTGTGAACTTCTCCAAAACTGGACGGCACAGTGGTGTAGTGGTTAGCACTCTCACCTAGCAGTAAAAAGGGTCACTGGTTTGAATCCCAACCACGACACTACCTGCCTTGAGTTTGCATGTTCTCCCTGTGCCTGCGTGGGTTTCCTCCCACACTCCAAAGACATGCAGGTAGGTTAATTGGCTTCTGTCCCAAATTGGCCCTAGTATACAAATGGGGACCTTGGATTGTGCAATCCTTGAGGGTAGGGACTGATGTGAGTGTGCAATGTACAGGGATAGGGACAATTGTAGACACTCACTCAGGTTGAACTGAATGGACTGGTGTCTTTATTCAACCTTACTAACTATGTAACTATATATACTTTTACTTTCCTACTAAGAACTTTGAAGCTAATTCCAACCAACCTATCACCCCTCAGTGAGAGTGCCTCTGTTGTACTGACATTTTGTAATGTACATGTAGTGGTGGAATTGGTGGTGGTCGGTAGGTCTATGGCAGGTTGCCTCGTGGAGGATCTTTGTGGAGCGAGTCCATTCAAGTGCGTGCAGATTGTGGAAGAAGTTGAGCAGAGCTGTGCAGAAAGTCTTTGAAACTCCAGCCAGTTGGAGAACAGTGATTATTATTAATGTATGATATAATACATAGCTAATGAGTTGTGGGATTTGATCCCCAAAAAATTTTTAATTTCAGGCTCAACAATCGCTCTGGGACACTGATATCTTATTAGGAAACAGACTGCAGTCCCCATGACCAACAAATGTAAGACTAAAGCTGGGTATACCCTGGCAGAATTTTGTTCAAAATTTTTCGTTGTAAGAATGTTGTAAAAATTTTCCTTTTCTTTTGTAATCATTAATGGGGGTCAAATCAACCTTTGTTGATGACCACAGTTGAATGTGAGAATTGATATGTGGTTTTCATTTGATAAAGTCCATTCGTTGCAAAATCGAATGAATCTTGAACTACTTTCGTATTTCCTCAGAATTTTTGTAAGAATTTTAGTTCAAAATTCTACTAGTCGAAAAAGGCCCACTTAGTATGCAACTCAGTAGTTACCAGGTTCCTGCGCCTCATAAACATGCCACTAATATCATCATTGACAGGACCACTAGGCTCGTTAAAAATACCCTCTAAATTAATAGAATATATCCTTTATTAAAAATGGCTATAAAAAACTGCAACGCAATAAAACCAAAATAAAACAAAAAATAATGAATTTGTTTGCGCTAAATATCACAATCAAACGAATAGCAGTTAACACTAATTGTTGGATACAATAAAAGATATATAAAAAAAAAAGATGCTATGCATAGTAGCTCATTATGCCTTTGCCTTGCGGGTTGCTTTTTTTTTTCTTTTTTTTTAAGTGCCTTTACTTCCTCTTTAACTATTATTATTGCTATTATCAGAAAGTGAACCGGGGTGGAACTATGGAACACACTGGCTGCTTTTTCTCAGACTCTTTATCGGGGTCGCTTGGTATACTATGATATCAGCAGCCCCAGGGGGATTTTATCTGGCAGGGCAGTCTGGTGTACAAAACAAATGCCACAGCGAATATTAGATCCACTCATCAGGTGGCCTACGTGGAGTATGTTTATTAGCAAAATGTTCATGTTTTTACAATGTGCACTTTTAAAGTGGTTGTAAACCCTTACAAACCAATTTGATCTACAGATAAGCCTAGATTAAGGCTTACCTGTAGGTCCAAGAAATATCTCCTAAACCTATACGGTTTAGGAGATATTTGCCCGAAGACTGGCACCGCTATCTACGGCGCATGCGCCGTAGACAGCGGCGCACAGGCACACTGAGCGGGGCATCGTCGTGCGTCTCGGCTCTCGTGTGCATGCGCGGGAGTGACGTCATCGCTGCTCCGGCAAATCACAGCGCCTGAGCAACGAGACCCACGGAGACCCATCAAGAAGATGGACGCTCGGAACTACAGGGGATAGCGGTGACTTCGCTGGCTCCTGTGTCAGGTAAGTGACACATAATGGACTACTATGCGATGCGATGCGATGCATAGTAGTCCATTATGCTTTGCCTTTGCAGGGAATGAAAGAGGAATTAAACTCATCAGGGTTTACTTCCTCTTTAAGTTCTTGTTAGTTATGATATCCTAGAATGCAGTTTGGTGTTCCCAGGAGAGCTTTATTTCCAGAGAATAGGAATGTCAGTTTAGATCAGTGAATCTCAACCAGGGTTCCTCCAAAGGTTGCTAGGGGTTCCTTCAGCATTGGGCCATTTCTGCCTCTCGGATAAGTTCCCACTCACACCATTGATTTTTTTAGCTATCTATAAGGAGGTAATTCTTCCCACTGACCATCACACTAATGTATTATAAGTTGTAGATTTCTAATTTTTAGCAGGGGGTTCCCCGAGACCGGAGAACTATTTCAAGGGTTCCTCTGTGTTGAAAAGGTTGAGAAAGACTGGTTTAAATATTTAGACATAAATCTAGCCTGCTACTTCAAAAGCCTATTTTGTGTGACAGCAAATGTTAAAAGCATTATTCATTCCTATAAATGTGATGATACACCCACTGTTGCAATTTAGTAAGCTTTTAGCCCCCGCTCACTTGCAAGTTGACATGTGGACGTATTAAAGGGTGGTGGGGATGGGATTCAGCCTTGCAGAGTGCCTTCCAAAGTGGTGGTTTGTGGTCAATCCAGAGTAAAGCAGAGTTCTTTGTGATCTTTTCTTTCTGCTTTTGTTGTCCTGCTTTAGTTAAACTGCTAATTACTCCTGCAGAAAAATTACTCATAGCTGCAAAAATTGCATTTAACAAGAACATGGTAACACATACTGTATATAACATACACTGAATAATTAGCAGTACTATAGAGTAAACCTGTGCATTGCCCCTATAATGATGCATATAGTATGTGTCATGCATTATAATCTACCACAGCACCTAATACGATCCCCAGTGCAAGAAAAAGCTTATTCATAAAAAATTAAGTTCAGGAAATTAAAGCAGCTTCTATCTAAGAACAACAGAACTACTCACAAATACTAGCTTTCTATAACGCCCACTATCCCAAACCTTTAAATCCCCCTGTTAACTATATATTAGCACATATGTTATTAAAAACCCTAGGGCAGTGATGCCGAATCTTGGCACCCCAGATGTTTTGGAACTACATTTCCCATGATGCTCAGGCACGCTGCAGTGTAGTTGAGCATCATGGGAAATGTAGTTCCAAAACATCTGGGGTGCCAAGATTCGGCATCACTGCCCTAGGGCAAAGGGTCTTTCTTAATTTAACACTATATAATGACCTCAACACACCCGCACTCACAGATAAAAGACTTTATATGACTAAATGGGAATCCGAATTAGGTTCACAGTTTTCCACTCAGGAGTGGAATTCTATGTGGATTAATTTGTGCAAATATATGAAATTGTTAACAATAAAAGAAACTGCAATAAAACAGATGGAATTACACTCTCTCATTTAAAGAGGAAGTAAACTCTCCCACTCTGATGCTTCTTTTTAGTCCATTATAATAAGTAATTATCAGACTATAGCCACTGTAATCCAGCCCAAATCTCATATTACTTACTGTTTAAAGAAACTTTAAAAAACTTGTTTCCAGGGGTTAGGCAGCGCCATCTTAAGTATTGTTTTCTGAGTCCACAGTGGAGTGTATTTCCGCCCTTACATTGAGCACTTCCTGTACTGTTAACCTCCTTCTCAATCCAATGTTTCTATGGCAACCCTGGTTCCCTGTTCATAGCTTACTTGTTTATTTCATAGTATTTACTTGTGCCGATGTCTAATGTTTCCCTTTGTCAGACTTATCAGCTTCAGCTGATAAGACTGCAGTAACGGCCAGGTTTAGACTGTATGTGAGGTCACATGGTGTGTAGGAGGAATGAATGAGTGAATGAAATACTTATATAGCGCACAATGCGAACTGAATCGCCTCTAGGCGCTGTGGCGAGCTTTGAGCATCAGCTAAAAGAGGAAGGTCTTAAGTTTTTTCCTAAAAGTCAGGTGATTTTCTTCCAGGCGGATGTTGATTAGTAGAGCATTCCACAGCCGGGGCCCTTGGACAGCGAATCTCCGATCCCCCTTGGATTTATACCGGGCTTTGGGCACGAGGAGGAGGTTTTTGTTAGCTGATCGAAGACTGCGGTTTGGTGTGTAATGATTTATTTTCTCCATAAGGTATTGCGGAGCTTCTTTATGCACGCAGCCCATTATGTGTCACTTACCTGACACAGGAGCCAGCGAAGTCACCGCTATCCACTGCAGTTCTGAGCGTCCATCATCTCGGTGGGTCTCGCCGCTCCGCCGCTGTCATTTAGCGCAGCCGCAATGACGTCACTCCCGCGCACGGGAGCCGCCACTCGCGGAATATCGCCGTTGACCGCAGCGCGCTCAGTGCGCCTGCGCGGCGCTGTCTACGGTGCATGCGCCGTAGACAGCGGTGCCTGTCTTTCGGCAAATATCTCCTAAACCGTATAGGTTTAGGAGATATTTCTTGGACCTACAGGTAAGCCTTAATCTAGACTTACCTGTAGGTCAAAGTGTGTTGTAAGGGTTTACAACCACTTTAAATCTGCAGTTTACATTAAAATATTAACTGATGATCCTTTCATGAAGGTCCCTGATTGGACTTTCTGTTACAGGGTGACAATGCTCTGTCCCGATCTACTATTGAGTTCTTGGGTTGTCACTCTGTTACCTAGACTTCCTAGGGAGACAACACTAGGAAGTTTCAACACACGTTATGCAGGCATGATCCACTGTTGTCACCATCAAATTGCAGCCCTGGGAAATTGCAAGCAGCCTTCACATGAGTGGTGCATGTATATATTATCGTCGGAATGTCGGACCGTGTGTACAGGGTATAACAGAACTGTGGTTTCACCGCCTTTCCCAGAAGTGCATACGACAGAGCTTAAAGTCAAATTACAGCAAGTCTTCTACATGGAAAGTGGCATCCCTCGCAGTCTCCCTGGGCTGTTAGAACCAGCTACGAAAGCCTATACAAGTCAAGTAATAGAAGGCAACATAAAATGAGTGTTATATTTGACACTGTTTTTATTAAACTAATGCATCAATATGTGGTTTGATAGATGTAGCTGCAATTCTCAATGAATTCTCAAGGTACTCATTATGCCGCGTACACACGGGCGGACTGTATGGCCTACTTAGTCCGTCGAAACACATTTCAGCGGACAGTCCGCTCGTGTGTGGGCTTCAGCGGACTTTTTCAGCGTGCAGTCTGGCGTACTAAGTATTTCGGATTTTTCGAAATTCTGTCCGTCGTACTTTGGTTTCAGCGGACAATCCGCTCGTCAGTATGCTAGTTCGACGGACTAAGAATGGCGCATGCTCAGAAAGGATTTACACGGCGGAAGGGTGCATTGCTGTGTATTGGACTTCCTATTTCTAGTCCCGTCGTACGTGCTGTACACGTTATCGCGCAAGCTTTCGACGGACTGTTTGTGCATCCGTGTGTGGTCAAGTCAGTTCATTCGAAAGTATGACGGACTGTCCGTCGGATTGTATGACGGACTAAGTAGGCCATACAATCCGCCCGTGTGTACGCGGCTTTAGATGTTTTGGTTCCAATTTTGTTCTTCTTGTGCTTAGTCCTTGACAATAGTTGCTCACAAAATATTAGTACTGCCGAAAGCTGGCGACATCAATAGGGTGTGATTGTGAAGAGTGGGAGATTTTTCTTTGAGAAAATAAAACTTATAAAAGTCCAGTAAAGAGACACAGTCAAATTTTTTCTTCAGCCACTTGCGTTTGCTAAATGTCAATGCATTTTTACAAGAAAAGATCTTAATTAGGTTTACGATTTTGCGTTAGGCCGCCTTCATAGCCATCTTAAGCCGCAGGTTTGACACCCCTGACTTATCACTTTTCAAGGACTGAGCACCAGCAACCGTAATCGGAGGTTTCCGGCTCCCTATATCATCCCGAGGTGACTCCTAAGGTGTTAAGTATGCACTTTTCTGATACTCAGGAAAGTCAAAGCTAATGAGATACCTGTTAGTTAATTATACAAAACCAAGCAGGCTGCTTTAGCGGTGGATTTATTTTAAGTCGCTAATATCCGACAAGGCAAGTAAAATGAAACACCGACCTATTAATCAATTGGCTAATTAGACAATGCGCTTTTAGGTGAGTATAAATCTCAGACCCGGGACAGTTAAGAAAATTGATGAACCATGTTTAAGAAAAGTCTATTACTGATCTCACCCCACTGTGTCTGAGGAGGATGCCAATTCAAGAAAGCACCACAATTCCTGGCCCTCACAAGAACGATCCAATATAGGGGCACAATCTATTTTAGGTTTTTGTTGACAGTCTCTGATACACAAATTATTTTCAAGGTCATAAACCACTGAAATAGCACTCAGTAAATGTTCAGTTCTATTTCTGGATCAGTTTAGAATTTATAGTTAAAGTATACCTAAAGTCTGATTTTTTTTGTCTTTTTTTGTCTTGTGCAGGCATGTCCAAAGTCCGGCCCACGGGCCAATTGCGGCCCGCGGTCCGGTTTTGAACGGCCCATCTGGTTATCTAAACATATACATCTTTTGTGGCCCCCGCCAATCTCCCAACGCCGGGGCCACAAAAGATATAACGTTCGCCTGCCTCGGAGGGAGGAGGCGAGACGAGTGCCGTGCACACAGGAGGAGAATTTCCTGTTTACACGGCAGCTGTAATAGGAAGTCCCATCTCTGCCATTGGACGACTGTTCTGTTCATCATAGGAGGCGGGACTTTCTCTTAAAGAGGCCGTTGTGTAAACAGGAAATTCTCCTGTAGGATGTCTTTGGCGCTCGTCCTGCCCTCCATGGCTGCACTGATGGTAATGGTGGCTGCATTCCTGGCAATTGCAATTGTGGGGCTGCATTCCTGGCAATGGTGAGTGAATTCCTAGCAATGGTGGGTGCATTCCTGGCAATGGTGGGGCTGCATTCCTGGCAATGGTGGGTGCATTCCTGGCAATGGTGAGTGCATTCCTGGCAATGGTGGGGCTGCATTCCTGGTAATGGTGGGTGCATTCCTGGCAATGGTGAGTGCATTCCTGGCAATGGTGGGGCTGCATTCCTGGCAGTGGTGGGTGCATTCCTGGCAATGGTGGGGCTGCATTCCTGGCAATGGTGGGGTTGCATTCCTGGCAATGGTGGGGCTGCATTCCTGGCAATGGTGGGGCTGCATTCCTGGCAATGGTGGGTGCATTCCTGGCAATGGTGGGGCTGCATTCCTGGCAATGGTGGATGCATTCCTGGCAATGGTTGGGCTGCATTCCTGGCAATGGTGGGTGCATTCCTGGCAATGGTGAGTGAATTCCTAGCAATGGTGGGCACATTCCTGGCAACGGTGGGGCTATATTCCTGGCAATGGTGGTGCTGCATTCCTGGCAATGGTGGGGCTGCATTCCTGGCAATGGCGAGTGCATTCCTGGCAATGGTGGGCGCTGCATTCCTAGCAATGGTGGCCGCTGCATTCCTGGCAATGGTGGGCGCTGCGTTCCTGGCAATTGTGGGTCTGGGAATGGTGAGTGAATTCCTAGCAATGGTGGGTGCATTCCTGGCAATGGTGGCTGCATGGTCCCTGTCATCGGGAGCAGAGATCAGTGACGTGTCACATGTAGTCACGCCCCAGGACACACTTAACCCCTACACTGCCCCCTAGTGGTAACCCCTTCACTGCCAGTGTCATTTACACAGGAATCGGTGCATTTGTATAGCACTGATTACTGTATAAATGACAATGGTTCCAAAAATGTCCGCAATAATGTCGTAGACATGATATATTGCTGATCACCGCCATTACTAAAAAAAAAAAAAAATAATTAATAAAATGAATAAAAATGCCATAAAACTATCCCCTATTTTGTAAATGCTATAACTTTTGCGCAAACAAATCAATAAACGCTTATTGCATTTTTTTTTTACCAAAAATATGTAGAAGAATACGTATCAGCCTAAACTGAGGAAATGTTTTTTTTAAATATTTTTGGGGGATATTTATTATAGCAAAATGTAAAAAATAGTGTGTTTTTTTCAAAATTGTCGCTTTTTTTTTGTTTATTGCGCAAAAAATAAAAGCCGCAGAGGTGATCAAATACCACCAAAAGAAAGCTATATTTGTGGGGGAAAAAATAATGTAAATTTTTTTGGGGAGCCACATCGCATGACCGCGCAATTGTCAGTTAAAGCCACGCAGTGCCGAATCGCAAAAAGTGCTCTGGTCAGGAAGGGGGTAAATTCTTCCAGGGCTGAAGTGGTTAAAGTATTGCACTTAGAAGTGCTGTTCCCCTTCCTCCCTACCAACTGAAAGTACATGTCTTTGATAAAAGCTCTTCTCCTGCTGTAACAATTTATGGGCTGAGAATAATAGCTCAAGAAGGTGAAAAAGAATTCAGATTTGATAAATGTGAATTTGTGGAAAATAATTTCTATGTAGATGAGCTGAAATCTCTGCCTACAGAAGAACTGATTGATTCTCTCAGGAGAACTTAGGATATGCTTGCCACTTGCAACCTCAGGCTTCACAAAATTTTCTCTTAACAGTGACAAGGTAAGGAAAGCCTTTCCCTCTGACAAACATGCTGTTAGTGCAAAGAGATTCGGGGTAGAAATGGATCTTTCCCCTAGGCACCGTAGCCTAATGCCGCGTACACGCGATCAAATTGTCCGGCGTACTTAGTCCGCCGAAATGCATTTCACCGGACAATTCGATCGTGTGTGGACTTCAGCGGACTTTCTCAGCGTAAAGTCCGGCGGACTTAGAAAGTATTTTTGCAGTCCAATCTTTCCGCCGGACTTGGTTTTCAGCGGACAATACGTTCGTCAGTATGCTAGTCCGGCGGACTAAGAATGACGCATGCTCAGAAGCAAGTACGAGAAGGAAGCTATTGCCTACTGGCTATTGAACTTCCTTTTTCTAGTCCCGTCGTACGTGCTGTACGTCATCGCGCTAGCAAACGCCGGACTTTCTGTGTGTCCGTGTGTGGCCAAGTCCGTTCGGTAGAAAGTCCGCCGGACTATCCGCCAGATTGTTTGCCGGACTAAGTACGCCGGACAATTCGATCGTGTGTTCACATTTCAAGTATCAAATTGTGAAAAGCCCTTCAAGCGAGGAGTTTTGTCTGCTGTGAACAGCATCTACAATCCTATAGGTTTCATAGCACACTTTACCATGCAGGGTAAGATACGGCTTTGACAGTTTACTTCTGAAAACACATATTGAGACATCCCATTACCGAGGGAGAAACAACAAAAACTAAATCATGAAAAGAGTCCCTGAAAGCACTAGAATTGCTTCAAATATTGAGCTCCTACATTTATGCATCCCTAACGAATGCCACCAGGAGAGACATCCATGTTTTCTCTGAAGCCTCCATTGAAACAATACTGTAGCTGTTGTAGCCTGCCTTAAAGTTATAGATCCAAGAGACAAAGTGTGAGTTTTGTCTTCGGTTAGGCCAAGCTGACCACAAAACCAGAACAAGCCATTCCGAGGCTTGAACTTTGTGCAGCCATCTTATGATTTTAGTTATTTAAATTGCCGAGCTTATAAAACATGAAATATATTTTAAAATAGAATCTTTTCACTTTTACACAGACAGCGAGATAGTTTTGGTATACATACACAACCAAACAAAACAGTTCTAGAAACAGTAATTTCTAGCAACCAATTAACAACTAGAAATAATTTGCTGTAACCTCTAGCAACTAATCAGTGAGCCGTAATGTGTGCTGTAACCTCTAGCAACCAGTCAGTAAGCAGTAGTGATATGCTGTAACAGCTGGCAACCAATCACAATTGCTGCCTGATCTGATACAGTAAACTGATTTTAAGTCTAGCTTATATTTATTGTATGTCTCAGAGTAGGTGGAGAGTGAAATTGCATGGGGGGGCCCCCAAGAAAATTTTTGCCCAGGGTCCAATCAATCTTTAAGATGGCCCTGATTGCCAGGATATATGTTTTTCCTTATGTAGCACCCCCTACCTTTTTTGTAGGGGCTTAGTGGTGTTTTTGATAGTGTAGGGTGTAGAGATAGGTACATTTGGCCGGGGCCATGTCTTTTTGCTGGGCCTGGTTGTGGATTTGGGGTTGAGAGTGTGTAGAAGGGGGTGGGACCGCCTGCACTTGAGCTCAGGAATGCCTCCTCTGCTGGACGGTGGTTGTGCTGGACAGAGAGGATGGGCTGAGACCTGAGTGGCAGGAAACCCCATGTGAGAGAATTGACCAATGGCTAATTTTTGTGGTCACAGAAGAAGGTCTCCCATAAAAGGGGGGGGGGTCACATGTCCTGGACATGGAGTTCAAGGAAGGGAGTTCGAGGTCCAGAGGTTCGGGACAGTAGGCCCGGGGGTTCAGAGACCCCGAAGCCTCCGGGAGGAGACTTGAAGGCCTGGGAGTTCAGAGATCCCAGAGCCGGATAGCTGGAGGTGATTTCAGGGAGGCTGAAGTCGGGTCCCCTGGAGCAGGAGTCATCATGTAACGCTGGAGCAATACCGGGACGTCCCAGGCGGGGATGTACTGGATTGCTTGGGAGGAGGAAGTAGGAACTAAGAGGAAGAAGAAGACTGGGAAACAACCTTCTGTGAGTAAACCATGGACTGTTGTTGGGAGAGTGCAAAGGGAGTGCAAACCCAGTGGAACTATCCAGAAACCTCATGCTGTGTATCCAAGGACCACAGTATCAAGAACTTCTCAGGGTTAGTGAAGGAGGTTGGACACTGCAAGTCACAGAAATACGTGGCGAGCAGGGCTGGACTTACCATTGGGCTTGACTGGGCTCAAGCCCATGGGCCCCGCCCAATAGGGGGCCCCGGCGAGGCCCGCTGAGATACATAGCCGAGTGTGCTCGGCTACGCTCACAGTCACACCCAGTCCCGCCCTATGATGGACATAACACAGGGACTGGGCATGACTGTGAGCTGAGCCAAGTACACTTGGCTACTCTCGGGACTGCGAGAGGACCCGAGAGCCGCCAAGAGGACCCAAGAGATACGCAAGACTCTGTATCTCGGCGGCGCTACTTTTAAACTTCAAGACTGCAATGACAAGGCTGCGAATGACAAGGCTGCAAATGACACTGGGGCAAGGCTGCAAATGACAAGGCTACACTGACAAGGCTGCAAATGACACTGATAAGGCTGCATTAATGGGCATTTAAATGTAAGTTTTTTCCTTAAACTTCATTGCTAAAAGTTTTTTCCCTTAAAATTCCCTCCTAAACTTGGTGTGCGTGTTATAAGACGACGCTTGATATACGTCGATAAATACAGTATTGTATAGAAGGTAGGGCCCGAAAGTGACTCAAGCCCAGGGGCCCCCACCACCCTAAGTCCTGCCCTGGTGGTAAGGCCTAGGACTTTGAGTTTCAACATCCTCAGCATTATTCAGAGTGATGCTCATCTGCCCATAGTGAGAGTGCGCTAAAGAAAGAGAGAAATCGGAGAAGGATCGCTGACAGGGAAATCTAATCCACAAAGCTACGGCTATGATTTAATATTCCCCTTCATTTCAAAGTTGGGAATTAACAGGGCATCTCAAATGCTTCATTAGACCGCCCTGTAAATGTATTCCCAAATAAAGCAACTTGAAAAGTTCAGAGTGTGAAGGGCTGTGTTATGGAATTGCATGGGAGGAACAAAACCGAAGCAACTGGCATAAGGTAAATCAACAAAATCAGCAGCCCCCAAGGGGGTAGAGCGCTACACTTATCATGATATAGTTACTATTTACATATATGGATTAGTAAGTCACATTCTGCTGATTTTACAGTATTCTGCAATGCTGAAGACATTTTCAGAAGAAATCCAGTTGAATGTGACTACCGTATTTGCCGGCGTATAAGACGACCTTTTACACCCGAATTCCGCCGCCAAAAACCAGGGGTCGTTTTATACGCCAAGTGAAGAGGAAGAGTACCTGGTAAAGCCCTCAGTAAGCTGGATAACAGGCCGCCGGACGATCGTGATTGTACGGTGCTCCGTACTGGGTGGAGAGGCCGCCGGGTGATCTTGTGTGCATACAGTGTGCGTCTCAGCCAATCTTGGCGGGCGATGCACTGTTGATGAATGCAGACCCTGTTAAGCCCGCTCGGATTGGACTAACAGCCTCTGCCAATCCGAGCAGGATACAAGAGTCAGAGCGGCGCGGGCTGATGATGTCACAGCCTCTGCCAATCCGAGCAGGCTTTGCATCCATCAACAGAGTAGTAAAATGCATTGCCTGCCGTGATTGGCTCAGTGGTGCACACTGTATGCACACTGTAATCTGTAACCGGACAAAATATACAAACAAAATACCGGTATACCGGTATACTGTACAGTAATTTGTTAACCAGTGAGGAAGTGACAACAAGTTTGCAGTAACAAACCATCATACTGTACCTACCATACTAACAAAGCATACTGTACCATCATACTGTACCATCGTATACGGTATACTGTACCCACTAACAAAGCATCATATACTGTATACTGTACCTGTTTCTGATGGTTCATTAAAATTACTGTGTTTAAATCAAATCTGATGTTAAGTCTGATGTTTTTTTTTTTAATGGTGTTGCCTCAGAAGGGGGTAGTCTTATACGGCGAGTATAGCCCAAAACCTACGTTTTCACTGGAAAAATAGGGGGTCGTCTTATACGCCGGCAAATACGGTAACTATTTATATAACACTAACTATACCATGACCTAGATAAATGGAAACCGTCACAGAAATATATGATTGTTTTTTTCTCTTCCTTTTTAAGTTTGTATGTTCTATCTTATACACGCAGTTTGTTTAATGACACGTTAGATGTATTTATTATCTCATCTCCTACTATCTCTAACAAGCACCTGAGTCACCTCCTCCTACAAGTAATTACAATGCCGCACAAACACGCTAATCCTACAATAATTACACCTCTACCATTACACCCAGCTCCAATTACAGGATTGGTACCTCCCTCGCCTCTAACTGTGCCAGAGGACATGAAATATTCATAAACCGGGCCCCAGGATTTCGGCGAGTGACTTGTGTTTTTTTTTTTAAGTGGCAAATGTTCATCTTAAACTGGTAAGGGTTAATGCTGAGCGTGTTTGTTGATAAGAAATGCGCAATGCAAGGCAGGAAAACAGAATAAAAGTATAAATAAATCTCATGAATATTTCAGAACTCTGGAATTAAAGAGCAACTCCAGACACACTGTAATAAAAGCACCTGTTTACTGTAGCCAAGTTATGCATTTAACAAGATAAAAAAAAGAAAGTACCGTATTTATCCGCGTATAACACGCACTTTTTCCCCCTTAAAATCGGGGGAAAGTCGTGGGTGCGTGTTATACGCCGATCCCCACTGTCTGTGAGCTGAAAATAGCGAGCGGCGCCGACAAAAAAATACAGAGCGCCGCCGAAAAATACAGAGTGCCGCCAAAAAGACCGAGCCGACTGCTCGGCTTCGCTCGCAGTCCCGCCTCCCTGCTGTTTCTGGAGCGAGCGCTGCCGAAAAAGACCGAGCCGACTGTACTGTGTACTCGGCTCGGCTCCGCTCGCAGTCCGCCCAGTCTGGGCGGGACTGCGAGCCGAGCCGAGCCGAGTTCACAGTACAGTCAGCACGGTCTTTTTCGGCGGCGCTCGGTATTTTTTCAGCGGCGCTCGCTCGGTCTGTCTCGGCAGAGGGGAAATTTAAACGTGGGCAAGACTGAAAATGACACTGGCAAGCTGAAAATGACACTGGGCAAGGCTGTAAACCGCGCTGGGCAAGGTGCAAATGATGCTGGGCAAGCTGCAAATGACACTGATCATTCTGCAATGATGGACAAGGCTGCAGATGCACACTGATAAGGCTGCATTGATGGGCATTTTTTCATTAAAGCGGGAGTCCGCCGTTTTTTTTTTTTAAAAGCCAGCAGCTACAAATACTGCAGCTGCTGACTTTAAAAATAATGACACTTACCCGCCCAGCGCGCCCGCGATGTCGGCACCCGAAGCCGATCTCTCAATCGTCTCTCGGGTGCTGCCGCCGCCATCTTGGGTATGGGAATCAGGAAGTGGAGCCTTGCGGCCTCAGTTCCCTACTGTGCATGCGCGAGTCGTGCTGCGCAATAAGGATGGTCCCCGCTGTCTCTGGGATCTGTGTGTTTCCCAGCAGGCAGCAGGGGGACCTTTGGAAAGGGGCGTAGATTCTGCAGAATCTACGCCCCTTTCCGCAGATATCTATGCCGGAAGTGGGTGCAGAATACCTGTACTGTACAGGTACCTGCACCCCCCTCCCCCCTGAAAGGTGCCAATTGTGGTGCCGGAGGGTGGGAAGGTTCCAATGAGCGGAAGCTCCACTTTAGGGTGGAGCTCCGCTTTAAACTTCCCTCCTAAAACTTTTTTCCTTAAAATGCCCTCCTAAACTTGGGGTGCGTGTTATACGCCGATAAATACGGTAAGTTATGGTGAGGTGGGATCAAATGCACACAAAAGTGTGATGTCAGCTTAAAACAGAAGGCATATTCACGTTTGATTACAACACAATCTAAAAAATAAGAGGTGTAGTGTTCATTTTAGGATAGGATAGGATTTTAGTATACATGAAAATTATTTCTTTACGACCCCGGAGCTAACTGTGTATCCAGAATGGCTGGTTTATATTAGATAGGCTAAGATTATAAAGCCATTTATTCCAAACTCTATACAGCTATTTCATACGTGTTGCCTAGGGGGACAGAGACTAGGTATAAGCAGACATGTCACGGTGAGGGGGGAAACGCAAAAGCTCTCTACTAAACCTGTAATCCTTGATAGTTACATGGTTGACTTCAGGGACATAAAAAAAGATTTACATGACTCATTACATGATCATTAAATGAGGTTTTGAATTTGTGATAGAAGTGATACCGCGCACATACCTTCTGCCTTAAGAAGTTGCAAAGCTGGAAAAAAAAAAGAAATAAAAATTATAGTCAAACAATTTCTAGGATACTGTCACAGTTCAGCCTGCATTTTCTTGCCTGTGAAATTCTTACCTCTTTGCGGCAGTGGTTCTGCTAGAACTGTAATTCTATTCAAATGTGTTGTTTGGCTTCAATGTTCACCTAAGCCCTTGTACACGCGGTCGGACATTCCGATGGAAAATGTCCGATCGGACCGTGTTGAAAACTAGAAAACTATATACATAAAACTATTTTTCATAAATAAAAAACTGATAATTGCCATGTGCATATGTATTCACCCCCTTTGTTATGAAGCCCATAAAAAACTCTGATGTAACCAATTACCTTCAGAAGTCACATAATTAGTGAAATGATGTCCACCTGTGTGCGATCTAAGTGTCACATGATCTGTCATTACATAGACACACCTTTTTGAAAGGTTCCAGAGGCTGCAACACCTAAGCAAGAGGCACCACTAACCAAACACTGCCATGAAGACCAAGGAACTACAAACAAGTAAGGCACAATGTTGTTGAGAAGTAAAAGTCGGGGTTAGGTTATAAAAAATATCCAAATCTTTGATGATCCCTAGGAGCACCATCAAATCTATCATAACCAAATGGAAAGAACATGGCACAACAGCAAACCTGCCAAGAGACGGCCACACACCAAAACTCACGGACCAGGCAAGAAGGGCATTCATCAGAGAGGAAGCACAGAGACCTAAGGTAACCCTGGAGGAGCTGAAGAGTTCCACAGCAGAGAGTGGAGTATCTGTACATAGGAGGACAATCAGCCGTACGCTCCATAGAGTTGTGCTTTATGGCAGAGTGGCCAGAAGAAAGCTTTTACTTTCTTTTCAAATATTTTATTGAATATAATGCAATAAAAAGAGTGATACAATAGATTTATAGTTAAAGCGGGATTCCACCCTAAAGTGGAACCTCCGCTGATCGGATCCCCCCCCCCTCCGGTGTCACAATTGACACCTTTCAGGGGGGAGGGGGGTGGAGATACCTGTCAAAGACAGGTATTTTCACCCACTTCCGGGCATAGACTCCCGTGGGAGTCTACGCCATTTCCTGCCCTGCCGCGCTGTCTGCTGGGACACACACGGGTCCCAGTGACATCGCGGAGATTTCCTATTGCGCGGCGCGGCTCGCGCATGCGCAGTAGGGAACCGGGAAGTGAAGCCGATTCGCTTCACTTCCTGATTCCCTCACCTAGAATGGTGACTACAGCAGCCGAGAGCCGAGCGATCGATCGGCCTCGGCTGCCGGCATCGCTGGAACCCGGGACAGGTGAGTGTCCATTTATTAAAAGTCAGCAGCTGTAGTATTTATAGCTGCTGGCTTTTAATATTTTTTTTTTTTGGTGGAATCCCTCTTTAAGTAGAATGTATAAAAGTGTGAAATGAGGCTTCTCAGCATATTAACAGGAGGTGAATACTATAATAATAGTCATGTAATTTGGGATATATTAGTTTAACACATTTTAGCTAAAGATAAACATTTATAACGTTTAATAACTGGATTAGATGCATAGTAAAAATTGTAATTTCAAAGTTTAGGGTTGGAGGAGATTTGGTATAATATAGGGTAAAAGAAAGGTTGTTACCAGAAAGGTATAGAGAGATAAGTAGATAATTCAGGGCCAAGATCCAACCATGTGGGAAAGCTTTTACTTTCAGCAAAAAACAAAATGTCACGTTTTGAGTTTGCGAAAAGGCATGTGGGAAACTCCCAAAATGTATGGAGGAAGGTGCTCTGGTCGCATGAGACTAAAATTGAACTTTTTGGCCATCAAAGAAAACGCTATGTCTGACACAAACCCAACACATCACATCACCCAAAGAACACCATCCTCACTGTGAAACATGGTGGTGGCAGCATCATGCTGTGGGGAGGTTTTTCAGCAGTTTGGGATTGGGAAACTTGTCAGAGTTGAAGGAAAGATGGATGGTGCTAAATACAGGGATATTCTTGAGCAAAACCTGTACCACTCTGTGTGTGATTTGATGCTAGGGCAGAGGTTCACCTTCCAGCAGGACAATGACCCCCAAACACACTGCTAAAGTAACACTTCAGGGGTTTAAGGGGAAACATGTAAATGTGTTGGAATGGCCTAGTCAAAGCCCAGACCTCAATCCAATAGAAAATCTGTGGTCAGACTTAAAGATTGCTGTTCACGAGCGCAAACCATCCAACTTGAAGGAGCTGGAGCAGTTTTGTGAGGAGGAATGGCCAAAAACCCCAGTGCTAAGATGTGGCAAGTTCATAGAGACTTATGCAAAGTGACTTGGAGCTGTGATAGCCGCAAAAGGTGGCTCTACAAAGTATTGACTTCAGGGGGGTGCATAGTTATGCACATTGTCTTTTTCTGTTATTTTGTCCTATTTGTTGTTTGCTCCACAATAAAAAAAAAAACATCAAAGTTGTGTATCATAGAAAAAACACAAGAATATGAGTGATATATATTGCTGCCGCCCCCCGAACGCCCCTGAAAGTCTCCCCCAGTGGGGTTTTTACGCAGCAGAGATCAAAACATAAAATTTGTTTAAAAAGATTTTATCAGAAATTGTAACAACAAGTTGTGGAGACACATAAATACTTAAAATATGATCTCCGGTCACATATATGTATGAGTATTCAATTTTACAGTATTACAATCATGCAACAGTATTTTACAGTGTTTAAAATGCAAACTCCCAATGCGTTTCAACATGCATGGTCAAAGTCTTCCTCAGGGAATTAATTTGCTGTCAAAAGGCATATGTACAATCATTATTTATATATCAACAATGTAAACTTTGATAATGCAAGATCCCTCATACACACAAGGGCAAATTACAAAGACAACATATTTACCAATGAAGGGTACACACAGAAAATCTCCTGTCTGGAGTTCCCTTAAAAATCAGTCAGCAATCCCCTGCCCTCATGTGGTACACGCTCCAAGAAGAGAGATCCACTCACACGTGGCTAACAAGAAGCCACATTATAGGCAGCCAAAGGAGAGTGGAAAATAAGGATCCCAAGTACCTGTAGCAAAGGTCCCAGTAATTATTTTGTAATTTATCAGAAGCTTACATTGTAGGTTAAAAAAAAGGAAGTCGTGATGTTTGAAATAATAAGAAAAATATGAAGAATATAATAATAATGAATTTATATGAAAATTCTATAGGTGTAAAAAATGTGATGTATTAATTGGTACCATAGGGTGCCACACATTGTAATATAGTAAGATAACGAATGTGCCTAGCATAATCTAGTGTCATTGAAAAATGAATTTAAATAAAAATAAAATGAACTTGGTGTCTGGTCAAGGAATGATATGTGAACAAAAATTGAGAGAATAAAAAAAAAAAGAGAATATTGAAGTCCAAGGTGAAAGATGTGAGTATGAGTATGCGAAAAAGAATCAAAGGGAGAAGAAAAAGTGGCCCTGGTGAGAATTTCAAACACCAGAACCAGGATCAGTATAATGACAAGGAAAAGGTGGGTATAACAAAAAAACTCGTAATGTGTATAAATTAGCAAAATAAAAAGATTCTCCCTAATGTAAATTGGTTAATAAAAATAATAAAGGTGACTGTTGAGTGAGAAAAAAATATATTAGTGTTAAAGTGGGGTGATGTAGGATTCCAAACCGATCCCAACTGTTATATCCAATGTGTTATGTATTTCAATCTGACTGTATGGTCATAAATTAGTACCTTCAATATGGAATCCCAGCAGTCAGTATATGCAACAAGTATAGTGAATACCAAACTGGAGGGAGAGATCCCCAGATGGCCATATTAGGCCTGGTAGATGTAGGGATTGTCGAAAAAGAATTTTAAAATATATATTAGCCCTTGTACACACGGTCGGAGATTCAGACAGAATCTGTCCTATCGGACCGTTTTGTCGGATATTCCGACTGTGTGTGGTCTACATCGGACTGTTTCTGTCAAAATATCAGACGGACCAACTTTTCCAACTTGCCGGTAAAATTTTCCGACAAAATGCTCCGATCGGACATACTCCGATCACGTGTAGCCTACTCCGACGGACAAAGTGCCACGCATGCTCAGATCAAATTCCTAGACCAAAGCTATTGGCTACTAGCGTGAACGTAGTCCCGTCGTAACGAAATAACGTCATCACAATCGGATTTTCTGACAACTTTGTCCGACCGTGTGTATGCAACAGTTTCGGACAAAATCCGTCGGACAAAATCCAACGGATTAGTCCGACCGTGTGTATGCAACATCACTTCCGGACCTCTTCCGGAATTAATCCGTCGGAATTACTCCGACGGATTTGGTTGTCGGAATCTCCGACCGTGTGTACAAGGGCTAACAGTCACAGATCACAAAGTGCTTCAAGAGGTGCCGAAAATATTAGACAAAGGAAAAAAAGAGCAGTGCAGTAGAGGGAATATATGTAACTAACCTGTATTGAAATTTGATGATGTATACGTCGACTTTCTCATCCGGGTGCTGGGAATCGACTGATGACTCCTCAAAGTTCCTACTCTTTAGCTTCCAACCAACACATCTGGCAAATTCAGATGTGCGCTACAGAAAGTAATATCGTTCCTGAAGCACCTGTGACCAATTAACCATTCTCCTAATTAGTAGTCTGAAGGAAGAAAAGAAAAAAAGGCTGTTTAAAATGTGACAGAAAAGGTGTTAAAAATCTGCAAGGAAAGACCTCAAAAAGAACCTAAAAAGGCAAACACAACAATCACCAGCAGTCACAAGCAAAACTGGTTTTCACTCTACACGCATAGTTCCCATTTTTCAGCTTCCAACCAGCAAATTCATGGCTCTGACTGCTCTGTGTCCTGATTGGGCAAAATCTTGCACCTGACCAGTGGTCAGGTGCATTGCTTCATCCAACTAGGGTCCTAGAATGCAATGAGCATTGCGCAGTGCATTGTGGAGTGCCCAGCAGGGGAACATCAAACTGAGCGTCCCGCAAATTCGGGGCGATGTTTCGGGCCAAACTTTTGCACGGTTCAAACTGTTCCGCCAACTCTACTGGTAGGGCCATCTTTATTATACTGCAAACCATGACATCATCTGAGCTTCCTCCCCTTACATATTTGTGTATGCTGGTAGACACTTCATCATAGTCATTTAGGTTTTAGAAATTATGCAATTTAAAGCTGCTAACTTTGTATTTATCAAGTGTAGCACCTTCCTCATATGGTGGTAGGAAAAGTTAAATACTGTTTGGGCCCATTTTCCTCAATGGGGTTAATCTGTTCTGTTAGACAAATTTAGAAATAGATGCAAATTGTTTTAGCACCAATTTTTTAATCTTGAGCATTATGTATCCATTTATTTCATTTAATAAATTTATATAATAAATAATTTGTAAGTAAACCCCCCCCCCCCCCCCTATCGTTTTCAGCCAAGGAAGCTGCCATCTTTGCCTCTGTTTAATATAAAACTACCATGATGCTGCACATGTGATCAGTCATGACACCAGCCATTGGATGGTTTAACAGTTTGATTGAGAGCACAACCAATGGGAGTGTTACATTTCCGGCATGCCCCGGAAATGAAACTGTTTTATGGATGGGTTTACTTCCGCTTTAAGGATACTTCGTGCCCAGTAATATTGAATAAAATAAGGAGGATAATTATATGTATATAAATTAGAAACACTGTTTTGGTAGGATAAATATATTAAAAGTGAATAGAACTAGTCCCTGATATATATATATATATATATATATATATATATATATATATATATATATATAAGAAAGGATATCTAATAAACGAAACAAACATATTTTTATCAATTTTATATGATTTTAATGATATTAGGTTTTATATGGCTGTAGTGATATGGACTGTCATCACAAAGCCTCGCACGTTCCAGTGTTCTAAACCTTGTTTGTCCCCGTGCTTATTCGTGCAGCCTGTAACCTCATACCTGTGTGCCAACAGAGTGAGTTATGGGGCAGACAGTCCTCTATGAATCTGCTGCTATGCATCCATGTACCCTTTGACTAAAAATCCCAGGGGCCCTTGCAGTGGCCTGAAGGTTGCTGGGAGGGATGATAAAAGGAGCTTAGAAGCCCTTGCACGCTCTCTTCCTCCTGGGCCTGAGGCAAGACAGACCTCTCTGTGTGACAGAGAGTGAGAGGTTGCGGCCTACCTTGCCTAGTCTTCTATCCGCTGTCAGACATCCTGTTATCAGCATCCTTTACAGCGCCTACCCATGGGTGCAGACATTTCAAGAGGGACCCTGCAGGGGGCCAAGACAGAAGATCTGCTGCCTGAGTGTCGCCGTCCGTGTTCCTGTGCCGAGGACTGCAGATCGAGTTGAGTCATTGGTGAGAGAGCAAGCTGCTCAGTCTTTGTCTATTCCCTACCACCATTACAGAACACAGTGTGTACACATCCCTACCCAAGAACACATTACTTCATTGCTGGAACACTGCACTCAGGCGCCTTAGGCCTTCACCACTTGGAATGCATTGTTATATCTGCAACCAAAGGGATTCAAGTTAACAAGCTCCAACTAGCTAGCAAAGAATAACTGGCTTGCCTGCCATTACTCCTAGGAAGTATGTATATATATATATATATATATATATATATATATATATATATATATATATAAACACCAGCGAGAGATTAGCTCTCTCATTAAAATAGCATTAGATTAATTCTATTGCAGTGTGGCCACATATGTAGTTAACTGAACTGAAACATCGACTAGGAGGTGACTTTGGATGTGAATACAGTGTATCTTTGTGTATATAGCATTATTCATTGTTTAAACATTGTTGTGTCTTCGGTAGGAGTCTGTTTGCTGAGTTGGCATTGTTGTCACAGCTCAGCAGATTTACTCCTTTCTTGTGAAATAACTTTTCCTATTTTGTTCAGGTTAAACATTTCAGAACCTCTATCACCGAGTTGCTTGATTATTGCTTTATAGTACTAATAGGATGTCTGAACCCAGAGTGTCAGGTGGGTTGGAAGGTTCACTTGGTCATTGCAGTGCAGAGGAGCAGGTAATTCCCAGCAGTCCCCAAGGGGGTTGTGCTACATGTATATTTCATATTGTTTTTTGTTTTTTTTAGTCAAATGCCTTACATGAGGTAATTTGTAAGAAATATTATGCATAACAAAGGGAGGAGCAAGATGGCAGGCGCAATTGAGTGAAAGTAGGAGATTTACCCCTATGGTATCACCTAGGTCAGTGATGGCGAACCTTGGCACCCCAGATGTTTTGGAACTACATTTCCCATGATGCTCTAGCACTCTGCAATGTAGTGGAGCATCATGGGAAATGTAGTTCCAAAACATCTGGGGTGCCAAGGTTCGCCATCACTGACCTAGGTTATACTAATATGATGGATTTTAGATAAGAGTTAGAGGTAACGTATTAGCATAGTCCATATAACACACAGGGTGGAGTAAGATGGCGAAACTATGTCAGAGTAGGGATTTGCCTCTTCTAAGCACCCCTTACATTTTTGGAAATATTTTATGATATCTTTTCATGTGACAACACTGAAGACGTTACACTTTGCTACAATGTAAAGTAGTACGTATATAGCTTGTATAACAATGTAAATTTGCTGACTCCTTTGCTGTCAACCATGGTGAGGCCTGTTCTGTGTTGAACCTGTCCACTGTAATCCACTGTATGGTCTTGGTCACCGTGCTGCAGCTTAGTTTCAGGGTCTTGGCACTCTTCTTATAGCCTAGGCCATCTTTATGTAGAGTAACAATTCATTTTTTCTGCTTCTCAGAGAGTTATTTGCCATGAAGTGCCATGTTGAACTTCCAGTGACCAGTATGAGAGAGTGAGAGCAACAACACCAAATTTAACACACCTGCTCCCCATTCACACCTGAGACCTTGTAACACTAACAAGTCACATGACACTGGGAAGGGAAAATGGCTAACTGGGCACAATTTGGACATTTTCACTTAGGGGTGTACTCACTTTTGTTGCCAGCGCTTTAGACATTAATGGCTGTGTGTTGAGTTATTTTGAGGGGACAGCAAATTTACACTGTTATACAAGCTGTACACTCACTACTCTACATTGTAGCAAAGTGTCATTTCTTCAGTGTTGTCACATGAAAAGATATAATAAAATATTTACAAAAATGTGAGGGGGTGTACTCACTTTTGTGAGATACTGTATATATATGGAGGTTGCTCAACCTCGAATCACAATGGAAAACAATAGGATGTAGTGACAGAGATGTTGGATTAGAATTAGAGGTATATCCTATATAAGCCCTTATACACGCGGTCGAACATTCCGACGGAAAATGTCCGATCGGACCGTGTTGTTGGATAATCCGATCGTGTGTGGGCTTCATCTGACTTTTTCCGTCGGAATGTCCGACCAACAAAGTTTAAGAGATGGATATAAAAAGTTTCCGACAACATGATCCAATCGGACTTTGTCTGATCGTTTATAGAGAATTCCGATCGGACAAAGTGCCACGCATGCTCAGATCAAATTCCTAGACCAAAGCTATTGGCTACTAGCCTGAACGTAGTCCCGTCATAACTCAATAACGTCATGACGTTACGAACGATCCCATTTTCCGACAACTTTGTCCGACCGTGTGTACGCAACACCAGTTTCGGGCAAAATTTGTCGGACAAAATCAGACGGATTTTGTTGCCGGAATGTCCGACCGTGTGTACAAGGGCTAACACATAGGGTGGCGTAAGATGGTGGATGAAACTATGTTAGAGCAGGGATTTGCCTCTTATTAGCACCATTCGGGTATACAAATATGGTGGCTACTTAACTTCCGGTCACAAGGAAAAGCAATAGAAAGTGATGAAAAGAGGAAGTAGCTCAATAAGGTGTAGTGGGAGGTGTTGGGTGTAGTGCCACTCCCAGCTTCTGAAGATACCCAGCGGAAGGGACAAATTACGTCAAGCGGGGTCAAGTAGTGACGTAATTTTCAGTAATTGGAACACACGCTGAGGCAGTGATCCAACTCCATGAATTTGCTTGAATTGTTATTCCTTTCAAGCTTTTTAAAAAAGCCAAACAGTATTATGCTATGGAGACTTCTCTTTTTGTTGAACCTTATGCCATGAATATACTAAATCGCGGAGGACCCTCACCCTCAATTCGGTGAGTGGGGAATACAGACGGGGACCACGGCACCGTGGAATGGATATTCCCTTGAATGACTAATGGCGCGTACACACGAGCGAATTGTCCGGCGTACTTAGTCCGGCAAACAATCCGGCGGATAGTCCGGCGGACTTTCTACCGAACGGACTTGGCCACACACGGACACACAGAAAGTCCGGCGTTTGCTAGCGCGATGACGTACAGCACGTACGCCGGGACTAGAAAAAGGAAGTTCAATAGCCAGTAGCCAATAGCTTCATTTTCGTACTTGCTTCTGAGCATGCGTCATTCTTAGTCCGCCGGACTAGCACACTGCGGAAAGATTGGACTGCAAAAATACTTTCTAAGTCCGCCGGACTTTACGCTGGAAAAATCCGCTGAAGCCCACACACGATCGAATTGTCCGGTGAAATGCGTTTCGGCGGACTAAGTACGCCGGACAATTTGATCGTGTGTACGCGGCATTATAAGCAGATGTATATGAATTTTTGAAGTAAGCATACACTGAGTAATTTAGTTGTAAAACACCAATATTTAAGTTTAGTATGTATATATATATCATAAGCAGGGCTGGACTTACCATTGTGCTTGACTGGGCTCAAGCCCATGGGCCCCACCCGATAGGGGGCCCCATGGGCCCTGCTGAGATACATAGCTGAGTGTACTCGGCTCCGCTCCACTCACAGTCACGCTCAGTCCCACCCTATGATGGACATAACACAGGGACTGGGCGTGACTGTGATCTGAGCCGAGTACACTCGGCTACTCGCAGCTCCGCTTGGGACTGCGAGAGGACCCAAGAGCCGCCAAGAGGACCCGAGAGCCGCCAAGAGGACACGAGAGCCGCCGAGATACACAGGACTCTGTATCTCGGCAGCGCCATTTTTAAACTTCAAGACTGCAATGACAAGGCTGCAAAGGACACTGGGGCAAGGCTGCAAATGACAAGGCTACACGGACAAGGCTGCAAATGACACTGGACAAGGCTGCAGATGGATGGGCAAGGCTGCAGATGGACACTGATAAGGCTGCATTGATGGACATTTAAATGTATTTTTTTTCCTTAAACTTCCCTCCTAAAAGTTTTTTATCTTAAAATTCCCTCCTAAACTTGGGGTGCGTGTTATACGCCGGCACGTGTTATACGCCAATAAATACGGTAATGTATAGAAGGTAGGGCCCGAAAGTGACTCAAGCCCAGGGGCCCCTACCACCCTAAGTCCTGCCCTGATCATAAGCTTTGATATTGTTTTATAAGTTCTTTCTGATCTAATACTATAGCAGAAGCTCCGCAATCCAAATTTAAATTTGTCACAAATTTAGTAAGACTATAACACATGACCATAGGGCTGGTATACTATCAAAAATAACCATTACCGCAGTACCTGTCCACTATATGCTACACAGAGACAGTGTTCGGTTTCAAGAAGCTTTAGTGTCCTCAACTTCCTTCTAGTTTTGGAGTATCTTTCTTTCCCCAATTCCCATCCAAGTTCAACCCATTATTAAAGAACAAAAATATTACAGCGCACACATGCAGGGCCGGATTAAGAGCATCATGGGGCCTGGTGCTGAGGATTTTGGTAGGCCGCTTTTATGGTTAATAAATAAAATTAAAACGCAAACAAATTTTTATTAAAACAAATTAGGTGTTTTTAACAAACTGCTCATTCACACTATGTGCAAGAGAACCCGTGCGAATGAGAAAAAATGTTCTGTATATTTCTCTTTACATTTTTTAATTTTTTTTTAAATTATTTGTTGCAATCTTTTATTGTTTACATTTTTGTTTTTTTATGTCTTTTTTTTGTTTTTTTACAATTTTACTTTTTTTTATTATTATTTTTTTTCCAGTGGAGGGCAGTGGGTGGTGTCAGCAGTTTTTTTTTTATTTCATTTTTTTATAATTTATTTTTTACAATTTTTTTTTTTTATTTTTTTTTTTCAAAATGCACTTGGGGCTGGGTTTTTAGCAATAGACAGCATTAGTAGGGCAATGGCCTTGCCCAAATGGTCAGTCCAACCCTGCTGGGCCTATATTAAAGGTAGAGGCTTGGAGCTGCAGCTCCAATATCCCCTACGTTAATCTGGCCCTGCACACATGCAAAACTAACATTTACCTTCAGCAAGGCTTTTTTAAAAACACTTAGACATTTTCAAAAAACATTATCAAAAAATATGGGGATTTGGTCACACCATATTGCTATACGGTGCTTAAGCCCACTTACTGCGACAAAGTACCCCATGATTAATGGGTCCTACATTATCCATAGACTAGGAGATCCTGCTTCTCTGAACCATGGGAGCTATACTCCTCTATATGGGAGAACATGAGGTCTCCACCATGACACAGGTGGTCACTAATGAGAGGTACTTACTGAAGGAGTGGGGTGCTCCACCCAACAGGATTTGGTCAGAATCCATACAATAGACAAACAAGATATTTGGGGGGCACACCCTAAAAAATGCATAAAGATGGTGCTGCCATAAGACCATACAACAGAACAAAGATGTTATTGCTTGTTTGTCAACCCATTATTAAGACACCAAAAGCAAATACCCTGGATTGTTTCTTGAGCCATAAGAGTGAATGTGAATATGTGCCTGGCTGCAGGCCATCTGCAGGGAGAAGACTCCGGGACCTACACAGTAGCTGGCCCCTACAGGGGTGCAGCTACACAAGTATAATGAACAATTTATAGTCATTTGTATTGCGATCAGTCTTTACATCAATTTAAATGCACTTTATTTTTTACTTTGTCCTTTATAGTACTTGACTTTTTTGACTTGCAGTTTTTATTTTTGGATACTTCTGACAGCCGCAGATCCTGTCCAGACATTACTCTCCTCAGAACAAGCCACTGGGATTGAGTAATTAAACTGTACACCTCTGCCCTCCATGCAGCTCATCAACACGTACATCTATCTTCTCGATGAAATATGGGTCACTGTATGACTTAATTACTATAAGTGAGGACATTCACGGACATTTCCTTAAAGAGGAAGTAAACCCTGATGGGTGTTACTTCCTCTTTCATTCCCTGCAAAGGTAAAGCATAATGGACTACTATGCATCACTTACCCGACACAGGAGCCAGCGAAGTCACCGCTGTGCCCTGTAGTTCCGAGCGTCCATCTTCTTGGTGGGTCTCGCTGCTCCGCCGCTGTGATTCGCCGGAGCCGCGATGACGTCACTCCCACACATGCGCCGTAGACAGCAGTGGCTGTCTTCAGGTAAATATCTCCTAAACCGTGTAGGTTTAGGAGATATTTCTTGGATATTCATATTCATCTAGGCTTACCTGTAGGTCAAAGTGGTTTGTAAGGGTTTACAACCACTTTAATAGCAACCAGTTTCTATCAACTGAAATAGCAACTAAAACTCGGCCCCTATTGTGTTATTCACCTTCTTTGTCCCAACAGAATAACCAGTCACTGCGGTTGATGTCACCCAGGGCGGGAAAAAATTGGTGTCACCTCCCCCCCCCCCACCAACTAGAGTCCGCCTTCAGTACAGACCCCCCTCCCTTAGTATAGACCCCCCAATAAGTACACTCCCCCCTCTTCAGCAGTATAGATTCTCCCTCAGTACAGACTCCCCTCCATCTGCATAGACCCCTTCAGTACAGACTCCCCTCACCCAGCAGACCCCCTCTGTGCAGACCCCCCATCTATCAGTATAGACCCCATCAGTGCAAACCCCCTTCCATCAGTATAGACACCCCATCAGTGCAGACCTCCCCTCCATCATTGCAGACCCGGCTCAGTGCAGACCACCCCCTCTATCAGTGCAGACTCCCCAGTGCAGACCATCCCTCCAGTGCAGATCACCCTCCTCTATCAGTGCAGATCACCCTCCTCCATCAGTGCAGACCCCCCTCCATCAGTGCAGATCACCCTCCTCCATCAGTGCAGACCCCCCTCCATCAGTGCAGACCCCCCTCCATCAGTGCAGACCCCCCTCAGTGCAGACCACCCCCCTCCATCAGTGCAGACCACCCCCCTCCATCAGTGCAGACAATCCCCTCTCATAGCGCCCCCCCCCCCAGCACATGTCCATTTGCATTACATTTTTAAAGACCTCAGAACAGCACGGGATAGGCACAGCAGTGTGTCCCGTGGACGCCCTCCTCCTCCTCCTGTGTAGATGTGGGAGGTGGCGTCGGTCTACTCCCCTGTGTGAGACAGGGAGAGATGCGAAAGATCAGCGTAGGGGGTGAGACCCGTGCGGCATTATCGGTGCCGCTGCCCGCGGGTGTCACCCCTCTGGCAGGTGTTACCCGGTACAGGCCGCACCCCCCGCCCCCTGTATGAAATGGTAATGAGGTACAAATGTACCCCTATCATTTCACCAAAAAAGTGTAAAAATGGTCCAAAAGACAAGACACAACTTGGGACAAGTCCTTTATTAAAAAAAATAAAAAAAAATGTCCCACAAAGTCCATTCATCTTCTTCTCTCGCTGCACCGATGGACCGAAAAAGAAAAAAAATTAAAAAACAAAGCCGCGACAGACATGCCTCCATGGAAGGCACCCGCAGTATGACACGTCCTCGCAGGTGACAGTTCTTTTATAACTGAGGGCGGGGCAACATGGTGACGTTCCCAGGTGACTCCGCCTCCCTCTGACACACGGGGTCTTCCCTATGGCTTTCCTGGGGCGTCAAAGGGGGGTGGGCCGGTTTTATTTTTTAATTTTTTAATAAAGGATTGTGCAAAGTTGTGTCTTGTACCATTTTGACACCATACCATTTTTGTGAAATAGTAAGGGAACATTTGTACCCCGTTACCATTTCACATGGGGGGAGGCTGGGATCTGGGGGTTGTTAAAGGGGGCTTCCTGATTCCGATAAGCCCCCCTGCCTGCAGACCACCACAACCACCGGGCAAGGGTTGTGGGGATGAGGCCCTTGTCCCCATCAAAATGGGGAGAAGGTGCTTTGGGGGACTACCGCAAAGCACCCTCCCCATGTTGAGGGCATGTGGCCTAGTATGGTTCACGGGGGGGGATTTTTGGGGGTACCCCCACGCCATTTAAAAAAAAAAGTTTGGCACAGGGTTCCCCTTAAAATCCATACCAGACCTGAAGGGTCTGGTATGGATTTTGAGGGGGACCTCCGCGCCATTTTTTTTTTATTTTGGTGCGGGGATCCTCTAAAGATCCATACCAGACCTGAAGGACCTGGTATGGAATTTGGGGGGACCCCGTGCAATTTTTTTTCATTTTTTATTTTGGTTTTGGCGTTTCCCTTAATATTCATACCAGACCCAAAAGGCCTGGTAATGAACTGTGGGGGAATCCCATGCCATTTTTTTCAATGACTTTTATCTGTATTACCAAGACCCGACAATTCATTATAGCCGCAAGTACTTTTAAATTACTTTTTTTCCTTTAGAAATCTCATTTTGTGCAAGGACTGTTCTAAACACAGGAAACATGTGCCAGTTTACAGGAATACTATAGACACCCTCCAGGTATGAAATTTAAAGGAATATTTCACTTTTATTGTTTCACTTTAAGCACTATTTAAATCACTACTCCAGAAAAAACTGCCATTTTTAAAACTTTTGTTTGCATTGATACATGCAGAACACCCGAACTTATGCTTGGGCTGAACTGTTCTCCCATCCCTACCAGTGAATATGACATTCCTGGGGCAGCCACGTACCAGTAGGCTAGGCTTGCTTGACTTATAGGAACAGGAATTGCGCTAGGTCTAAACTAAGCCACTAAGCTATATTCCCTGACCACTCATGACCAGGGCAGGACTTAGGGTGGTGGGGGCCCCTGGGCTTGACTCACTTTCGGGCCCTACCTTCTATACATTACCGTATTTATCGACGTATAACACGTGCCGGCGTATAACACGCACCCCAAGTTTAGGACGGAAGTTTAAGGAAAAAAACTTACATTTAAATTCCCATCAATGCAGCCTCATCAGTGTCCATCTGCAGCCTTGCCCCAGTGTCTCGGGTCCTCTTGGCGGCTCTCGGTGGCTTTCGGCAGCTCTCGGGTCCTCCTGGTGGCTCTCGGCGGTTCTCAGGTCCTCTCGGCGGCTCTTGGTCCTCTCGAAGTCGCGAGCGCATGCCGGGAATAGCCGAGTTTACTTGTCTCAGCTCACAGTCACGCCTAGTCCCTGTGTTATGTCCATCATAGGGTGGGACTGGGCGTGACTGTGAATGGAGTCGAGCCGAGTACAGTCGGCTATGTATCTCAGTGGCGCCTGCGGGGCCCCCTATTGGGCGGGGCCCATGGGCTTGAGCCCAGTCAAGCCCAATGGTAAGTCCAGCCCTGCTCGTGACCAGAGGTGACCATACAAGTACATTTTTTTTGATACAATTGATTGATTTGTGAGATACACAAGATGCAATGTCCAGTATATAGTCAGTCCAAACATTGAAAAAGTCTCACACATGTGATATCCTCATTCTCGGAAAACATAGCATAATGTGTTTTGGGGTATATTTCTAAGTATCCCTGTGCTGTGTGGGAGACATAGCTTGTTAACGATGACAAAAAAAATAAATAAAAGTAAATAAATAAATAATTTCTTCATTTTCCAAACAATGACAACCTCAAAAAAAACTCACCATGCCTCATACTAAACACCTTGGAACCTCTACTTTTTAAAAAGGGGTCAATCAGGGGTTATTTGTACTGTCCTGGAATTTTGGGGTCTAAAGAAATTAGATAGGCAGTTAGTATATGAGGATTGAACAATTGTCAAATATACTGTATACAGGTATACCATAGTTTGTAGACTCTATAACTTTCAAACAGACTAAATAATATACACAAATTTTGGTTATTTTTACCCCAAAAAAATGTAGCAGAATACATTTTTTTCAAAATTTATAAAGAAACATGATTTATGTGCAAGATTCTAAATTATTTATTTGTAAGAAGAGAAATTGACCCAAAAAAGTGGATCACAGGTTCAAATATACTGGATCACTAGCACATTTCCTAAACACCATCATTCACACACTGTGTATTAGCCCTTGTACACACGGTCGGACATTCCGACAACCAAATCCGTCGGATTTCGTCTGATGGATTTTGTCCGAAACTGGTGTTGCATACACACGGTCGGATAAAGTTGACGGAAAATCTGATCGTTCAGAACGTGATGATGTTATTTCGTTACGACGGGACGACGTTCATGGCTAGTAGCCAATAGCTTTGGTCTAGGAATTTGATCTGAGCATGCGTGGCACTTTGTCCGATCGGAAATTCTCTACAAACGATCGGACAAAGTCCGATCGGATCATGTTGTCGGAAAATTTTATAGCCCGGCTCTAAAACGTTGACGGTCGGATATTCCTACGGGAAACAGTCCGATGGAGCCCACACACAGTCGGATTATCCGACAACACGGTCCGATCGGACATTTTCCGTCGGAATGTCCGACCGTGTGTATAAGGGCTTACAATGTGCTAGTTCTGAGACTTTATTTTTTGTTTTGGTATAAATGGGAATTTGTCTTTAAACTGATGGCATCCTGAAAAACACATGATAAAATAATAGCACTCTGATATTCCTCTATCCCCAGATGAAAGGTTTTGAAATTGTTCTTCGTTGTGAAATGCAGACTGACAGCTCTGACTGCCAAATACACAGTCTTGTGGGATATCTGCTGTGTGCGGACCCCCTGGGATGCTACCGTCACCAAGCCATCCAACAACGAGAGGCGGGTTTCCAGGGATACGCTGTCCATGGGGAAAGAAGTGAATGGGAGGGGCAATATTGCAGGAAAGCATCTCCTACACTGCAACAAACACAGCCAAGAACCACGAAAAAAAAGAATTGTGTATTTACACCTTCACACGAGCAACAGGCAGGAAATCATTATATTTTAGACTACCAATCCTTAAATGTCGTTTTCTTTTTTGGGCTTTTTTTTTCCCTTGATTTTCACCTGGTGATCTAGCTGATAACACACTTCCTCTCTTATGCTGCGTACACACGACAGGACTTAAAGAGGAAGTAAACCCTTTCAAACAACTTTGACCTACAGGTAAGCCTAGATTAAGGCTTACCTGTAGGTCCAAGCAATATCTCCTAAACCTATATGGTTTAGGAGATATTTGCCCGAAAATGGGCACCGCTGTCTACGGCGCATGCGCCGTAGACAGCGGCGCGCAGGCGCACTAAATGCGGCAAGTCCAAGAATGGATTTGCCTAATTTGTCTACTCCCGTGCGCATGCGCGGGAGTGACGTCATCGCGGCTTCGCCGCTGTCATTCGTCGGAGCTGCGAGACGCCACCAGCAAGATGGATGCGGCGGACAACAGGGGACAGCGGCGACTTCGCTGGCTCCTGTGTCAGGTAAGTGACACATAATGAGCTACTATGCGATGCGATGCATAGTAGTCCATTATGCTTTACCTTTGCAGGGAAAAAAAGAGGAAGTAAACCCATCAGGGTTTACTTCCTCTTTAAGTCCGGCAGACTTTCGACGGAGTTCTGACGGAGTTCTGACAGAGTTCTGACGGACTTTCCGAATGAACGGACTTGGCCACACACAATCACACCAAAGTCCGACGGATTCGAACATGATGACGTACGACCGGACTAGAATAAGGAAGTTCATAGCCAGTAGCCAATAGCTGCCCTAGCGTCGGTTTTAGTCCGTCAGACTAGCACACACACGAGCGGATTTCTGGGTCCGGCAGAGTTCTGTCAGACTTTTGTGAATCAAAAGTCCGTTGCAGCCCACACACGATCGAATAGTCTGGCGGAATCATTCCGTCAGACTTTGGATGTTGAAAAGTCCGGTCGTGTGTACGGGGCATTAGGATGTCTTCACTCTGGATGGAGGAGCAATGGAGACACCTGTGGACAGCAGCATTGTCAATCTGCGGAGAGGGTAGTGTTATGCCGCGTACACACGATCAGATTGTCCGGCGTACTTAGTCCGCCGAAACGCATTTCAGCGGACAATTCGATCGTGTGTGGGCTTCAGCGGACTTTTCCAGCGTGAAGTCCGGCGGACTAAGAAAGTATTTTTGCACTCCAATCTTCCCGTCGGACTTGGCTTTCAGCGGACAATACATTTATCAGTATGCTAGTCCGGCGGACTAAGAATGATGCATGCTCAGAAGCAAGTACAAAAAAGGAAGCTATTGGCTATTGAACTTCCTTTTTCTAGTCCAGTCGTACGTGCTGTACGTCATCGTGCTAGCAAACGCCGGACTTTCTGTGTGTCCGTGTGTGGCCAAGTCCGTTCGGTATATTGAAGGGGGGGTGTTTATACTGAGGGGGGTCTGCATTGAGAGGGGTGTCTATACTGATAGAGGGGGTCTGCACTGGGGGGGGTTGTCTATACTGATGGGGGGGTTTGCACTAAGGGTGTCTACACTGATGAGGGGTCTGCATTGAGGGGGGGTGTTTATACTGATGGAAGGGGTCTGCACTAAGGGGGTCTATACTGATGGGGGTGTTTATACTGATGGGGGGGTCTGCAATAAGGGGGTCTATTTTGGGGGCGTGCATTGAGGGGGTCTATACTGATGGGGGGGTCTGCACTAAAGGAGTCTATACTGATGGGCGGTCTGCATTGAGGGGGGTCTATACTGATGGGGGTGTTTATACTGATGGGGAGGTCTGCACTAAGGGGGCCTATACTGATGGGGGGGTCTGCATTGAGGGGGTGTGTATACTGATGGGGGGTCTGCATTGAGAGGGGGGGGTGTCTATACTGATGGGGGAGGGGGACTGTACTAATGGAGGGGGGTCTGTACTGAGGGGGGAGGTCTATAATGAGAGATGGGGATTTGTACTGAGGGGGTCTATACTGCCGGGGGGGGGGTCTGTACTGAGGGGGGAGGTCTATACTGACGGAAAGGGGTCTGTACTGAGGGGGGAGGTCTATACCGATGGAGGGGGGTCTGTACTGAGGAAGGAGGTCTATACTGATGGAGGGGGGTCTGTACTGAGGGGGTGTCTATACTGATGGGGGAGGGGGGACTGTACTGATGGAGGGGGGTCTGTACTGAGGGGGAAGGTCTATACTGACAGAGGGGGGTTTGTACTGGGGGGGTCTATACTGCCGGGGGGGTCTGTACTAAAGGGGGAGGTCTATACTGACGGAGAGGGGTCTGTACTGAGGGGGGGAGGTCTATACTGATGGAGGGGTCTGTACTGAGGAAGGAGGTCTATACTGATGGAGGGGGGTCTGTACTGAGTGGGGGTCTATACTGACAGAGGGGGGTCTGTACTGAGGGGGGAGGTCTATACTGATGGAGGGGGGTCTATACTTAGTGGGGGGAGTCTGTACTTAGGAAGGGGGATCTATACTGCGGGAGGGAGATCTGTACTTAATGGGGGGGTCTATGTTGAGAGAGGGGGGTCTGTACTGAGGGGGACTATAGTTGTTGGGGGGGTGACACCAATTTTTTCTGCACTGGGTGACACCAACCCTAGTGACGCCACTGCACCTGCCTACATACCGAACATCGGTACCATGTTGCAGCTGTGAGCCAAGAGGTAAGCTTGCAGTTAAGGTGCGACCCCCAACCAAATTCAACAGTGCCTGAGTTAAACTTGCTGTGAAAAAAAGCATGGCCATGACAACCCTGTTCATGTTCAAATTCTAATGGGCAACCGGTACCTGCTTCAGCTTCCCGGCCAACAGTGTGAAAAAGCCCTTAGGAATTGATGAGCTGCAATTAATTAAATATTTGTTTTTGGGATTATTACTACTTTAAGTCATAATTGCAGATTAAAATCCTCATTTACAAAGGCTGACATTTTCCCTCTTCACCTGCCAAAGATTCAAATGATAGCTAGTTGTGCAAATGTGCTTAGATTCCCCAGTTTTAATCAATATTCTTGTTTGTATTAAGACATGTACGCAGCTGTATTAAGTGTAAGGAAGCGCAGGACATACATGACAGGGTGCAAGGGAATTAGAGTGTTAGCCCTTGTACACACGGTCGGAGATTCCGACAACCAAATCCGTCGGATTTTGTCCCAAACTGTTGTATACACACAGTCGGACAAAGTTGTCGGAAAATCCGACGTGATGACGTTATTTCGTTACGACGGGACTACGTTCAGGCTAGTAGCCTATAGCTTTGGTGTAGGAATTTGATCTGAGCATGCATGGCACTTTGTCCGTCGGAGTAGGCTACATATGATCGGAGTATGTCCTATCGGAGCATTTTGTCGGAAAAATTTTCCAACAAGTTGGAAAACTTGGTCCGTCGGATACTCCGATGGAAACAGTCCGATGGAGACCACACACAGTCGGAATATCCGACAAAACGGTCCGATCGGACACATTCCGTCGGAATCTCCGACCGTGTGTACAAGGGCTTAGCCCTTGTACACACGGTCGGAGAATCTGTCGGAATGAGTCTTATCGGACCGTGTCGTCAGATAATCCGACTGTGTGTGGTATGCATCGGACTGATTCCGTCCGAATCTCCGTCCGACCCAATTTTCCAACATGTTGGAAATATTTCCCGACCAACTGGGCCGGACGGACCTAATCCGATCATGTGTAGAGCATTTTCATCGGACCAAGTGCCACGCATGCTCAGATCAAATTCCTACATCAAAGCTATTGGCTACTAGCCTGAATGTAGTCCCATCGTAACGAAATTACGTCATCACGTTCTGAAAGATCGGATTTTTCGCCAACTTGGCCCGACCGTGTGTATGCAACAGTTTCGGACACAATCCGTCGGACTAAATCCGACGGGCAAAATCCGATGGATTTGGTTGGCAAAATCTCCGGCCCTGTGTACGTGGGCTAAGAGGTAAAAGACAGCGTGGGGGTGGTTAGGAGGCAGACGTACTTACCCCATTGGTGGATGGTCACAGAGGGGAGGAGTGTGGTTGTTTCTTCCATGTGCTGGGGTGGAGCAAGTTAGCAGTTGGGGGTCAGCAAGCGAGGAGAAACGTTCCCGCCCTCCCTCCCTAAATAAATTGATTTGGTTTGGTGGTGCTGGTCGCTGCGAGGTGTGGCGTTGGGTCCTTGACGACTGGTATATATATATATATATGGAAATATATATATAGAAAGGCATGAGTCATTTGAAAAGGTTGGGACCCATACCAGATATGGAGTCATTATGTTTGGTCTGGTGTCAGTCCAGATTAATGGCTAATATGTGTTGGGGGGTCTGTGGTCAGTTAGTGAGTCCTCGAGGTGAGTTGGCGGCTGGGGACAGATGCTGACGAAGAGGGGATCACAGGCTCAAAGTAATAAGGGGTCGTCAGGGACCAGCCGGAAAATTACTTAGTGGTTTTTGGGTAACTGGAAGATGTTAAAAGTTTTTTGAATTTTTGAAAATATTTAAAATAAAGTTTAGTTTTTTATTGTTATTAACCACTTACAGACCGGACCATTTTGCTGGTCAAAGACCAGACCACTTTTTGCGATTCGGCACTGCGTCGCTTTAACTGACAAATGCGCGGTTGTGCGACGTGGCTCCCAAACAAAATTGACGTCCTTTTTTTCCCACAAATAGAGCTTTCTTTTGGTGGTATTTGATCACCTCTGTGGTTTTTATTTTTTGCGCTATAAACAAGAATAGAGCGACAATTTTGAAAAAAATGCATTATTTTTTACAATAAATATCCCCCAAAAATATATAAAAAAACATTTTGTTCCCTCAGTTTAGGCCGATACGTATTCTTCTACAAATTTTTGGTAAAAAAAATCGCAATAAGCGATTATTGATTGGTTTGCGCAAAAGTTATAGCGTTTACAAAATAGGGATAGTTTTATAGCATTTTTAATAATAATTTTTTATTATGTTTTTTTTTACTAGTAATGGCGGCGATCAGCGATTTTTATTGTGACTGCGACATTATGGCGGACACATCGGACATTTTTGGTGACCATTGTCATTTATACAGTAATCACTGCTATATAAATGCAGTGATTCCTGTGTAAATGACACTGGCAGTGAAGGGGTTAACCAGTGGGTGGCAGTGTAGGGGGTTAAGTGTTCCTAGGGGCGTGTTACTAACTGTGGGGGGGTTGGGCTTTCATTTAGTGAACACTGATCTCTGCTCCAATCACATGGAGCAGAGATCAGCATCACTAGTTGCTAGGCAGAATGGAGAAATGCTGTTTATACGGCATTTCCTCCATTCAGCCGTCCCGTGAGACGATCGCGGGTATGCCCGCAGCGATCGAGTCCGCGGGTCCCGCGACCGGACTCACGGGGGTCCCGACCAGCGCGGGAGCGCGCCGCCGGCGGCGCGCTCCCGATGGCAGGTCGGCATTGAAGATTGGACGTACCTGTACGCCAATATGCCTGCCTGTGCCATTCTGTCGACGTACATCGGCGTGCTCTGGTCGGGAACCGGTTAATAAAGGCCGTTGAGGCCATTTACATCCAAGCAGGTGTCCGTGTATTCATTTTAAGGTAACAGTAAGTGCATGCATGTATTGGTGGGGAAGTAAGTTATCTGGCTACCCTAGTCATGTGAGTGATAATTATTGCAAGTTTATTTAACCCACTTACTACCAGACCACGCTAAGCAATGCTTTTATCAATTACACCCCTATCAAAACATTTAGTTTGCCTTTATTACTAAGCCTCAGAAAATCTGGTTTCATCCTCTGGAAGTCAGAACCCAGAGAGGTGAACATCAGCGATGTGTCTTGTCACAAACCAGCTAACGTCAGCGTTGGCATTATGAGGATACGCGTCATTAAAAACAAACGTATCGTCTCTTGATGGCATGTTAGGATCATTAAACATATGTAGCAGATTTTTGATCACTGCTGTAATCTACAACAGCTGCTCAACAACAACGACAGTGCGACATCATTCAGAGTGTTTTACCCATAAAGCCTCACTCGTAGGGTGACCACATTTCCAAACTGCCATTCAGGGACACTGCCCCCCCCCCCCCCCCCCAGCACGCACGCCCTCGCGCCAGCCGGAAAAAAATATGATTTTTGATACTTTTTTTTTTTTTGCCAATTTTTGGAAAGACAAAAGCAAACAGTGGTCACCGGTTTAGACAGGTGGTATACATTCTCTACGGATTTTTATTGCCCCTACTTGTCAGCTTCATTTTTTATTGCCCCCTACTTGTCAGCCTAATTTTTTTTATTGCCCCCCCCCCCCCCCACTTGTCAGCATAATTTTTTTTTTATTGCCCCCCTAGGGTAAGGCTCCACTTTGTCAGCCTAATTTATTACTCTACTGTCCCCAGCCCCAGTGACCCGACTTGTCATCTGACCTGCTCCAATCAGGTTCCATTTGCTCACCTTTTAAGGGCAGCACTGGGTAAAGGCCCCTTGCTCCCCTCGGCCTTGCTCTGAAACTTTGCGAATGTGACGTCACTGGTTGCTAGACACCAGACGGGGTGGCCCTAGCAACCGGTTTAGCAATCTTCTATTAGGGTGGCTATGTGTCCTCATTTCATTCTGGGACACTGTATTGTCCCGGAATGAAGGTGCCCGGGTCACGGGACACAAATGTGAATTGCGGGACAATCCCGAGCAATCCGGGACACGTGGGCATCCTACTCACTCGCTTTACTATTATGGTTCTTTGTCATTTATATGAAGAAAGAGGTGTGGCTGCAAAGATTTAAGGAGATGATATGGAAGCAGAAAACTTCTTTACTGACCTTGTCCCATGTTGGGTGATCACAGTTTAAACCAGGGTTTCTCAACCAGGGTTCCATGGAACCTTAGGGTTCCTCCAGTGGTTGCTGGGGGTTCCTTGAGAAATTAGCAATTTCTGCCTCTCAGATTAATTCCCACTGCCACCATTGATATTTTTAGTTATCTATAAGGGGTAAGTCTTTCCAGTGTCCACAAGTGTAAGGAACATTCTTCCCATTGACCTTCACACTAATGTATCATGAGTTGTAGATATAGTAATTTTTAGCAGGGGTTCCTCGAGACCAGAAAGTTATATCAAGGGTTCCTCAGTGTTGAAAAGGTTGAGAAAGGCTGGTTTATGCATAGCATACTAGCTCATTATGAATAACTTACCCGAGAACGAAGCCCCCGAAGCGGTCCTCCGTCTTCATCTTCGCCGCTGCCATGTATCCCAGAGTGACTTCCGGGTCTCGCTGCTCCGCCGCTGTGATTCGCCGATGACGTTACTCCCGCGCAAGAGCACGGGAGCCGGCATGAGCGGCATATCGCCGCGATCTGCGGCCTGCTCAGTGCGCCTACAAAGCCGCAGTGGATTTTGGACGGGAACTAGGCAAAAATCACATGTGTGTGGCCAACTTTAGAGGACTATGTGGGATGTTCTAGCAGGCAGGGCAGCATTCTGGTACCTTTCATCATTAAGTGCCAGTTCACACTAGTGCGATGGCAGACATTGCATGTAATTCGCAGCACACTGCTGTTCACATTACATGCAATGTCTGTGCAGGTGCGATGTCAGCCATACAGATAGTATGGCTCATATCGCACTGCATTTGGTCCAAACACGCACAGGACCTGTTCGGCCCGGAATCGGATCGCATGTATGTTCACACATATGCGGTCCGATTCATGTCCGAACTGTCAGTTCGCAGTGCGATATGCGAGCTGAAATGGGGGTGTCCTTAACATATAATGACACTCCCCAGCAGTTCGCATATGGCAGTGTGAACTGCCGTGCGTGTCGGGAGCGATGCGGGAACCCGCAGTTGATTCGCAGGGTTCTCGCATCTCACTAGTGTGGACCAGCACTCAGGGGTTGATTTACTAAAGGCAAATAGATTGTGCACTCTGCAAGTGCAGTTGCTCCAGTGCCTAGTAAATGAGGTAAGGCTCCATGCACACTGAAGCTGATAAACTGCAGTTTATTGGAGTTTTGGCGTTTTTTGTAAAAGCCCATAAACTCCACTCTATGTTAGCCTATGTGTCCATGCACACATGGACGTTTTTCAGCTTTAATGAGCAGTGGAGTTTATGGGCTTTTTTCTGAACGCCAGAAATTCGCGTTCAAAGTGCCGTTTTTCAGCGGCAAAAAACGACAAACGCTCATTAACGCTCATTAACGCTCATTAACGCTCGTTCATTAGTGTTCGGCATTCTATTTTTCAATGCATTGTGGGATTTTTGGAGTGTCCTCTGTGTATTTTTATAAAAAACGCCCATTAACGCTAACGCTGTAAAACGCTCATTAACGCTCATTAACGCTAGTATAAAACGCTGTTAAAAGCAGGTTTTTCAACCAGCGTTTTCTGCCAGCAATCTGGCGTCCAGAAATAGCTTTTTTGAGCTTCAGTGTGCATGGAGCCTAAAGAATCACTTTGCAAAAAGTGGCCAATTAGATGCAAGGAAAATTTTTAAAAAAATGCATTTTTGCTTGCATGATTGGATGATGGAAGTCAGCAGAACTAAAGCTCTGGGGCAGCTGCTCTTGCAGAGTGCAGAGTGTATTTGCTTTTAGTAAATCAACCCCAAAGTGTTCCTGGTTCTCATTATTGACTTTTAATACTCATGCACACTGGAGCTCATAAACTGCAGTTTATTGGAGTTTGGGCGTTTTTTTTTAAAAGCCCATAAACTCCACTCTATGTTAGCCTATGTGTCCATGCACACATGGAAGTTTTTTTAGCTTTAACCACTACAATACAGGGCACTTTCACCCCCTTCCTTCCCAGCCCAATTTTCAGCTTTCATCGCTCTAGCGCTTTCAATAACAATTGCGCAGTCATGCTACACTGTACCCAAATGAAATTGTTATCATTTTGTTCGCATAAATAGAGCTTTATTTTGGTGTTATTTATTCACGACTCCGTTTTTTATTTTTTGCGATATAAGCGCAAAAAAAGCGGAAATTTGGAAAAAAAAACAATATTTTCTTTTTTCTATTTGAAAAGAAATCCAATAAAATCAAATTTTGTCATAAATTTAAGCCAAAATTTATTCTGCTACATGTTTTTGGTAAAAAAAATTCCGTTAAGTGTATAATAATTGGTTTGTGTGATCACGGACATATGTACGCAAATGATCATGTACATATGTGTGCAAGTGATCACGTACATATGTGTGCAGATAATCATTGGGACATGTGATTTTAGTGGGACATATGTAGGGGACATGTTTTTATTATTAGGGACATGTGTTTTTATTATTTGGGGACATGTATGTTTTGGGGACATGTGTGTTTTGGGGACATATGTGGGGACTGTGTTTGTACTGTGTGGTGTGTTGTGTGTTGACACTAGACTGATGATCAGTGAGTAAAAAGCTGTAAAAAACAGCTCATACTCACTGATCATCAGCCGGCTGCAGCGTTCTGCTCTCCTCTCCTCAGCGATGACTTCTGTGTGAGGAGAGGAGAGCCGCTTGCCTAGCAACCGGCTGTTTGTTTACATCACATGACGGCCGTGATTGGACACGGCCGTCATGTGATCAGGAGGGCCAATCACAGAGCCCTCCTGCCGATCTGAGATGTGCCGTGTCCGGGTGACACGAGTACATCGGGATCGCGCCGCTGCGCGGGCACGCGCGCGCGCGATCCCGCTACTTCTGAAGGACGTTCCTGAACGGCCTATCAGGAGTAGACGGCTCCCACCCGGCCGTATATATGCATTGGCCGGGTGGGAAGTGGTTAATGAGCAGTGGAGTTTATGGGCTTTTTCCTGAACGCCAGAAATTTGCTTTCAAAGCGCCGTTTTTCACCGCCAAAAAACATCAAACGCCGATAAACGCTCATAAACACGCGTTAATTAGTGTTCGGGATTCTATTTTTTCAATGCATTGTGGGAGTTTGGAATGCACTGTGGGATTTTTGGAGTGTCCTCTGTGTATTTTTATTGAAAACGGCCCATAAACGCTAACAAACGCTCATAAACGCTAGTACAAAACGCTGTTAAAAGCGCGTTTTTCAACCAGCGTTTTTCTGCCAGCAATCTGGCGTCCAGAAAAAGCTTTTTTGAGCTTCGGTGTGCATGGAGCCTTATACCTGAATTTTGTTTCTCAGGTCTTTATTTCTCCGTAGCCAGTCCATAAACTGCTTGTTGTGATTGTTTCCCATTGATCACTTCTAATGCTGAAAATAAATAGTTTAATTTGCCTTTGTTAGAATAGGTGTTTTGAATTTCAACTTTGTAAAATACCATTATCTAGTCTAGAGTTTGCCAGACAAAGCCGGAAATTTATGAGCACCGGGACAAATAAAACACAGGAGTAAATTGAGCATGAGCACTGTGCATGACTTTTCTTCTTTAAACTGATCATATTTGCCAGGAAAATGTTTGTTTTATGGGGTTTCAGCTTATACTTTATGGAGATATTTACTGTTTCAATAAAGGACAGATGGAAAATACCCCAATTATTAAAGATATTTTTATAAACTTTGTATTTGCTATATTGGGATAAAGCTTTGAGATGTGAACAAAAATATGACTGTAAAATTGTTAGATGTAGAATGTAATGCCAGCAGAGGGCATTTACTACTGGTCCCCCTGTGGTCATGGGGGTAGAAGCAGCTGCCTCGCTCCCCACACCCTATGGCTCGGTTCACACAGGGGCAGCACGACTTGCAGCCCTGCGACCTGCACACGATCAGCGGCGACTTGCAAAACGACTTCTGTATACAAGTCAATGCAAGTCGCCTGAAGTCGCCCCAAAGTAGTACAGGAACCTTTTTTCTAAGTCGGAGCGACTTGAGTCGCTCCTATTAGAACGGTTCCATAGTACAGAACGGAGCGCGACTTGTCAGGCGGCGAAGTCGCCTGGACAAGTCGCCCCTGTGTGAACCGAGCCTATCCCTGTCCTTGCCCAGTGTCCTTAGAACAGGGACTATAGAGGTGGTAGTTCTGCTAACATACTCTACCTAATTATACCCAGATTCCCTCTCCATTGTCATCTCTTTGTGGCCACCAGAATGAGAGTGCTAGGTGAGTATGTGTAGCAAAACTTTTACTTAATTTTTTAGTGTTGGATAGAGTGGAGAGGGATGAGAACACCTGTCAGTTTTTATTGATGTCCGTGCCCCCATCAACCGCTAGGGATCCGCACTATAGCCGAATTACGGCTACAGCGCGGACCTGCATTGACGTTATCCTGTGCACAAGTGGCCTGAAGGGCGCGTGCGGAGCGCTCTGTGATCAGCAAGTCTGAGACTCGCTGGATTATAGATTGGAGTAAGGGGTCGATCCCGACCCCTTACCATGTGATCAGCTGTCAGCCAATGACAGCTGATCACGTGATGTCAACACAATTGGTAATCGGCTACTTTTTCTCCTCGCACTGATATCACGAGTAGAAAAAAAAAGCCGATCACCAGCGGCAGTGAACGGGACATCAGTCCCGATCACTGTGATGTGCCGCCAGATCCTCAGTGCCCACCTGTGCCCCCTACAAGTGCCACCTACCAGTGCCCACCAGCGCCACCTGTCAGTGCCCACAGTGCCACCTATCGGTGCCCACAATCAGTGCCTGGACAGTGCTGCACATCAATGCCACCTATCAGTGTCACCAGTGCCCATCAGTGCCACCTATCAGTGCCATCTATCAGTGCCATCTATCAGTGGTACCTATCAGTGCCCATCCGTGACACCCATCCGTGCCACCAGTGCCATCTTATCAGTGGCCATCAGTGCCTCCTTATCTGCGCCCATCAGTGTCACCTTATCTGTGCCTATCAGTGCCACCTTAACTGTGTCTATTAGTGCCCATCAGTGCAGCCTATCAGTGCTCACCAGTTCTGCCTCATCAGCGCATATCAATGAAGCAGAAAAATTACCTGTTTGCAAAATTTTATAACAAACTATTAAATGTGTTTTTTTGTTTGTTTAGCAAAAAATAAAACTCCCAGCTGTGATTAAATACCACCAGAAGAAAACTCTATTTGTGGGAAAAAAATGATAAAAATTTCATTTGGGTACAGTGTTGTATGCCCGAGCAATTGTCATTCAAAGTGCATCAGCGCCGAAAGCTGAAAATTGGTCTGGGCAGGAGGGGGTTTAAGTGGTTAAGGAGATACAATTATTCATATTTGTCCTTTTACCATTATTATTGAAAGTGAAAGTAAAAGAAGTAGGGACAAACATCTGGCGTAGAGCATGACATTATCACACCGCCAGGAGAAAGGGTAAAACTAAAACCTTATAGAATACCAGAGGCCCGACGGGAGGCAATACGTGGGGAGGTTCAAAGGATGCTGGAATTGGGTGTGATAGAGGAGTCCCAAAGTGACTGGTCCAGTCCTATCGTACTAGTGCCCAAACCTGATGGGAGCTGGCGGTTTTGTAACGATTTTCAACAATTGAATAAAGTTACAAATTTTGACACCTACCCCATGCCGCGCATAGATGAGTTGATTGACCGGCTGGGAACAGCCCGATATATGACAACTCTTGATCTCACCAAAGGCTATTGGCAAATTCCCCTGGCCGAGTCGGCCAAGGAGAAAACTGCGTTTGTAACCCCAGATGGGGCATTCCAATATAAGAGAATGCCGTTTGGGTTACAGAATGCACCGGCAACATTCCAGCGGAAAATGGATAAGATTCTGAGGCCCCATCATAAATATGCTGCAGCTTACCTGGATGATGTGATTATCCATAGCACAGACTGGGTCTCACATTTGCCAAAAGTACAAGCAGTCCTAGACTCTATCCGGGAAGCTGGGTTTACGGCCAATCCAAAGAAGTGTACAATTGGACAGGAGGAGGCCAAATATCTTGGGTACACTATTGGGAGGGGGGTGATAAAACCCCAAGTCGATAAAGTGGAGGCAATACAGAGTTGGCCACGTCCCAACAGCAAGAAACAGGTACGAGCCTTTCTGGGAATCGCTGGCTATTATCGACGATTCATTCCCCATTTTGCTTCTCAGGCTGTGCCCCTCACCAACCTGACAAAAGGGAAAGAGTCGGTCATGGTTAAATGGTCCCCAGAGGCTGAAGAAGCATTTCAGTCCTTAAAAACAGCCTTATGTAGCCAGCCAGTGTTGTACTCACCAGACTTCTCTAAGGACTTCGTTGTACAAACTGATGCATCAGACATTGGGTTAGGAGCAGTGTTATCCCAGGTCTGGAACGGGGAAGAGCACCCAGTCATTTACCTCAGCAGGAAGTTGAAGTCCCATGAGGTAAATTATGCCACGATTGAGAAGGAATGTTTAGCAGTGAAGTGGGCTCTAGATTCCCTTCGGTACTATCTGTTAGGTAGGCACTTTGACCTGGTGACTGATCACGCTCCTTTAAAGTGGATGGCTCAGAACAAGGAGACCAATAGAAGGGTAAATAGGTGGTTCCTGGCCCTACAGGAATTTAAAGAGAAAGTAAACCCATCGATCTAACAGTTTGAAAAAACAGTTACATTCCCGGCATGCCGGAATGTTAACTGTCACATTGGTTGCGCTCTCAACCAAACTGTCAAACCATCCAATGGCTGGTGTCATAACTGATCACATGTGCAGCTTCATGGCAGTTAAAGATTAAATAGAGGCCAAGATGGCAGCTTCCTTGGCTGAAAACAATAGGGGAGTTTACTTCCACTTTAACTTTACAGTTAAGCATTGCCCTGGTGTTAAAATGGGGAATGTGGATGCTTTGTCTCGGATACATGCGTGTCTGACTGCTTGTGTTACAACCCCAAGGTTGAAACAAGAGGGGGGGGGGGTATGTGGCAGCAGGCAGGTAAAATCACCTGGTTGTATCCAGGATGGAAAATATGTATGCCCTAGATTCAGGCTTTATGCGGACTTGTACCACTAGAGGGGAGTGCTGGGAGTCCTATAGGGGGAGAGTTAATGAGCCCAGCTGAAGTAAGTGGGTTCATTAGGGCCTCTACAAAAAACCCCAGCATGCTTAGGGATAGTCTCCATCCTGGAACCAGTTTTGTGTTTGTATAGACTGGGGAGTGTGACACTTGTTCTGTGCGGTGAGTTAACACCTGTGTGGCAAACCTCTACAACAGAGACAGGGACTGGTGCAGCACAAGGCTGCACTCAGTTGTTAGACAGGGAATCTATGTGTGTAATTAGAGGTCAAGCTGACCAGGATTTTGTTTCATTTTGGTTTGGCTGTTATATTTTTCACTGCATGTAGCATAAATAAACCACACCTTTTGTTGTTTCCACCTACAACGCTGTCTGCTGTGCCTGATTTTGTGTTGTGAATCCATCCAGGGGGTCACACACACCCGCTGCCAAGCTAACCCCTCACAATATATATATACCGTATTTATTGGCGTATAACATGCACCGGCGTATAACACGCACCCCAAGTTTAGGAGGGAATTTTAAGGAAAAAAACTTTTAGGAGGGAAGTTTAAGGGGAAAAAAAACTTACATTTATATGCCCATCAGTGTCATCTGCAGCATTGTCCACCATTGCAGCCTTGTCATGCAGCCTTGTCCACCATTGCAGCCTTATGCAGCCTTGTCCACCATTGCAGCCTTGTCCACCATTGCAGCCTTATGCAGTCTTCTCCACCATTGCAGCCTTATGCAGTCTTGTCCCCCATTGCAGCCTTGTCTATTTTATTTGCTATTTATTTTTTATTTTTTTTAAATGCCACCGCCAGAGCCACAGAGCCGGATGTGTATCTCGGCGGCGTGCGGTTGTTCTCGGTGGGCCTCCGGCACCTTTGGCTCTTCTCGCCAGCTTTCGGCCGCCTTCGGCCATACTCGGCCGGAAGCCGCCGAGAACGGCCGAAGGCGGCCGGAAGCCGCCGAGAATGTCCGAAGGCGGCTGCAAGCCGCCAATAATGGCCGAAGGCGGCCGGAAGCCGCCCAGAGGCTCAGAATTTCGGAGGATCGGTGTATAACAAGTACCCACGATTTTCCCCTGCTTTTCAGGGGAAAAAAGTGTGTGGTATACGCCGATAAATACGGTATATGTGTATACAGTATGTATATTATTATATTATTATTATTATTATACAAGATTTATATAGAGCCAACAGTTTACACATCGCTTTACAATGTAAAGGGGGGGGGGGGGGGGACAACACAATTACAGTACAGTTCAATACAAAAGGTACAGGAGGAGCTTACATTCTAAAAGGGATGTATATAAATATATATATTCATGTATTCCTGAGTGCACAAGACATTTTGATCCCCTTTTGTTTCATTTGTTTCCAGTACATAGGCACATCATGTTGTGTCTCCCGGACTTTACATGCGTGTTTGTTGCAAAACTCCTGAACACCTGTGACCCCGAGAGACAACATACATGAGCTTCCAGGCCACAACACAGACGCCTCGCTCCAATCATTCATCCAATGGCACGAGAAGAAAACAAACAAACACAGAAGGTCTATTTTTATCAGCATCATCTGTTAATGGAAGGAAAAACTGAGCTGTACATTTATTTTGGATCCGTACTACATGGGGGATTAAGTCATTAAAATAATGAACATTTTGTTTCCATGGATGCTGCGGCCTGCTGGCTTCCGACATCAGAGGCTCGTGGCAGAACGTGGACAGATTTTCTGATCCTCTGATATATTTTTTTCTCTCTCTCTCTTCGCTTTCATGAACTGCATCCATTTGAATTGCAGAAGCCGACTGATGGCGCCTTGCACTTTCTGTGCTTTCTGTGACCACAGCAGGATCCATCAGAGCATTTCATTGAAGTGAACATGCTGCATTGACGTGACAGCCAATTGCTGTCCTGCTCTTTATCTTCATAGCGATAATACAATACCTTTGACTAATCCACAATGACAAAAAAGATTTGTATATACTGATATAAACATGCTTGGCTAGTGGAAATATGTGTGCTAACTCCACCTAAATTTGTTCTTTCCGGTTTGGGTGGCCAGTGTTACATAGTTAGTAAGGTTGAATAAAGACACCAGTCCATCCAGTTCAACCTGAGTGAGTGTCTACAATTGTCTTTATCCCTGTACATTGCACACTCACATCGGTCCCTACCCTCAAGGAGCCCACAATCCAAGGTCCCCATTCATATACTAGGGGCCAATTTTGGTAAGAAGCCAATTAAACTACCTGCATGTCTTTGGATCGTGGGAGGAAACCGGAGTACCCGGAGGAAACCCACACAGGCACAGGGAGAACATGCAAACTCCAGGCAGGTAGTGTCGTGATTGGGATATGAACCAGCGACCCTTTTTACTGCTAGGTGAGAGTGCTAGCCATTACACCACTGTGCCGCTGTGTTGGGTTGACTCACACTCTGGCTTTGAGATTTAATCATCCGTAAACATGTCTGTAGGGCCCTATCAACTGTGTCCCTTTATAGAATTCCTCCCTAATTAAAGAGGTTGTGACCCTAAAAAAAAAAAAAAAAAGATTATGTTAATTTAAAGCATGTTAAACCACATAGTGTTTGTGTGGTGTAATTTGTAATTTGTCTCTTTCTAGGTTGTAATATACCTGGTTTATCCTGCCTGTTCCTGTGTCCCCCTTAGTGTGCTGACCACAGTAATCGTAGCTTCTGATCCATGATACCGTGTTCAGTTTACATGCCTCCGTGTCATCTTGCTGCTCTCCCTTACCCCCTCCCTCCCTGTCAGTTGGGGCGTATGTGTGTGAGCCATCTCCTCCGCCCCCCCCCCCCCCCTTGCCACTATTTTAGGGATTCCAATTCCTGCCAGCCCCTCTGTAATAGCAAGATGTACTGCACAATGTGTGTTTTCTTTAAATTCTGCAGCTAAATACCCTTTTTCACATTGCCGATGTTACATGACTGGCTGACATCAGAGGGGAAACTCAGCCCCTCCCACTGTAGTTCTTAGATTGGTGAAGGAGAGCGGCGAGCAGTCACATTGGTGACTTGAAAAAGGGGTATTTAGCGGCAGAGTTTTAAAAACCACAAATTGTGTGGTACATCTTGTTATTACAGAGGGGCTGGCAGAGTTGCGGTCATATTGGTCCACTGACCCAATTTACCATATGCCCGTGTTCTCTGCCTCCATGGCCAGGGCACGATACAAGCAGATCTTGCGGTTCATGCACTTCAATGATAATGAACTCTGTTGTCCTCGGGGTGACCCTGGATACGATCGGCTTTACAAAATTCGGCCCCTCATAAACTACTTTATCCAACAGTTTGCAGCCTTGTTTACTTCTGATCAAGTTGTCTGCATTGATGAGTCCCCGATTAAGTTTTCTGGCTGCTTGATTTTCAAACAGTATCTTCCCAACAAGCGTGCCAGATATGGGGATGTATAAGCTCTGTGACAGGGCCACAGGCTATACATATAGTTTTATGGTTTACGAGGGAAGCGATAGTCACGTAGAGCCGGAGAACTGCCCAGGCTACATAGGGAGCGCTGGTAAGATTGTGTGGGACTTGGTGTCATCCTTATTCGGAAAGGGGTACCACTTGTATGTGGACAATTATTACACGAGCGTGCCACTTTTTAGCCACTTGTTTGATCTAATCACTGGGGCTTAACCCGGCGGGTTGTAGATTCCCTTCTTAGAGCCTGCTTAAAGTGTAATAATTTGCTCACTGTGAAGTGGAGGGATAATCGGAATGTTTTCGTTCTGTGTTGAATGTTTTGAACGCTACCACACACTAGTAAAGTATTAGCGTATGGGTACAGCACTGCACATACTAGGACACACTTTCACAGGGTCTCCAAAGATGCATTTTGGGAGACCCGAACCTGGAACTGAGCCGTTACAACTGTTACAGTTACAAATAAAAGTGTAAAAATGTTTTTAAAAAGTAAAAAAAAATATATATAATAATAAAAACAAAAATAGTTGTCGTTTTATTGTTCTCGCTCTCTCTATTCTCTGTCTATTGTTCTGCTCTTTTTTACTGTATTCTACAATGCAATGTTTTATTGTTACTATGTTTTATCATGTTTGCTTTTCAGGTATGTCATTCTTTTATACTTCACTGTTTACTGTGTTTTATTGTTAACCATTTTTTTGTTTTCATGTATGCCATTCAGCTGCAGCACTGATTTATTTATCTTGAGAGCAACAGCGTTTGCTCCCATACATAAATTAGAGAGTGCGGTAGAAGGTGATTTCACCATCACAGTTAAAAAAGAAAAGAGCATATATTCCGAAGCATGGGGGCAGGAGTAACATTGGTGGCGGATTGCCCCCACGTTTCGGCATATATTTTTAGGCATAGATTGCATTAAAAATTTATTTATTTTTACTATGATTTATTTTATTTGCTTTGCAGGTATGGTATGTCTTCCTGTTACACTGTAATGTTACTTTGTTTTATTGTTAACCATCCGTTACTTAACAGGTATGCCATTCAGCTGCAGCACTGATTTATTTATCTTGACAACAACAGTGTCTACTTTCCAAAATGGGGTCATGGGGGGGGGGGGGGGGGTTGGGGGGTTGTGCTATCTGGGCATTTCATGGCCTCTGACAGGCAGTGAGGAGTGAAATCAAAAATGTACACCCTTAGAAAGCCTGAAGGCGGTGGTTGGTTTTCTGGGTCCTGTATGTGGTTAGGCCACGAAACATTCATGGCACAGGGTGTGCCAAATGTTCCTGGGCACACCCTAATCACCCTGTGTGGTGCCGATTCCTCCTGTTTAGACCCCTGATATTTCACCAAAGCCCCCATAATGGAGCACCTAAAAAAAAATTGAAAAAGAATAATAAAAATAAAAACTATTGACGTTGTCCACTGCCATACTGACACCAATCTACGCCCTACTGACACTGTCAATTGCTCTGACACCGTCAGTATACTGTATATACACATGCAAATATGTTTGAGCTTTGGGGTGCACACCCTAATGCAATAAGCTGTGCACACTTATGTTTGAACAATATATCATTTAGTGACAACTTTGTTTTTTTTTGTCATATTTCAATCACTTGTGACAAAAGAAAGTATTCAATGGGCTCAACATGCCTCTCAGCAATTTCCTTGGAGAGTCTACTTTCCAAAATGGGGTCATTGGGGGGGGGGGGGAGGGGATGTCCTGCCATTTTAGCACCTCAAGAAATGAAATAGGTAGTCATAAACTAAAAGCTGCGTAAATTCTTGACATTTTTTTACCAAAGACATGTGGCTGAATACATTTTGGCCTAAATGTATGACTAAAATTGAGTTTATTGTTTTTTTTTATAACAAAAAGTAGAAAATATCATTTTTTTTTTATATTTTTGGGTCTTTTTCCGTTTATATTGCAAAAAATAAAAATTGCAGAGGCAAGCAAATATCATCAAAAGAAAGCTCTATTTGCGGGAAAAAAATGATGCAAATTTTGTTTGTTTTTTTTTGCATTGCATGACTGTGCAATTACCAGTTAAAGAGGAAGTATGATGGGTGTTACTTCCTCTTTTATTTCCTGCAAAGGTAAAGCATAATGGACTATTATACACTACTATACGCATAGTAGCCCATTATGTGTCACTTACCTGACACAGGAGCCAGCGGAGTCACCGCTGTCCCCTGTAGTCCGGAGCCTCCATCTTCTTGGTGGGTGTCGCTGCTCCGCCACTGTCATTCGCTGGAGCCGCAATGCACACGGGAGCCGCCACTCGCGGCATATCGCCGTTAACTGTGGCGCGCTCAGTGCGCCTGCGCGCCGCTGTCTACGGCGCATGCGCCGTAGACAGCGGTGCCTGTCTTTCGGCAAATATCTCCTAAACCGTGTAGGTTTAGGAGATATTTCTTGGACCTACAGGTAAGCCTTAATCTAGGCTTACCTGTAGGTCAAAGTTGGTTGTAAGGGTTTACAACCACTTTAAAGCAGTGCAGTGCCAAATTGTAAAAAGTGCTCTGGTCCTAGAGCAGCCTCCAAATCGTCCGAGGATGAAGTGGTTAATTGGTGTTTGTATGAGCTATGTTTATAGCACTAAGTGATATTCTTTTTCTGTTATTTTTATAGCAGTCAGTCACTGGTTTAGCTTTGATAACACTTTATGTGAGAGAAGTTCAGAACACATTTAGAAAATAAATTTAACACATTCAGAATCACTGTGGCTCCGTGATTGTGATGATTTGCCTGTTTTGATAATTTGTGGAAGAGTCAAGGGTGGGGATTTACTAAAGACAAATGGACTGTGCCCTTAGCAAGTCCAGTTGCGCTCTGAAAATGTGCAAGTAAAAATGCAGTTTTTATTTAATTTTTTATTTTATTATTATCCCACCTTACCCACCAATACCCACCTTTTTACATTAGGAATGTATTCTGTCACCAAAAACTAATAACAACACTAAATCTTCTTTTTCAGGAGCTCCACAGTGCAATGTAAAAAAGCGAACTGTGAAATCGTAGTACACAAAAAAGTGCACAAGGATACGATAAATGGTCTATCCCTTGAAGAGGAAGGACCTCAATATCTGAACCCCCTGGGACCCAATGGGGCAAGACACCCTATGGCCTATCTGGATCCCACTGCTTAGGGACCTGCTGAAGCCGGTCATACAAGAATTTAGTGAGAGCTCCCTAGAAGAGAGCAACCCTGTTGGGGAGAGGAAAAAGACCTGAAAGCCACAGATCCTCTTCCTGCCATCAGGCCCCAATAACATGCACCCTCAGTCTTCGTGCAGACTAAGAACAAACCACACATGCAGCGCAATTGCCTATGATATATAGTAAAAAACAAAGAGTGCCAAGTGCAGAACACTTTAACACTTTTACACAACCTTTAGGCCACGCTCCCGACCCACGGCTGGGCACTTAAAAAGCAACGTACAGGTACGTGCTTGTGCCCAGCCGTGCCATTCTGCCAACGTATATGTGCAGGAGGCGGTCCTTAAGTGGTTAATGTGCAAGCTGCAGCTTGGTGCTTTTGCTTTTTGCATTACATCTCTGTATCTCTTACAATACCTGTTTGATCCTGCCAGCTGCTGTCTTCCCCCCTGAGAACAGACCCCGATTATCATGGCTGCTGAGCCAAGCTACCATGGTCTAAATGCATATCTGCATCATCCGCAGGTCTCCTCTCTTCTGTCTGCCTTTTTTCAGCACTCCTCTCCTCCCCCTCCCTCTTTCTGTCAACATGTAGTCTGAAGTGAGAAAGGACAATCTCCCACACGCCCCTCTCCGCCCCCCTCCCCTCTCCCCTCGTGCACACTGTATTGGTGGTCACAAGGAGGAAGAGAAGAGATTCCTCTTCTAGCGTATCTTGCATACGTCAGAAGGAATCTGTGTCCCTCCTAGCCCTTGTACACATGGTTGGAGATTCCGACAACCAAATCTGTCGGAGTAATTCTGACTGATTAATTCCGGAAGAGGTCCGGAAGTGATGTTGCATACACACGGTCAGACTAAGTTGTCGGAAAATCCGATTGTACATAACGTGATGACGTTATTTCGTTACGACGGGACTACGTTCAGGCTAGTAGCCAATAGCTTTGGTCTAGGAATTTGATCTGAGCATGTGTGGCACTTTGTCCGTCGGAGTAGGCTACACATGATCAGAGTATGTCCGATCGGAGCATTTTGTCGGATAATTTTACCGGCAAGTTGGAAAACTTGGTCCGTCCGATATACCAACGGAAACAGTCCGATGCATACCACACACAGTCGGAATATCCGACAAAACGGTCCGATAGGACACATTCCGTCGGAATCTCCGACCGTGTGTACAAGGGCCTACTCAGCTCCCTCGGCTCGAATATATAAATGATACAGGACAATTAAAAGAGCTAAAAAAGCTAATAAAAGGTATTTACATAAAACAAAAAATAAGAAGAAGATGCTGCAATGCATAGGGAACCATGTACTGTGTGCCTGATTAATTGAGGGCAATTGAGTTAACAACCACTTTAAAGCGGAGGTCCACCCTAAAGTGGACCTTCCGCTCATTGGAACCCTCCCCCCCTCCGGCGCCACAATTGGCACCTTTCAGGAGGGAGGGGGTGCAGGTACCTGTACAGTACAGGTATCTGCACCCACTTCCGGCGTAGATTCTGCAGAAGGTACGCCCCTTTCCGCAGAATCTACACCCCTTTCCGAAAGTCCCTCGCTGCCTGCTGGGAAACACACGGATCCCAGAGACAGCGGGGACCATCCTTATTGCGCAGTGCGACTTGCGCATGCGCAGTAGGGAACCGGCAAATGAAACCGAAAGGCTCCACTTCCTGATTCCCATACCCAAGATGGCGATCGAGAGATCGGCTTCGGGTGCCGACATCGCGGGCGCACTGGGCGGGTAAGTGTCATTATTTTAAAAGTCAGCAGCTGCAGTATTTGTAGCTGCTGGCTTTAAAAAAAAAAAAAAACGGCGGACTCCCGCTTTAAGCTTATGATCTACCAGAACACCCCAGATCCTTCTCCACCATTGATTCCCCCAGTTGTACTCCCCCTAGTAGTATGATTCATGCATATTGTTGAGGTCTTTATGAGCATAGAGTCTATTTATTGTTTCTTGTTTGTGACTGGTTACTGTGATACTGTTGTTACATGTTACACTACAGCAGAAACGTACGTTTCAGCGGAATACAAATTTGTAAGTTGTTAAATTCCCGCAAGAAAAAAACAATTTGCTTGCGTTACCATTTTTTACTCATGTAATCAATCCTCCAATGGGCCTTCGGCAGTCGTAACAAGCTTCAGATGAATGTGTACCCTGCTGCAACAAGCCCAGGTAATGTGTACCGAGAGAGATTATTTTATTAGAAGAGCCTTCCTGCTTTCTAAACACACCAAGGAATATTGTTCTGTGAATAGAAGCCAGACGTTTCAGTTCGCTGACACCACTACAGATGTCACTAAACATGGGCCTCGCTGTAATCTGCTACACTCAGTTCAGTAATGGGGACACGCTTTTGGCATTCAGAAGGCATTAGCTTGTCACTGCTGTCACAAATATAAGAGAAACGTCTGAACTTGACTTGTAGCTACGTATCAATGGCAGCTAGGAAGATGAACTGGATGAAAGGTGGAGAACTACTGTATTTTTCAAAGGGAGAACAAAGGGAGCTGTAGCTGACTATGGGTTTATTTGTCAAACATGAAATGCGTAAGTTAGGTATGAAAGCAACGCAGCTCTTTATTCATCAAAAAATAAAACAGCAGCTCCACAAAACCAGTCCAATCCATCACTCAACAGCTGATGTTATCCAGAAAACAGGAAGTGTGCTCTATTAGTATAATATATATATATATATATATATATATATATATATATATACGGTATATATATTGTTCAGGTGGAGGAGTGGCATCTTTTTATATTCTTTACAACCCTCTCCTATTCAATTTCCTTATATTCATCCTCTAATTCAATGTCATCAACTATACCCTCTTTAAAAAATTATTCCAAGATATTAAAGTGGAAGTAAACCCTTCTATCGTTTTCAGTCAAGGAAGCCGCCATCTTGGCCTCTAATAATTCTTCAACTGCCATAATGCTGCACATGTGATCAGTTATGACACCAGCCATTGGATGGTTTGAAAGTTTGTTTGAGAGCACAACCAATGTGAACGTTAGAATTTCCGGCATGCCGGGAATGTAAGTGTTTTTTTTAAACTGGGTTTACTCCCACTTTAAGGACATCTTTATCCTCCTGTTTTCCGCCTTCATTAAAATGATTATTCCTTTTATAAAACCAACAAGTGACCAAACCGCAGATGACACCAAGCTATGCAGTGGAATAACGTCCTTACAGGACGTCTCCAATTTACAAGCCGACCTCAATGCTCTGTCTAATTGGGCGACTATGTGGCAGATGAGGTTTAATGTTGAAAAATTTAAAGTTATGCACTTGGGGGCTAAGAATATGCATCATACATTTTAGGGGGAGTACAACTGGGGGAATCCATAGTGGAGAAGGATCTGGGGGAATCCATAGTGGAGAAGGATTTGGGGGTCTTGGTAGATCATAAGCTCAATAATAGCATGCAATGCCGAGCTGCGGTTTCCAAAGCGAGCAAAGTCCTTTCCTGTATTAAGAGAGGTATGGACTCCAGAGAAAGATATAATTTTGCCCCCCTGTTCAAATCATTAGTAAGACCTCATCTGGGATATGCAGTTCAGTTTTGGGCACCAGTTCTCAAAAAGGATATCGGGGAACTGGAGAAAGTGCAGAGAAGGGCAACCAAACTGATAAGAGGCATGGAGGAGCTCAGCTATGAGGAAAGATTAAAGGAACTGAATTTATTCTCTCTTGATAAGAGGAGATTAAGGGGGGATATGATTAACATGTACAAATATATAAGGGGTCCATATAGTGAACTTGGTGTCGAGTTATTCACTTTACAGTCAACAAAGAGGACAAGGGGGCACTCTTTACATCTAGAGGAAAAGAGATTTCATCTCCAAATACGGAAAGGTTTCTTCACAGTAAGAGCTGTGAAAATGTGGAATAGACTCCCTGCAGAGGTGGTTCTGGCCAACTCAGTGGATTGCTTTAAGAAGAACCTGGATTATTTCCTAAGTGTACAGAATATAACTGGGTACTGACATTTATAGGTAAAGTTGATCCGGGGAAATACGATTGCCTCTTGGGGGATCAGGAAGGAATTTTTTCCCCTGCTTTAGCAAATTGGATCATGGCTCTGCTGGGGTTTTTTGCCTTCCTCTGGATCAACTGTGGGTATAGAATTGGGTATATGGGATTGTATGATATTATTATTATTATTATTATTATTATTATTATTATTATTATTATTAATATTTTTTTTTGTGGTTGAACTGGATGGACTTGTGTCTTTTTTAAACTTGACTAACTATATAACTATGTACTTTAGGAAGAAAGAGAAAAATATTTCCTCCAGTTTATGGTGCAAAATCCAAGTCTTTCAGAGCCCTCCTTGTTCTCAGTTGTGTTTTCCCTTTTTCTGCCTCCTCTGCCCCCTCTTTTCCTTTCTACAAAAAAAACATAATTTTTTGGAGTGGCTTTCATTTTTCCCCTCCCCTGTTCATTCTCAGAGTTATCCATATGAACACCAGATACTGTACAGCTCACCAAATCCAAATATTCTCTTCTCTGCAATCTACTATGCCTTCTATTTTACATTTAGGCTCGGTTCACACAGGAGCGACTTGTCAGGCGACTTCGCCGCCTGACAAGTCGCGTTCCGTTCTGTACTATGGAACCCTTCTAATAGGAGCGACTCAAGTCGCTCCGACTTAGAAAAAAGGTTCCTGTACTACTTTTGCGGCGACTTCGGGCGACTTGCATTGACTTCTATGCAGAAGTCGTTTTGCAAGTCGCCGCTGATCGTGTGCAGGTCGCGGCGCTGCAAGTCGTGCTGCCCACTGTGTGAACCGAGCCTTAGGCTCCATGCACACCGGAGCTCATAAACTGCAGTTTATTGGAGTTTGGGTGTTTTTTTTAAAAAAGCCCATAAACTCCACTCTATGCACACATGGACGTTTTTAAATCAAAGATTCTGTCTCATTCCATGTTTGTTTTGCTTCTTTCTGCTTCTTTTGGGATTTTTCCACTTCCTTCCTCAAAATCTCACTCTATTTCTCAAACTCCAAACTTCCTTTAAACACATCCATTTTTCTAGAACTCCGATTAATCTTTTTTTCCAGCTCTTCTAACTGCATTCTTTCTTCTATTAATATAAATTCTATAATTCAAAGCCCGTGGGCTATTCATTCCTCTTTCCATTTTGTAAGAAGTCTTTGCGTGTATAAAATGCATTCTTGAGATCAAGCACCTTGGAATGACACGCTCCCCAGTATAGGATTCCAGGGAGCATGTATCCCACCTCTAAGTTATCCCTTACGTCAGTCCAGTAGAGCTGTCAATAAACCATATCCTTTCCAAATACCATCGGCATTTCTTGTTCTAATTCTCTATCCAGTCTGTGACATTTTATATATATATCTTATGAAAAAAATACGCAAAAAGAAACGATTCAAAGCCACCATTGGGCTAATCATACTAAACCTAGTGGAAGAGAGGAAGAGAAAAAAGAGGCACTCTCACGAGCAAAACAAATATAAATAAAAAAAAATATACGCTATTAACTACATACATTGTCTGGGTTAATTTCGCACAATTTGGAGGGGGGGGGGGCATTCCATCCGTCCAAAACATACCATGCAAAACAAATCCCATAGATAGGTAAAGCTGACAGGAATGTTCCACTAACATTTGGACATATCAAAAATAATATATTTGAATTTTAAAGTGATATTAACCACTTACAGACCGGACCATTTTGCTGGTCAAAGACCAGACCACTTTTTGCGATTCGGCACTTTGTCGATTTAACTGACAATTGCGCGGTCGTGTGACGTGGCTCCCAAACAAAATTGACGTCCTTTTTTCCCCCACAAATAGAGCTTTCTTTTGATGGTATTTGATCACCCCTGCGGTTTTTATTTTTTGCACTATAAACAAAAATAGAGCGAAATTTTGAAAAAAACGCATTATTTTTTACTTTTTGTTATAATAAATATCCCCAAAAATATATAAAAAAACATTTTTTTCCCTCAGTTTAGGCCGATACGTATTCTTCTACATATTTCTGGTTAAAAAAATCGCAATAAGTGATTATTGATTGGTTTGCGCAAAAGTTATAGCGTTTACAAAATAGGGATAGTTTTATGGCAATTTTATTAATAATTTTTTATTATTTTTTTTTTTTTACTAGTAATGGCGGCGATCAGCGATTTTTATTGTGACTGCGACATTGTCGGGGACACATCGGACATTTTTGACACATTTTTGGGACCATTCACATTTATACAGCAATCACTGCTATATAAATGCAGTGATTCCTGTGTAAATGACACTGGCAGTAAAGGGGTTAACCAGTGGTTGGCAGTGTAGGGGTTAACTGTTCCTAGGGGTGTGTTACTAACTGTGGGGGGGCTGGGCTTTCAGTTAGTGAACACTGATCTCTGCTCCAATCACATGGAGCAGAGATCATTGTCACTAGTTGCTAGGCAGAATGGGGAAATGCTGTTTACAACAGCATTTCCTCCATTCAGCCGCCCCGTGAGATGATCGCGCGTATGCCCGCGGTGATCGAGTCCGCGGGACCCGCGACCGGACTCACCGGGGTCCCGACTGGCACGTGAGCACCCACGATGGCAGGGCGGCATTGAAGATTGGACGTACCTGTACGCCAATATGCCTGCCCGTGCCATTCTGCCGACGTACATCGGCGTGCGCTGGTCGGGAACCGGTTAAAGGATCTTTTTTTATAAATAAGAAACATGTCATACTTACCTGCTCTGTTTTGCACAGAACAGCTCACAAAGCCAGCGCCATCTTTCTTTTCTCAAGTAAAGAGCAGTCAGCATTAAGCCAACATTTCTGATGTACCCGCTTCCTTTTCCCCAGACAGTGTACACCAGCTCACATTTATTAAAATTAATCAGGTTTGGATCACAGAGGATTTCCACACACCTGTTGCAGATGCCACTTATTAGCCGGTGTATGCTAACCATACTCGTAAAGGTTGATGTATTTGTTTAATTTCTGCTCCATTTTACAGGGAAATAGCTTAACTCATTTCCCCTCTTGTTGCTGCTGCAGCTACTTACCTCCATGCAAGGATCACTGTTGCTGCTAAGCATGGATATTACAGGCTTTTTGCACTGTTTCTCCTTTCTCTAGCTATGAGTTTAGGCCTACCAGCATTGCTATCAGACTGTGGTGATGCTGTTTTGCCCACCTAAACCTATGGGCTGTAGTGCTAATATTTACAGAAAAACAAATTATTATTATTATTATTATACAGGTTTTATATAGCGCCAACAGTTTGCTCAGCGCTTTACAACATGAGGGCAGACTTAAGAGAAGTGACCTGCCGCAGCACCAAGTATGAATGGCATGCTTCCATCCTGGGAAAATTTGTATTACTGTACTACCATTGTATGCATTCAGATCATGGACTACCCTTAGGGGTTATTGATTATAAATTAAATCTAAATCATTTCATCTACTCACATGTGTTTATTAAAGAGAGTTCACAAAATGTCATCATACTGTGGTGCCACGTGTCAGTTTTTACAAGAGTATAGGTAATCATCAAATGGATGATGCTCTGCCCCTTTGCCGTAAAGCATCTTGTCCCTATGTTGATGGGGACAAGGGCCTCATCCCCACAACCCTGACCAGTGGTTGTGGGGGTCGGCAGGCAGGGAGCTTATTGCAATCTGGAAACCCCTTTTAACAAGGGGGCCCCTGAATCCTGGCACCCCCCCCCCCCCATGTCAATGAGTATGGTGTACATAGTACCCCTACACATTCAAAGTAGGATAAATAATTTCCAGAAGCAACAAAACCACATAGAGTGGAAACATTTCCAAGAAGGTAGGAAGATCTGTCCGAGCTGTATTGCAAGAAAGGGAGGAGCCACCTAATCTGACTCACTTTTCACAATTCACTTTTTGTGTGAAACTTTCAGCTTGAGTTATAGATCATTGTTAACAGACTTTTTTTTTTTATTTACAACATAAGCGCTAAGGAAAGACAGGGTAATATGTGAAAATGAATGTTAAGCTCCACCGCTGGCTATAAAATATGTATATGCTATTTTTCATATTTACCTACAAACAAAAATTAAATATTAAAACAAATATATCTTTTAACCCGATCTGCAACATTTAAATTGAACATTTATTTAAAAACAAACTTCCATTTAATATACAGATGAGAAAAACTATATTACTGACACGAGAAATGCCTAATGCCGCGTACACACGACCGGACTTTTCGAGGGACTAGGTCCGACGGTCTTTCCGATGGACTTTCGGCGGAGTTCCGACGGATTTTCCGAATGAATGGGCTTGGCCACACACAATCACACCAAAGTCCGACGGATTCGAATGTGATGACGTACGACCGGACTAGAATAAGGAAGTTCATAGCCAGGGCAGGACTTAGAGTGGTGGGGGCCCCTGGGCTTGAGTCACTTTCGGGCCCTACCTTCTATACATTATCGTATTTATCGGCGTACAGCTCACGCCGGCGTATAACACGCGCCCCAAGTTTAGGAGGGAATTTTAAGGAAAAAACTTACATTTAAAGTGGTTGTAAACCCTTACAAACCACTTTGACCTACAGGTAAGCCTAGATTAAGGCTTACCTGTAGGTCCAAGAAATATCTCCTAAACCTATATGGTTTAGGAGATATTTGCCAGAAAACAGGCACCGCTGTCTACGGCACAGGCGCAGGCGCACTGAGCGCGGCATTCTCAGCTGCCGCGCGAGTCGGCTCCCGTGCGCATGTGCGGGAGTGACGTCATCGCGGCTTCGCCGAATGACAGCGGCGGAGCTGCGAGACCCACCAACAAGATAGATGCGGCGGACTACAGGGGACAGCGGCGACTTCGCTGGCTCCTGTGTCAGGTAAGTGACACATAATGGGCTACTATGCGATGCATAGTACTCCATTATGCTTTGCCTTTGCAGGGAATGAAAGAGGAAGTAAACCCATCAGCGTTTACTTCCTCTTTAAATACCTATCAATGCAGCCTGGCAGTGTCATTTGCAGCCTTGTCAGTGTAGCCTTGTCATTTACAGCCTTGCCTCAGTGTCATTTGCAGCCTTGTCATTGCAGTCTTGAAGTTTAAAAATGGCGCCGCCGAGATACAGAGTCCTGTGTATCTCGGCGGCTTAGGATCCTCTCGGGTCCTCTTGGTGGCTCTCGGGTCCTCTAGCAGTCCCGAGAGGAGCTGAGAGTAGTGTACTTGGCTTGGCTTACAGTCGCGCCCAGTCCCTGTGTCATGTCCATCATAGGTCAAGACTGGGTGTGACTGTGAGTGGAGCTGACCCAAGTACAATCGGCTATGTATCTCGGCGGGGCCTATGGGCTTGAGCCCAGTCAAGCCCGATGGTAAGTCCTGCCCTGTTCATAGCCAGTAGCCAATAGCTGCCCTAGCGTCGGTTTTTGTCCATCGGACTAGCATACACACGAACGGATTTCTCGGTCCGACGGAGTTCCGGTGGAAAAAATTAAAACATGTTCTATTTCTAAAGTCCGCCGGATTTTTGGCAAGCAAAGGTCCAATGGAGCCCACACAAGATCGAACTCGTTCCGTCGGACCTTTGCTGTCAAAAAGTCCGGTCGTGTGTACGCGGCAAACGAACCCACATCAAAATGTCTGCAAAAATTATCACCAAACCCACATGCAGATGAGCTACATAAAAGTTAGGGGATGAGCCACAGCTGCTCTCCAACATGGTCCATACATCAGTGTCAGTAGACGGAAATTCTCCGTCTCAGGAATGAGCCTCACTGTAATTAATAGGGCATCATTCTGTAGAGTCACATGGGACGGCATCATCCATTTGATGATTACCTATACTCTTGTACCAGGGGTGTATTTCATTATCATCTTGACACATCAGTCAAAAAATATGACGGTGTATGCAGAATATAAAGTACAGCGAATGGTCGGCGGTCGCGCAATATGCAAAGCTCCTTGAAAAACACTTGTTAACTTGTCTAAATAGAAGGAGAAGCCTGTAAATTATAGCAGATGGCTGATTTCTTCTCTCATCCCTCATCCTGTCGCATGTAATCTCCAGGGTTTAATGCAGTGATGGAGGGATGGAATCCAGTGCAATGTTGCTTCTGCTTGTTTGCAAGAAGAAGAAAAAAAATAAAATTTGCAGGGGAAGATTTTCCTACAAAGCTACATGTCTGGCAGATTAAGGAACCTTTTAAAATAAAAGATTAGTGTTTCATTATAGTGCCACCATCAAGCAGAAGAATTGATCCAACATCAATTAGTCTTATAGCAAGAATTTCCAAGGATTGGAGCTTATGTGTGGTTGGTTTTGTTTAGTGACTCTCACAGTATGGGCTCCTCAAATGCTAAAAGCTTTTCCATTTTCTGTTAGTGTAGCTCAGTTACTTATAATTTTCCTTAAATGTCAACACTACCCAGTGTGATAGGAACAGCCGCAGATCCCACCATCGCTTCCAAGGTGAGGTGGCGGCAGTCTCAGATCCCATTGCTGCCACCAGAAAGTGATGTTTCAGCCTTTCAGCCTCACTCTGTGCAGAGATTTTCCAGTTTGCAGGACAACAATCTCTGCCCCGGTAGACTGAGGGTGATCATTACTGCGCTCGGTTAACTCTGCAGTTAACCCATTATACACACAAACAGTAGCTTTCACTTAGGCCCCTTTCACACTGGGGCAGTGTGGCCGTTGGCGGTAAAGCGCCGCCATTTTTAGCGGCGCTTTACCGTCGTTTTAGATGCGGTCTGCAGGGCGCTAGCGGGGTGGTTTTAACCCCCGCTAGCGGCCGAAAAAGGGTTAAAACCACCTGCAAAGCAGCGCTTTGCCGGCGGTATTGCCGCGGTGTCCCATTGATTTCAATGGGTAGGAGCGGTTTAGGAGCGGTGAATACACCGCTCCTTTCACCGCTCCAAAGATGCGACTAGCAGGACTTTTTTTTACTGTCCTGCCAGCACACCGCTCCAGTGTGAAAGCCCGCCGGAGGGCTTTCACACTGGAGTGAAAGGGGCCGTTTTTTTCAGGCGCTACACAGGCGCTATTTTTAGCGCTGTAACGCCTGAAAACCGCCCCAGTGTGAAAGGGGCCTAAGTGTTTTAGGGTCCATTCACACTGGGCTTAAAAATTTAGTTTTGTTATTTGCCTGTAGAAGAAGTTCAATGTTATCCTATGTGTCTTTAAACATAAGACATTTAGAGGCATATTTTAAGCTCAGCATTTTTTGGAGAGGCTAAACATGCCTAAACGCTCCTAAACGTGCCTTAGACCCCTTTTACACTGGGGCATTTTTTTCAGGCATTTTTCAGGTACTTTAGCGTTAAAAAAAGCACCTGTAAAGCGCCTGAAAGAAGCCTCATCTGCAATCCCAATGTGAAAGCCCGAGTGCGTTCACACTGAGACGCTGCGCTGGCAGGGCATCAAAAAAATTCCTGCAAGCAGCTTCTTTGCAGCGATTTAGGAGCGGTGAATACACAACTCCTAAAGTGCCCCTTCCCATTGAAATCAATGAAAAGCACATGGAAAGCGCCTGGAAAGCACCTCCAAAGCGCCTGCAAAGTGCCTTGGCAGCGGCGCTTTGTGGGTGCTTTTAGCCCTTTATTCGACCACTAGCGGGGGTTAAAAGCGCTCCGCTAGCACTCGAAAAATGCTGATAAAGCGCAGCGAGTTTATGCTGCAAGTTTACCAGAGTTTTTCCACCGCTGGCAGTGTGAAAGGGCTCTTAGAAGGAGAAGAAGAAGAAGCTGCTGGCAGGACTTTTCCTGACATCCTGACAGGGCATCGCTCCAGTGTGAACGCCCGAGAGACAATGGAGCAGCAGTTTGAGGGCGGATTGCAGGCGCTATTTCTAATGCTATAGCGCCTGCAAAACACCCCCTGTGTGAAAGGGGTCTTAAAGCACATGGGCTTTCACATTGGGATTGCAGATGAGGCTTCTTTCAAGCGCTTTGCAGGCGCTTTTTTTAAGGCTAAATCGCCTGAAAAACGCCCCAGTGTGATAGGGATCTAAACGCTTTTTTTTTAAGCTCAGTGTGCGTGGACCCTCAATGAAAACCCACACTGTTCATAGCATATGCTGTAACCATTATGACTTTTTAGAAATATCTGTGATATTTGTGTAGCACCCTCTAGTGTGTGCTAGAAGTAGAGCAGGCAAACCATGCTCTGACTCATCCTGTAAATTTGTGAGTCTACAATTGGGTCAGGGTTATTAGAGTTCAGGGCTGGATGACTTATCTTAGCAGCTCTCTGGTGCCTCCCCCTGTTTGCAGAGTGTTGACGAATGTTCTGGAAGATAGTGGGTGGAGACTAGGAGGGGCTGCCCAGCATATTTGGAGGTCCCTGGCCAATCCCCAGGAGTGGGCCTGGCAGGGAGCTAGGGAGCCTTTAAATATTGATGAATCATGCCAGCAGGGGCTATCAGGCGGAAGATGGAGCTGCAGTGTTAAGGAGGCTGTATCCCTAGTCTGGGGGGGTGTCCTGCTGTTGGCTGGGGCTCAGGTGCCATATAGACATGTGCGATTTGTTTCGTACGAATCGAAAATTCGTATGAATTTCCGTAAATTCGTACATTCGGGAGGATCCGAAATACGAATTGCTATGCTTCCGAATTTTGTATATAATACAAAATTTCTTTTTACGAATTTAGGATCCAAATTCCGTTACAACGGAAACGTGACTGGTGTTTTATTGACCAATCAGAGGTTTTTCTTCTGCTGCTGAGTGAGGGTTGGGAAAATTACCTTTTTTAATATGGGACTGGGAGACTGGTACTGGTAGTCAATGGGAGATTCAGAATCGGACAAAATAAGAGTTTTCGTTAATTACAATTATTCGTTATGATGAAATAAAAAACCCAGGAAGTCAGTACAGCACAGGGATGGTGGGAGCCCCTTATAATGAGCACAGCACAGGGATGGTGGGAGCCCTTCATAATGATAAATTCATCATAACGAATGTTCGTAATTGTTACAAAAAGTTAACGAACCTAACGAAAATTCGTATTTCGTAAGAATCCAAATTGAATTTTGGACACAAATTACATGTTGAGGGCACGTGGCCTGGTACAGCTCAGGAGGGGGGGGGGGGCGCTCACTCGTCCCCACCCCCTTTCCTGACCGGCTGGGTTGCGTGCTCGGATAAGGGTCTTATATGGACTTTGGGGGGACCCCCACGCTGTTTTTTTGGAGTAGGGCTTCCAGGTGACGGGGCTATTGACCTCGTGCGCTAGTCCTGGCTACCTGGAGCCATGTTCAAAATGAACGGACTTTCCTCCGTGTGTGGGTAAGTCCGTTCATTTTCAAAAGTACGGCGGACTCCCACCATAGTCCGGCGGACCTAGTCAGCCTGAAAAGTCCGGTTGTGTGTGGGCAGGTCCGCTCATTCGGAAAGTCCGGCTGACTTTCTGCCGGTTTGTCTGCCAGACTAAGTCCGCCGGATAGTCTGATCGTGTGTACGCGGTATTAGTCTATCCAGTTTGTCAAAACAGCCAGTAGGTTATGTGTTCATCACAAGATTAGTGGTATCACAGGTTCCTTACTATTGTAGCACACACATGCTGCATTGGGAGAAACATGTATATACAGAATCTCACAAAAGTGAGTACACCCCTCACATATTTGTAAATATTTTATTATATCTTTTCATGTGACAACAATAAAGAAATAACACTTTGCTACAATGTAAAGTAATAAGTGTATAACTTGTATAACAGTATAAACTATTCCATTTGAGGATGCCCCACAGATGCTCAATAGGGTTTAGGTCTGGAGACATGCTTGGCTAGTCCATCACCTTTATCCTCAGCTTCTTAAGTAAAGCAGTGAGGTGTGTTTGGGGTCGTTATCATGTTGGAATACTGCCCTGCGGCCTAGTTTCTGAAGGGAGGGGATCATGCTCATTTTCAGTATGTCACAGTACATTTTTTTTTTTTTCAGATCCTCAGAGAGTTCTTTGCCATGAGGTGCCATGTTGAACTTCCAGTGACCAGTATGAGAGCGTGAGAGGGATAACACCAAATTTAACACACCTGCTCCCCATTCACACCTGAGACTTTGCAACACTAACGAGTCACATGACAACGGGGAGGGAAAATGGCTAATTGGGCCCAGCTCACATATGGGGGGGCCGGGATCTGGGGGTCCCCTTGTTAAAGGGGGATTCCAGATTTCGATAAGCCCTCTGCCTGCTGACCCTCACAGCCACTGGGCATAAGTTGTGGGGATGAGGCCTCTGTCCCCATGAAGGGCCTGGTAATGCACTGGGAGGAGGAACCCATGTCATTTTTTTTTCAATGACGTTTTTTCAATCTTCTGAAGACCCCTGAAGTTCATAGACACAAACTACTGTAGGAAAATTTGGAAAAACTCACCATGTAGAAAAAAGCAGAGACAGAAACAAATGTGGGAAATCTCACTTTTGTAGAAGAAGAGACACAATCTACAGGGGGAAATCTCTCCAGTGTGAGAGGAGAAGGACACAATCTACAGAAGGGAAATCTCTCCAGTGTGAGAGGAGAAGGACACAATCTACAGCGGGAAATCTCTCCCGTGTGAGAGGAGAAGGACACAATCTACAGCGGGAAATCTCTCCCGTGTGAGAGGAGAAGGACACAATCTACAGAAGGGAAATCTCTCCAGTGTGAGAGGAGAAGGACACAATCTACAGCGGGAAATCTCTCCAGTGTGAGAGGAGAAGGACACAATCTACAGCGGGAAATCTCTCCAGTGTGAGAGGAGAAGGACACAATCTACAGCGGGAAATCTCTACCGTGTGAGAGGAGAAGGACACAATCTACAGCGGGAAATCTCTCCAGTGTGAGAGGAGAAGGACACAATCTACAGGGGGAAATCTCTCCAGTGTGAGAGGAGAAGGACATAATCTACAGAAGGGAAATCTCTCCAGTGTGAGAGGAGAAGGACACAATCTACAGCGGGAAATCTCTCCAGTGTGAGAGGAGAAGGACACAATCTACAGCGGGAAATCTCTCCAGTGTGAGAGGAGAAGGACACAATCTACAGCGGGAAATCTCTCCAGTGTGAGAGGAGAAGGACACAATCTACAGCGGGAAATCTCTACCGTGTGAGAGGAGAAGGACACAATCTACAGCGGGAAATCTCTCCAGTGTGAGAGGAGAAGGACACAATCTACAGGGGGAAATCTCTCCAGTGTGAGAGGAGAAGGACATAATCTACAGAAGGGAAATCTCTCCAGTGTGAGAGGAGAAGGACACAATCTACAGCGGGAAATCTCTCCAGTGTAAGAGAAGAAGGATACAATCTACAGAGGAGAAATCTCTCTAGTGTGAGAGGAGAAGGACACAATCTACAGAAGGGAAATCTCTCCAGTGTGAGAGGAGAAGGACACAATCTACAGAGGGAAATCTCTCCAGTGTGAGAGGAGAAGGACGCAATCTACAGGGGGAAATCTCTCCAGTGTGAGAGGAGAAGGACACAATCTACAGCAGGAAATCTCTCCAGTGTGAGAGGAGAAGGACACAATCTACAGCGGGAAATCTCTACCGTGTGAGAGGAGAAGGACACAATCTACAGCGGGAAATCGCTCCAGTGTGGGAGGAGAAGGACACAATCTCACAATCTACAGCGGGAAATCTCTCCAGTGTGAGAGGAGAAGGACACAATCTACAGCGGGAAATCTCTCCAGTGTGAGAGGAGAAGGACACAATCTACAGAGGGGAAATCTCTCCAGTGTGAGAGAGGAAGGACACAATCTACAGAGGGGAAATCTCTCCAGTGTGAGAGGAGAAGGACACAATCTACAGCGGGAAATCTCTCCAGTGTGAGAGGAGAAGGACACAATCTACAGCGGGAAATCGCTCCAGTGTGGGAGGAGAAAGACACAATCTCACAATCTACAGAGGGGAAATCTCTCCAGTGTGAGAGAGGAAGGACACAATCTACAGAGGGGAAATCTCTCCAGTGTGAGAGGAGAAGGACACAATCTACAGCGGGAAATCTCTCCAGTGTGGGAGGAGAAGGACACAATCTCACAATCTACAGAGGGGAAATCTCTCCAGTGCGAGAGAGGAAGGACACAATCTACAGAGGGGAAATCTCTCCAGTGTGAGAGGAGAAGGACACAATCTACAGAGGGGAAATCTCTCTAGTGTGAGAGGAGAAGGACACAATCTACAGAGGGGAAATCTCGCCAGTGTGAGAGGAGAAGGACACAATCTACAGCGGGAAATCTCTCCCGTGTGAGAGGAGAAGGACACAATCTACAGAGGGAAATCGCTCCAGTGTGGGAGGAGAAGGACACAATCTACAGCGGGAAATCTCTCCAGTGTGAGAGAGGAAGGACACAATCTACAGCGGGAAATCTCTCCAGTGTGAGAGGAGAAGGACACAATCTACAGCGGCAAATCTCTCCCGTCTGAGAGGAGAAGGACACAATCTACAGCGGGAAATCGCTCCAGTGTGGGAGGAGAAGGACACAATCTCACAATCTACAGCGGGAAATCTCTCCAGTGTGAGAGAGGAAGGACACAATCTACAGCGGGAAATCTCTCCAGTGTGAGAGGAGAAGGACACAATCTACAGCGGGAAATCTCTCCAGTGTGAGAGGAGAAGGACACAATCTACAGCGGGAAATCTCTCCAGTGTGAGAGGAGAAGGACACAATCTACAGAGAGGTAATCTCTCCAGTGTAAGAGAGGAAGGACACAATCTACAGAGAGGAAATCTCTCCAGTGTGAGAGAAGAAGGACACAATCTACAGAGGGGAAATCTCTCCAGTGTAAGAGAAGAAGGATACAATCTACAGAGGGGAAATCTCTCTAGTGTGAGAGGAGAAGGACACAATCTACAGAAGGGAAATCTCTCCAGTGTGAGAGGAGAAGGACACAATCTACAGAAGGGAAATCTCTCCAGTGTGAGAGGAGAAGGACACAATCTACAGAAGGGAAATCTCTCCAGTGTGAGAGGAGAAGGACACAATCTACAGAAGGGAAATCTCTCCAGTGTGAGAGGAGAAGGACACAATCTACAGCGGGAAATCTCTCCAGTGTGAGAGAAGAAGGACACAATCTACAGTGGGAAATCTCTCCAGTGTGAGAGGAGAAGGACACAATCTACAGCGGGAAATCTCTCCAGTGTGAGAGGAGGACACAATCTACAGTGGGAAATCTCTCCAGTGTGAGAGGAGAAGGACACAATCTACAGGGGGAAATCTCTCCAGTGTGAGAGGAGAAGGACACAATCTACAGTGGGAAATCTCTCCAGTGTGAGAGGAGAAGGACACAATCTACAGTGGGAAATCTCTCCAGTGTGAGAGGAGAAGGACACAATCTACAGAGGGGAAATCTTACTATTGTGGAAGGCACAGAAACATAAACTACTATCTCCTTATTGTGGAAGGGGCAGAGACATACTACTTTGGGTAAAACCTACAGTACTTTGACTGGGAATCCTTTTCTAAAATGTATTAGTCCAGAGGAGCAGTAAAAGCTTATTGATAGCCATCCATTTGATATCTCTGTGGGCTCTTCCCTGCAGAAGTAAAGCTACATTTCTTATATCATATCTAAAGGGAGTGTGCTCTTGCCTCGTTCACATTTATAGAGAAATCATGTAAATCCTCTGAAAACGCCTAGCTGTGTGTGCATGCGATGTGCAGATTACACTGCACGTGCTGTATCGCTGTCCAGTGGGGCCTGCAATCCTATAGAGCAGCTTTTACTGGGGAGAGCTTGCCGCAGCTGCATTAATGACTTATTATTTTCCAAAGCTGATGGAAAATATTGTATGTGTCACACTGTCTACGGGGAACTAACTCATCCTATGGATTAGAAGCCGAGATGTTGCATTGAAGGCAGCACTTAATGTGCAAAATGAAAACATAATTAAATTTCCAACACACAGTTTTCAAACCAGTATTGGTCTTAGGTTTCAGCAATATTCATGCATCTTCTGTTCAAAATGGGTGATGCAATGCAGCAAATGTATTCCTTTTTGTAAAGCCCCATACAAATTATCAGATTTTCTACTGATTTTTCTCTTCAGATTTACCAAAACCATATAATACGAGGTCAAACCTTAGGTGTTTCAATGTGTATGCAATCAGGCAGGCCCTTCCACTACATGGTTTTGGTAAATCTGAAGACAAAAATCAGTAGAAAATCTAATAGTGTGTATGGGGCTTAAAGCCTCATACACACGATAGGACTTTGTACAAACTTTCCCTTGGATTTTTGTACAAAGGGCGTCGGCCCTGAACTTGTATTGCATACACACAGCAGGACTTTTTCAGCCAACTTTCACAAAATCACGTGGTTTTTCTGCTCTTTACCGCCACCTTTGGTCAACTTCTGTAATGTTGTCTGATCTTTTGCATTGGTTCTGAGCATGCCTGTTTGTACTTTGTACAAAAGTCCTATGGTTTTCTGTACACACGATCAGACTTTGCTCCATCGGACTTTTGTTGCCAGAAAGTTTGTCCGTTCGCACAGCCAACAAAAGTCAGATGAAAACCAAAAAAGTTTGTCCGATGGAGCGTACACACGGTCGGACGTTGCTCCAAAACAGCTAATTTGCATGTTTGTTGTCAAAAAGTCTGATCGTGTGTATGGGCCTTTACACTCATCAGCTACTACCTACCCTGGAAAAAAAGGAAAAGAAAAAGAAAAGAAAATTTAATAAAGTGCACAAAGGGTTAAAAGCACTTACAAGATTGTTGAGTGTTAAAAGACATGCTAAAATCAGGAGTCCTCATCTGTGGCATGTGTCCATCCTCAGCATGGTGGTAGAGAGCAGTGTAGAGCCGTCCAGCAGCTCTAAAGCTTTCTCATACGTGTTGGAGAGAGGAGGCAGCAGCGAAGCCTGTATTCACTGTGGGACACACAAGGCTGATGGTGTCAGTGGAGAGAAGGGGGCGGTAACGCGTTTCGGAGCATGTGCGGCTCCTTCGTCAGGGGTCTGCGTTTGTAAATTCCAAAAGCCAATATAAAGGAATATTTGTGGTAAAAAAAAAAAAATACTTGTGGGTTGAACCAATCTTGTTTTTTTGTACAATTCTCCTTTAAGGGGGCATGGCAATGGGGTGTGTCCTATGCCTGCATACTTTTGCTGATAGGTGTCCCTTATTCCCATATCAAAAAGTTGGGAGGTATGGCCACCTGTATTGAAACTTGAAATATGATTGGTAATGCAGAAAGCATAGAGAGTGAATTTTTAACAGTGATATCTAGTAGGTAAACTCTTGTAATCCTCCTACCAATCATGTAAAGGTACAGAGCTATGCATGCTTATTCTTCAGGGAATTATTAGAACTCAAAACAAAGTACACTGAGCGAACATTCTGACTTTAGCATAGCTTCTGTGGTAACTCATTGAACATTTTCTTTTGCATACTTAAATGGCTCTTTACTTTTGGAAACAGGCATACAAAAGTAAAAATATTCAAAGTTGCCTGCAGACAATAAAGCCTGGTTCACACTTGTGAGTCGTACAGAATCGCATGACATGGGAAATCTCATTCTTTATACTGGTGCTTGTTCTAATCAATGCACCTCAGAATAGTGAGATTTTGGAAAAGTTTCCTGCACTATTTCGCTGCAATTTGCAGTGCGACTTTGCCCCTTTGAAAATCGCATCAAAGACGCGTTGCAGTAGTGTGAACTGCATCCAAAGGCTGGCTGCTTCCAAATTCCAATATGTTACAACATCTATCCGCTGACTAGCATGTAACATTGGTGAACTGGTGCAAGGGTCATAATTGGTGGAAAGAACTCCCCGTACTGCATCATGTCTTGGACACATGGGTGAAAACTTATCAAAACTGGAGCAGACAGAATCTACAGCAGCTCTGCATATTAACCAATCAGCTTGTACCTTCGACTTGTTCAGCAAAGCTTTGAAAATGAAAGACACTAGTTGGTTTCCATGCAGCTATCCTTCTGTCATTGATCATCAAGGCTGCCCGCATGCAGCTTCATGGAACTCCTGTGCATCCTGCACAGATGAAAGCAGTACTCCTGTGTGAATGAGGCCTATGGGCCCCTTTGTACACATCGACACTTGGAATCTGTACCTGAACCATTTTTCATTATGCACCACTACACATCATATATATATATATATATATATATATACACATGAAAAAGACTTAAAGCGGAGGTCCACCCTAAAGTGGACCTTCCGCTCATCGGAACCCTCCCCCCCTCCGGCGCCACAATTGGCACCTTTCAGGGGGGAGGGGGGTGCAGATACCTGTACAGTACAGGTATCTGCACCCACTTCCGGGATAGCTCTCTGCGGAAAGGGGCGTAGATTACGCCCCCTTTCTGCAAGTGCCCGCCCCTTTCCGCAAGTGCCCCGCTGCCTGCTGGGAAACACACAGATCCCAGAGGCAGCGGGGACCATCCTTATTGCGCAGCGCGACTCGCGCATGCGCAGTAGGGAACCGGGAAATGAAGCCGAAAGGCTCCATTTCCTGATTCCCATACCCAAGATGGCGGCGGCAGACCCCGAGAGACGATCTAGAGATCGGCTTCGGGTGCCGACATCGCGGGCGCGCTGGACAGGTAAGTGTCACTATTTTAAAAGTCAGCAGCTGCAGTATTTGTAGCTGCTGGCTTTTAAAAAAAAAAAAAAAACGCGGAGTCCCGGCGGACTCCCGCTTTAAAAAAAAAAAGAATTTAAAAAGAATAGGCAGTCAAAGTAACATGCATTTTGATGCATCACAATAGAGATGTGTGAACAGGGCCAGGGCCGTTTTTAAGGCAGGGCAAAAGGCTCATTGTTGTGGGGCCCAAAGCAGCTTCCTTATACTTGCCAACTATCCTGGTTTAAATTCCCTTGCCCCTTGAGATTTTTAGTCCTGTGCTGTCCAATATCTCAGTGTGAAGTGCTGCTACTAATGCTGCCCAGGTCTTCCCTATTGTTGTGTACAGATGACTCACCTGCAGACCCTGTGTTTACATGTAAATTACCGGCATTCATGTAAATAGCGCTGGCCGGCGGCATTGATATGTATATCATGCCCCCCTGAGGTCATATCCACAGTAATCTCTAGCAAGCAGAAATCGTGCTGTAACATCTAGCAACTAACCAGTGAACTGTAATGTGCGCTGTAACCTCTAGCAACCAGTCAGTGAGCGTCAACGATACATTGTAACCTCTTGTAACCTCTCGCAATAGCTGCCTGATCTTATTCAGTAAACTGATTTTGAGTCTAGCTGCTATTTATTGTATGTCTCAAAGCAGGTGGAGAGCAAAACTGCATGGGGGGTGGGGCTCAAGTATTTGCCCAGGGTCCAATCAATGTTAAAGATGGCCCTGAACAGGGCCTTAAAGCTTAAAGTAGGGCTAAACCCTCATATTCATTGCAGCCAAGAAAATTGCCATCTTGGCCTCTATTGTCATCTGCAGTTGCCATGAAACTACACCAGTGATCAGCTTTGAAACCAGCCATTGGAGGGTCTAAACGTTTTCATGAGAGCCGACATAAGCACACTGGCAACTGTATCAGTTATCACCAGAGCCATGCATTGAATGTAACTGTTTTGGGACACAGTTAAACCAGTGGGTTTAGCCTGCTTTCACACTTCAGCAGATCAAAAGCTGAGCGTATTGCTGGTGATTTTGAAGCTCCCTTTCCAGGCATTTTTCCGGGTATATTACTGCTACATTACAGGCATTTTACAGGCGTTTTTGCATGCCTATCAAGCTTTAGGAGTTTGTTTCCTAGACTGGGCATGGAAAGGAAGGCAGTTTGCCAAAAAGAGAGGAGTACTTCAGGTGTAAAAAAAAGGCACAAAAATATCCGTATCACGCATTTCTGGAAGCATGTCGTGGTATTCACCAATCACCACTCTTCTTCTTCACGAAGAAGAAACCAGCAGGGGCAAGGATTTACAAATGAAAGTGCATCTGCAGCATACTCCTCCATGGCCTTATCCTCCAAGACCGACAAAGGGTAAACCTGGGCCAGAGGGGGGTATGGCACCAGGTTGAAGGGCAATTGCTCAATCATACATCCAGTGTGGAGGCAAACTACCGGCTTGACCTTTTTCAAAGACATCACTAAAATCGCAGTACTCCTCTGGCAGGGAGGAGAGTGAAGCTACCTTGGCTACCTTCTGGAAGCATGTCTTACTGCATTGTGGCAACCAGGAGACAACCTCAGCACGGAACCAATTAAAAGAGGGGTTGTGCCTTTGTAACAGGCGCTGTCATTGAAGTCTATAGGACAAAAAATGCCTCAATATATGCTCAAAAAACAGCTCATGTACTTTTTTGAGCATAGGGCATAGTGCATAGCCATATGCCACGTACACACGATCGAATTGTCCAGCGTACTTAGTCTGACAAACAATCCGGCGGATAGTCCGGCGGACTTTCTACCGAACGGGCTTGGCCACACACGGACACACAGAAAGTCCGGCGTTTGCTAGCGCGATGACGTACAGCACGTACGACGGGACTAGAAAAAGGAAGTTCAATAGCCAGTAGCCAATAGCTTCCTTTTTCGTACTTGCTTCTGAGCATGCGTCATTCTTAGTCCGCCGGACTAGCACACTGACGAACGTATTGTCCGTTGAAACCCAAGATTGGGCTGCAAAAATACTTTCTAAGTCCGCCGGACTTTACGCTGAGAAAGTCCGCTGAAGCCCCCACATGATCGAATTGTCCGGTGAAATGCGTTTAGACGGACTAAGTACGCCGGACAATTTGATCGTGTGTACGCGGCATTAGGGTGACTGAGTGTACAAATGTGAACATGTGCAATTGGAAAGAAAGGAATTATGCATAGAGAAACAAGCAGAAAAACGCTATAGTGTGAATTGGTGCTTGGTTCATCTCTAAAGGGGTTACATAGTTAGTCAGGTTGAAAAAAAAAAGTCCATCCAGTTCAACGATGAAAATAAATAAATAAATAAAATAAAAAATATCGTACAATCCAATATACCCCATTCTATACCCACAGTTGATCCAGAGGAAGGCAAAAAACCCCAGCAGAGCCATGATCCAATTTGCTACAGCAGCAGAAAAAATTCCCTCCTGATCCCCGAGAGGCAATCGGATTTTCCAACTTTACCTATAAATGTCAGTACCCAGTTATATTCTGTACACTTAGGAAATAATCCAGGCCTTTCTTAAAGCAATCCACTGAGTTGGCCAGAACCACCTCTGCAGGGAGTCTATTCCACATTTTCACAGCTCTAAGGGTCCTTTCACACGGGGCGGATCAGTTCTGATCCGCCCCGTGGATATCCGTTTGCTCAGCGGGGATCACTCCGCCGATCCCCGCTGAGCAGGGAGATGACAGCTCCGTCTCTGCACACTGCGCAGGGACGGACCTGTCACAGCGCCGCTCTCCCCTATGGGAGATCGGATGACGACGGACCGCAGTGCCCGTCGTCACCCGATCCGATCTGCAGACGGATGGAAAAATAGCTTTTTCCTCCGTTACACTTTTTCGGATCGGAGCGGGTCGGATGTCAGCGGACATGTCACCGCTGACATCCGACGCTCCATAGAGCTCTATGGAGCACCCGTTCAGGTCCGCCTGAAGAACTGACAGGCGGGCCTGAACGGGACGTCAGTGTGAAAGAGGCCTTACTGTGAAGAAACCTTTCCGTATTTGGAGATGAAATCTCTTTTCCTCAAGACGTAAAGAATGCCCCCCTTGTCCTCTGTGTTGACCGTAAAGAGAATAACGCAACACCAAGTTCACTATATGGACCCCTTATATATTTGAACATGTTGATCATATCCCCTTTTACTCTCCTCTTCTGAAGAGTGAATACATTCAATTCCTCTCTAATCTTTCCTCATAGCTGAGTTCCTCCATGCCTCTTATCAGTTTGGTTGCCCTTCTCTGCACTTTCTCCAGTTCCCTGATATCTTTTTTGAGAACTGGCGCCCAAAACTGAACTGCATATTCCAGATGAGGTCTTACTAATGATTTGAACAGGGGGGCAAAATTATATCTTTCTCTGGAGTCCATACCTCTCTTAATACAAGAAAGGACTTTGCTCGCTTTGGAAACTGCAGCTTGGCATTGCATGTTATTATTGAGCTTATGATCTACCAAAACCCCAAGATCCTTCTCCACTACGGATTCCCCCAGATCCTTCTCCACTACGGATTCCCCCAGATCCTTCTCCACTACGGATTCCCCCTTGCGGTTGTTCACCTCAATGCATTCTATACATTGAGGTGAAAAACCTCTTGTAGTGCATCAGCCCCCCAGAACCCCCCTTTTACTTACCTGAGCGTGATCATTCCTGCGCCGAGGATGAGTGGTGTCTCAATTTCTGATAGGATAGATTGATAGCAGCACAGCCATTGGCTCCCACAGCTGTCAATAAAATCCAATGATGCAGGAGCTGGGCTGGTGCTGAGTCCTGCTGTCTGTGTCAATGGACGCAGCAGCAAGACACAGGGGTGAGCTCACACGGGTGCCCTGAGGGAGAGGGTTTCTCCGACGGGCACTCAAGAAGAGGAGGAGCCAGGAATGTCTCTGACGGACCCCAGAAGAGGAGGATTGGGGCCACTCTGTGCAAAACAAACTGCACAAAGGCGGTAAGTATGACATGTTTGTTTGTTTTTTTTTGTTTTTTTTTAAAACAAAGGTTTACATATCCTTTAAAGACTAAGGCCGCGTACACACGAGAGGATTGTCCGTTCAACTAAGTCCGTCAGACAATCCGACAGACAGTCCGTCCTACTTTTGAATGAACGGACTTGACCACACACGATGAACAGACAGTCCGCTGAAAGCTTGCGCGATGACGTGTACAGCACGTACAACGGGACTAGAAATACGACGTCCAATACACTGCAATGCAACCTTTCGCCGTGTAAATCCTTTCTGAGCATGCGCCATACTTAGTCCGTCCAACTAGCCTACTCACGAGCGGACTGTCCGCTGAAACCAAAGTTGGACGGACAATATTACGGAAATTCCGAAAGACTTAGTCCGCCAGACTGTCCGCTGAAAAAGTCAGCTGAAGCCCACACACGAGCGGACTGTCCGCTGAAACACGTTTCAGCGGACTAAGTTGGACGGACAATCCTCTCGTGTGTACGCGGCCTAATGCCGCGTACACACGGGCGGACTGTATGGCGTACTTAGTCCGTCGAAACACATTTCAGCGGACAGTCCGCTCGTGTGTGGGCTTCAGCTGACTTTTTCAGCGTGCAGTCCGGAGTACTAAGTATTTCGGTTTTTTCGAAATTCTGTCCGTCGTACTTTGGTTTCAGCGGACAATATGGTCGTCAGTATGCTAGTTCGACGGACTAAGAATGGCGCATGCCCAGAAAGGATTTACACGGCAGAAGGGTGCTTTGCTGTGTCTTGGACTTCCTATTTCTAGTCCCGTCGTACGTGCTGTACACGTCATCGCGCAAGCTTTCGACGGACTGTTTGTGTATCCGTGTGTGGTCAAGTCCGTTCAGTGGAAAGTACGACGGACTGTCCGTCGGATTGTATGACGGACTAAGTACGCCATACAATCCGCTCGTGTGTACGCGGCATAAGTTCAAACATTAGGCAACATCCTGAGATTAGGGGTCTTAGCTTGGGACCTCTGGTTGAGACCCTTAGCCTCTACGCCTACGTTTTGGTGCATTATCTGGCATACAAATAAACTGGGATAAGTCCCAGATTCTCCCTCTTGACTTCGCCACCCCAAACACTAACCAAGACCATCTCCCACTGCAACAAGCAAGCCAGATTAAATAGTTGAGAATTCAAGTTACTTGTACCCTAGCTGATTATACCAGACTAAATGTGGAACCCTTGTACACATTACTTAAGTCCAAAACTCAAATTTGGGTGCAGTTACCTCTGGGAGTTATGGGTCGCATAAATTTGGTGAAGATGATTCTTCTACCTAAGCTCCTCTACATCTTCTGGCACTCCCCCATTTATTTACCCCCTTGGATATTCAAACTTATGGACTTGATTCTTGGTTAGTTTATTTGGTGCAACTCGTGACACAAGTTGTCGTGGAGAACCCTAAAGAACCCTGTAGATATGGGGGGCACCGCCCTTCCAGATCTCAACATATATTATTTATCTGCTCAATTATTGCATTTCTTTTACCACGATAAGGAGGGGAAACCCGGGTATCTTACGTTGTCTTGCTCTTCTGTCCCCAATCGGACTTTACATCCCTTCCAAATTTTGCTAAGGGGTACACGCACTCCGACTAACCTGGGTGGTCGCGATAACAGGGTTTACCACCACCGTAAAATTTGGGACTTGGCTGTGTGGAAACTGGGGGTCCCTTCCATACATGACCACTCACCACTCTAGGAAAATGCAGACCTTTCGGAACTGCTTACCCTGCCAGATGTAAATATATGGATAGACCAGGGGGTAATATATCTTCACCAAGTGATGGACACCTCGGGAGTCAAATCATTTTAAGAGCTCAGCTCAGCCTTGAGTCTACCCATCTCCATGTTTTTCCGCTTCCTCCAGCTCAGTCATGCGCTGCAATGCCAATTGGGGGGCCGGACTCCAGACTTAACCCATATTGATATGATTGGTGTTCTGCGTGGGTTGGACCCGAGACAGCTGATGACAGTGTGCTATGTGAGTCTCCTTACCCCAGCAGCAACAAAACTTGCCTTCGGGCTCAAAACCAGGCGGACGGCAGACGTGGGGGAGCTGGAGGATGAGGAGTGGTCAGATATTCTGGCCTCCTGTAGATGGGTTTCGCCAAAACTCTCTGATAGACTCACACAACTGTATATTTTACATATTACAGATCATACCCGACTCCAGCAGGCATGGCCAAATACAAACCCATGCAAGACTCTCTGTGCCCCAGACGCGTGGAACAAGATTGCTCATTCTTCCATGTCATTTGGTCTTGTCCGGCTGTTCAGGGATATTTGGAAGAAATCATCAAATTCCTTCATTCCTGTGGTTCAAATCCCAACCACGACACTACCTGCCTGGAGTTTGCATGTTCTCCCTGTGCCTGCGTGGGTATCCTCCGGGTACACCGGTTTCCTCCCACACTCCAAAGTGGTAACTGGTAGGTTAATTGGCTTCTGTCCATAATTGGCCCTAGTATATGAATGGGGATCTTGGATTGTGGGCTCCTTGAGGGTAGGGACTGATGTGAGTGTGCAATGTACAGGGATAGGGACAATCGTAGACACTCACTCAGGTTGAACTGGATGGACTGGTGTCTTTATTCAACCTTACTAACTATGTAACTATGAATTCATGACGACATGGGCTCCCCCCTGACCCTATGACCAAGACAATGTCTGCTCGGGCTCCTACCTGAGCAGGAACAAAACAGACAACAACACACCTACATGCAGGAATTGCTATATGCAGCTAGATTAATGATAGCTAGAAAATGGCTTAGGCCTGTTGCCCCAACTTTTCAAGAATGGATGAGGACTGTCAACCAATCCCTACCTTATAAGCAACTGATCTATAAACACAGAAACTGTCCATCCAATTATAATAAAATCTGGAGTAAATGGCTGGAACTGGCATTCACGACTGATGGACCAGATGTAACACTGCCATGCATGGAGGGATCATCGGTAAAACCAGGGTATCTCTGCGCTAATCGGTGCTCACTATTGACCATTCCACTTCATTGAATACCCCTTGTTCCTATTTTCCTATTGTTTTGTTATTACTATGTGCATGAAGTATGAATACATAAAATCTCCTTTTTTTTATTTTTAACCACCACTGCATATTACAAATTATGTATAATAAATATTGCATATATTGCATATATGGATATCTCATGTAACCCATGTGATTCATGTGACGTTTTTTTGGCTCTGTATATTTAATTTTCGATAATAAAACTTTGTTGAATAAAAAAAAAAGCGAATGCCGAGTACACACAACCGGTTTTCCCATCGGAATAAACTCCGAAGGTTTTTCCGACAGAGTTCCGCTGAAACTGTCTTGCATACAGACGATCACACGAAAGTCCGACTAAGAACGCGGTGACGTACAACACATACAACGGGACTAGAAAAGGGAAGTTCAATAGCCAGTAGCCAATATCCTCCGTCTTGTTGCTTCAGAGCATGCTTCATTTTTGGTCCATCAGAACAGAATGCAGACGAGCGGTTTTTCCCGATAGGGATTGGTTCCGTCAGAAATATTAAAAACATGTTCTATTTCAGAATTTTTGTTTAAAAAAAAATCCGGTGAGGCCCACACACGATCGGAATAGACTTTTTCCGTCGGACATTCTGCACGTGTGTATGCGGACGTGTGTATGTGTACGCTCGTTCAAAAGAAATTATGTACATCTGCTTTTAGCCTCATAAATGTAACAATGTTGAATGTTTATTGTATCCTATTCCTTTTCTTTCTTTTCAAATATTTTATTGAATATAATGCAATAAAAAGAGTCATACAATAGATTTATAGTTAAGTAGAATGTATAAAAGTGTGAAATGAGGCTTCTCAGTATATTAACAGGAGGTGAATACTATAATAACAGTCATGTAATTTGGGATATATTAGTTTAACACATTTTAGCTAAAGATAAACATTTATAACGTTTAATAACTGGATTAGATACATAGTCCTATTCCTTTTCTTACACAAACTCTTGATCTTGTAAATTGTTTACTTATCCTCTCTATAATTTTGGAAAAGACAACAAACAGACTGAAAATATACAAAATTTAAAATAAAAATAACTATACAAAAGGTAAAAGATGTCACTAAATGGGATAAAATATTATAAAACCAGGATTAGGAAACCTCTGGACAATGATTGGTGGCTTTAGCCCCTGTTCACATGGGTGTGATTCGACATGAGATTTGACAGCTGAAATGGCATGTCAAATCGGAGCCTATTTTCGGCAATAAAAGTGTCCCAATCGGTGCAGCGCCGACTTTGCGTCACAGTACTAAGTTCAGATGAACTTGCACGATTTCAAAGCCGTATTCAGTGTGAACGAGGGCTTAGGGTCCGAAAAAAAAAATATTTTCCCTCTTTAGGCTGGGTTCACACTGCTGCGGTGATGAGATCGGATGTGATTCGCACCGCACTGCAGTGCAAATCACATCCGATCTCCGTAGCGATGCGAGTTCAGCCATACAGATAGTATGGCTGAATTCGCATCGTACCCGCTCCAAACTCGCACAGGACCCTTTTTTTGGTCCGCAGCAGAATCGGATCGCATGGGTGTTCACACCACGCGATACGATTCCTGTCCGAGTTTGCAGATCGCACTGCGATATGCGAACTGATCTGGGGGTGTCATTAAGGTTTCACTGACACTCCCAGCAGTCCGCATAGGGCAGTGTGAACTGCCGGGGGGAGGCATGCGATGCGGGAACCTGCCGCGGATTTGCGGCGTTCCTGCATCGCTTCAGTGTGAACCCGGCCTAAAGCAAAATTACCTACTGCTGCTTTCCAAGTTTTTGTTTTTCCTTCTTCACAACCAAAGTCGACTAAAGTGTTAGCCCTTGTACACACGGTCGGACATTCCGACAACAAAATTCGTCGGCTTTTGTCTGACGGATTTTGTCCGAAACTTGTGTTGCATACACACGGTCAGACAAAGTTGTCAGAAAATCCGATCGTACATAACGTGATGACGTTATTTCGTTATGACGGGACTAAGTTCAGGCTAGTAGCCAATAGCTTTGGTCTAGGAATTTGATCTGAGCGTGCGTGACACTTTGTCCGATCGGAATTCTCTACACATGATCGGAGTATGTCCGATCGGATCATGTTGTCGGAAAGTTTTATAGCCCAGCTCTAAAACTTTGTCCGTCGGATATTGCGACGGAAACAGTCCGATGGAGCCCACACACGGTCGGATTATCCGACAACACGGTCCGATCGGACATTTTCCGTCGGGATGTCCGACCGTGTGTACAAGGGCTAAGAACTCGCTGGACATTTGTCTTTTCAAGCTAATAAATTATGTAAGCATCTTTCTATGGAAAAGGCAGCACAATTGTGGTTCAAGAATAGCATTGTTAGGAGTTATATGAAGATCACCCTCACTGCAGTGCAATGTGATCTTAGAGTGATTTGTAGGTATCAGGAGTAAGGAAATGTCACCTTTGGAAATGTTAATTGCAGACAAGGCGGCACTGCATAGTCTGTCTTCAAATTCCATTGGACAGGTCCAGCATGAAGGTCCAGAAGATAATTAGTCAGGAACAATAATTCTCCCTCTGCTGGAATAACAAAGATGATCTGACGGTCTCTGATTCTTGGTGAAAGTACAGTACATTACCATTTCAACATTAGAAAGTGACTGCATAGGAAATAAATGGACCCTCTTCAGCTTCAGATTGTCGCTAATCTTTTTATTTGGACTGGTACAGTTTTTTTTTAGAATGAGGTTTTGCAAGGAGGATGATATCATTGTATATATAGAGTGATATAACAGTAGCCGGGTACTTGGCTAAGAATGCAGAGTGAGAGAAACAGTGGCTGCAGCTGCTCTCTGTAGCAGCTGCCGTGTGGTGCTGAACTGGTTAAAGCGGAGGTCCACCCTAAAGTGGAGCTTCCGCTCATTGGAACCCTCCCCCCCTTCCGGCGCCACAATTGGCACCTTTCAGGGGGGAGGGGGGTGCAGGTACCTGTACAGTTCAGGTATCTGTACCCACTTCCGGCATAGATATCTGCAGAATATACGCCCCTTTCCGCAGATATCTACGCCCCTTTCCGCAGGTCCCCCGCTGTCTGCTGGGAAACACACGGATCCCAGAGACAGCGGGGACCATCCTTATTGCGCAGTAGGGAACTGGGAAATGAAGCCGCAAGGCTCCACTTCCTGATTCCCATAGCCAAGATGGCGGCGGCAGCACCCAAGAGACGATCAAGAGATCGGCTTCGGGTGCCGACATCGCGGGCGCGCTGGGCGGGTAAGTGTCATTATTTTAAAAGTCAGCAGCTGCAGTATTTGTAGCTGCTGGCTTTTAAAAAAAAAAAAAAACGGCGGACTCCCGCTTTAATAGCTATATCTGCAAGAGAAGGGAGCTGCTGAGCAGGAAGAGTTCAATAGACTGAGTCAGGCAGCACTGCACTATGGGAACTGTAGTCCAGAGGAAATTGACTCTACTGTAATCAAGAGCTTTTGAATTGCATTTCCCAGAGAGAGATTGCCAGGAGGAGGGGAAAGAGCTGCATTTTCTCAAGCTGTACAGGACACAGCCTCTTCTAGCCCCGAGTGAGATCGGAGCGTTCACCTTGCTACCCAGTTTGCACCATCAATGCTGCACATTGATCTGGAGTGGTGAGTACCGACAGTGTCACCTGGGTGGACTAATCACTGTGACTGACCGGATGGTGAGCTGCAGTATTTCTGGGACTGGTGAGCTGCTGCTAGAAATATAGACTGAGCCTTTTAGAAACTGACTTTACAGCCATTTAATTGACTAGATGACTATTCTCATATACACCACTGGTACAGCTGGGCCCCAAGGCTAGCCAGCTGAAGAGATAGGACTAAAGCCCTGTTACAGCTACTACACAGTGGCCTTTACCTATTGCTTATGCTAAGAGGTACCTCCCAGGGGACATTGCACCATATCCTAACCATTCTAATAGAGTGCACTCTAGACTAGTTATAGTAATATTATTCACATTACAGTTAATGCATACCTCCCAACTTTTTGAGATGGGAATGAGGGACACCTATCAGCTCTATTTGTGGGGAAAAAAATGATAAAATTTTCATTTGGGTACCGTGTAGCATGACCGCGCAATTGTCGTTCAAATTGCGACAGCGCTGAAAGCTCAAAATTGGTCTGGGCAGGAAGGTGTTTAAGTGCCCGGTATTGATGAAGGGGTTAATAAAAATAAATAAATATATAAGATAAAGTATAACTACCAGTTCCAGGTAAGTTTTTTGAACAGAACATTAGATAATAACTGGATAAATAAAAGTGTGATGCATTTTTAATGATAGAACTTCTTCAGTACCCAGATTGTGGTTTAACCACCTCAATACCGGGTACGTAAACACCTTCCTGCCCAGACCAATTTTGAGCTTTCAGCGCTGTCGCACTTTGAATGACAATTGCGCGGTCATGCTACACTGTACCCAAATTAAATTTTTATCATTTTTTTCCCACAAATAGAGCTTTCTTTTGGTGGTATTTGATCACCTCTACAGTTTTTATTTTTTGCTAAACAAATAAAAAAATACCGAAAATTTGGAAAAAAAATATGTATTTTTTTTGTTTCAGTTTCAAAACTTTGTAAATAAGTAAGTTTTCTCCTTCACTGATGGGGCTACACTGATGGGCACTGATAAGGCGGCACTAATGGGCACTGTAACGGCTCCCCTAATATAAAGGGGGTTAACGCTGTTTGCGATGTTCCCTCTCCGAGACACACATCCAATCGGTACCAATATCCACAGTTAAACGACCCTTTCCTATAGAAGCCGATCACTCTGGCAAAAAGACGAGACGCACTCTGTCTCTGCTGTAGTAGGAATGACTTTATTAAAAACCAACATTGTATTTTTATACACCCTTCAAGGCACATGCTTTAACATGAACAAGAGCCCAGCTCCACCCACACATCCCAAGACGTCTGCTATGCTTCAAACGATCCCACCCAATACACATCTTTTCACAAAGGGTTAGCAGCCAGTCTGTCTGGCACTTTACACTACACACAAGGATAGACTTAAATGAACAATAGAAATGCAAAACAACTTAATTCTTCACAACAATGACACTTAACCCCCACATACAGTATACAATGTATTATACAGCCTTGAATATGGCTATCACAGACCATATTGGGGGTTTCTTTTATTCACCCTGTGTCCAAAGTGACCCCACTGTCACAGGCACCGATGAGGTGGCACCAATGAAGTGGCACTGATGAGGTGGCATTGATGGACACTGATATGTGGCACTTATGGGCGGCACTGATAGGCGGCACTGATGGGCACTGATAGGCGGCACTGATGGGAGACACGGATGTGCACTGATAGGTAGCACAAATTGGCACTGATAGCTGGCATGGATTGGCATGGATAGGCGGTACGGATGGGCATGGATAGGCGGTACAGATGAGCATGGATAGGCGGTACAGATGGGCATGGATAGGCGGCACAGATGGGCACTGATAGGCGGCACGGATGGGCATTGATAGGCGGCACAGATGGGCACTGATAGGCGGCATTGTATTGTATTGTTTTATACTGTACTAATGGATGCCAATCAGTGCCAAACAATAATGCATGCCAATCAGTGATGCCCATTGTGGGCACTGATTGGCATCCATTATGGGCACTGATGGGCATCCATTCTGGGCACTGACTGGAATCCCTGGTGGTCTAGGGTGGCATACCTTGTGCTGGGCATCCCTGGTGGTCTGGTGGCGTCCCTGGTGGTCCAGTGTGGGCATCCTCGGGGGGGGGGGGGGGCTGCGCTGAAAATCGATCAGCACAGACCCCCCCCTGTCAGAGGAGCAGCCGATCGGCTCTCCTCTACTCGCGTCTGACAGACGCGAGTGAGGAAAAGCCGATCACCGGCTCTTCCTATTTACACTGTGATCAGCTGTGATTGGAGACGGCTGATCAAGTGGTAAAGAGTCTCTGTCGGAGACTCTTTACCGAGATCGTAGTTGCGGGGTGTCACACTGACACCCCGCAACAACGATCGATCGCCGCGATGCGCCCCCCCCCCCCCGGGGCACGCAGCGGCTCAAAATCCTGATCACGTCATGTGACATCCGGTCAGGATTTTGAAACCACTTTGCCGCCGTGCTTTTGTTATAGGGCGGGCAGCAAGTGGTTAATTATAGAAAAAGTAATTGTGGGCTTTCTTCAGCCAGCCTGGGGTTTTAGAAATTCTTTACTAAACAGCTGGCTCAAAACAATAATGGCAACAGCTGCATAGTGAGTTTATACCGAGCTGCAATTTGATTTACACTGCAGCCTCATCATTGAGCATAAACTTCAGGAACTTACTTAATGGTAGTTTCTAGCCCTTGTATTACCAGCACCTGAATGAATCTTCCCCATCAGATTTTGTTTCCCCTTCACTTCCCAGATTCTCATTCACCACCCCAGCCTTTGCTTAACCTCTCTCCTCCAGCTAATGCTGCACCTCCACCCAGGGAAGGACTTAGGGTGGTGGGGGCCCCTGGGCTTGAGTCACTTTCGGGCCCTACCTTCTATACATTACCGTATTTATCAGCGTATATAACACGCGCCGACGTATAACACGCACCCCAAGTTTAGGAGGGAATTTTAAGGAAAAAACTTTTAGGAGGGAAGTTTAAGAAAAAAAAACTTACATTTAAATGCCCATCAATGCAGCCTGATCAGTGTCCATCTGCAGCCTTGCCCATCCATCTGCAGCCTTGTCCAGTGTCATTGCAACCTTGTCAGTGTCATTTGCAGCCTTGTCAGTGTAGCCTTATCATTTGCAGCCTTGCCCCAGTGTCATTTGCAGCCTTGTCATTTGCAGCCTTTAAGTTTAAAAATGGCGCTGCCAAGATACGGAGTCCTGTGTATCTCGGTGTCTCTCGGGTCCTCTAGCAGTCCCGAGCGGAGCAGAGAGTAGCCGAGTGTACTCGGCTCGGCTCACAGTCACGCCCAGTCCCTGTGTTATATCCATCATAGGGCGGGACTGGGCATGACTGTGAGCGGAGCCGAGCCGAGTGCACTCGGCTATGTATCTCGGCGGGGCCCGCGGGGGCCCCCTATTGGGCGGGGCCCATGGGCTTGAGCCCAGTCAAGCCCAATGGTAAGTCCTGCCCTGCCTCCACCTCCCACCAGCTCCTGTGCTGCTTCTTCCTCTATTTTACATACAGGAAAAAAGAAACACACCATATATATATATATATATATTATGAGAGCTACCTTCAAAGGTGGTGAAAAATGAATGACCTAAAAGATGAACTTCAAAAAATGTAGACAAGCATAGCACAGAACATAAATGGCTGAAACAAAGCGAGGAGGGTTTATTATTTAATCTCCGGAAATCAGAGTGAATAAACCCGAGGCTGTCGAGGTCTCCCCCTGAGATCCATTATTCTGGCTGCATTTCCAATCTGATGATTTTTTTTTTTTTTCCTCCTTCTCCTCTTCAGCCTGAAAGGGAAGATCTCTCATGGGATTCGTAGGCCTAAGCTATTAATAGCGAGCCATAGGAAGCCTATGGATAATATATCCACGCTGACATTTTGCCTGTAACCTTTCCATTGTCAGACACTGCTGATGCTTTTGGAGGGCAAACTTCAGGAAAGTCACAACGTTAAAATAGAGGTGTCTTTTCTTCTTCCTCTTAGGCATCATTTTTTCTTTCAAGGACAACTGCAGTGAGGATAAAAAAATAAATAAAAATAAACTCCCAACTTTCTAAGATGGGAAAGAGGGACACTTTTCAGAGCTAGCTGTCAGGGGCCCTACCGTTATCCAGCATATTCGACACAGGCAGGGGCGGACTGACAACTCATGGGGCCCCCGGGCAATAGGAGATTCTGGGGCCCCCAGGCAATCAGAGATTATGGAGCCACACAGTATACCATCACACAGTATACAATCACACGGTATACACAGAAATGTTTCTATTGGCTGAGAAGGTACTGGAGAGGCGGGGCAGCTATAATCTCTGGATTTTTAGACCAAAAGGATGTCGGTAAGGGACATTTCAGAGACAGATGTAAAGAAAACACACATTTTTTACATACTGTCCCTGGTTTTACTGAGGCTGGCAACCCTGATGGGGCCCCCTAGTGGCCCGGGGCCCCCGGGCAGTGCCCGAGTGGCCAAATGGTCAGTCCGCCCCTGCGACAACGGCAGGTACTGGGTTTCAATGAGTCTTCAATGGTCTGCACAAGTTTTTTGCATTAATTATTGCATCTCCTAATTGCACCATATTTCTTTGAAATACACAGTAACAGTGTAACAGTGTAACAGGGTAACAGGGTAACAGGGTAACAGCCAGGGCTGGACTTACCATTGGGCTTGACTGGGCTCAAGCCCATGAGCCCCATCCAATAGGGGGCCCCGCAGGCCCCGCCGAGATACATAGCAGAGTGTACTCGGCTCGGCTCACAGTCATGCCCAGTTCCCGCCCCATGATGGACATAACACAGGGACTGGGTGTGACTGTGAGCTGAGCTGAGTACACTCGGCTACTCTCGGCTCCGCTTGGGACTGCAAGAGGACCCGAGAGCCACCAAGATAAACAGGACGTCAAGATTGCAATGACAAGGCTGCAAATGACACTGGGGCAAGGCTGCAAATTACAAGGCTACACTGACAAGGCTGCAGATGACACTGGACAAGGCTGCAGATGGATGGACAAGGCTGCAGATGGATGGACAAGGCTGCAGATGGACACTGATAAGGCTGCATTGATGGGCATTTAAATGTACGTTTTTTTCCTTAAAATTCCCTCCTAAACTTGGGGTGCGTGTTATATGCCGATAAATTTGGTAACGTATAGAAGGTAGGGCCCGAAAGTGACTCAAGCCCAGGGGCCCCCACCACCCTAAGTCCTGCCCTGGTAACAGCAGGCAGCAGTGCTATAGTTTCACTGTCCCCTCCCGGGCTACAGACCCAAATACTAACATTACAGCCTAACAGGGCTGTACATATATCACTGGCACAATGCTGCGCTGTGGCATTTTAAAACTCTGGCTTCCCCCTGCACATACACCCATGGGCGCACCTTGAGCCTAATGCTCGCTTGCAGTTGCAGTATGATATTTTCGCTACAGCAGATGTTCAGGAGACTAAAGGATGACCTGCCAATCACTGAGGGTGGTAAGTACCATGACAAATGTGAAAGAAGCCATATTCCACTTTTTGGTTGCCTGTGTGGCGTATAAAAGAAACTACAAATTACAATTCTGTTTTCTATTTTTGGGTTGACCTCATGGCTAAAGCTGGTCTTTAACCTCACCTGAACTCCCTGAGCAGCTATGTGGCCTATCTGTCTGTCCTATACCCAACAACCAGCAGGTTGGTACATGTAATTCAAGGTTATGCTGATGCCGATTATTCCAAAGGACTCGTGTTTAGGACTGGTTACCCACCTGCTGCTGATTCCATTAGCTACAAACCCAGCCCATCTTTCCTTCTATACAAGCAATTCCAAAAGACTTGTGTCTGGCCGATCACCACCCATCTGCTGTTCATTTAGTCAGCCCTATGCCAAGCCAGGCCATCTTCCTTTCTATATAAACTGAGCTTATTCCCTTAAGCATTGCTTGACCGATAGCTAATCTTTGACCCCCCCCCCCCCCCCCCCCTCCTACCCTGGTGGGTTTTCGGAGTCCTAGACTCTTTGGTGAGTCAGAGAACTGCAACCTGGGAATCATCTGCAGCGCAACCCATCTCCACCTTCAGAAGCTTTAGAGAAGACAAGGCAGTTGCTTAGACTCTGCATCTCATCCCTCACCTTTGCTGCATGTGTGGGCAGGCTACAGTATTATGAGCTCCTCAAGCACCCCAAACTGTATCCATTGTACCTGCATTTGGTGGGACCCCCATGCACTTGTGTTCCTGTATGATCACCATCCTGCAGCTGTATGGAATCCTGTTCTCCCTGTAAGCCCTGCACCGTAGTGCTGTAAGCGTAACTTACCAGCATTCCATACCTTGCCTGCCTGTAAGGCCAGCACCCCAGTGCTGTATAATAGTCCTATTCTTTGACTTCCCAGATCCTCAGCTCTAGTGCTCTCATGGTCTGTGTGTTTGTGGCTGCTATAGTACAGTGCACCTATAATCCATTGCCTGTACCTTAATTTGACAATAAATATTTTTTTATAGGTGGGGGGCAGTAAAATTCTTATATCAAGAATTGAAGGGAAAAAAATATATTGGGTAATTGTGTTACCAACTTTGCAGCTTTTTTTTTGTGAGCAGAGTTTATTAGGGGGGTTGGTCTCCCTCCTATGCATGTGTCCCCTTCCTGATCATCCTCATTGACAGGGCTGGCCCTATCATGGAATCCGGTAGGATCATGGGTATCTTAGCAGCACTTTCAGGGGGGTGGCAAACTGGGGGTTCCGCCTGCTCCTCTGCCTGTGAGGGAGCCCGGCGCCACTGCTGTTAGTGGGCAGAATGTTCGGTGCCCAGGGGGGGAGGAGTGAGATGGCTGGGGAGCAGAGAGATGACATCATCTCTCACCGCCCACCCTGCATCACTGCAGTTCTGCCCTCACTGTGCAGCTGCGGGAAGCAGAGAGAGATTACATAATCTCTCTGCTGCCTGCCTTCACTCTGGGACACAGTGACAATCTGCAATGTGTGGCAGGTGACATGGCAAGTGACTATCCGTGACGTGTGGCAGATGATGTGCAAAGTGAGAATCCACAACATGTGGCAGGTGACGTGGCAAGTGACAATCCGCAATGTGTGGCAGGTGACATGGCAAGTGTGAATCCACAAAATGTGGCCGGTGAGATGGCAAGTGACAATCCGCAACGTGTGGCAGGTGACGTGGCAAGTGACAATCCGCAATGTGTGGCAGGTGACATGGCATGTGGGAATCCACAACATGTGGCCGGTGACATGGCAAGTGACAATCCGCAACATGCGGCAGGTGACTTGGCAAGTGACAATCTGCAACATGTCGCAGGTGACATGGCATGTGACAATCCTCAATGTGTGGCAGGTGACGTGGAAAGTGACAATCCGCAACGTGTGGCAGGTGACGTGGCAAGCAACAGGTGATGTGGCAAGTTACAATCCGCAGTGTGTTGCAGGTGACGTGGTAAGTGACAATCCGCAACGTGTGGCAAGAGACAATCCACAACATGTGGCAAGTGACAATCCGCAATATGTGGCAAGTGACAATCTGCAACATGTGGCAGGTGACATGGCATGTGACAATCCTCAACGTGTGGCAGGTGAAGTGGCAAGTAACAATCCGCAACGCGTGGCAAGTAACAGGTGATGTGGCAAGTTACAATCTGCAACGTGTGGCAGGTAACGTGGCAAGTAACAGGTGATGTGCCAAGTGACAATCCGCAATGTGTGGCAGGTGATGTGGCAAGTTACAATCCGCAACGTGTCGCAGGTGACGTGGTAAGTGACAATCCGCAACGTATAGCAAGTGACATGGCAAGTGACAATCTGCAACGTGTGGCAAGAGACAATCCACAACATGTGGCAAGTGACAACCTGCAAAGTGTGGGAGGTGACAATCCGCATCTGGTGGTGGAGTCTGAATCAAAACTAAGTACAAAAACACATCACAAGTTGTATGAGACATGAGAGCCTGAGAGGGACTTGCCTTTCTCAGCCCTGATTAACCACTTAAAGAGGAAGTAAACCTTGATGGGTTTACTTCCTCTTTGTTTCCCTGCAAAGGCAAAAGCATAATGGACTACTATGCATCGCAGTCAGTGATGTAAGTAACATCATTAAAATAAACTGAGTTACGTAACGCAGTTACTTTAGAGGGTCACGAGTAATCTAACTGATTACTCTTCCTCTCATGGTAACTCAGTTCCCATTACTTGGGTGGCATTACCGCAATTACATCTACCGCCCAGGAGGCCCCGCCGTGGCTGCGCTGCCTGCCCGTTCATTCCGCTGCGGAGAGGGGGGCTTTCGCCCGCTGAGCTGAGAAGAGGCTGAGACTCAGAGAGACTGTCTGGACCGCCCCATCCCGCCCCGCCTATCCAAAGAGAGAATGTAGGGAGGCGAGACGGACACTGAAAAATGAAGTCAGCTGACCAGCTGACACCAATCGAGTGAAGGGGAGGGTCTCTCTCTCTCTCTCCCCATGAGGAAAGGCTTCCCTGGAGGTATTCAAGTAAGTGACTGTCTGACGATTCGAACTGCAGTGCAATCGATCCATCCCAAGTCCTCCACCACCTCTGCTTCTTACTGATTCCATCCCTACCCACCCACCATCACTTCTACAACAGAGGTGATGGGGGGGATACGGTAGGAATGAGATCAGTAAGAGGCAGAGGTGGTGGTGGGAGAGGATGGCACCACCACCGATGCCACCCCCCAAGTACCACCGCTGCCTGCCACCCCCCCCAGTACCACCATCGCTGCCATCCCCCCAGTACACCATCACTGCCATCCCCCCAGTACACCATCACTGCCTTACCCCCAGTACACCATCACTGCCACCCCCCCAAGTACTGTACGCCACCCCCCCAAGTACACCACCACCACTGCCACCCCTCAAGTACCACCGCTGCCACCCTTTAACAACTACCACTGCCTCCCCTGTCACAGTTACTTTGCTGAGTAACTAATTACTTTTCCAATGTAGTAACTGAGTTACTAACGCAATTACTTTTTGGGAGAAGTAATTTGTAACTTAACTAATTACTTTTTTAAAGTAAGATGTCCAACACTGGTCACAGTACATGTTGGCATTTGTGGTTCCCTCAATGAACTGTAGCTCCCCAGTGCCGGCAGCACTCATGGAGCCCCAGACCATGACAGTCCCACCACCATGCGTGACTGTGGGCAAGACACACTTGTCTTTGTACTCCTCACCTGGTTGCTGCAACACACGCTTGACACCATCTGAACCAAATAAGTTTATCTTGGTCTCATCAGACCACAGGACATGGTTCCAGTAATCCATGTCCTTAGCCCTTGTACACACGGTTGGGCATTCCGATGGAAAATGTCCGATCGGACCGCGTTGTCGGATAATCCGACCGTGTGTGGGCTCCATCTGACTTTTACCGTTGGAATGTCCGACCAACAAGGTTTGAGAGCTGGATATAAAATTTTCCAACAACATGATCCGATGCGCGTCAATTCCGATCGTGTGTAGCCTAGTACGATGGACAAAGTGCCACGCATGCACAGAATAAATTCTGAGACGGAAGCGCTCGGTCAGGTAAAACTAGCTTTCGTAATCGATATAGCACATTCGTCACGCTGCAATGTTAAAAATTGTTTAATGCAGCGCATTCTCTTTTTCTTTATAATGCTACAAGAATGAAGTTGTTTTGCTGCTCATATTCACACACACTTCTCCCAAACGTATTTCTTTATTCTTTTTTCTCATTTCATGAATACAATATTTTTATTCGTCACATCTCCCCAATCATTTTAGATTTTTTTTTTGTTTAAATTTTGTGGTTGGTTTTTTAATCAAGATCTCCTTTTTTGACATTTTGCTCATCTAGGTAATTTTTTTGGTGTGTATTGTGTGTCAACTTACCACAACACCATGATTATCTTTTTATATTAGGCCGCGTACACACGCGGGGACTGTTCGCCCAACTTTGTCCGCTGAACAGTGTTTCGGCGGACAGTCCGCCCGTGTGTGGGCTTTCAGCGGACAGTTTCAGCGAACAGTCTGCTGAACAAAGTTTTTCGGAAATTCAGAAAAACTGTCCACTGAAACTTGGTTTCAGCGAACAGTCCCCTCGTGCGTAGGCTTGTTCGTCAAACTAAGTTCCGCGCATGCTCAGAAAGGATTTACACGCCGAAAGTTGTAATGCAATGTATAGGACGTCGTATTTTGCGTCCCGTCGTACGTGCCGTTCACGTCATCGCGCACGGTTTCAGCAAACTGTTCGTTCGTCGTGTGTGGGCAAGTCCGCCCATGCTAATTTTGAGCGGACTGTTTGCTGAAACTGTTTGACGGACAAAGTTGAGCGAACAGTCCCCGCGTGTGTACGCGGCCTTATTGTTTTCTTTTTTAATCTCTAGGAGGTTGTTTGGTGTTGGTGCCCCTTGTTTTAATTTGACTTTGTATTTTTGAAATGTACCTGCCTACTCACAAATAAACTGTCCTTTTTGAACTAAAACACATAGGCAAGTATTTCTTGAACCAAAAAAAAAACGTTATTTAGGTGTCATAAACAAATAATAGCAAGGCCTGAAAGAACAAACTGAAAACCAGAAACGAGCGGCCAATAAGCACTGAGAATGAGGTACTATACCAAGATATAGTCCGCAATGACCAACAAATGCGAACTGACTACACGCACTGATAAGCAGATACGCACCCACAAGCACCAACTGAAGAGCAGTAAGGATCTGAAGCACAAATCTGAAAAGCGCGAATCGTCTCTAACCAAACTTCTACTAACACGCGATAAACACGAGATCAGCAGAAGGAGCCCAAAGGGTGCTGCACGTGGTGCTGAACTTCCCTTTTCTAGTCACATCGTAGGCAGTTTACGTCACCGCGTTCTTGTCGACTGAAAATTCCAACAACTTTGTCCGACCGCGTGTAGGCAACACCAGTTCCGGACTAAATCCGTCGGAAATTATCCGACGGATTTGGTGATCGGAATGTCCGAAAGTGTGTACGGAGGCTTAGGCTGCTTGTCTTCAACAAACTGTTTGGGGGCTTTCTTGTGCATCGTCTTTAGAAGAGGCTTCCTTCTGGGATGACAGCCATGTAGACCAATTTGATGCAGTGTGCGGCGTATGGTCTGAGCACTGACAGGCTGACCCCCCCACCCCTTCAATTTCTGCAGCAATGCTGGCAGCACTCATACATCTATTTCCCAAAGACAACCTCTGGATATGACGCTGAGCACGTGACCTCAACTTCTTTGGTTGACCATGGCGAGGCCTGTTCTAAATGGAACATGTCCTGTTAAACTGCTGTATGGTCTTGGCCACCATGCTGCAGCTCAGTTTTAGGGTCTTGGCAATCTTCTTATAGCCTAGGCCATCTTTATGTAGAGCAACAATTCTTTTTTTCAGATCCTCAGCGAGTTCTTTGCCAGGAGGTGCCATGTTGAACTTCCAGTGACCAGCATGAGAGAGTGAGAGCGATAACACCAAATTTAACACACCTGCTCCCCTTCACACATGAGACCTTGTAACACTAATGAGTCAGGGGGAGGGAATAGGACTAATTGGGCCCAATTTGGAAATTTTTACTTAGGGGTGCACTCACTTTTGTTTCCAGAAGTTTAGACATTAACGGCTGTGTGTTGAGTTATTTTGAGGGGACAGCAAATTTACAAGCTGCACACTCACTACTTTACATTGTAGCAAAGTGTCATTTCTTCCGTATTGTCACATGAAAAGATATAATAAAATATTTACAGAAATGTGAGGGGTGTACTCACTTTTGGGAGATACTGTATAAATAAAGCTTTTTACTTTTGTGGAAATACGGTGCACTTATAGGGCTGTGCCTGGTGTCATCAATATAGGATGCACTCACCTTTTGGCTAGATGAGTGAGGTAACCGGCACTTAGTCTTGCCAGCTCATTGGAGAAGCCAATTGCTGTATCTCAAGGAAAACTTACTGAAATCTACGGTTAAGCCCAATGTGGGTGAAACATGTTAGAGGGGCATGACCGATGGGCTGGGATCTGAGCTGAAGCCCTTCATTCATCTTACATTGGAGTTGAACACAGTATGTGGCTGTATATGTATACTATATTACTCAAATCTGGTGTTGCGCTTTCACTATAATTGTGTGGTGGAATATGATGATGTAATATAGGCAAAGCAAAATAATAACTGTTGCATTGTATTTCCTAATCTGTGCTGATGGTTTCTCGTTGGTTGTAAAGCGCAGGGCCGGACTTACCATTGGGCTTGACTGTGCTCAAGCCCATGGGTCCCGCCCAATAGGGGACCCCGCCAAGATACATAGCCGAGTGTACTCGGCTCGGCTCACAGTCACGCCCAGTCCCGCCCTATGATGGACATAACACAGGGACTGGGCATGACTGTGAGCCGAGCCGAGTACACTCGGCTACTCTCAGCTCCGCTCGTTACTGCGAGAGGACCGAGAGCCGCCAAGAGGACCCGAGAGCCGCAGAGAGGACCCGAGAGCCACCAAGAGGACCCGAGAGCCGCAGAGAGGACCCGAGAGCCACCGAGATATACAGGACTCTGTATCTTGGTGGCGCCTTTTTTAAACTTCAAGACTGCAATGACAAGGCTGCAAATGACACCGGGGCAAGGCTGCATATGACAAGGCTACACTGACACTGGACAAGGCTGCAGATGGATGGGCAAGGCTGCAGATGGACACTGATAAGGCTGCATTGATGGGAATTTAAATGTAATTCCGCGTACACACGGTCGGAATTCCGGCCAGAAAAAGACCAATGAGAGCTTTTCACCGGAAAATGCGACCGTGTGTATGCTCCATCGGAATTTAGCTGTCCGAATTTCCACCAGCCAAAGATTGATAGCATGTTCTCCATTTTCCCGAGGGAAAAACTTTCTATCGGTAATTCCGATCATGTGTATGCAATTCTGACACGCCAAAAATCACGCATGCTCAGATTCAACTACGAGACGGAAGCTATTGGCTACTGGCTATTGAACTTCCTTTTTCTAGTCCCGTCGTACGTGCTGTACGTCACCTCGTTGTTGACGGTCAGAATTTGGTGTGACCGTGTGTATGCAAGACAGCGCGAGGGAAATCCCGTCGGAATTCCGTCGGGAAAACCATTAGAGCCTTTTCCGACCAAAATTCAGATAGTGTGTACGCGGCATACGTTTTTTCCTTAATTAAACTTCCCTCGTAAAAGTTTTTTTCCTTAAAATTACCTCCTAAACTTGGGGTGCGTGTTATACGCCGGCACGTTTTATACGCCGATAAATGCGGTAATGTATAGAAGGTAGGGTCCGAAAGTGACTCAAGCCCAGGGGCCCCCACCACCCTAAGTCCGGCCCTGGTAAAGCGCCATGGTATAAGCTAGAGCTGGGAAAAATCTAATGCCCCGTACACACGAGCGGACTTTTCGACATCCAAACTCCGACGGACCGAGTCCGTCAGACTATCCGATCGTGTGTGGGCTGCAACGGACTTTAGCTTCGCTAAAGTCTGACGGACTTTAGAAATGAAGCATGCTTTAAATTTTCCCGCCGGAACTCCGCCGGACCCGGTCCCCTTCGAAAAGTTCGCTCGTGTGTGTGCTACTCCGACGGACTAAAACCGACGCTAGGGCAGCTATTGGCTACTGTCTATGAACTTCCTACGTCGAATCCCGTCGTACGTCATCACGTTCGACTCCGTCGGAGTTTGGTGTGATGGTGTGTGGCCAAGTCCGTTCGGTCGAAAAATCCGCCAGAACTCCGTCGGAACTCCAGCGGAACTCCGTCGGAGGTTTGTCAGACTTTATCCCTCTCGTGTGTACGGGGCATAATAGTTAATCAAACGTAGCACAGGGGTTTTTGGATGTTGAGTGAGCTCTAATTACCTTTTACATATCCAATTGATTTGGCGCGGACAAATAACGCTCAGTCATTGTTACTGAATTGTTGCTGCTGAATCACAACTTTACGCTGTGCTTTAAGAGATTGCTTATCGTGTTATGTCTGTGCACATATGCCGCTGGGCTCTATTAGTGTAATTAAGGTGAATAGTGGAAAAGTCATACAATAGGCAGGATTCATTTGACAAGCCCGGGGTTGAACTCTGACCACCATGCGGGTTGCCTAGGAAACGCCATAAGCTATGTTGATTATTATGCCATTCGCGGCTGTCTTATGACTGATGAGCGAGAACAGACTGCCGCAACATCTCCCCTTCCTGCGGAGCAGCGATAATGCCGCATGTTCAGTTTTCCTTCATTAGCAAGTGGGATATATCTCATCTGCAGAGATCATCCATGATTACCTTTCCTCTCTGCATTTTTATTGTCTATCGCCATCATAAACAAACCATGGTAGAGCTCCGTGTTCTTTGAAATCTGTCTATTTATCATGACCACTTTGTTGAACAATGGTCCTCAAAACTGAACAAATCCCATGCCTAGAGAGTCACAATTGCTCCGAATAAATTAAATATATTAGCAGTCACAGAGTTGCCATATTTAAGGCAACGTGCATTTTTTCCATCAGTAATATAAATAAGTTCTCTCATTATAAGCTTATTTACACATTTTCACAAATTCCAGTCATGTTTGGACCAGCAAAATGTTTTCGGTAAAGAGGTGAACTTTGCAGATGGGTGTTGCTTTGGGCACCAGAAGTTGATTTGCCTACCAGATGGAGACATGGCAGGCTGGCCTTAAATACGGTACTGGCTCAAGTGTGCAGCAGGACCCTTTTAAAAAAAATGGGCATAAAAGGGCAATATGATAATAAGCATGGATGACACACTTAGGTCATTTAAAGAGTCACTCCACCAAAAACTACAATTTGAGAATGGCGCTGGGGCTGGCTGACTGCAAATACTGACTTCTTACACCTATTCTCATGGCCTCTTCTAAAAACATATCTAAACTCCAGAATCAGTCAGTGAAAAAAAAAGGCTCTGTTTAAGCTTGGATTCACGCCATAGGGCAGGGATATGCAATTAGCGGACCTCCAGCTGTTGCAAAACTACAAATCCCATCATGCCTCTGCCTCTGGGTGTCATGCTTGTGGCTGTCAGAGTCTTGCTATGCCTCCTGGGACTTGTAGTTTTGCAACAGCTGGAGGTCCGCTAATTGCATATCCCTGACATAGGGGTTATTTACGAAAGGCAAATCCACTTTGCACTACAAGTGCAAAGTGCACTTGAAATTGCACTGAATATTCGCCTTGTGGTAAATAATCCCCCATGTCCATTAGCTTGCCTAAATGTGCATTAAATGCACGTATGTTGATGTAAATTGACATCTGTTTACTGCATTGCGTTGCGTTGTGTATTTTGAATGCATTGCATTGATGTGTAGGTTTTTTTTTTTGCTCACAGCAGGAGCCCAAAGACATTGTTTTCTTGAACGTGCATTGCAGTGCGTGTGTGTTTTAAATGTAATATGTTTCATTTTTTACAAAGTTCACACCAATGCAAGGCATGAGCTTATTCAATGGATTTTGGCTTGTTGTTGCTTTAGGCCCGGGGCCAGTGTTAAGTGATATAGCCCAACACTCGTGATGTGAATGGGCCCTCTCAGTAGGTGTAGCCGAAAAACTTGAATCAAAATTTTTAAGCTGGAATCTTTTTGGGATATGAGAGGTGGATGGGGGATCAAGCCCAGCAGCAGTCATCCATGTGTAGTATTTGATACCATGGCACTATCCACCAGTCCCTTAATCATGGCACTATCCACCAGTCCCCTAACCATGGCACTATCCACCAGTCCCTTAACCATGGCACTATCCACCAGTCCCCTAACCATGGCACTATCCACCAGTCCCCTAACCATGGCACTATCCACCAGTCCCTTAACCATGGCACTATCCACCAGTCCCTTAACCATGGCACTATCCACCAGTCCCTTAACCATGGCACTATCCACCAGTCCCTTAACCATGGCACTAGTATCCACCAGTCCCCTAACCATGGCACTATCCACCAGTCCCTTAACCATGGCACTATCCACCAGTCCCCTAACCATGGCACTATCCACCAGTCCCTTAAACATGGCACTGCCCACCAGTCCCTTACAAGGAATGATAAATTGCATCTAATAGCAGACCTCTGAATATTAATGGTAACCTGTGCTCATAGGAGAATGACAAACAGGGTCTGCCTCTTTGGACAGCTGAGGGAATTGGGAAATGACTTGAACTAGAGTAGTTTCTGATTTCCTTTAGCAGTTCCTGCACCCCCACCCTGTAAAACGATAACTGCACTTTTGTAAATGATGCATAAACAGTTCCAATAGTAACTGTAAAAGTATAACCAGGCAAGTTACAGAGTTATAGCAGCATTCCTGCTATTGGAGTATCAAATCAGTGGTGTATCCTCAATGGGTGCAATGTGTGCCAGGCACATGGGCCCACTGTGCTCTCACATTAAGAATTCGTACACTCTCCACTTCTACCAACCCCTCCCCCCCCCAATCATTTTTGCTGTCTAGGACCACCAGCATCCTAGTAACCGATGATACACCTTTTTAGCACGCTGGACGAATCTTCCTCTGTGCAGAGCTGCTCCGCCCCCCTACTTCAGCTTGTGCTTCATTTGCTCCCAACAGCTCCTACTTGGTAAGATAGCTATGAGTAAGCACTGATCACGGTGCAAAACGCGTCAGTGTTCTTTGTACCCTGTTATCTTTTTGCTGTGGATTATTTGATTTGATATGACCTACGTTGTTTTAATAAAAGATGGGATTTAAAGTCTTTCTCCAGTGTGGGGCTATCCAGAGTTTTGTTCTGCTTACTAGCTCCTGCTTGGTAAGATAAAGGGACTCTGGTCTCCGATCTAAGGTGCATTTTGATCCAAATGATGGCAGTCTAATTGAAGGGAGGTTTCCTATGTAAGGGAAGACTCTGATCTACAGAGGGACTGCTAATCCAAGGGGGGATTCTAATGAGGGAAGATTCTGATCTAAAGCAGAACGCTGATCCTAGTTGGGAATAATGTAAGAGGAGACTCTAATCTGAAGGACTTCTATGTAATGTGGGGTGTGGGACCCCTTTTGTGTAAAGGTGCTAAGTTATTACTACCTGGTTGCTGCCTGAAAAATATATTTAATAGAAAAGTTGAATTTCTTTCAAATGATTGTGCTGAGTGTTGTTAATATCTGTTAAGCCCCATACACACTATCGGTTTTTCCGCTGAGTTTTTCCTTCAGATTTACCAAAACCATATAATATGAGGTCAAACCTTAGGAGTTTCAATCTGTATGCAATCAGGCAGGCCCTTCTACTACATGGTTTTGGTAAATCTGAAGGAAAAACTCAGCGGAAAAAACTGATAGTGTGTATGGGGGCTTAAGACTCTAGTTTAAAATGCCCTTTAAGACCCTCCCAGTGTTTGCACATTCTGGCCACACCCAAAATTCTGTGTAGGGCACCCTTAGCTTTATTACTGAAGGTTGTTTGTTGGCATGGGGAGGTGTTTAACCTCCCTGGCGGTATGATTATTTCAGATTTTAGGTGCAGAAAGCGGTACAATTATTTTACATGAAAATTTGGCGTTTTAAATTGTAGTCCTGTAATTTTTAGGAATAACTCACTTAAATCTGCCCAAACCCAGAGTGTAGCAGACATCCCGGGTATGATAAAGTTTGAAAAATGAAATAATAAATTATAATATAATAAATAACTATAAATAATTATACCAATAATTATATAACAATAATAAAAATGATTCAATAATTTAATCAAATCAAAAAGACTGAAATTTGCTCAGTTGCAGAATTGTCACTGTCATTACTTTTCAGTATTTGATGACGGATCTCCCCACAAATCGTTATCGCTTAATTCTGCGAGTGATTCCAATTTATTATCTAGCTGGTCTAAAATCATTTTTGATGTAAAGGGACAGTTTTGGTTGCTATGGACGATCTCCAGTTTCCAGGCATAAAGAACAGTTTTTATATTATAAAACTGCATGGAGGACACTGGACAGACCACTAGGGACAAAGGGGATGTGAAATAATTACATACAGCAGTGTAATCTGTAAGATTACATTATACTGTATGTAATGTGTGTGTTTCACTTTTTGAATTTGGCGCCGTTCTCCGTCCCCGTGCGTTGCAATGCTCGCAGGGAACGGAGATCAACTCTGTGATAGATCGAGTGGAGCACGGCTCGCTCGTACAGCAGGGGGGACATCGCTGGATCCAGGGGAGAAGGTAAGTAACCTCTCCCTGCATTCAGCGATGCGGTCCCGAGTCTGGCTCGGGTTTACCGCTTTTGGTATAAAATCTCCACCCCGAGCCAGACTTGGGAATACCGCCAGGGGGGTTAATGACCTACATGTGTAGGTAGCTGCAATATAGCTTTTTTCTCCCTTGTTGCAGGTCCACACTGCGGCCCAACCTATGTTCATGCACACCAACCAACTGCATTCAGAAAACACCCCTATATCAAATGCACAACAAAGCCAATGACCGAGTCTACCTATAACTTAAATCTTTCTTTTGGTGGATTGATGATTTAAATTGTATAAAATTCTATTGACACTTTTATGCCGCGTACACGCGATCGGAATTCCGGCCAGAAAAAGACCGATGAGAGCTTTTCATCGGAAAATGCGACCGTGTGTACGCTCCATCGGAATTTAGCTGTCCGAATTTCCGCCAGCCAAAAATTGATAGCATGTTCTCCATTTTCCCAACGGAAAAACTTTCAATCGGTAATTCCGATCGTGTGTATGCAATTCCGACACGCCAAAAATCACGCATGCTCAGATTCAACTACGAGACGGAAGCTATTGGCTACTGGCTATTGGACTTCCTTTTTCTAGTCGCGTCGTACGTGTTGTACGTCACCGCGTTATAAACTATCGGAATTTGATGTGACCGTGTGTAGGCAAGACAGCTTGAGCCGAATTCCGTCGGAATTCCGTCAGGAAAACCATCAGAGCTTTTTCCGACGAGAAAATTCCGATCGTGTGTACGCGGCATAACAGTCAGTATTATCCTGAGCTGGTGTTAGAATTATCCAATAAAATATACCTTACCCATTAGAAGTATAGTGGTAAATAGACAAGGCAAAAATATTTAGAAAATTTTGTACTTTACTGCTGTGACCTCTGCTCTGCTTTTCCTCCATTTTTGGTATAATTTGAAAAACGAAACATAAAATAAGAACATCCTAATATTTTGTTTTATTATCCTTTAGATAGCTGTGGAAAGTACAAATCGCTCTGTATGGTAGGTCTCTTTGTTTTCTGATGACTGAAATCATGATAATAAAAAAATTATTTTCTAATATTTTCATACAATTACTCAGAATGGGTACAAAGAATCTAGAGGCTTCTTCCACAGACATCTACCGATTTCTGCTTTTGATTAATACTAATTATTTCATGTCATAGATTAAATTCTGTGTATAAGACTAGTGCGCCTCTTTCACCCCTACGTTGAGAGACGGCGTACCAGCTCTTCGCGTTCTATAGTTACTATGACGGGTAAACATTTTTCTCTAATCATATATCCATATGTATATATTATATGTAATAAATATTTTCCTTTTTTTTTTTTTTAAAGATTTTTACAGAAAAAAAATGAATTGCTCTTAATAAATCCAAACTACTTCAGATTGAACAACATTCATCGCGTGAAACAGACAAATACAATTGAATACTTCAGAGTACAACAGACATTATACATGATAATTTCTGATACATAAGTTTAAACAATATGGACAAACTACCATTATAGCCAGAATACAGACCTTCAATTTTTCTCGATTTAGGAGAGGTTTTTTTTTGTTAGTTTTTTGTATTTTTTTTTGTATTTTTTTTTTTTTTTTTGTAATAGCAATACTTGTGGAGTCTCTGAACTTTAGATATTTTTATTTTTACTCTAGAAAAAGTAATTATAAGGTTTCTCTCTTGAAAAATACCCAATCTCACACGAATTCCAGAAAGTCCTTAAGAGTTACAAGATCATCGTTTTGGGCATTCTCCGTCTCCAAATAGTAAAAGCTCTCCATCAAGAAAAATCCCGCAACTTTGATGTTGGGCGCTGTCCATTATAGCCAACAGTCACTGCCTTGTTATTACATGATTATAGCTTTATTTTTTTTTTAACGACAAAAGTATATTTTTTTCTTGGATCAGCAGCGCATTTTGATTCCGTTGTTATGTAAAATGCAACGTTGTCTAGATCTGCAGGTGTTTTTGTATTATAATGATAATGAGGAAACATGGTAGCCATTCAACCCAGACTGACCCTTACAGAAGGACAGCAAAGTTTTGGCAGCCGTTAATGTTCTCTGTTTTGTGCAGTCCTACTGTTTTGGTCAGTTCGTGGCAGCTAAAGTTAGCTACAATTCGTCGGAGCGGATGACATGGAACAGGGTGACGTTGTAGAGGACTTGGTGGCCGTTGTTCCAGGCATAAAGAGCCCGATCCTTGGGATTGTAGTCCAACATGGAGATGTGTGAATACTTGTTTTGAAATGGGATGTCAATGTATTCGTAGTTGGAGGTGTTCGTCTGATAGGCGTAGTGCACTTTGGTGCCACCGGAATAGCCGTTGGTGACATATAGAGTCCCACAGATCATGAAGGCTTCCCCGGCGCTTCTTTTGGGGTATCCTGTATTCCAGGTTTTTAGGATCTGTAAAGTATTGGGGTCTAGTTTGCTGATGACTATGTTACCAGCATTTTGGTTGGTGGCATAAACCACCCACAGCCCATTCTCATCTACCATGAGGTCAATGTCTGACTGGCCACCCCATGCATAGTGGTAGACATTTGTGTACCCGGCAGAGTCCAGGCTGCGCGTTTTCAGAATTGTCTCTGATTTTAAGTCAAAACGGATGATGATGTGACTTTGGAATTTGTTAAAGTATATAGATCCGTTATATACAACCTGGCCTGTCCCTGACCAAGGATGGGGGAGACGGTGAGAGGTAAAGTTGTCACTGTTCATGAAGTCCTCCATTGACTTGTACTCCCGGACAAAGCGGTTATTGTGATAGCCGTCCATATACCAGACCTGCAAAACCAATACATAACATTAGCTCTGTAGGACAACATTTTCATTGACTTACATCAGGGACACTAAAAAGACGTTGACATTTTGTAATGAAGGTAATAAAAAAAAAAAAAATCCTCTGTGTTAATGTATTTCCTCCAAATCTTTTCAAATTTCACCCACCCCTGCAGTGATACCTAGGAGGAATGCACACCTCTCTCCATAAACATTAACATATGACATTTAAAACTGAAATGTCAGTGGCAGATTTCCCTGCAGTACCATTATCCCCAGTCCGGGGTGGCTGTGCGTTTACGGTGCCTGTTAACTCACTCGCGGTGGAAGAGCTACAGTTTGCACACAATAAGGGGGTCAAGAATATCAAAACCTTAGGCTAATGTGGTAAAGTCATGTTTGGAACTAACTACCTGCTCCCAAAACAATTCATAATTTAAAGTATATATAACCCAGTTGGTAAATTCTCATATACTAAACATGTTATTGTCATTCAATGCCATCCTTAGACCCCTTTCACACTGGGGCGTTTTTCAGGCGTTTTTCATGCGCTTTGAAAGAAGCCGCAACTGCAATCCCAATGTAAAAGCCCGAGTGCTTTCACACTGAGATCCCTTTCACACTGGGGCGTTTTTCAGGCGCTTTAGCGTTAAAAAAAAGCACCTGAAAGAAGCTGCAACTGCAATCCCAATGTAAAAGGCCGAGTGCTTTCACACTGAGGCGCTGCGCTGGCAGGGGGCGTCAAAAAAAGTCCTGCAAGCAGCTTCTTTGCAGCGCTTTTGGAGCGGTGAATACAACGCTTCTAAAGCGCCCCTTCCCATTGAAATCAATGGGAAGCGCCTGTAAAACGCCTGAAAAGAGCCTGAAAAACGCTTTTGGCAGCAGCGTTTTGTGGGCGCTTTTAACCCTTTATTTGGCCACTAGCAGGGGTTAAAAGCGCCCCAATAACACTCGAAAAACGCTGGTAAAGCGCTGCTAGTTTAATCGGCGCTTTACGAGCGTTTTTCGGGCGCTGACATTGTGAAAGGGCTCTTAAAGCACTCGGGCTTTCACATTGGGACTGCAGATGAGGCTTCTTTCAAGCGCTTTACAGGTGCTTTTTTTAACGCTAAAGCGCCTGAAAAACGTCCCAGTGTGAAAGGGGTCTTATTTCTGAGTAGCCCCCCCCCCCCCCCCATATGCCGGTTGCAGATGTGCATACCAATGATTTAATGACTTTTTGAAATATATGATATGATCAGTTATGTTTTAGTTAAAGAGGGAGTCCCGCGGAAAAAATAATAATTTAAAAGTCAGCAGCTACAAATACTGCAGCTGCTGACTTTTAAAATAAGGACACTTACCTGTCCCAGGGTCCAGCGATGTCAGCACCTGAGGTCCTCGGATTGCTGCCGTCGCCATCTTCGGTATGGGAATCAGGAAATGAAGCCTTGCGGCTTCACTTCTCGGGTTCCCTACTGCGCATGCGCGAGTCGCATAATGCTATGAGGAAGGCTCCAGAGCACTAGATGTAGCAGTGCTGTTAGTGGCAAATAAAGATTTGTAAGAAGAAGCAATCGTGTTGCCGGTATTTCTTGCTATTTTGACTTACATGGGACACAACAAGTCTGAGCATCGATATGCAGCTCATTACTTTACAAATGTGTGGTAGAGCTTCGGTGAGTCTGATTATATATATATATATATATATATATATATATATATATATATTATTATAATTCAGGTTTATTATACACCGCTGAGGATGCACATGCAGTAGTTACAATTGGTCATGACCCCTACCACCTTCCTCCCTGCCCCAACGATACAGCGCATGCGCATGTAAATACACTTGCGTCTATAGGAAATCTTGGTCAGCTTGGCATGGCACTGATCCTAGTTTTTAACATTGGCGTCTATGGCAAACCTTGTTTAGCTTGACATGGCACTGCTCCCGGTTTTAACATTTAACATTGGCCTATATAGGAAACTTTGGTCAGCTTGACATGGCACTGCTCCCGAACCAAAAGTGACAGGGACACCAAATTTGGGGAGCACGTTACGGGGACCCAGGACTACGTAATGGTAGATTACCTAGGCAAGCTGGCCAACCCCAAAATCGGCTATTTTGCAGTCCTGAGTCCTCTCTCGGCGCTCCAGGGGTTATGGAACCTAGGTCCACCGCTATGCTAACAGTTCCAGTGTTCAAGGAACCTAGCTCCACCACCATGTGACAATTCCAGGGATTAACCACTTGCCACCTGCCATATAGCAGAATGACAGCAACAAAGTGGTTGTAATATCCTGATCGGATGTCGTATGACGTACTCAGGATAACACAGCCGAGGCGTGCCCAATTATCAGCCCCCATCAAAGGGTGCCCATCAGCTGCCAATCAGTGCCCAACACCTGCCAGCCTGTCCCCATAATAAACGCCTGTCAAAAAAAAAAAATGCTATAAAACTATCCCCTATTTTGTAGACGTTATAACTTTTGCGCAAACCAATCAATAAATGCTTATTGTGATTTTTTTTTACCAAAAATATGTAGAAGAATACGTATTGGCCTAAACTGAGGAAAAAAATATATTTTTTTATATATTTTTGGGGGATATTTATTATAGCAAAAATTAAAAAAGAATGCGTTTTTTTTTAAAAAACTGTCGCTCTGTTTTTGTTTATAGCGCAAAAAATAAAAACCGCAGAGGTGATCAAATACCACCAAAAGAAAGCCCTATTTGTGGGGAAAAAAGGACGTCAATTTTGTTTGGGTTGCACGACTGTGCAATTGTCAGTTAAAGCGAAGCAGTGCCGAATCGCAAAAAGTGCTCCGGTCAGGAAGGGGGTAAATTCTTCCGGGGCTGAAGTGGTTAATGGAAAAATAACACTTACTGGCAGGATCACCAGATGAAAAAAAAAAGCATAAGGAAAGCAAATGCAGCCATCAATTATAAGAATTAGCTAGCTGCAATTTTAATAAATGCCTGTTTTTGGGTTTAATAGCGCTTTAAGGGCTGGTTCACACTGTATGGCTGACATCGCACCCGCACAGACATCGCATGTAATGTGAACAGCAGTGCTCTGCGAATTACATGCAATGTCTGCCATCGCAATGGTGTGAACCGGTGTCCTATCATATAGAGTCCCCTATTGGATAGTGTCCACTGTGTACTGCGCATGCGCAGTACACAGCACACACAGATTCCAAAAATGAGTCCAGGTTCTAGCCCCACCATCCCAGTTGACATAGAGTTGGAATACAAAAGAGCCAAGCGTAGCGAGGCCGAGCCCGAAACGTGGCGAGCGAAGCGAGCCCGCGAGGGGCCCTCTAATATCGCCAGCTCTATGTCCACTTGTATGGTGGGGCTACCACCGCGACTCACGGCGCAGGCGCCGTTCATCTTCGGAGATTTTCCAAAGCTTCCTCTGCTCCGTGCTGCGCATGCGCAGTACAGGGCGGACAGTATCCAATGGCAGGACACTATATGGCAGAACACCGGCCCTAACTCCAGAGAAAGATGGAAAGAAGAGTTATTAGTGGTAGACATGTACTTTTCCTTATTGACAAATTGATAGTTCAGGTGTTTGGGAAGACTAGTTAGATTGAATCAGGAAACATGCATTACTTACTCTGTTATCTCCTTCTGGTGCCAGTGGGTCAGTCATCCATGAGCCAAACCTGGACCCAGATGCCTTCATTGTGACTGGTTCACTGATTCCGGTCAACTTACCACAGGCTGCAAAATACAATGTTACAAGTTAGTTCTGTCCTGGAGTCGTTATCACTGATGTACATCACATGCACAAATCTTAATTCTTAAACAATGTTTTCGTCATGTTTTGCATTGTTACGTATTGCTCTTTTTCATAGATATGGCCACTAAAGCCCCCATACACACTATAAGATTGTCTGCTTATTTTTGTCTTCAGATTTACCAAAACCATGTAGTGCAAGGGCCTGCCTGATTGCATACACATTGAAACTCCTAACCTCATGTTACCGTATTTATCTGCGTATAACACACATTTTTTTCCCCGTAAAATCAGGGGAAAATCGGGGGTGCGTCTTATACGCCGATCCCCCGCTGTGCTCTCTACGCCAGAAGGGTATTTTCGGCTATCTTCGGCCGTTCTCGGCTATTCTCGGACGTTCTCGGCGGCTTTCGAGTGTGGCTGAAAATAGCCGAGAATGGCCGATAATACCTGAAGGCCGCCGAGAACTACCGAGCGCCGCCGAGATACACGGGATATCTGCTCTGTATCTTGGCAGCGCCATTTTCAAATCAAATCATTTTCAAATGACTGGCAAGGCTACAATCGAAGGTTGCAAATGACTGACAAGGCTGCAATGGAAGGTTGCAAATGACTGGCAAGGCTGCAATGGAAGGTTGCAAATGACTGACAAGGTTGCAAATGACTGACAAGGCTGCAATGGAAGGTTGCAAATGACTGACAAGGCTGCAATGGAAGGCTGCAAATGACTGGCAAGGTTGCAATGGAAGGTTGCAAATGACTGGCAAGGTTGAAAATGACTGACAAGGCTGCAATGGAAGGTTGCAAATGACTGACAAGGTTGCAAATGACTGACAAGGCTGCAATGGAAGGTTGCAAATGACTGACAAGGCTGCAATGGAAGGCTGCAAATGACTGGCAAGGTTGCAATGGAAGGTTGCAAATGACTGGCAAGGTTGAAAATTACTGACAAGGCTGCAATGGAAGGTTGCAAATGACTGTCAAGGCTGCAGTGGAAGGTTGCAAATGACTGACAAGGCTGCAATGGAAGGCTGCAAATGACTGACAAGGCTGCAATGGAAGGCTGCAAATGACTGGCAAGGTTGCAATGGAAGGTTGCAAATGACTGGCAAGGTTGAAAATGACTGACAAGGCTGCAATGGAAGGTTGCAAATGACTGTCAAGGCTGCAGTGGAAGATTGCAAATGACTGACAAGGCTGCAATGGAAGGTTGCAACTGACTGGCAAGGCTGCAATGGAAGGTTGCAAATGACTGGCAAGGCTGCAATGGAAGGTTGCAAATGACTGACAAGGCTGCAATGGAAGGTTGCAACTGACTGGCAAGGCTGCAATGGAAGGTTGCAAATGACTGGCAAGGCTGCAATGGAAGGCTGCAAATGACTGGCAAGGTTGCAATGGAAGGTTGCAAATGACTGGCAAGGTTGAAAATGACTGACAAGGCTGCAATGGAAGGTTGCAAATGACTGTCAAGGCTGCAGTGGAAGGTTGCAAATGACTGACAAGGCTGCAATGGAAGGTTGCAACTGACTGGCAAGGCTGCAATGGAAGGTTGCAAATGACTGGCAAGGCTGCAATGGAAGGCTGCAAATGACTGACAAGCTGCAATGAAAGGTTGCAAATGACTGACAAGGCTGCAATTGACACTGACAAGGCTGCATTGATGGGCATTTAAATGTAAGTTTTTTTTCCTTAAACTTCCCTCCTAAAAGTTTTCTTCTTTTAAATTCCCTCCTAAACTTGGGGTGCGTGTTATACGCCGATAAATACGGTATATGGTTTTGGTAAATCTGAAGGAACAAATCAGCAGAAAATCTGATAGTGTGTATGAGGCTTAATAAGTTTTCTTTTAAGTTTTGAGAGTGGAAGGGACAGAACCCCTACTGGATTTTATTGATATGCTGAACTCCATTAGAGAAATTTCCCCTGACTTTTTTGCTCACTAGACAGGAAGTGAGGGTAAATCTCGAATGACAAGTGCCAAGAGACGAATTCAAAAGTTTATTGTATTATGCATTTTTGTATGTATAGTCATTTTTTTGTTTTGGATAGTGTGGAGACATGTAAAAACCCTGCATGCAATATGGGGGGGAAATTCCCATCTTAGATGTCACCAGAAAACGTGTCCCCATTAGAGGATCGACCTTCCCTATCTTTTTCTGGTGACGACATAAAAACATTTAGGGAAACAGATAAAAAAAAAAAAACACTCCAGTGCACATCCATAGTGCTCCATAAGATAATTCGGTGTGCAATGCTTCTTCAGGTGCTGCCCTCCACAGATTGAGAAATCGCTAGTAAACTGCAAAATACACACACAAAAGAGCGCAACTCCTCGTGCATTACAACCACAATTTATTGAATTCCAAACAACAAATAGTTACTCACAAAATCGACAGGTTTGTAACTCATATGCTTCAGCCTTGGGCGTTGAGTCCTATCATGAAAACATCAGATTAAAAATTTGAATGTGTTTCAGGAGTCAAGCCCCCTTCCTCAGAGCCCTGAGGAAGGGGGCTTGACTACTGAAACACGTTAGTTTTTCAGTCTGCTCATATCAGTCATATAAGTTATAAGCCTGTTGATTTTATTTGTTTGTGAGTATCAATTTGTTATTTGGAATTCAATAAATTGTGTGGTTTTAATGCAAGAGGCGTTGAGCCCTCTTGTGTGCGATTTTTTTTTTTGCAGTTTTTTTTTATTTTTTAATGGTACAACCAGTTTATTAAATCACACCAACACTCCAATGATTGCACTCACATTTCACATAGTGGGAAAAAAAGCCTTAAGTGTAACACACAGCAAACAAAAGCCAATGGTTCAGTGATGTACTGCGGCCTCGGCGGACCAGAAGTGTGCGTTTTAAGCGTAATCTCTCACCCACTCCTATGTCCCTGCTTTTCGGCGGCAGTGTAGCTTCTCAGTTGAGCGGCGTCTCACGTCAGTACAAGTGATTGTTCTGTAGCCACGCCCCCCCCCGACATGTTTCGTCATTAAGACTTCCTCATGGGAAATCTTAATGAGCGCCCTGTCCCTCGAAGCGTGCACACAGAAGCGAACACATACCCAAGTTTTTTTTTTGCAGTTTTTTTTTTTTAACGTTACAACCAGTTTATTAAATCACACCAACACTCCAATGATGGCACTCACATTTCACATAGTGGAAGAAAGCCTTAAGTGTAACACACAGCAAACAAAAGCCAATGGTTCAGTGATGTACTGCGGCCTGAAGTGTGCGCTCAAGCGTAATCTCTCACCCACTCCTATGTCCCTGCTTTCAGCGGCAGTGTAGCTTCTCAGTTGAGCGGCGTCTCACGTCAGTACAAGTGATTGTTCTGTAGCCACGCCCTCCCCAACATGTTTCGTCATTAAGACTTCCTCATGGGAAATCTTAATGAGCGCCCTGTCCCTCGAAGCGTGCACACAGAAGCGAACGCATACCCAAGTTTTTTTTTGCAGTTAAAAGGGAAACAGCAATAAAAACTTGACCCGAAGCTTTCCTACTCTATCCAAAATTTGAAGAAAAAAAAAGGTTCTCTCTACACATGCATTTTAAAATGCAGGAAAATACATCTGAAAAATATGATACACTTGTAAAAGCACAAAGAGTACGAAAAAGTAGAAAATGACAGAAGCGGGGGAAGAAGGTAGCCCCCCTGATGTAGATGGTGTTATGTTTATTTATTTATTTTTTTTACAAGAGATTTGTAGTAAAAGCTGCAACATTTATTTCCCTGTTTATGTCTTCAGAGATTTATGAATGGCTTATATCTTTGTAAGTAAATCATCACTGAGATTTCATTAAGGCTCCCAAGTAGCATTAATTATTGAAAACCAGCAGTGATTGATTGAGATGTGAGGAATGTTCTCTACAGGGTGGGGGAGGGGGATGGCATCTGGGAATAATCTTTGTTGGTCTCGGCAGCTGTATATATATAAAAAAAACGCAGGAGCAGAGAGGTGACCTGCATGATATGAAGTGTCACATCTGCATCTTCCATTGGCGACTCTCATCTCTTCTGTCACCAGATCTTCCTAGACTTAACTCAATTTTGTTGTACGTGAAGCCGTTGCAGAGGCAAACGGAACGTTTCCAGGTTCTGCAGATACCCGGAGAATTGGGTTAAGGGTAGGCCAGCAATTAATAAGGACAGACAGGATGCTGCAGATAAAGGTTGGCATGTGGGAAGGAGCCGTCCAGAATTTGATTAGGATTTCTGCTGGCGTGCGGTCAATACTAGAGCGGTAAATCGGTAAATAAAAGTGAGTCCTTTGCGGATGCAGACCTAAGGAGGACAGCTCCGGATTGAAGGCCAGATATCTCTTGAGAAGATTTCAGGTTTGTGTGGTCACTGCCACGTGCCATGGCATTACAAAGGCAGCTGCTGGCATCACCCTACTCCAGGGGCGGACTGACCATGAGGGCACTGCCCGAGGGCCCCATGCCACTAAGGGGCCCCATCAGGATTGCCAGGATTGCCAGCCTCAAAAAAAAAACAGGGACAGTATGTAAAAATCTGTGTTTTTTAAAAATCCCAAGATTATAGCTGCCCCGCCTCTCCGGTACCTTTTCAGTGTGTGTATGTATTCTGTGTGTGTGTGTATACTGTGTGCATATATTATGTGTGTGTCTGTATACTGTATGTGTGTGTGTATACTGTGTGGCCCCATAATCTATTGCCTGGGGGCCCCATAATCTCCTATTGCCCGGGGGCCCCATAATCTCCTATTGCCCGGGGGCCCCATAATCTTCTATTGCCCGGGAGCCCTATGAGTTGTCAGTCCGCCCCTGCCCTACTCTCCTATTGCCCGGGGCCCCATAATCTCCTATTGCACGGGGCCCCCATAATCTTCTATTGCCCGGGGGCCCCATGAGTTGTCAGTCCACCTCTGCCCTACTCTCCTATTGCCCGGGGGCCCCAAAATCTCCTATTGCCTGGGGGCCCCATAATCTTCTATTGCCTGGGGGCCCCATGAGTTGTCAGTCCACCCCTGCCCTACTCTCCTATTGCCCGGGGGCCCCATAATCTCCTATTGCCCGGGGGCCTCATAATCTCCTATTGCCCGGGGGCCCCATAATCTCCTATTGCCCAGGGGCCCCATGAGTTGTCAGTCCGCCCCTGCCCTACTCTAATGAGACTGACACCTTTATTATATAAGACACAGAGGGGTTTATTTACTAAAGCTGGAGAGTGCAAAACCAGGCTCACTTCTGCACATAAACCAATGAGCTTCCAGGTTTTATCGCCAAAGCTTAATTGATCGAGCTGAGGTTAGACTCTGATTGGTTTCTATGCAGAAGTGAGTCTGATTTTGCACGCTCCAGCTTTATTAAATAGACGCCAGAGTCTACAGGGAAAAGGCCATCACAGGAGAGAGAGTTTACATGAAGTTAAAAAGTTAAAAAGGATATTTTTATTAGTATACAGTGTCAGTGCCATTTTGCAAAAAATGTCCAGGTCGTGAAGGGGGGTAAACATTCCAGGGCGTCCAAGTGGTTAATGCATAGAACTTAGAAACACATAAAGCGCACAGGTGTGAACAGAGCACAGGCTTCGACTTGTATAAGAGCAGTGTGAACGGCATGCTTTGCTTTGAAGCTTTTAAAGAACCATTAATCTCCAGTTTGTAAATGTTGAACGCAAATACTAATGGTAGTGTTGGTTGCCACTTTAAACAAGCTGCTAGCAAGCTATAAGGCTGAGTTGGATGTGGGTTTGCCCCCCCCCCCCCCCGCATTCAATTTGCATAGCAGGAGAATGTGACCAGCTCTCTCTGTGCCTCTTTGGCTCCATTTATATAAGACTATGGCAGCCCCTCTATTAGAGGCTGACATAGCACACCATGTCAGGAGTGTTCTAAATAGCTAATTTTAGCTGTCTTCAGGCCGGTCACATGACTCGCGGCTGCTTTACAGCTCAGATTGCTTCTGCGGGAGGGGCCGTGAGGGGCTCCCTCTGACGTCAGCCAGGGAGATCACGTGGCCGCTCCTCTCCTCCGCAGAAGCCCTGTATGGTAGCTGTAAAGCGGCCGCGAGTGTCAAGGCTGGCTTAGCCCTTCCTCCTCTGGGCTGGCCGCTCAGCTGTCGGCTAATTGCCAGCTCTCTTCTCTTTCCACAGTTACCAGCTGTTCTCGATGATGCTCGTCTGACCTGCCTATTTAAAGCCTTCCAGCTCACTCTTTCCTTTGCCTTCGCGTTGGTCACATCACAAGGAACCATCTCCTGCTGTTTGTTCCAAGACTGGCTTGCTGACATCCCACCTGGCTTCTTATCCTGTTTGCAGTTGCTCTCCTTGGATCCCTGACTTCAGGCCTGGCTGATTAACCGATCTGGTTTATGAACTTTGGACTGGCTGACTACCCGATCTGGCTACAGGACTCTGGCTATGCTTGACTACGCTTTTTTCTATTTACCTTTTTATTTTTATTAATAAACAAGTGTGATTTGATTGTACTTCTGTCTCAGTCTGTTTCAAGGTTTCTGACAGCGAGTCACGTGACCGGCCTGAAGACAGCTCAAATTTGGTATTTAGAACGCTTGTTTTTGAAAACTACTGACATATCAGCCTCTAATAGAGAGGCTGGCAGTGACAATTTAACGTTTTTTTTTTTTTATAAGAATAGCGGCAAGGAGGCCTTGCTGGGCCGGAGGCAAACACAGAGGGAGATGACAGGCAGGAAGGAGGGGTGAGGGGGGAGATACGTATGATGCAGGGATGTATTTTGACCATGGTGATCAGGGCGGAGCAGCCCTGATTTTCATGATCAGCACAGAGAGGGCATACAGGAAGTGCCAGGTTCAGGCTTTTTTTTACAGTTTAGAGGGGGGCAGATTGTGTAATCTGCTTTAAGGGACCAGGATCTGTATATTATTTTTTTTTTTTTTTGGGGGGGGGGGGGTTAACAAACACTTTAAATCTTTTGAAGTGTGTTAAAAGCCTGCTAGCAGCTTGTCTAAGCCCTTGTACACACGGTCGGACATTCCGACAACAAAATCCGTCGGATTTTTTTTCCCGACGGATTTTGTCCGAAACTGGTGTTGCATACACACGGTCGGACAAAGTTGATCGGAAAATCCGATCGTTCGGGAACGTGATGGCGTTTTTTCGTTACGACGGGACTACGTTCAGGCTAGTAGCCAACAGCTTTGGTCTAGGGATTTGATCTGAGCATGCGTGGCACTTTGTCCGATCGGAATTCTCTACAAACGATCGGATGAAGTCCGATCGGATCGCGTTGTCGGAAAATTTTTACATCTAGCTCTCAAACTTTGTTGGTCAGACGTCCCGACGGAAAAAGTCAGATGGAGCCCACACACGGTCGGATTATCCGACAACACGGTCCGATCGGACATTTTCCGTCGGAATGTCCGACCGTGTGTACAAGTGCTAAAAAGGAAATCCACACTCCCATTAGGATCTGTATTCTGCAGTTACAAACTGGAGCTGAATAGGAAGAGCTGTTCACACTGAAGCGTAGGTGAAATAGACCTTATTTACGTTTTTTTTTTTTTTTTATATAAAATGCTAACAAGATTATTCAATTCCTGTAATAAGTATGTCCGTTCAGGACTGATTGTGGGGAATTGCAATGGATTCACAGTTTTACTGACATTTATCATGTGGTGTTGGCTGAATGAAATGTCATTATAAATAATTCATAGTTGTCTGTGCTTTGTGCCAACCGGAGGGATCTAATCCCTGCCCGCCAGGGTGCCATATTACCATTCTGTGACACTGCTTGAAAGGCAGCCTCACCATGGTGTGCCCATCCACGTATGTATGTCAATATTTACATATGGACCAAGCTGGCCAGCAAAAAATGGGTTGGAAAAAACTTCAACACTACCAAGCAGATCAACAGCATAATTTGATGCTTCGGCTTAATTCCACCGACATTGATCAATGTATTCAGACAGTGCCAGGCCCCACTGTCAGGATACAATGTCCTTGTGGGGTTTGTGGTAGAGAGAAATCGGTTTGTTTGTTTTTTTTTGTTGTTTTTTTTTCTTTCAACCCCCCTGGTGACTGAATGGAAAAATACTGCTCTACTGCCAGCACAACTCTAATAAAAAATCTTAAACTCTGCCCAGTGCTTTCAGTCTATGGATGACAACATTGCCTTTTCTGCTCAGGATTCGGCAGCCTTGTTACTCTTATGCCGCGTACACACGACCGGACTTTTCGAGGGACTGGTTCCGACGGTCTTTCCGACAGACTTTCGGTGGAGTTCCGACAGACTTTCCGAATGAACGGACTTGGCCACACACAATCACACCAAAGTCGACGGATTCGAACGTGATGACGTACGACTGGACTAGAATAAGGAAGTTCATAGCCAGTAGCCAATAGCTGCCCTAGCGTCGGTTTTTGTCCGTCGGACCAGCATACACACGAGCGGATTTCTCAGTCCGGCGGAGTTCCGGTGGAAAAATTGGTGGAAAACATGTTCTATTTCTAAAGTCCGCCGGATTTTTGGCAAGCAAAGGTCCGATGGAGCCCACACACGATCGAATTGTCCGACGGACTCGTTCCATCGGACCTTTGCTGTCAAAAAGTCCGGTCGTGTGTACGCGGCATTAGGCTTGATTCACACCTTTGCGTTTTTGATGCATGTAAAACCATCAGGATGCAAAACAACATACGTTAATGTCTGCTATAATGTGCATTGACATTCAATACAAATTGCATAACAAAGAATGTTAAATGCTTCTTAAACATGAATTTTTATTCTATTAATTTCTATTGTCGGCAATAGCACTGTTCAAATCGGTGCGATGCTGACTTAGTGGAGCCGCATCGATTTGAAAAAGTAGTTCCTGCACTACTTTGGGCGATTTTGCATGCGACTTGCATAGACATCTGTGCATTAAGCCGCACAGATGTCTTCCAAGTCACACCTGAAGCTGCATTCAATGTCAACGAGGGCTAAGGAAAGTTTACTGCGGAAGGGATTATTTGTTTAAGCAACCTTGTGATAAAACGTGACTGTTACAGGCACCCCTGGCTATCCCACCAATCCATCTCTTGTCACTATTGTTGGACAGCTTGGTTTTATGCAAATAGCAGTGATGAACTCTCACTTCCTGTCTCTGTGATATCTTGGGGAGAAATGGGAAGTTTCCCCTGCTGAAACCGATTCCATTAAACCACCACCCAAAATAAGCCTTGTAAGCGATTGTTGCACAACTTCTATTTTAATTTCCTGATTAAGCTTCAAGGGGTCTCTAGTGTAATGTTCACACCTCTGGCCTGTAGATGTCACTATTTAGACCCTTTTCACACTGGGGCATTTTTCAGGCGCTTTAGCGTTAAAAAAAAGCACCTGTGAAGCGCTTGAAAGAAGCCTCAATGTGAAAGCCCGAGTGCTTTAAGAGCCCTTTCACAATGTCAGCGCCTGAAAAACGCTCGTAAAGTGCCGCTTAAACTAGAAGCGCTTTACCAGCGTTTTTTCGAGCGCTATTGGGGCGCTTTTAACCCCTGCTAGTGGCCAAATAAAGGGTTAAAAGCGCCCACAAAACGCTGCTGCCAAAAGCGCTTTTCAGGCATTTTGCAGTCGCTTCCCATTGATTTCAATGGGAAGGGGCGCTTTAGGAGCGTTGTATTCACCGCTCCAAAGACCCCTTTCACACTGGGGCGTTTTTCAGGCTTTTTCGGGCGCTTTAGCATTAAAAAAAGCGCCTGTAAAGTACTTGAAAGAAGCCTCATCTGCAATCCCAATGTGAAAGCCCGAGTGCTTTCACACTGAGATCCCTTTCACACTGGGGCATTTTTCAGGCGCTTTAGCTTTAAAAAAAAAGCGCCTGTAAAGTGCCTGAAAGAAGCCGCAATTGCAATCCCAATGTAAAATCCTGACGGATTTGGTTGTCGGAATGTCCGACCGTGTGTACAAGGGCTTAAAGCAATCTACTGAGCTGGTCAAAACCACCTCTGGCGGGAGTCTATTCCACATTTTCACAGCTCTTACTGTGAAGAAACCTTTCCGTATTTGGAGATTAAATCCTTTTTCCTCTAGACGTAAAGATTTCCCCCATGTCCTCTGTGTTGACCATAAAGAGAATAACTCAACACCAAGTTCACTATATGGATCCCTTATATATTTGAACACGTTGATCATATCCCTCCTTATTTTCCTCTTCTCAAGAGTGAATAAATTCAGTTGCTCTAATCCAGTGTTTCCCAACTCCAGTCCTCAAGGCGGCCCAACAGGTCATGTTTTCAGGATTTCCATTATTTTGCACAGGTGATTTGATCAGTTTCACTGCCTTATGCCGCGTACACAAGAGCAGATTGTATGGCGTACTTAGTCCGTCATACAATCCGACGGACAGTCCGTCGTACTTTCCACTGAACGGACTTGACCACACACGGATACCCAAACAGTCCGACGAAAGCTTGCGCGATGACGTGTACAGCACGTACGACGGGACTAGAAATAGGAAGTCCAAGACACAGCAAAGCCCTGTAAATCCTTTCTGGGCATGCGCCATTCTTAGTCCGTCCGACTAGCATACTGACGAGCGGATTGTCCGCTGAAACCAAAGTACGACAGACAGAATTTCGGAAAAACCGAAATTCTTAGTACTCCGGACTGCACGCTGAAAAAGTCCGCTGAAGCCCACACACGAGCGGATTGTCCGCTGAAATGTGTTTCGACGGACTAAGTACGCCATACAATCCGCTTGTGTGTACGCAGCATTAGTAATTACCACGGCCGTTTCATCTGAGGGAAATCCTGAAAACATGACCTGTTGGGGGCGCCTTGAGGACTGGAGTTGAGAAGCACTGCTGTAATCTTTCCTCATAGCTGAGCTCCTCCATGCCTCTTATCAGTTTGGTTGGTGTGTTTTGAAAGGCGAGGCCCCCTGATTTTCCTCTATGGCCTTGTGGCTTTTTCCGGTGTTGTGTCTGCTCGGCGATACTCTTCCAGCATCTGCTAATTTACTCTCCTTAGTCGGCTGCACTAGTGAATTATCTCGCCTCTCATAATTCATCATCGCAGAACAAGATGCTTTATTTAGCACGCAACGAGGACGGCACATTTATTTTTCCTTTTTTGCCCGCGTTGTTGTACCCTGAGATAGGAATAAACCTGCTCATCGGCTTCTGTCCCCTAATACGATTCTGATAACGTGCACTGAAACTGATTAAATCCTTCGGCGTGGAAGGTAAATTATTCACCGGCTGAGCAGAATTTCAATGAATCGTAACAGAAGGTGAGGTATTTTCCAAACATGAGAGGAAACGGCTCGGGCCGCCTTGTTCTCTTACAAAGCGTGGTGAGATGGCTTAATCAGAGATGTGATTCATACTAGGGCTGAAACAACGAATCGATTCATCGACAATTAATCGATTATGAAATGAATCGATTACTATTTTCATAATCGATTAATCGTCCATTAACATAATGGGGTTAAAAAAAAACTAAAATGAACCCTTTATAGTACAAAAAGAGCAAATAATCGCTACTGTAAATATTACTTTCACTGTTCTACAGTAAAAAAATGAACCCCTTACAGTAGTGATTATCTGCTTTTTTGTACTATAAAGGGCTAATTTTCTTTTTTTTTTAACCCCATTATGCTACTAAACGTCTTAGCCCTTGTACACACGGTCGGAGATTCCGACGTAATGTGTCCGATCGGACCGCTTTGTCGGATATTCCGACTGTGTGTGGTCTACATCGGACTGTTGGTAAAATGCTCCGATCGGACATACTCCGATCATGTGTAGAGAATTCCGATCGGACAAAGTGCCACGCATGCTCAGATCAAATTCCTACACCAAAGCTATTGGCTACTAGCCTGAACGTAGTCCCCGTCGTAACGAAATAACGTCATCACGTCGGATTTTCTGACAACTTTGTCCGACCGTGTATATGCAACAGTTTCGGACAAAATCCGTCGGACAAAATCTGACGGATTTGGTTGTCGGAATCTCCGACCCGTGTGTACAGGGGCTTTAGACCTGGTTCACATCTCTGTGTTTATTGGTGCTTTTTGCAGAAACGCACTACAGTTCATTTACATGGTTTCCTATGGGACACGTTCACATCTGAAAGGGTCGGGGACTTTTAACGCAAAATGGTGCTTTATTGGTTCAATAGACTTCAATGGAGAAGCTGCAGAAAAGCATGTAATGCGTTTTTGCAGCAATTTGTGTTTTTTAATCTGCCCAAAGAAAAGGCAAAAAAACGCAAATCGCATGTAAAATCACGTGCGCAAACATCAAAACGCACAACAAAAAGCACTGCAGAAACAGATCAAAAGCAAACTGCGTAGGTGTGCGCCGAGCCTTATGCTGGCCACACCGATCAGTTTTCAGATGAGAATATTCCGACTAAAAACTTTTGTACATTCGCTGAATGAAAGAATTTTGTTTGAAATTTTCACTTGTTTTTAACATTCTGTTTTTAAAATAAATGTCATTTCTGAACGAAAACCACATACAGTGCCTGAAAATTCCTTTGACTAAGGCCGCGTACACACGCGGGGACTGTTCGCTCAACTTTGTCCGCTGAACAGTGTTTCGGCGGACAGTCCGCCCGTGTGTGGGCTTTCAGCGGACAGTTTCAGCGAACAGTCTGCTGAACAAAGTTTTTCGGAATTTCCGAAAAACTGTCCGCTGAAACTTGGTTTGAGCGGACAGTCCCCGCGTGTGTAGGCTTGTTCGTCAAACTAAGTTCCGCGCATGCTCAGAAAGGATTTATACGCCGAAGGTTGCATTGCAGTGTATAGGACGTCGTTTTCTAGTCCCGTCGTACGTGCCGTTCACGTCATCGCGCACGGTTTCAGCGGACTGTTCGTTCGTCGTGTGTGGCCAAGTCCGTCCATGCTAATTTTGAGCGGACTGTCCGCTGAAACTGTTTGATGAACAAAGTTGAGCGAACAGTCCCCGCGTGTGTACGCGGCCTAAGAAGTTTTCTATTATTTCCAAAAAAAGTGAGTCAAATTGACGTTCATTTTCAACCACAGTGACGGGACGTCACTGTGGTTGAAAATGAACGTCAATTTGACCCATTTTTTTTTTTTTAAAGGTTATTAACCTTCCTAGCGGTAATCCCGAGTCTGGCTCGGGTTGGGATTTTAATTACAAGAGCGGTAACCCCGAGCCAGACTCGGGATGGCATCGCTCGATGCAGGGGAGGACACAGGGAGAGGTACTCACCTTGTCCCCTGGATCCAGCGATGTCCGCCGCGCTGTGTGATCGAGCTGTCCTCCGCTCGATTCACAGTGCCGAATGCCGCCGAGCTCCGTTCCCTGCGACGTTACGACACACGGGAGCGGAGAACGGCGGCAAATTCAAAAAAATAAAAACACACAAAACACACACAGCACTGTAATCTTACAGATTACAGTGCTGTAGTAAAAAATACACACCCCCTTTGTCCCTAGTGGTCTGTGCAGTGCCCTGCATGCACTTTTATATTATAAATACTGTTTTTTACTGCTTGGAATTTGGAGATTGTCCATAGCAACCAAAACATGTCCCTTTTTCAGTTCTTTTTGGATTTGATTACATTATTGAATAATTTTTATTATTCTTTATTATATTATAAACTTTGTCATACCCGGGATGTCTGCTAGACTCTGGTTTGAAGAGATTTCAGAGCGTTATTCCTAAGAATTACAGGACTACAAAATAAAAGCCAGATTTCCATGCAAAATAATTGTACCGCTTTCAGCACCTTATTCCAGACTGAATCATACCGCCAGGGAGGTTAACCGAATAATCGAAACAATAATCGGCCAACTAATCGATTATGAAAATAATCGTTAGTTGCAGCCCCAATTCATACTTATAAAAGGAAAAAAAAAAATCCTCAGGTGGCCCACCAGGCACACAAAGCCCGAGCACTTTGGGCAAGAAGAATGGTAGCTACTATATATGGAAAGGTTTGCATTGGCTGTGATTACCTAGTTTATATTTTTTCCTTCACTAGCAATACGACAGTCCAAAGCTAACCTTCTTTGCTAATTATGTCTTTCTAAAGGCTCACCTGAACAGCTGCACAGCTCGGCCTTCCCTGGAGAACTAGAATTGAAAATATTACCTTCCTAATTTTAGAACATTCCACACCACAGCCTGCATTTTATGAACGGGTAGTATAATGCAGGCAGCCATGTAAAGTAGCCTTGTGGAGTATAGTGATGAGGCCAAGTGATACCCGCTCATTATTATAAATGGGCCCCATACTGCAGCCTAAGATGAACCATTCTGGTTCTCTTTTCTCCGGTGTAAGCTCAGACTGCCCTTGAATCTTTTTAAGTGCTCAGCATAACCAAGCTGAATTCTGACCTAAATATAACACGCACACAAAAGCTGGCATCCCCACTTGGTACAGAGCATTTTATGCCTTCTAGTCAATGTCCTTAGAGGACAACCGCATCTACATTTACTCTGTAAATCCCAAAATCTTGCATCCTCTGCTCCTGTAAACAGAGACCTTTTCATTAAAGGTGACCTGCATGAATGGTCGCAATGGTGTTGGTAAGAATTTCCACTAAATCATTTTTATATGCCTCTCATTGGACAACCTTGCAAAACCACACAGCCTTGTAGAAAGTCATGGTGTTTAAACAGAGCTCACTATTGTCCATTTTACCACCACAGCTTTAACCTTTTGCCTCCTGCACAACACCAAGACTGTTTTTAAGGCCATCATTGTAGTGGGGCCCAAAGCAGCTGCCTCATACTTGCCAACTATCCCAGTTTAAATTCCCTTGTCCCTTGAAGTTTAAGTCCCGTGCTGTGTCCTTATATCTCAGTGTAAACTTCTGCTGCTGCCCAGCTCTGCCCTATTGCCATGTACATGGGGACTCACCTGCAGACCCTGTGTTTACATGTAAATAACCTGCATTGATATGTAAATAGTGGCGGCATTAATATATAAATAGTAGTGGACTTACATTGATATGTAAATAGAGGCAGCATTCATATTAGACATGTGCGCTGTCAATAAATTTGTTTTAGGTTTGTTCCATTCCGTATTAGCCGTTACCTCGTATTTCGTAATTCGTGTCCGAAATTCAGTTTGGATTCGTACGAAATACGAAATTTCGTTAGGTTCATTAACTTTTTGTAACAATTACAAACATTCGTTATGATGAATTTATTATGAGGGGCTCCCACCATCCCTGTGCTGCGCTCATTATGAGGGGCTCCCACCATCCCTGTGCTGTGCATATTATGAGGGGCTCCCACCATCCCTGTGCTGTGCTCATTATGAGGGGCTCCCACCATCCCTGTGCTGTGTATATTATGAGGGGCTCCCACCATCCCTGTGCTGTGCATATTATGAGGGGCTCCCACCATCCCTGTGTTCTTTCTGCTCACTCAGAAGCAGAAGAAAACCTCTGATTGGTCAACAAAACACCAGTCAGGTTTCCATTGTAAAGAAATTTTGGAACCTGAAATTCGTAAATGAAATTTCATATTTCGTACAAAATTTGGGAGCATAGCAATTCGTATTTCGGATCCTCCCGAATGTACGAATTTACGGAAATTTGTACGAATTATCGATTCGCATAAAGCTAATTTCACATGTCTAATTCAGCCTAACATCAGCCTGTTCTGCAAAAGTAAGCAAATTGGAGGTGGAACCCTTCTTCAAAATAACATAGCACCACAGCATCCTGAATTTTGGTGCATGTAAATACGCAGGCAGGCAGTGAGGAGATGATGTGCTGTGACCTTTAGCAACCAATCAGTGAGCAGTAATGCTGTGCATTACCCTCTTGCAACCAATCAGTGAGCAGTAATGGTGTGCAGTAACCTCTAACAACCAATTACTGAGTGGTATATAGATGTTCAGTAACCTCTAGCAATCAATCAGCAGTATTAAGAGCCATAATGTTTGCTGTAACCTCTAGCAGCCAGTCAGTAAGTGGTAATGATACACTGTAACCTCTGGCAACCAATCACAATCACTGCCTGATATAAATCAGTAGACTGATTTTGAGTCTAGCTGCTATTTAAAGCATGTGGAGAGCGAAATTGCATGGAAGAGGGGGGCCCAAGAAAATGTTTGCCCAGGGTCCGGTCAATGTTAAAGATGGCCCCGCACAACACATACAGTGTTGTGAAAAAGTATTTGCATATTTCTCACACTTTAATGATTCAGATCAAAAAATGTAATATTACACAAAGATAGCCCAAGTAAATCCAAGATGCAGTTTTTAAATTATTATTTAATATATTAAGGGAAAAAAGCTGTTCAAACCTGCCTGGCCACATATGAAAAGGTAATTGCCCCCTCCCATGCTGAATCATGAGTGAACTGTGATTAACCACTTTTTTTTGGGAAAGATGAGTTAAAGTGGTTGTAAACCCTTACAAACCACTTTGACCTACAGGTAAGCCTAAATTAAGGCTAAATTAAGGCTTACCTGTAGGTCCCAGAAATATCTCCTAAACCTACACGGTTTAGGAGATATTTACTAAAAGACAGTGACAGTGACAGCTGTCTACGGCGCATGCCGTGATATGCCGTTAGTGGCGGCTCCCGTGCGCATGCGCGGGAGTGACGTCATCGCTGCTCCGGCGCTGTGAGTGGCCAGAGCAGCGATACCCAGAAGAAGATGGATGCTCCAGACTACAGGGGACAGAGACTCCTGTGTCAGGCAAGTGACACATAATGGGCTACTATGCGATGCGATGCGATGCATAGTAGTCCATTATGCTTTACCTTTGCAGGGAGACAAAGAGGTTACTGCCAGACTCGTTAAATCAAGAAATTTAAATAGAAGCTGTCTAATAAAGTGAAGCACGCTAACAGATCACAAAAAGCCGCACATCATGCCACAAAATCAAGAACAGATTAGAAATAAAGTAATGGACATGTATTGGTCTAGAAAGGGTTTCAAAGCCGTTTCTAAGGCTTTGGAACTTAATTAATTAATTAATTAAACCATGAGGAGAGCCATTATCCACAAATGGAGGCCACTTGGAACAGTGGTGAACCTTCCCAGGAGTGTCCGGCCTACAAAAATTACTCCAAGAGCATGACGACGACTCATCAATGAGGTCATAAAAGAACCCACAACATCTAAAGAACTACAGGCCTCACTTGTCTCAGGTAGGATCAGTGTTCATGATTCAACAATAAGAAAGAGATTGGGCAAAAATGGCTTCCACGGGAGAGTTCCAAGGCCAAAGCCACTGCTGACCAAAAAGAACACAAAGGCTCATCTCACATTTACCAAAAAAACATCTTCATTATCCCCAAGACTTTTAGGCAAATATTCTGTGGACTATTGAGACAAACATTTAACTTTTTTGGAAGGTGTGCGTCCCGTTACATCTGGCATAAAACTATTTCATAACAAGAACATCATAAGTCAAACATGGTGGTGGTAGCGTGATGGTCATGGTTCAGGATCTGAATGACTTACCATAATTGATGGAACATTGAATTCTGAGCCAGAAAATCCCAAAGGAGAATGTCGGGCCATCAGTTCATGACCTCAAGCTTAAGTGCACTTGGGTTATGTAGCAGGATAATGATCCAAAACACAACAGCAAGTCCTCCTCCAAATGGTTCAAACAAAGCAAAATTGAGGTTTTGGAGTGGCCTAGTCAAAGCCCGGACTTAAATCCAATTGAGCCCGCTGTATCATGACCTTACACAGGCCATTCATGCTGGAAAACTCTCCAATGTGGCTGAATTAAAACAATTCTGCATAGAAGAGTGTGCCAAAATTGTTCCACAGCATTCTGAAAGACTTATTGCCAGTTATTGCAAACGCTTGATTGCAAGTGTTGCCCCCAAGGGTGGCACAACCAGTTATTAGGTTTAGGGGGAAATTACTTTTCACATAAAGCCAGGCAGGTTTGGACAGATTTTTTTCCTTAATAAATGAAACCATCATTTAAAAACTGCATTTTGTATTTACTCGGGTTATCTTTGTGTAATAATTTGTCATTTAAGTGTGACAAATATGCAAAAAATAAATCAAAAATCAAAAAAGGGGCAAACACTTTTTTTTACAGCATTGTATATGCTGTGGCAAAAAAAGTGGGCTTCAACACTCACGCCACAAATTTTAGGTAGACTTACTACCATTTTCTCATCAGTGTACCCCTAGGATCTATTTTGTCTAAAATGGTGGTCGCCACATGCGGCCCTTTGCTTGCCTTTATACGGGCCCTTGGGGTCTGTTCTATCCACTGACACCAACAATGGGCCATAATTCCTCTCACTGACACTTTCATTGACACCAATGATGGGGCACTATTCATCCCACTGACACCAAAAAAAGGGTACAATTTCTCCCACTATTACCAGCGATGGGGCAAAGTTCCTTCCGTTGACCCCAATGACGGGGCACTATTTTTCCCACTGACACAAACAATGGGCCATTATTACTCCAGCTGACATAAACAAAAGGGCACTATTCCTCTCAATGATAGCAGTGACTGGGCACTATTCCTCCACTGACACTAAAGATAGGGCACTATTTATTCCCACTGGACACCAGGACATTTTCTATTCCTATTGGCCACTGTCCGGCCCCCCCTTAAGTCTGAAGGACAGTAAACTGGCCATTTGTTTAGAAAGGCTGTAAAGAGACACCCATTTTATTAGCTATGCCTACACACACATTTTTTCACCTTAATTCCTTTAAGGTGACCGTCCTAATTATTTTCTAGGGCCTCATGTTGTCATACATTGGGGCCTGTGCTAAATGCGGGTAAGTCTATTAGCCTGCATGATCTCCTCCACCTTGCAATATGGCTTCAAGTAAACACAACATCTGAACTCTTTGGAGGCTTTGATGAAAGGTCACAAAGTGGAAAATAATATGGGGAATATCTGCAAGCCTAGTGTGTTTTTAAAAGTGTGCATATCCTTTAACCACTTAAGGACCGAAAGATTTGCACCCTTAAAGTGGTTGTAAACCCTTACAACCAACTTTGACCTACAGGTAAGCCTAGATTAAGGCTTACCTGTAGGTCCAAGAAATATCTCCTAAACTTACACAGTTTAGGAGATATTTGCCGAAAGACAGGCACCGCTGTCTACCGCGCATGTGCTGTAGACAGCGGCGCACAGGCGCACTGAGTGCGCCGCTGTCAACAGCGATATGCCGCGAGTGGCGGCTCCCGTGCGCATGCGCGGGAGTGGCGGCTTCGCCGAATGACAGCGGCGGAGCAGCTAGACCCACCGAGAAGATGGATGCTCCGGACTACAGGGGACAGCGGTGACTTCACTGGCTCCTGTGTCAGGTAAGTGACACATAATGGACTACTATGCGATGCGATGCGATGCATAGTAGTCCATTATGCTTTACCTTTGCAGGGAATCAAAGAGGAAGTAACACCCATCAGGGTTTACTTCCTCTTTAATGACCAGACCATTTTTTTTGCAATACGGTACTGCTTCGCTTTAACGGACAATTGCATGTGTGATGCTGTACCAAAACAAAATTATTTGATATTTGATCGCCTCCTGATGTTTTTATTGTTTTTCGATATAAACAAAGGCCCACCATTTTGAGAAAAAAATATTTTTTAACTTTTTGCTATAATATCCCCCCCAAAAAATAAAAATGTCTTTATCATTTTAGGCCAATACGTATTCTTCTACATATTTTTGGTTAAAAAAAAAAAAAAAAATCTCAATAAGCGCACATTGGTTTGCTCAAAAGTTTTAGCTTTTACAAAATAGGGAACAGATTTTTCCCACTTTTACATTTTTTTTTACTAGTAATGGCGGTGATCAACGATTTTTAGCAGGACTTCGACATTGCAGTGGACAGATTGGACACTTTTTTGGGACCATTGACATTTATACAGCGATCAGTGCTATACAAATGCACTGATTACTGTATAAATGTCACTGGCAGGGAAGGGGTTAATACTAGGGAGAGATCAAGTAGTTAAATGTGTTCCCTGGGAGGTGTTTTTAACTGTGGGGGGGGGGGGGGAGGGTACTGACTGGGAGTATAGAGTGATCGTGGTTTGTAATCACTAGGAACAGACAATCACTCTGAACTCCCCTGTCAGAATGGGTATCTGTTTACATGGACAGATCCCCATTCTGGCTTCTTGTGGAGCGATCGCTGGCAGCCATCGGCCACATGCATTGGCAGGTGAGCACCCGCTGTAGCTGTTAAAGGGACCGCTGTACAGCTACGGTGATTCATGAGAACGAGTCGACCTGCCACCTTATGACGGCACCTGGTTGGCAAGTGGTTAATAACATTTTGTGAATCTGTGAATGCTTTATATTTAGACCCCTTTCACGCTCTGGCGTTTTTCAGGCACTTTAGCGTTAAAAAAAGCGCCTGAAAGAGGCCTCATCTGCAGTCCCAATGTGAAAGCCCTGAGTGCTTTAAGAGCCCTTTCACAATGTCAGCCCCCGAAAAACGCTCGTAAAGCGCCGCTTAAACTAGCAGCCCTTTACCAGCATTTTGCAAAGCGCTGCTGCCAAAAGCGTTTTTCAGGCGTTCTGCAGGCGCTTCCCATTGATTTCAATAGGAAGGGGCGCTTTAGGAGCGGTGTATTCACCGCTCCAAAAGCACTTCAAAGAAGCTGCTTGCAGGACTTTGACGCCCTGCCAGCGCAGCGCCTCAGTGTGAAAGAAATCGGGCTTTTACATTGGGATTGCAGTTGCGGCTTCTTTCAGGCGCTTTACAGGCCTTTTTTTTTAAAGCTAAAGCACCTGAAAGCCCCAGTGTGAACGGGGTCTTAAAGTATAAGTGGTGAACCACAAAAAGAATTGATCTTTTCTCAATGGAGTGTTGCCAACATCCCAAATAATTATGGTATAAGGACCCTAAGAAGGGACCCTAACAAGTACCCCCCCCCGGTACACTGGGACTTTATGGGCGAACAAAAAGAAAATCATCTATCATAAAATATCATATATTTAGAGGAATAGTTAAAACGCGTGTAATGGCAAACATGGTAGCAGTTTTACATTTTATATGAAACAACAAGGAGATGTTTGCACATGATACATGGTTACAAATTCCAATGACTGCAAAAGTCTTGCCTCTCGGGACCAGCAACGTCCCAGCCACTTGTGTCCACACACCTCCTCCAAGGCTTTTCTGTGGCTGCTCCATAGTGGTTATCCCGTGGGGACCTTTGTGAGGGCTGTTCCGAGCCCAGGCGGGGTTCATCGTTTTTTTTTTTCGATGGACAAACAGCGGCAAACGTATTTTTCTATGCAAACCTTATTTTAAAATATTTCTTCACAATTCAATGTCGAATGTATTTATACCTTCTCCTATAACGCCCCTGAGGAAGGGAGATTTTTTTCCTGAAACATGTTGGGGACTAAAGGAGGGAATTTTACGGTCATTGGAATTTGTAACAATGTATCATGTGCAAACATCTCCTCGTTGTTTTTATATAAAATGTATTGTACAAACTACTGCCATGTTTGTCATCACATGTGTGTTTTAACTATTCTTCCAAATAAATGATATTTTATGATATATGATTTTCTTTTTGTTCACCCATAAAGTCCCAGTGTACCAGGGAGGTACTTGTGTCCCCTGATATTTAAAGTAGAACTAAAAGGTAAAACGTTTTTGTTTCCCTTTTTGGATAGGGAAAGGGAGGGTTTTAATCCCTTTTATTTATTTATTTATTTATTTATTTTTTTATATATTTTTTTTTTGTCATTTGTGTCCTATTGGGAAGATTTTCCTTCACTTCCTGTCACCATAGCCAAAACAGGAAATGAGGAAGTACCTCCAAATTGAGGGGATCACTGGGTGTCAGCAGAACTAGTGTTTCTATTGGAAAATTTCTACTCTACTCATGTTCTGGTGTCAACCCAAAATTTGGGATTTTTCTTTTCTTTTTTTTTTTTTTTTCACTTTCAATGATGATGGTAAACAGGACAAATAGAGAGAAATTAAAGTGGTTGTAAACCCTTACAAACCACTTTAACCTACAGGTAAGCCTAGATTAAGGCTTACCTGTAGGTCCAAGAAATATCTCCTAAACCTACACGGTTTAGGAGATATTTGCCGAAAGACAGGCGCCGCTGTCTACGCTGATCCTTACTTCATTACTACTTGGTGAACGGGAACAAACATGCATCCAGAAAGGTTTGTAAACTTTAATTTCGAGTCCTGCTTATTTGTTCAGGTCAGCAACTCAAAATGGTGAAGCAAGGATAGGGATGATAGCCCCTCGGCCTTCACATTTAAAGTGGAAGTAAACTCCGCTATCGTTTTCAGCCAAGGAAGCTGCCATCTTTGCCTCTGTTTAATCTTCAACTGCTATGGTGTTCCACATGTGATCCGTTATGACACCAGCCATTGGATGGTTTGATAGTTTGGCTGAGAGCACGGCCAATGTGTAGTTAGCATTCCCGGCATGCCTTTTTTTTTTTTAACTGTTTAAATCCATGGGTTTACTTCCACTTTAAAAACCAATCTCGCTCCATAATTTGATCCTCACAGGATGTGGATACAGTGGGGTTGATTTACTAAAACTGGAGCATGCAAAATCTGGTGCGGCTGCACATGGTAGTCAATCGGCTTCTAAATTCAGCTTGTTTAGGGCCCTATAGCAAAATCACAGGAAAAAACGCATATGCCTATTTTACCGCAATTTTGCTATTTCCTGTGCATTTTTTGCTGGTGCATTTTTGGATTGCCTGCGCCTGTAAAAAAAAAAAAAAAAAAAAAATGGACCTCTGTGACTCAAAAATGGAAATCACTGTGTTTTTACCCCGATTTTTCCCATGGGAAGCTGCCTTTTTGGCGTGGCTTTCAAAACCGCACCAAAGATGCAGCACGCAGGACTTTTCAAAACTGTACCCACAGTGCGGTGGTGTGACAAGTCCAATAGGAATTAAAAAGGAAACATTTTGCTTGTATTGCACTCTCCAGTTTTAATAAATCAACCCCAGTGTGCCTGTAGCCTAATCTAACCACAACAGAATTGCTGTTATTTCTATATAATATTATATATATATATATATATATATATATATATTATTATTATTATTTTTTTCTTGTGGCGAGCCAAGATGACTTTGTCCTTGTCATGTACTATATACATTGCTTTCTTGTAATGGAAGGCATGTGTAGATGACAGGGGCGGACTGACCATTTGGGCACTCGGGCAATGTCCGAGGGGCCCCATCAGGGTTGCCAGCCTCAATAAAACCAGGGACAATATGTAAAAATCTGTGTTTTTTAAAAAAAATCCCAAGATTATAGCTGCCCCGCCTCTCCAGTACCTTTTCAGTGTGTGTATTCTGTGTGTGTATATGTATTCTGTGTGTGTATACTGTGTGTGCATATTGTGTGTCTGTGTGTATACTGTATGTGTGTGTGTGTGTATACTGTGTGGCCCCATAATCTATTGCCCAGGGGCCCCATAATCTCCTATTGCCCGGGAGCCCCATAATATTCTATTGCTCGGGGGCCCCATAATCTCCTATTGCCCGGGAGCCCCATAATCTTCTATTGCCCGGGAGCCCCATAATCTTCTATTGCCCGGGAGCCCCATAATCTCCTATTGCCCGGGGGCCCCATAATCTTCTATTGCCCGGGAGCCCCATAATCTCCTATTGCCCGGGGGGCACCATAATCTTCTATTGCCCGGGGGCCCCATAATCTTCTATTGCCCGGGAACCCCATAATCTCCTATTGCCCGGGAACCCCATAATCTTCTATTGCCCGGGGGGGGGCCCATAATCTCCTATTGCCTGGGGGCCTCATAATCTCCTATTGCCTGGGGGCCCCATAATCTCCTATTGCCCGGGGGCCCCATAATCTCCTATTGCCCGGGAGCCCCATAATCTCCTATTGCCCGGACGCCCCATAATCTTCTATTGCCCGGGAGCCCCATAATCTCCTATTGCCCGGGGGCCCCATAATCTCCTATTGCCCGGGGGGCCCCATAATCTCCTATTGCCCGGGGGGCCCCATAATCTCCTATTGCCTGGGGGCCTCATAATCTCCTATTGCCCGGGGGCCCCATAATCTCCTATTGCCTGGGGGCCCCATGATTTGTCATGCCCTCCTGATTGTTCATGTTTGACCTACTTCTAAATAGCGTCAAGCTGCTTTTACATTCCAACTGAAGTGTATCGGAATAAAAGCAGTTTGGTATGAACAAAATGAACAAATGCCCGTGTACTCAAGCCCTTGGAAAGATGCGAAAAAAGATGGTGGAAGTAGAATGTAGACGTAAAACAGAGTCAGTTATCACATGTACCCCACAAATCTTTCAGTCTGGCTAGCTAATCTAATGACTAGTCCACAGCACAGAAAGAATTGCTTGTGCATTCTTGCTACCCAACTGCAGTTGAGGTGTCTCTAAACGCTAGCTACAGTCTTTTGTGTGAATGGGCATAGCGGGGTTTTGCCATTGTGACGTGTCTGAGCCTACCTAATTTTTGCATGCATGCACGGAGCCTTTCTTCAAGATTGGACACTCTGCTCTGCAGTTCTTCGTAGTCATAGGCGCCAATCTCCTCCTGAAGCTCGTTAAGAACTGACGTCAGATTCTGGACCTCCTCCTTAAACTGCAATACCAATTTGGCATCGGCTTTGTACTCTTCCAACACTGGTATCAGAGGCCTAAGTTCCTCCATTTTCGCTTTTATTGCCTGCAAGGTTAAAATAAGCTGGTTCAGTGCCATGCATGCAAAACTTGGCAACACCCTGACCTGCCTGTCTACTCTACCCTGTCTACTTGCCTGACTACCTGCCTGACTCCCCAACCCACGGTGACATTGTGACCTCCCCCCAAAAAGGGCAGTGTGAGCAGTGCACTGTAAAATACCATATTTAAAAAAAAAAAAAATGGTCAGTACAACTTATTTGGGAAAGGCCTTTATTAATCATTTTTTTTTTTTCAAATGCAACAACTTATGGTTACATGCTTCTTTTTTTTTATTTTAAAACACATACACAAAGTTTTCTTTTTTCTTTCTTTAAATAAAAAATAGAATGCATTGACAAGGGTTAAAAATTCTTCATGAAATGCAGCTACATTTGCATGCAAAGGAAGATTGGATTTCAAGGTGTTGAAGGTTCCTTAGTGAGAAAGCTTTAAATCGGGAGAGTAAAAAGTAAAAAAAAAAAAAAAAAAAGTAATAAAAAAATGAAAGCGAAAAAAAAAAAAAAAAAAAAAAATAGGGGGAACAAAAATTCTGATTGGTGCCCAAACTGCTGTGTGTCTTTCATGGTAACATAGGAGTTAACTGCCTCTTCAGTCACTGCAATTTAAGTTAGCCCTGTAAGCAAGAAAATGAAATACCATTGAAGTCTTTGCGCACTAAACTGCTTGAAAACAAGATTTTTAAGAAACAGATGCTCATTTATTAAGGCAGTGAAAGAGCATTGATGGTTTCTAGAAATCTTTCAGATTTCAGACTTTCATCCGTTTTTATGTATCTGCAGCCAATACATTTTGTTCAATTTTGGATAGAGTGGGGAAGGATTGGAGCCCCTGTCAGGTATTACTGGTGTCTATGGCTCCTTTAGGCCTCTTTAGGCTCTGTTTCAGGCATACGGTATTTATTTTATTTATTTTTTGCTGTCAGGTATTACTGGTGTCTGTGGCTCCTTTAGGCCTCTTTCGGCTCTGTTTCAGGCATACAGTATTTATTTTATTTATTTTTTGCTGTCAGGTATTACTGGTGTCTGTGGCTCCTTTAGGCCTCTTTCGGCTCTGTTTCAGGCATACGGTATTTATTTTTATTTTTATTTTTTTTGCTGTCAGGTATTACTGGTGTCTGTGGCTCCTTTAGGCCTCTTTAGGCTCTGTTTCAGGCATACAGTATTTATTTTATTTATTTTTTGCTGTCAGGTATTACTGGTGTCTGTGGCTCCTTTAGGCCTCTTTCGGCTCTGTTTCAGGCATACGGTATTTATTTTTATTTTATTTTTCGCTGTCAGGTATTACTGGTGTCTGTGGCTCCTTTAGGCCTCTTTAGGCTCTGTTTCAGGCATACGGTATTTTATTTTTAATTTTTTTTGCTGATCTAAAATGCAGCCCATTGTTTTAATTGTGCCTGTGCACACAGTGCATAAACAAGCCCTGTGTAATTTCACCATTTAAAAAAATAAAATAAAAATCAGCGTTGTTCGAAAGTACTTTAGCGCCTATACGCACGTACATGTGTTCAAAAATCAGTTCCATGCACAAGTGGCCTTAGCCCTAGGTTCACATCTATGCAGCTCTGCAAGATGAGCTTGCATGGGCACGGCATCAAATTCATTTCAATGGGCATTTACCATTTTGGGGATTTATGGGCATTTATTCAATTTACCTGCATGTCCTGCAGGAAAAAAAAAAAAGATTCCTGCTTCCCCCTCCTCTTCTTCTTTCTCTTCCCTTTTTCAGAATTTTGTTTTTTTCCGTGCGTGGGAAAGCGCATTATGTTTTTCTGTGTGTGGGGGTGCCACTTAAGAGTGTGGGAATGCATGCAAATTACACACATTCCCACACAGATGTGAACCTAGCCTAAGCCCTTGTACACACGGTCGGACATTCTGACAGAAAATGTCCGATCGGACTGTGTTGTTGGATAATCCGACTGTGTTTGGGCTCCATCAGACTTTTTCCGTTGGAATGTCCGACCAACAAAGTTTGGGAGCTGGATATAAAAATTTTCCGACAACATGATCCGATCGGACTTTGTCTGATTGTGTGTAGAGAATTCCGATCGGACAAAGTGCCACGCATGCTCAGATCAAATTCCTAGACCAAAGCTATTGGCTACTAGCCTGAACGTAGTCCCATCATAACGAAATAACGGCATCACGTTTCGAACGATCGGATTTTCCGACAACTTTGTCCGACCGTGTGTATGCAACACCAGTTTCGGACAAAATCGGTCGGACAAAATCCGACAGATTTTGTTGTGGGAATGTCCGACCGTATGTACAAGGGCTTAGAGATTTCCCCCTCGCTTACTGACCTGGGGACAACTTTTCTCACCAGCCAGGAAGTGACGAAAACTTCCAACAGCAACGTATACAAAAGTAAATATGTGTTTTTAGGTTAAGTAGGGGAATGCTAGAACACCCGTCAGCTTTTCATTGTTTCCTTGTTGCAGATTTCGCCATGTTTCGTGTCTGCTAATATGCGCTCTCCAGAAAATTCAGGAAAGTCTCTCTAACGGTATCCCAAAAAAGCAGTACAACCTGACAGGGGTGCTAACCCTCTCCCACTCAATCCAAAACTAAAAGAATAAAAAGTTTTACCTATAAACGTACTTTAGTGAGTTGCAACAATGTAACACAACTGCTGTTTGGTTATTGTAAGTTACCATTATTTAGGGGGTCCTTTTAAGGAGAAGTCTAGCCTGAGCTCTTTTGGCTGGGCTTCTCCTACGGGTTCACAGGAGTGCAATTTTTTTTGCGCTCCAGTGACCCGTTTTCAGCAGAGAGCCGCCTGAAGTCCGCTCTCTGCTGACATCGCACAGATCAGGCTAGGCACCGCATCATCACCGACTCTGGATCCGCCGGGTGCCTGGACTGATGGCTGTTTCAGCCTCTCAGTGAGCAGCTGAGCACAAATTATCTGAAATAATGAATGCCGCATCTAAATGAATGGAACGGAACAAAATTAATAATAAATAATAATAATAAAACTTTTTTTTTATTATTATTTGTTACTTTCCATTCGTTCAGATGCGACATTCGTTATTTTGGACAATTCTTAACTTCTGATAACTTTGTATTCATTACGTTCACTAACAGCCAAATTTGAAAGGAGATTCCAATACCTATAATTTAATAGTTGGCAATAGTTCTTATTAGTTATTGTTTTGGGTTTTTCGTTCTTGCATTCGGGAAAAATTAAACGAGTTTTTGTTAATTTGAATTTCGTTGAATGATAAATTGCACAAGTCTAGTGTGCAGAAGCCTGGCATTTCACCCCTGACCCATTGATCGTAGGTGCAATGGTTTTCAGGCTCCTGCAGGAAAAAAATAATCAATGCACATTTTTATTAATTTTTTTCCTGAAAAAATATATGCCTTTTTATTATTTTTTTTTCTTTAAAAGGTGAACATATCATTTAAGTACGGTATGTACGGGGATGACATGCCTTCCATATGGGAAGTATTTTTTGTTGGAAAACTTCTACCCATCAGGCAAAACCCTTTATCGAGGAGAGGGAAGGGAGTAGTCAGTGTGTGCTTTTTTTTTTTTCTTTCTTTCTTTCTTTTTTTTTTTTAAATCACGCATCTCGACAATAAAAAATTTGGGCAGCAATTGATTGAAAATGTTTTGAACTGACAACATTTTTTTGAAATGATTTCCATTTTTATTTTTTTTTATTTTGGAGCAATTTTAATTATTTGTTTTGCTCAAAACTGGAAAACATTTGAATGTATGGGTGGCATATTGTGTAGGCCATCCGGTTCCTTTGTGATCGCTTGCTGACAGTAAGTTTCCAGATTACTACATACAGTATATGACTGGCATTACACCTTGCTCTTTGCCTTAGTAAATGCAGCATAACTTTCCTATTCTTACTAAGTAAATAAAAGTACAGTGCAAACTTATTTTAAATAGCGCTACCTATTTCAGTTATAAAAAGATTTCTCAATAACCACACGTATAATCTGCTGCATGCAATATAAATAAATTGCTTTCATAAAGCTTCTCAGGCAAATACAATGTCAACAAGAAAGTATGGATTTTAAAATCACAACTGTTCTAGATAACACACATTTGCTAAAAGTATATATACATATTGCAACACAAATCCCTAAGTGAGGAGAATATTTTCTAGTCACTCTACTTTTATCTACATTTCCACTTTGCTGATGTTCTCAGCTATGGGGCCCCTGTCATAAGAAATGGTGGTGGTCTTCGCTTTCAGCATATGGGTTCTGGACTTTAGTTCCATCAGGGACACTGCATAGAGTTGGCATGTCCTCGCTGCAATTTGGGTGAGTTTCCTGACATCTGACCACATTCAGTGTGCTTGTATCAGTGGGCTAGAAGGATCGGAGAAGGGACGGATGGGAATGTGCTCACTAGAAATACAATAACCTGCGGACAATCTATTAACTTGGAAGAATGGGACAAAAAAAGGGTCATTTTTTAATGTGACCACTAGGAGATTACCTTTTGGGGAGCAAGATTTAGGAATCATAAACTGTTGTATGCTTGGAAGAAATTTTATAAAAACTCTGGGGTGATGAGTCGCATTGCAGGTCTCAACCTCGAAAAAACTTCTTTAGAATCTTGTATAAACATAGAATTGCCTCTAAATATCAGTGCTGTACATTTTATTGTCTATCATTTTGAGTCGATGTATTGGTTTTCTCTCTTTGGAAATGGATCATGTGATGGAGGGAACATTTTAATATACACTTATGCCATGTACACACGATCGGAATTCCGGCCAGAAAAAGACCGATGAGAGCTTTACATCGGAAAATGCGACCGTGTGTATGCTCCATCGGAATTTAGCTGTCCGAATTTCCGCCAGCCAAAAATTGATAGCATGTTCTCAATTTTCCAGACAGAAAAAATTTCTATCGGTAATTCCGATCGTGTGTATGCAATTCCGACACCCCAAAAATCACGCATGCTCGGATTCAACTACGAGACAGAAGCTATTGGCTACTGGCTATTGAACTTCCTTTTTCTAGTCACGTCGTAGGTGTTGTAGGTCACCACGTTATAAATGATCGGAATTTGATGTGAACGTGTGTAGGCAAGACAGCTTGAGCCGAATTTCGTTGGAAATTCCGTCGGGAAAACCATCAGAGCTTTTTCCGACGAGAATTCCGATCGTGTGTACGCGGCATTAGAAATGTGTACAGAATCCTTTTTATGGAATGTAATAATAAATCTATAATATTAAATAATAGGCTTTAGTCAGCAGTGTACTTCTACAACAAAGTACAATTCTTGCAGTTGGAGGTCAGTTAAAGTGATTTTAATGTTTTGGTTGTTTTTGTTGAAAAATAACAACCAAATCATACTTGCTTGCTCTATGTAATGGTTTTGCACAGAGCAGCCCATATCCTCCTCTTCTTGGGTCCCTCACTGGCCCCTCCCTCCTGCCGAATGCCTCCCCCACCAAGCAGCTTGCTATGGGGGCACCCAAGCTCAGCTGCTGCTCTCTATGAGCGTTCAGACATGGAGCCGTGGCTCAGCCGCGCCCCCCTCTCTCTCCTCATTGGCTTACTGACTTTGATGGCGCCCGCTGTGTGTCTCGGCCAATCAGGGGGGAGAGTCCCGGACAGCCGAGTCTCTTGTGCAAAATTGCTGGATCGAGATGGGGCTCAGGTAATTATTAAGGGGCTGCTGCACACAGAAGCTTTTTTTTTATCTTAATACATAGAATGCATGAAAATAAAAACTGTTTGCCTATAGAACCACTTTATGGACAGAAGTTGCCCTGGGAAAGAGTCCTCCCTTCAATTCAAGATCTGTCCTTCCTAGCGTAAAGTGATTCTAAAGGCACATTTTTATTTTGTTTTTTTGAATAAAAAAAAAATCGTCATACTTGTGCTGTGCAGCCCAGATCCTCCTCTTCTCGGGTCTCCCGCCAGCACTTCTGGCCTCTCCCCCTGCCAAGTACTCCCATAGCAAGTGGCTTGTGCATGCTCGCTTCCGATTTGGCACTGTGAGATTGATTTACTAAAGGCAAATGGACTGTGTACTTCACAAAGTGCAGTTGCTTCAGACCCCATTCACACCTGAGCGTTTTGTAGCTTGAAGCCTGAAGCTACAAAATGCTAGAGGGGAAAAAATCTATTATTCTCAATGGAGATGGTTCACATCTCCACTCCATGTCGCCTGAAGCCGAACGCCTGAAGCTCAAACAAGTTCCGGACCCTTTTTTGTCGCTTCAATTGAGCAGTTTTGGGCGTTTTTCTTCTTTTAACATTGGTGACCTTTTGCCCTGCACACAATCGCGGCAAATCGTGGTAAAAAAAATTGCGCGATTTTCTGCTTGAAAACGCTACGCTCAGGTGTGAATGGGGTCTAAGAGCATAGTAAGGCTGGGTTCACACTGCTGCGATGCGGAAACGCTGCAAATCTACTGCGGGTTCCCGCATTGCATTCCTCCCGGCGGCAGTTCACACTGCCCTATGCGAACTGCTGGGAGTGTCAGTGAAAAGTTAATGACACCTCCAAATCAGTTCGCATATCGCAGTGCGATCTGCAAACTCGGACAGGAATCGGATCGCATGAACACCCATGCGATCTGATTCTGCTGTGGACCAAAAAAAGGGTCCTGTACGAGTTTGGGCCGGATGCAATGCGAATTCAGCCATACTATCTGTATGGCTGAAATCGCATCGCACAGAGATCGCATGTGATTTGCACTGCAGTGCGGTGCGAATCACATCCGATCTCGTACACCGCAGCAGTGTGAACCCAGCCTAAATGAGGTAAAGCTTCACTTTGGAAAGAAAACCCAATCATGTGCAAGGAAAATTAAAAAAAAAAAAAAGATTTTTGCCTGCACAGAATTGGATGATGGAAGTTAGCAGAGCAGTGCACAGTCTATTTGCCTTTAGTAAATTAACCCCTGTGTGTCCATAAGACACACAGAGTACGGCTTGGCTATGCCTCCCATTCCCTCCTCGCTGGTTGTGATTGAAAGCAGCAGGAGCCATTGGCTGAGTCTGAGCCTATGAGAGAGAGAGGGAGAGCAACGAGAGCCTCTGCTCTCGTGCACTTTGCTGGATCGAAATCAGGATCAGATAAGTATAAGGGGAGGCTGGGGGCGGGAGCTGCTTGCTAAAGGTTTTTTTTTACCTTAATGCATAGAATGCATGAAAGTAAAAAAAAACTTCTGCCTTTGGAACCACGTTAAGGTGGTGGCCTCACACTTTATAATTTGGCTGTACATATTCTGTCTGTTTTAGCCCTTGTACACATGGTCGGAGATTCCGACAACCAAATCCGTCGGAGTAATTCCGACGGATTAATTCTGGAAGAGGTCCGGAAGTGATGTTGCATACACACGGTCGGACTAAGTTGTCGGAAAATCCGATTGTACATAACGTGATGATGTTATTTCGTTACGACGGGACTATGTTCAAGCTAGTAGCCAATAGCTTTGGTCTAGGAATTTGATCTGAACATGCGTGGCACTTTGTCCGTCGGAGTAGGCTACACATGGCGGAAAATTTTACCGGCAAGTTGGAAAACTTGGTCCGTCGGATATTCCGACAGAAACAGTCCGATGCAGACGACACACAGTCGGAATATCCGACAAAACGGTCCGATAGGACACATTCCGTCAGAATCTCCGACCGTGTGTACAAGGGCTAAGGGTCAACATACATGTTACAGCCTGTCTGTGCAATCAACTTTAGATTTTTTAAAGCTATATAATATGAGCACCTACCTAATCTAACTAGCCAATCTGTATCCAATCGGGTAGAATATCCCCTATATCAGTGGTTCTCAACTCCTGTCCTCAGGACTCACTAATGAAATACATCACAGGTGATACCATTTGCTGCTCAGTGATTGCCGTATTCTAGTCTGCATCTCCCCAAGGTAATAACCAAGGCCCGTTAGTGGGTCCTGAGGACAGGAGTCGAGAACCACCTGCCCTACATGGTTGTTGGTAGATCTAAAGTAGAGTATAATGTGTGTGGTAAACGTTAAAAACACACTGTTGACTTGCCAATTTAGGGTAGTAGCTGCCCTCTTCTCCAAAATAATAATTGTATTATTAGTCGTGTGTTTCTGAAAAGGGTTGGAGTTTTGTGTAAAGGGGATGTGTTATTTTTTTTTTTTGTGGTTTTTCTTTTTTTAAACAGCAGATAGGACCATGTTTTACAAGGCTGATGACTGTCGGTCTCTTAAAACTTGCAGTGTGTGTATACCGCTGTGTGAAAAGTATTTGCCCCCTTTCTGTTTTGCATATTTGTCACACTGAAATGACTCAGATCATCAAACTAATTGTATTATTACACAAAGATAACCCGAGTAAATACAAAATGCAGTTTTTAAAAGATGGTTTCATTTATTAGGGCAAAAAAGCTGCCCAAACCTGCCTGGCTTTATGTGAAAAAGTAACTGCCCCCTAACGATAATAACTGGCTGTGCAACCCTTGGCGGCAACAACTGCAATCATCAAGCATTTGCGATAACTGGCAATGAGTCTTTCACATTGCTGTGGAGCAATTTTGGCCCACTCTTCTTTGCAGAATTGTTTTAATTCAGCCACATTGGAGGGTTTTCCAGCATGAACGGCCTGTGTAAGGTCATGATACAGCATCTCAATTGAATTTAAGTCGGGGCTTTGACTGGGCCACTCTATTTGGTTTGAACTTTTTGGGTGGACTTGCTGTTGTGTCTCAGATCACTGTCCTGCTGCACTTGAGCTTGAGGTCACAAACTGATGGTCGGACATTCTCCTTTAGGATTTTCTAGTAGAGCTCAGAATTCATGGTTCCATCAATTATGGTAAGTTGTCCAGGTCCTGAAGCTGAAAAGCATCCCGCTACCACCATCATGTCTGACTGTTGGTATGATGTTTTTGTTAAGAAATGCTGTATTAGTTTTATGCCAGATGTAACGGGAAGCACACCTTCCAAAAAGTAAAATTTTTGTCTCATCGGTCCACAGAATATTTGCCTAAACGTCTTGGGGATAATCAAGACGTTTTTTGGTAAATGTGAGATGAGCCATTTGTGTTCTTTTTGGTCAACAGTGGCTTTGGCCTTGGAACTCTCCCATGGATGCCATTTTTGCCCAATCTCTTTCTTATTGTTGAATCGTGAACACTGATCTTATCTGAGGCCTGTAGTTCTTTAGATGTTGTGGGTTCTTTTATGACCTCATGGATGAGTCGTCGTCATGCTCTTGGAGTAATTTTTGTAGGCCGGACACTCCTGGGAAGGTTCACCACTGTTCCAATGTGTCTCCATTTGTGGATAATGGCTCTCCCCATGGTTTAATTGAGTTCCAACGCCTTAGAAATGGCTTTGAAACCCTTTCTAGATAAATACATGTCCATTACTTTATTTCTAATCTGTTCTTGATTTTTTTTGGAACTCTTCCATGGATGCCATTTTTGCCCAGTTCCTTTCTTATAGTTGAATCGTGAACACTAATCTTACCTGAGCAAGTGAGGCCTGCAGTTCTTTAGATGTTGTTCTGGGTTCTTTTATGACCTCCTGGATGAGTCGTAATCATGTTCTTGGAGTCATTTTTGTAGGCTGGCCACTGCTCGGAAGGTTCACCACTGTTCCTTGGAGTTATCTCCATTTGTGGCTAATGGCTCTCCCCGTGGTTCACTGGAGTTACAGTTGATTTATTTTTTTTAGATTGTGGCATGATGTGTGGCTTTTTGTGATCTGTTAGCATGCTTCACTTTGTCAGACTGCTTCTTTTTATGTGATTTCTTTATTCAACAGGTCTGGTAGTAATCAGGCCTGGGTGTGGTAAGTGAAAATTTACCTCAGCTTTCTAAAAAATTGTGCTTAATCACAGTTCATTCATGATTCAGCGTGGGAGGGGGCAGTTACTTTTTCACATATGGCCACGCAGGTTTGAACAGTTTTTTTTCCTCTTAATAAATGAAATAATGATTTAAAATCTGCATCTTGGTTTTACTCTGGTTATCTTTGTGTAATATTAAAATTTGTTTGACCTAAATCATTTAAAGTGGGGTGCCCCCTAAAAAAAAAAAAAAAATTAAAAGTCAGCAGCTACAAATACTGCAGCTGCTGACTTTTAATAATCGGACACTTACCTGTCCCAGGGTCCAGCGATGCGGGGGAACGAAGCCCCCCCTCCTCGTTCCCCGCTCTGCTCGCGGCGCCGTCATTCATACTGTGAAGCCACAGCCGGGCACCCACTGCACATGCGTGAGAGGCGCAGGGCCCCATGATACGCCGCACAGTCATCTGGGACACGTGACAGGTCCCAGATGACTGCGCGGCGCGAGGGGAAGTGATGTCACCAGCCCGGGCAAGGAAGAAGGCAGACTACGAGGGACCCCCTAGCAACAGGTATTTAGAGGTAAGTAAATAATTTTTTTTTTCAATTATTTTTGTTTTTTTAAGATTTTTAAACACTTTTTTATTTTTTGGTGGCAACACCACTTTAAGTGTGAGAGAAATGCAAAAAAATTAAGAAGGGGGCAATAACTTTTTCACGCAATTGTATATGTGTATTTTTTTCCCATATATACTATTTGCATTCTGTAACAAAGTCGGGCAGTCAGCAATATATACATCTGTTTTTTTTTTTGTTTTTTTTTCTAAGGGTACAAGAAACATGTATCCCGCCGTGCCTTCCTATTAAAATAATACATCAGCTAGAAGAACATCAGGAGCCGGTATGTAATCTTAACGCTTTGTGAAAAATATAAAAACGACGTAATTATAAGATTTGTTCTATTTTAGTGTGAGCCTGGTGACCCAGTTCAGACCTGAAATCCGCAGTTATTGGCGAGCAGAGGGTGGAAATGACAGCTCAGTGCTGCAGCTGATGGGCTATGGCCCTGAGTTGGCTTGAATTTTCCTTTCCAATACCGCCTGTCTCCCAGCGGGAGCAATTAAACAGGAGCAAGTGACAGCAGAGCCAAAGACGTCCTCCATGACAGTCTCATGGTTGACCTTGGCTGGTGGAACTTTCTGGAGTTTTCTGTAATGTACAATGAGACGCTTAGAAAGAGCAGCTGCTCCCAGGCTCCTGACATAACCCAACACAAGGGAATATCTATAGTGATGGGGGCCAGATGAGCCTGGACCCATTAATAATGCATAGGACAATACCGGGGCACATCACACGTCCTTCTCATCTGCACAGACACTCTGTGGGGTTGTAATTTTAGAAGTTCCGAGGTTATTAAAAGATGACTTGGTATTAATGAAGAGTCTAAATTCTCACTTTTATCTCCATTACTTTCCAAGGACCCTTATACTTCTGTTTTGTATTATATTTTAAGGCAGGAAAAAAAAAAAAGATTCCTCATGCCTCCTGTTGCCTATTGCACTATAAGCTGTAATATGAGCAAAACCCACACACTACCTGTTCGCTATAAGCCCTTGTACACACGGTCGGACATTCCGATGGAAAATGTCTGAGGCCGCGTACACACGGGCGGATTGTCTGCCCAACTAAGTTCGGCAGACAATCCGACAGATAGTCCGTTCAAAATTTGAATGAACGGACTTGACCACACACGATGAGCAGACAGTCCGCTGAAAGCGTGCGTGATGACGTGTACGGCACGTACGACGGGACTAGAAAAACGACGTCCAATACACAGCAATGCAACCTTCGGCCGTGTAAATCCTTTCTGAGCATGCGCCATACTTAGTCCGTCCAACTTGCCTACACACGAGCGGACTGTCCGCTGAAACCAAGTTTGGACGGACTGTCTTACGGAAATTCCGTAAGACTTTGTTCGTCAGATTGTCCGCTGAAAAAGTCCGCTGAAGCCCACACATGAGCAGATTGTCCGCTGAAACGCGGTTCAGCGGACTAAGTTGGACAGACAATCCGCCCGTGTGTACGCGGCCTGATCGGACCGCGTTGTCGGATAATCCGACCGTGTGTGGGCTCCATCTGACTTTTTCCTGTTTGGAATGTCCGACCAACAAAGTTTGAGAGCTGGATATAAAAATGTTCCGATAACATGATCCGATCGGACTTTGTCCGACCGTATGTAGAGAATTCCGATCAGACAAAGTGCCACGCATGCTCAGATCAAATTCCTAGGCCAAAGCTATTGGCTACTAGCCTGAACGTAGTCCCGTTGTAACGAAATAACGTCATCACGTTACAAACGATCGGATTTTCCGTCAACTTTGTCCGACCGTGTGTATGCAACACCGCGTGTACAAGGGCTTAGAATGTATGTGGTAATAAGCAAGGCTCTCATACCTCCTGTTCCATAGACTGTAAGCTGTAGTGAGCAGGACCCTCATGCCTCTTGCTCACTATTGGACTGTAAGCCCTTGTACACACGGTCGGACATTCCGACAACAAAATCCGTCAGATTTTTTCCGACGGATTTTGTCCGATACTGGTGTTGCATACACACGGTCGTCGGAAAATCCGATCGTGATGACGTTATTTCGTTACGACGGGACTACGTTCAGGCTAGTAGCCAATAGCTTTGGTCGTGTAATTTGATCTGAGCATGCGTGGCACTTTGTCCAATCGGAATTCTCTACAAACGATCGGACAAAGTCCGATCGGATCATGTTGTCGGAAAATTTTATATCCAGCTCTCAACCTTTGTTGGCCGGACATTCCGACGGAAAAAGTCCGATGGAGCCCACACACAGTCGGATTATCCGACAACACGGTCCGATCGGACATTTTCCTTCGGAATTTACGACCGTGTGTACAAGGGCTTAGATGTAATGATCAGGCCCCTCGCACCTCATGTTTCTTATTGGGCTGTAAGCCGCAGTGAGCAGGACCCTATGTTGACTATATTGTTCTTTACGTACATTGTTAACAATGCAAAGCTGTAGTGTAAAATGTTATAGAATATGATGGTGCTATAAACATAAATAAGTCTGTTATTTTAATGACTGTATCATGAAATAAAGATATACCTTTTATAACAGACAAACATATACAGCCAATGTTGGGGGGAGTGTCTAATGTGGCATTCTTGCTGTACTGATGTGCTGCATGGCATAATGGGCGTAATTCTGCATGATGTGGTTTATGTACTGACGCGCGGGAGAACTATATGACTTGACATTTCATCTTTTATTACTATATTGAGGGAGCTTAATTGCCATTCTGCTCTATAGCCCGTGAAGCAGTGTAAGAGAAGGGGGGGTTTGCTGTAACACGTATTAAAGCATCTATAAGACCTCATTTAGACGTGCAATTGGGAGGAGGTAAAAATGCATGGTTGAGCTGTGTTTTTAGCACCCCTCCCCAGCTGCAAATGACCGCGGATGGGGGTGTTTACATGCTGCGGTCGTGATGCTTCACACCCCCAACGTGTTACAATGTCCGTCACACATGACCCATTCAAGTGTATGGGAAAGCGCTGCAGCACTGTATCTAATACCAAACAGTTGCACTTGCATTTGTCAGCAAAAACAGGGCTAAAACCTGCCTGTTAATCACCGTTGAGAATCGATCTGAATAGGGGTTGCTCTTCAGAGGAGCAGTGGATTTAGAAACACGTCTAAATCTATCTTTACTTTCCCAAATCAGAAAGGTTTTTACTTGCACAAACACCAGTGTTAAAAAGGTGTTGTAAAGGTAAATGTTTTTTCACCTTAATGCATTCTATGCATTAAGGTGAAAAAAACACCTCACACTTCCGGCGCCCCCAGTCCCCCCCGTTTAACTTACCTGACCCCTCGAAAATCCTGCGCTCGCCCCCGCCGTCCTCTTCGCAGCTCAGCCTGGCCGCTGATTGGCTGGAGTGGATGGATTGAAAGCAGCGCAGCCATTGGCTCGCGCTGATGTCAATCACATCCGCTGACGCAGAGGGCCGGGGGGCGGGGCCGTGTGATACAGCGAGCGGCTATAGCCGCCGGCTGTATCACGGGAGCGCGCCCGCAGGTGCTTCTCACCATGCGAGGGAGCTCGCGTGAACGTGAGAAGTACCTGCGTGAGGAAGCCGAGACAGCCGCCGAGGGACCCCAGAAGAGCAGGTTCGGGGCCACTCTGTGCAAAACGAGCTGCACAGTGGAGGTAATTATAACATGTTTGTTATTTTAAAAAAAATAAAAAAATGTATTTTACAATCCCTTTAACCCTTTGCTGTCCATCCACAGTACGTTTACTGTGGGCAGGCGGCAGCTACAGACAGGCTGTGTCCAGATTACTGTGCTCCGTACCTGGCTGCTGTGAATGGCGGGGGGGGGGGGTATCATGTGATCACTATGACCAATCAAAGCAATCATATAATATGTAAGCAAATTGTCATGAATAGCTTTGATTCATGAACAGCTTGCTAACTGTTGTGATGCTGTTATTAGCCCAGAGCTATCACATGGGACCTTGGCCAATCACAGCACCTTTGTACTATGTGATCAGCTGTGGCCAATCACAGCATCACAATAGTAAGCAAGCTGTCAGGAATGAAAAGTACTATGGTGACAATGAACCACTCCGATGACAGGATGTAAAAAAAAGGGGGGGGGGGGGTTTGTACTGTCCTGGCATTTTAGGGCCTCAAGAAATGAAATGGACCATGAGTTATAACAGAAACGAAGAAAAACTTTTTGTTTTTTTTCTTTTATATAGGAAAAAATACAAAATCCCAGTGGTGATTAAATACCACCAAAAAAAAAACTATTGTGTGAAATAATTTTTTTTTTTCAGAAATTTAGGGCAATATGTATTCTGCTACATATTTTTGTTAAAATTTATACTGGAATTTTCATGTATTTATTTATTTTTATACTAGTAATGGCAGTAGGACTGCAATATTGCGGGGGGAGAATTGGACACTGACACTTTAACACTTTGTGGGAACCATTGACACTAATACAGTGATCCATGCTAAAAATATGCATGTTCACTGTAAAAATGATACTGGCTGGGAAGCTGCTAAACATCTAGGGTGATCAAAGGGTTAAATGTGTGCCTAACCAGTGTTTTTGTGTAAATGGTGTGTTGCTTTTACTAAGAGAAGTGATGCATTTTTTCTCTGCTTTGCAGCGACACAAAATCTATCACTTCTTCCCCGCATTAGAACAGAGCTCTGCATTGTTTTCATAGGCAGAGCTCTGTGCTGTGCCTCTGCCCGCTGATCGTCGGGTGCTGGCAGACATCCATTGCCCAGCACCTGTTTATCGGCCTTCTTCTGTGCGTAATCACAGCACAAGTGCCGCATCGGCGGTGTGCACGTGCCCCCTAGGCAACAGTGCAGAATTGTGTGTGTATATATACACGTGATTCTGCACAGAACGGCCACCCTGTAGCAGTATATATGCTATAGGGTGGTCAGAAAGTGGTTAAAAGGGACCCTGTGGCAGATTTTATTTAAATATACACTTGTTTTTAAAAAAATGTAAACGGTTTATTTTTTAAATAATTCTGGATGTAACCATGTTAGTTGTGTGTGTTAGTTGTGTTAAATGATACCCCTAGTGATCTATTATAATGTTAAGTACCATGCTCACTGCTACACAAGCTTGGAAATAATAATAAAGTTTTCACTATATCTTTTTATGTAGTAAATGTTTCAGCTGCATCCATTCATTCTCTCTCTCTCTCTCTTTCATTCCCTCTCTCTCTCTCTTTCATTCTCTCTCTCTCTCTCTCTTTCATTCCCTCTCTCTCTCTCTTCATTCTCTTTCTTTCTCTCTCTTGCATTCTCTCTCTCTCTCTCTCTCTTTCTTTCTTTTTCTCTTTCTTTCTCTCTCTTTCATTCTCTCTCTCTCTCTTTCATTCTCTTTCTTTCCCTCTTTCTTAGATTTTCTCTCTCTCTCTCTTTCTTTTTTCATTCTCTTTCTTTCATTCTCTCTCTCTCTATCTATCTCTCTTTCTTTTCATTCTCTTTCTTTCTCTTTCTTTCACTCTCTCTCTTTCTTTTTTTCTCTCTTTCTTTCTCTCTCTCTTTCATTCTCTCTCTCTTTCATTCTCTTTCTTTGATTCTCTCTCTCTCTTTCTTTTTTCATTCTCTTTCATTTTCTCTCTCTTTCTTTCATTCTCTCTCTTTTTTCATTCTCTTTCTTTCTCTTTCATTCTCTCTCTTTTCATTCTCTTTCTTTCATTCTCTCTCTCATTCTCTCTCTCTTTCTTTCTTTCTTTTTCTCTCTTTCTTTCATTCTCTTTCTTTCCATCTTTCTTTGAGTCTCTCTTTCTTTTTTCATTCTCTTTCTTTCTCTTTCTTTCATTCTCTCTCTTTTCATTCTCTTTCTTTCATTCTCTCTCTCTCTCTCTCACTCTCCTCATTCTCTTTCTTTCATTCTCTCTCTCTCCTCATTCTCTTTCTTTCATTCTCTCTCTTTCTTTTTTATCTCTCTCTCTCTCTCTCTCTACTTCTAAAATAGTGTAAGTATACACCGTGGGTCAATATTATCCTGAATGTCTTTTGTTTGTAATGGGTTATGTAATACTAACTGTAATAGGATGCTACACTGCTAACTTGGGGGACCCTTCCCCTTTGTCTCTCTTTCCTCCACGAACCTTCTTTATGAGTGATGTAAATATGGTATTGAATACAAAAAATATCAAGGGAAGGTCACGTTATTTGCAGGGTCTGTTTTTCACCCAATTCATTCCAGAAACATAAATAAAGGAATTTGGTTCTCATGAGCAATGCAAATACTTTAGTGATTTTTTTTTTTTTTTTTTTTATTCTATACATTTTGTAAAAAATAAAAATAAAAAAATAAATGTTGTTGGCTCCTGTAAATGTTTAATGAGATGTTTTTATATGATTTTTTTCCTCCTTGGGATGTAGAAGGAAAGTGTAGCAAGGGTTTGACTCTTACCTAAAAAGTGCCCCTCATCTTGTAAAGCAGTGTGCTTTAATTTATTGTTTACCTTCAGAAAAAGTGGATTAAAAAAATCTAAAAAAAAAAAAAAAAGCCTCAGGGATAGTTGTCTGTGTGACCTGGAATGACTTCCCTGGTCTTTTAATGATGTCAATTATTCTCAGTTGTAGCTGCAAAAGCTTGAGCCTCTCTGACCTATTAGTAGAGGGAGATGGTACCAGGAAAGGTTATTTGTTAAATCGTGCAAGACATGCTAACATCTATTTGTCACTAATTACATGTCATGCATTGCCACACTGCATTTCTGCTGGAAAATCAGCCCTCTCCAATCTCATTAAGTGACAGGAACGGCCAGGAAGCTGTCGGGATAAGCTTACCTCCCATTCACTGAAGAAACCAATTTGATTTGAAAGAGTCTGCTAAACTTATCAATGCAGCGGCATTCCTTTTTATAGGGTCTGTCAACCCTATAAGGTCAGGGCTGGATTAACATAGGGGCTATTGGAGCTGCAGCTCCAGGCCCCTACCCTAATATAGGCCCAGCCACCCAAAAAGGACATGGAAAGCAATGGGTCAACAGGAAGAGATCTCCCCTGATGGGCCCTGCATTCCACATGCACCGCCTGGGCAAGGTGGTGGGATTGATAATGGGCACTGCATGAGCAGTCCTAACAGAAGCCTGGGGCACGCCAGTGCAGGGCTCTTACAGAAGTCTGGGGCTTCCACAGTGTTAGGCCTGCACAGCTGCACTCTTTTAGCTCAGAGTGCTCGCCGATGCACGGCCCTTACAGAAGCTTGGCAAATCAAATGCCTAGTGTTATGGCTATGCAGCTGCGCTAATTTTGAGTTTGGGCGCACGCCAGCACAGGCTCTTGGAAAGCAGAAGGGTGCCCAGTAAAAGGCCCACCAAAATCCTCAGCACCAAGCACATGATGCTCTTAATCTGGCCCTGTATAAGGTGTTTGGTGGCTGCCGAGGGGTCAATTAACTAGTGATTTCTTATATTTTTTCAAGGAGATCAGTAAGGAGATGTCTGTAGTTGATTTTCCAGGTCTCCAGACTTGTTTTGGCTGGAGGTGGATCCACACCTGGTGCTGGTTAATGCAATGGCAGGAGTAGGAACACCCCAAATTGAGTGGGAACAAAGCCAAAAACTAAAACGAAATAAAGCCCTGGGATATATCAACCGGGCAAAGGACTCAATTTACCAACCCCGTCCTACATACCAATATCACTGTAGGATGGACAGACTCTTTAACGGTTTTGTCTTTCCTAGTCCAGTGTTCTCTTTTTCTGATGCATTTGCTCTTGAAAAAAAAAGGTAAAAGGTATTTCTTGGGGATACTATCTAATGTACAGGGGATGGTTTTCCAACCATTATAATTGTGTAGTCACTAGTTGTCTCTGTTGCCTGCCATATGAGTGAGTTGCCTTCAGGGCCGGGACAAGGGGTGGGCAGAAGGAGCGGCTGCCCTGGGCACTGTGGTATCATGTGAGGTGAAGGGGGCACTGAAAGGAAATTGGTGGGGGGGGGGGGGGGGAGCGGATTTTTGTTGCAAGGGGGAACTTGGAGGGTGGCAGTGGGTAAGTATTGTTCCAGGAGGGGAAATTTGTGGGGGGTATGCTAAGAGTGATAATTTAAGGGGCTTTGTGTGGGGAAGGGGAATGAGAGAAGAAGATTTGTGCGTAGAGGGAAGATTTTGGGGGGTTTCCAGTGGGGGGGAGAGAAGAATTGTACTGGGAGGGGAAATTGGGAATTTTTAGGGGTAGAGAATTTGTGCTAGGAGGGTAATTTTTTGGGGTGGATGGGGGGCAAAGATTTGTGCTGGGGGATGGGGGGCAAAGATTTGTGCTGGGGGGGGGATCAGCAGGGGGAATGATTTGTACTGGGAGGAGGGAAAATTATGCTTAGGGGGAGTGAAAGGGATTAGTGTTCAGTTTTTTGTTAAGGAGGATCTTTGTTGCCACATAATACTTATACATCTTGGGGTGGGGAGGGGGGGCGCAGTTTGGCATGGTCGCCCTGGGCTGTAGAAGACCTTGTCCCAGCACTGGTTGCCTTGGTAGGACTAGGGAAACTGCTATTTAGGCAGTTTCAGGAGACCACTGATGGGAGAAGCACACCAATGCTAATAACACTCTAACCCATCTTGTACTTGTAAAGGTTTTAGCGGTTTGTGAAATCTCACTTTTAAGCCCTACTGTGGCCCTTGGTGTTTATTACTTTTTGAGTGTATTGTTCCATTGATTCCGCATCTCAGAACGTCACTGAAAGTGATTAAACTCCTTACAAGTTAGCTTCTTTACAGCAAACATATGCAAGTGAATGGAGTAAAGCAAAAAACAGCACAGCTTATGTAATATGAGTGGGCGGGGCTTAATCAGTAGAAGAGGCAGAACATGACATAACATTTCTAAAAACCCTTATATTGTGCGTAAAAAGGCCACACGTGCTTTCCCTAATCATCACCTGCTTCGCAGTATATTGTGTCTCTGACAATACAAGTGCTCTTCAATTTTTAAGGGTTCATGATCTCTTAGCCCTTGTACACACGGTCGGACATTCCGACAACCAAATCCGACGGATTTTGTCCGAAACTGGTGTTGTATACACACGGTCAGACAAAGTTGTCGGAAAATCCGATATTCCAACGGAAACAGTCCAATGGAGCCCACACGCACGGTCGGATTATCCGACAACACGGTCCGATCGGACGTTTTCCGTCGGAATGTCCGACCGTGTGTACAAGGGCTTATGCCACGTACACACGATCGGAATTCCGGCCAGAAAAAGACAGATGAGAGCTTTTCACCGGAAAATGCGACCGTGTGTACGCTCCATCGGAATTTAGCTGTCCGAATTTCCACCAGCCAAAAATTGATAGCATCTTCTCAATTTTCCCGACGGAAAAAACTTTCTATCGGTAATTCCGATCGTGTGTATGCAATTCCGACACGCCAAAAATCACGCATGCTCAGATTCAACTACGAGACAGAAGCTATTGGCTACTGGCTATTGAACTTCCTTTTTCTAGTCCCGTCGTACGCGCTGTACGTCACCGCGTTATAAACAATCGGAATTTGATGTGACTGTGTATAGGCAAGACAGCTTGAGCCGAATTCCGTCGTAATTCCGTCGGGAAAACCATCAGAGCTTTTTCCGACGAGAATTCCGACCGTGTGTACGCGGCGTAAGAGTTTGGAGGGGCTAGACATTCATTTGAGAAATTAGGAACAGGTTGCAGAGAGACCTGTGTGATTTTTGTTTAGCCTAACAGGACTCCATGATGTTTATTATTCCTGAATTGCAGTTTACTACTATGCCGGCCATACACGGTTCGAATTTCGAAAGAATTTTCTTTCGAAAATCGTATCTAAGAATTTTCGTATGAATTTCGCACCATTAGTGGGGGCTGCAGCAACAGCCGATTTTCGTGCGGAAATAAAATTTGAGGAATCGGACATGTTGGAAATTTTTTGAAAAACGAACGATTTTCTAATCAATGATGGGAGAATCGTGCGAGAAACGTAATAAGAAAAGAAAATGTACGGAGATAAACGAAAATTTAAGGAGAGAAAAGAAGATTCCCAGCCAAGAAATTTTTTTTCTGAAATTGAAGGCTTGGTCGGCCGAATTTCGAAAATCAATGGTGGCACCATCGGATCACAAAAAAAACGAATTTTCTGATTTTGAAAAGAAAATTTGTTCGAAATTCGACCGTGTATGGCTTGCATAAGGCTGCCTATTGGTTATTTAGCTTATTGCATCTATTGGCTTAATATTTGATGATTTAGTTTGGTAAAGTATATACTAAGATTAGCCACATTTGCTTTAGCAAGTAAAGCAAACAGGTGTAAAATTTAAAAACGGTAATGTAAAAGGATTCTCAGCTTGCCTCTTCTTCAAGATTTAGCAACTACTAACACCTTTATACACATGCAGAATTTTGCAAAAAGCAGGAGAAGAGCTCAGGAGATGGAATTAAGCCCAAGCTAAAATACTGCAAAAAAAAAAAAAAAAAGGGGGCAGCAAATTGTCTAAGATTACTTTTCAGCTTCTGACATTATATTCTACTTTTCTATAGTCCGTTTTACTAGATGGAAACCCTCTTTATTCTAGTCACTGTCTTGTTTCTAGTAGAATCTCAGAGAGAATGAGCGTAGCAAACCTCTGCCATCATTGCCAAAGCATCACCAACTACATATAAATTTACTAAATCCCAATATATATATATATAATCTAATGCAAAGTAAGGTAGTTGAAGTGAAGGTAGGCAATCTGTGTGGCACAGGTTTCTGTATAACTAAGATGCCCTTCGTGGACTTATATAGTTTTTTACAAGAGCCATGTTAACACAGTTTATCTAGCCCCACCTACGAGGAACAGTACTCACCTTGAACTGCCTGGCCTGGTGCTGCCTATGAGTTTCCTCCACTTGTTTAAATTTGGATTCCAGGCCTTTCATTTGATTCTCCATCCTTTCTACATATTGCAGGTCCCTTTGGGTCCGCCTGTCCAGAACTTCTATTGACTGGGACATATTTTGCACCTGAAATTAGAATAAAACAAAAACGGATGTACAGTGCAACCGGGTTTATTATTTGATTATTATGTTTGAGTTTATCATGGTGTTTTTCCCCATCTACAGCCAAAACAGAACTTCATATAAAACCTGGTCTATACTTGCACTATATGTTCCCTATGATATACTATTTACTTGCCTGAAGCGTTAAATGTATATCTGTTCCCAGGCTAACAATACAGCATCCACAACCATCAGGATAATATTCTTCAAACTCTGATTTTGCTTCTCGTGAAGCCATATTTAGGCCAGTCATTTGGAATTAAGAAGGCCCGAGGCTAAAGGCCACATATTTCTGATCATAGTTTCATAGTTACATAGTTAGTAAGGTTGTATAAAGACACCAGTCCATCCAGTTCAACCTGAGTGAGTGTCTACAATTGTCCCTATCCCTGTACATTGCACACCCACATCGGTCCCTACCCTCAATCCTAGGTCCTCATTCATATACTAGGGCCAATTAACCTACCTGCATGTCTTTGGAGTGTGGGAGGAAACCGGAGTACCCGGAGGAAACCCACGCAGGCACAGGGAGAACATGCAAACGCCAGGCAGGTAGTGTCGTGGTTGGGATTTGAACGAGCGACCCTTCTTACTGCTAGGTGAGAGTGCTAACCACTACACCACTGTGCTGCCATGGTATAGCCATGGCTTGGTATGGTCCGATCCACCACCACCTCACATTTAAAGTGACCTGTAAACGTTTTTTTTTTTTTTTTTTTTTACTTAGTAGTGGAAGTAAACCCTCCTATCGTTTTCAGTCAAGGAAGCTGCCATCTTGGCCTCTAATAGTTCTTCAACTGCCATAATGCTACACATGTGATCAGTTATGACACCAGCCATTGGATGGTTTGAAAGTTTGGTTGAGAGCACAACCAATGTGAAAGTTAGCATTTCCGGCATGCCGGGAATGTAAGTGTTTTTTGAAACTGGGTTTACTCCCACTTTAATAAGAAACGGGTTTATACTTACCTGCTTTGTGCCATGAAATGGCAGAAAGCTGTCCTGAACTTCCTCTTCTCGGGTATACCGCAGGCGCTTCCATCTCCTCCTCTTTCGTGAGTGCCCCCCAAAGAAAGTCGCATTCTATGGGGCACTCGTGGGGGCTTGCTCCCAAGCCTAGCTGTCCTAGACACAGACAGCTGAACTCTGCCTCGCCTCCCACTCCCTTGCCACTGGCTTTTATTGACCACAGCTGGAGCCAATGGCTCCCACTGCCTCAAATCCTAGGAGAATAGGAAGTGGGAAAGAGAAGAAGAGCTGCAGGTGGCACAGCACTGGATTGAATGAGGGCTCAGGTACGTAAAATGGGGGGTGATGGGGTAATACTGATGCCTAAACAAGGAATACATTAAAGCGGAGCTCCACCCTAAAGTGGAACTTCCGCTCATTGAAACCCTCCCCCCTCTCCGGTGCCACAATTGGCACCTTTCAGGGGGAAGGGAGGTGCAGATACCTGTATAATACAGGTATTTGCACCCACTTCCGGGCATAGATAGCCGCAGATTCTGCGGGTATTTACGCCACTTCCTGCGGGGCCCCCGCTGTCTGCTGGGAAACACACGGATCCCAGAGACAGCAGGGACCATCCTTATTGGGCAGCGCGACTCGCGCATGCGCAGTAGGGAACCGGGAAGTGGAGCCGCAAGTCTTCACTTCCTGATTCCCATACCGAAGATCACGGTGGCAGCACCCGAGAGCCAATCGAGAGATCGGCTTTGGGTGCCGACATCGCGGGCTCGCTGGGCGGGTAAGTGTCCTTATTTTAAAAAAGTCAGCAGCTGCAGTATTTGTAGCTGCTGACTTTTAAAAACAAAAAACGGCGGAACTCCCGCTTTAAGGTAAAAATATAAAAATATTTAGGCTTTATAACCACTTTATTTTAAAATAACAAAGACCTGTATCGGCATCTCTAAAATTTTTGTTGCTACTTTTATCACCTTGTGGTAGCTATATTTTTTGTCTGACACTTTTTTATTTTGTTCGCTTTTATTTTTAACTTTAGTCTTTAGTCAGGTAAGTGACTGCACAGCTTATGTGCTTTAAAGCCCAAATGGACTTTCAGTTCAAAGTTGCTAATTACTTCCCTGATGTATCAAAAGAAGAAAAAAAGTGTGCTCAGTCATAGTTTTTCTTTAAAAAATCAGCCAGAGTCTGAACAGAAACAACATGTTGCTCTCTTTAGGCGAGCTGTGATCTCTTTGCAGAGGTTAAACACCCCCTGCTGCGTCACAGCCGGAGTTCTCCAATCAGCAGAGATCTCTAGCTATGCCGATTACAGAGCTAGATCGCTAACTCAGCCTGAGGCTGTTGGACCTCTGCGGTGAGACCACTGCCTCATCACAGAAAGTAAGGGTCCTCATCTACTGCATGCTGGCAGGAGACAGTCTTCCCTACTACAGGTTGTGACTGGTTTAAAAAGTAAATGAACTTAAAGATATTGAACACCTTTTTTTGTTTTGGAGGACGTGGAAGATATTTAGCTGATTTTAAGGCCAGTTGGGCTTTTGGTCTTCTTTGCTAAATAACTACTAAATTGCACACTTGTATAACTTCAGCCTCATTACTTTGGAAAGCTACTAAAGCAGCCTTTCTCAACCTTTTCAACACGGAGGAACCCTTAAAATAGTTCTCCGGTCTCGGGGGAACCCCTGCTAAAAATTAGAAATCTACAACTCATGATACATTAGTGTGATGGTCGGTGGGAAGAATGGTCCTTACACTTGTGGTCATTGGGAAGAATGCTCCTTACACTTGTGGTCATTGGGAAGAATGGTCCTTACACTTGTGGTCAGTGGGAAGAATGGTCCTTACACTTGTGGTCATTGGGAAGAATGGTCCTTACACTTGTGGTCATTAGGAAGAATGGTCCTTACACTTGTGGTCAGTGGGAAGAATGGCGCTTACACTTGTGGTCATTGGGAAGAATGGTCCTTACACTTGTGGTCAGTGGGAAGAATGGTCCTTACACTTGTGGTCATTGGGAAGAATGGTCCTTACACTTGTGGTCATTGGGAAGAATGGTCCTTACACTTGTGGTCAGTGGGAAGAATGGTCCTTACACTTGTGGTCATTGGGAAGAATGGTCCTTACACTTGTGGTCATTGGGAAGAATGGTCCTTACACTTGTGGTCATTGGGAAGAATGGTCCTTACACTTGTGGTCATTGGGAAGAATGGTCCTTACACTTGTGGTCATTGGGAAGAATGGTGCTTACACTTGTGGTCATTGGGAAGAATGGTCCTTACACTTGTGGTCAGTGAGAAGAATGGTCCTTACACTTGTGGTCATTGGGAAGAATTATCTCCTTACAGGCAGCTAAAAAGATCAATGGTGTCAGTGGGAACTTATCTGAGATGCAGAAATTTCCCAATGCTGAAGGAACCCCTAGCAACCTCTGGAGGAACCCTAGGATTCCACGGAACCCTGGTTGAGAATCACTGGACTAAAGCATACAGTATGAGACATTTCTGTGTGTGTCATAGATTTGTCGTTCTTTAGTTGGCGTCGTACCTTCATCAAATGCTTTGGCAGAATATGCCATAGAAGGCCTGGGCGGGCTTTGTCTCCAGCTGGTGAGCTGCTACAAATCCCATCACATTCTTTGAAGGCAGCTGATGGTACATGCTGGACTTCATAGTTCTTTACAGTTTGGAGGTCATATGTTATTGATGGCTTGTAACATTTCTGTGCTAAGTAGGACTGCTTGTCTGCGCATTGACATACTTCAAGTTTACAGATGATGGCAATCTGTGCACCCTTCCAGTAGGCAACTATATGTTGTGCTTATGATCTAATTAACATTGCATACCAAGTAGAAATCTAGCTGTGAGACGTTGCCATGGACAGTTGCCCAGCTATGTGCCCACATTTCTACAGAGTATAAAAGGAGAAAGGCCTTTACAGCTTATAATTCACGAGTCTGACCCTGACTTTTGAGGCTGACACAGGATCCCAATACAAATTCTGTAATTGCCCCACTATAGGTTTTATACACCATATCAGTCAGATTTGGATATTCTTTCAAAGGTCAACTGTGATTCAAATTGAGTAACCTTCAGCGGTATCTAGCAACGCAACCTTTGTAAGGACTAATTTGTCACTGATGTAGCTGATCTCTATGATTTGTTTTAAAAGGCACAGTGCAGTTAAAGCAGTTGTATAGTCAATTCAGGTACTTTTTACCTACAGGAAAGCCTATAATATGGCTTACCTGTAGGTAAAAAAAAAAAATATATCCTAAACCTGTACGGTTTAGGAGATATTCCCCTCGCAATGAGCCGCTGACTTGTGCACAAGGGGATTCTCGGCTGAAAGCCTGGCAGGCGCTGGATCCCTCCGGGAAGAAATCTCCCGTGCGCATGTGCAGGGAGTGACGATATCGCGGCTCCGGCCACTCACAGCGCCGGAGCCGCGATACCTGGAAGAAACGCAGAGGGAACATGTCGGCTCCCTCGCCGTGGATCGGGCCAGATGTCGGGGGCCTCGTTCTAAGGTATTTCATAATGAGCTAGTATGCGGTGCATACTAGCTCATTATGCCTTTTCCTTTGCAGGTGAGTTAAAAAAATAATAATAATTCAGCGGGTATACAACCGCTTTAAGGCAGGGCAGAAAGCTATGACAACCACTTAAACGTTTTCATTACATAATAATAGCAGAATCTGCAAAAATCTAGGAAAATGCATCTTCACTTTTTGGCAGGATTTGCACTAAACACTTATGGCTTACATACTTACATAGCATCTGAATATAAACCTTCTTTAGATATTGAGGCTTTCAGGTCCCTCCACGCTATACGTTTGCAGATAATAACCAAGGCCTAGATGCTGATTTTACTAGGTGTTAACTTAATAACATCGCCCCCTTTTGCATTTCTTCTCCAACCACACCCCATCAAATAAGCAAAGAGGCCACATTGTACGTTCATCTCACCTTTTCTAAGAGCTGCCTGAGCTGCTTTGTCCTGGCATCCCGAGAGCACATTGTCTGCTGCGGTGCCACCACTGTACATATACATCGGCCCTCACTGTCCTGGGCAGAGCTATACACCTGCCAACTTTCTTCTGGGTTGGTTGGCAAGACCTATAAAATGAGGAGAGGACAGAAAATTCCTTAAACTCGAACAGCCTAAAAAATGTAAAATACATCTCTGAAAACAGAAGGGATAAAAAAAAAAGAAAAAAAAAAAAAAAGGAAACATTACAGTAAACGGATAGAAGAAAATTAAAGCAAATACTTCTACATTGCATTTGTGACAGTGTACAAAATAAGAGCATGAGCGTTGCAAGGATCAGCTTCAAAGTCTCCTCTTTTCAATACCGTAACATGACTTCTTAAATTCAAAATTAAACGACTAAAATTTTAAAGGCTGTTGCTTTTAACGTGAACACAATGGCAAAGAACGATATTATATAGCTAAGTGTGGAAATGTGGCAAGTAATGGTATATGGATAAATGCGGAAATGTTGTTTTTAACATGTTTCGCACCTATTATCATATGAAAAGATTTCGGATATCACATTATATATATATATATATATATATATATATATATATATATATATATATATATATATATATAATAAATAAATACATATATATGGGATTTGTAAGTGTGGAAATGTGGCAAGTAATGGTATATGGCTAAATGCAGAAATGTGGTTTTTAACATGTTTCGCACCTGTTATCTATGAAAAGATTTCGGATATCATATATATATATATGTGTGTGTGATATAGATATATATATATATATATATATATATCTCGGATTTGCAAGGAATGGATACCAAAATAAGCCTTGATAATTTTTGCATTATACTTTCTATCACAGAATAAAGGCTCCTTACTTCACCGCCTTCCTAAGTCGAGCTGTGATCTTGTTACACAGCACTCACCCAACATAGTCGGCTCATATTGTAATTACACAGAGGACACAGGAAAAAAAAAAAAAAAACGAGAACTCTGCTACCTAATCTCACTGGCTAAGAGCCAAATTGCTGGCTGTCCTGGCATGCGTCAAAAAAAACGACAAGAGCAATTGAACAGACTGTAAGGCGCTTTTTTACACTTTCGAGATGTTACTTGGGTACAGCGAAGGGAATGCTGCAGTTATTTCTGAACAGAGATGAGATTTCTGCTGGGCTTAGGTGAAGATGGCTTGCGAAGGACACATTGCCGATATTAGGTGTAGCAGTGCGATCGGTGTGTATGATATCTCTAAGGCCTGCCAGCTCCGTGGAGAGTTTGCGTGATTTGTGGCTCGTGAGTGCTGCTTGCACGCCGGCAAAGTGATGTGGAATGAGAGACCTTAACTACTGCAATAATTGTTCATATAGATGCATATAATTTAAACTGTGCACATTCTGGAAAAGCAGATTTATATCCACCGCACAATAAAGGAGTGGCCAAAATACGAAGGATGACTTCAATTGGAGGGATTTTTTTAGGGGAAAATGTAACTCAACAAATTGTAGATATGACCTCAATTCCAGGGGTGATCCCCACGTTCCAGGATATTCTCTATTCTAAAAAATTCTAGGAATTATCACAATTCTAGGCAAGGCTTTTATGTGACCAGAATTTTAGGCATGACCTTGATCCTGCGAGTCATAGGATAACCTTGATTCTCGTTTTAGAAAATGTAGATGTGCTCTTCGTTATTTGAATGACCTAAATGCTAGTGATGACCTCCATTTTTTTTTTACATCCTTTTTTTTTTTTTTCTAGATAACTTTCATTGTAGGATGTTATCCAAATTTGATAGATTAAACATGCGGGGGAGATCTAGGTGGCCGAATTTATACATGACCCAAATCCCGGGGAAAACTAGGAGAGTTAAGCCCCATACACACTATCAGATTATCTGCTGAGTTTTTCCTTCAGATTTACAAAAACCATGTAGTAGAAGGGCCTGCCTGATTGCATACACATTGAAACTCCTAAGGTTTGTCCTCATATTATATGGTTTTGGTAAATCTGAAGGAAAAACTCAGCAGATAATCTGATAGTGTGTATGAGGCTTTAGAAACAAAATACAAAGTAAACAGATCTTATTTTTCTTTTGCTTCGTTCCTCACAGGGATACGATACACACAGGTATAAAAAGCCACAGTTTTTTTTTTTTTGGGGGGGGGGGGGTGTTTTTTGCGTTTCATACACTAAACACACCTTTCTATATGACAAGGCAATGTGTTAAAATCAAAAATGGCCAAAAAGGATGATTTCAGAGACTGGGATTTTTATTTTCAGATGCCTTTGACCCAGAATCTCTCCCCTTGCTCCTGCTGCCACTTGGCTCTCCATTACAATAATGAGAATTGTAGAAAGGCTTCTAATGTCTTTCCTGTGGCCAAAGAACCATTAAGACGGGATCCTACCAGCTTTGCATCCACGGAGGATGGCAAGCAGTGGCTGCATCCCCCGATCCCAGTGCGCTGGAGATAGAAAGCCAACTTCTCCAGTAATTGCCACAAAGATATCCTCCATATATCCACCCTTTAATTGTTGTGTGACAACAGACTAATATACCGTTCAACCTTTTTCGTTTTAACTCACTACGTGTTAAAAGGCAGAAAGATGCGCTCATACCTCGCACACTGGAGGGTTAATATAATCTCACATATCAAACCCTTCCCCCCCCCCAAACATTCTGGCACAAAATGCCAACTGGTGCCAGGCATTTCATTCTCTCCTAACTCACCCCAATGCTTCTGTCCAAGGTGCCTGGGTTGGCCGCTGTTAGCTTGGTGGTGTTCAAGCCAACCAAGGATGGCAGGGTCTGCGACATCCAGTTGGTAATCATCGCCATGGTGCTCAGGACAACCCCAATCTTGAGTAAAGGCACAGACATCTCTGCTCCGGTCTCCTTCGCCAACAAACCTTCATTCTGTAGCAGCCGGGGAAGTTGACTTTGACTTCAGAGAGCATGCAGGCATTATTGGAGCCTCCCAATCCTCCAGCATGGCAAGTCGCCTCCGAGACATTTTTTTTTTGCCTGCGGATCAAGCTCTGCCTCGATGTTTCTCGCACAAAATAAATTCTTGCAGGATAGAGAAGAAAAATGTGAGAAAACCAGTGAGTGTGAGATGAGTAGAATTTTTTCTCTCTCTCTCTCTCGGTGGTGCTGAGCCTTGGCCGCAATCCTTTTTTTATGAAACGCTGGTCCTCCTCCGGAAGAGAGAGGTTATTTTAAGAGCGTATCCCTGCTGCTGCTGCTGCTGGCTGCCAGTCTCCAGATCCCTACCAAGCTGTGCAATTGACATGCAACTAACTGATCAGAGGAAGGATGGGGATGGATTAGTGCTAGGAGGAGGGGCTGCAGGTTCGGTGTAAGAAAACGCAAGCTGATGTCACGTTAGATTTTTTTATTTTTTTTCCCCACTCTCATCCCTATGTCCCCCTCCCTGATCCAGCCTCCCCCCCCTCCCCTCCCCACTTGTTATCTAGCCAGGCTAGGACAAGAGCATTTTTAGGAAAGAGGTATAGCCAGGTGAAAATGCTGCCTAGTGCAAAAATCAAACTCATTAAAGGCGCACAGCACTTAATTACATTGTATAGCTGCCTCCTGTGCTCAGTTTTCACCTAAATCCTGAGAGGAGATCATCTTCCCTCCTCCACCGCCGTCACTCTATATCCTTCGCTTACAATGCCAATGCAGAATAAAGAGGTGACCTATTAAGAAATGACAGTCTACTCTCGCTGCAATCTCAACACTCGATCTTGCTGCTCAATATATTTACCACTGCTTTTTATTTTTTTATTTTTTATTTTTTTTTATACAATAGCAGAGTTAAGTTTTTACAAGCTTTCCCAGTCGGCAACTAAAATAGGCAGCAGGTACTGAGATCAGTGTGTAAATATAGAAATAGTATATTGCATGCTGTGACATGCTCTATAGATTATCTTGCTCACATAGGATCTTATTTATCTACATCGCTTCCTCCCTCTCTAAACCCCCCCCCCCCCCCCACACCATCCTTGTCCCTCCTCTCCTTTGTCTTTTCTCCCTCCCTTCTCCTCTCCACCCTTCACCCCTGTCTTGCTTCCCCTCTACATCTCTGCCCTATTTCCTCTAAGTCACCCTTCGCTCGCGCACTCTCTCACCTTCTACTCCTCTTCTTTATTTCTTTTCTTTCTTTTTATGCTATCTCATCCCTTCATTCACCCCTCTATCCTTTATACTTGTCTTGCTTCTCCTCTTCACCCCCCCCCCCCCCCCCTTCTTTTTCTTTGATCTTGTACCCTTTTTACATTCATTCCTTTTTTTTTACTCTTTTTTTTCCTGCTCATTTTTCTCTGCTTTCTCCTTCTTCCTGTTTTGTTGGATCTCCTTTCTCTCTCCTTCATATCTTCTCTCTTCTTTTTGACATTTGTCCTCCGCTCTCTCTCTCTCGCCCTCAATATATTTTAATATATTTCAACACATATTTTCACCTTCTACTACTCTTCTTTATTTCTTTTCTTTCTTTTTATCCTATCTCATCCCTTCATTCACCCCTCTATCCTTTATACTTGTCTTGCTTCTCCTCTTCACCCCCCCCCCCCCTCTTCATTTTCTTTGATCTTGTACTTTCACCCTTTTTACATTCACTCCTTTTTTTTTTTTACTCTTTTTTTCCTGCTCGTTTTTCTCTCCTTCTCTTTCTCCTTCTTCCTGTTTTGTTGGATCTCCTTTCTCATTCCTTTATATCTTCTCTCTTCTTTTTGACATTTGTCCTCCTCTCTCTCTCTCTCTCTCTCTCTCTCGCCCTCAATATATTTTAATATATTTAAACACATAATTTCACCTTCTACTCCTCTTCTTCATTTCTTTTTATCCTATCTCATCCCTTCATTCACCCCTCTATCCTTTATACTTGTCTTGCTTCTCCTCTTCACCCCCCCCCCCCCTTCTTTTTCTTTTATCCTGTACTTTCACCTTTTTTACATTCACTCCTTTTTTTTTTTTTTTTACTCTTTTTTTTTTCCTGCTCGTTTTTCTCTCCTCTCTCCTTCTCTTTCTCCTTCTTCCTGTTTTGTTGGATCTCCTTTCTCTCTCCTTCATATCTTCTCTCTTCTTTTTGACATTTGTCCTCCTCTCTCTCGCCCTCAATATATTTTAATATATTTCAACACATATTTTCACCTTCTACTCCTCTTCTTTATTTCTTTTCTTTCTTTTTATCCTATCTCATCCCTTCATTCACCCCTCTATCCTTTATACTTGTCTTGCTTCTCCTCTTCACCCCCCCCCCATTTTCTTTTTTTTTGATCTTGTACTTTCACCCTTTTTACATCTACTTTTTTTTTTTACTCTTTTTTTTTCCTGCTCGTTTTTCTCTCCTCTCTTCTTCTCTTTCTCCTTCTTCCTGTTTTGTTGGATCTCCTTTCTCTCTCCTTTAAATCTTCTCTCTTCTTTTTGTCCTCCTCTCTCTCTCTCTCTCGCCTCAATATATTTCAACACATATTTGAATCCAGTAAAAAAAAAAATGCATGGTAAATGAATGCCCCTGTAATGTAATCACTATTGCTCAGGGAAGTAAACAGAGGAAAGCACTTTTTTTTTTTTTCCTATGATTAATAAACCGTGGAAAGTCAGAGTTGATCGGCTTTTAGCTGCCATTCAGCAGCCAGAAAATGGCTCACTTAGTGGTTTCAGCGATGATGGAGTTAATTACTGACAGTGATCGATGTAAAGTGCAGCCGGTAAGTGGCCCCGGGGGAACACATGAGGAATCAGTGAGGATGCTGCGCTTCCTGGCAGAATAGACCATCACAGGGCAGGTATGAGCACCATTAACATAATGTATGTAAATGATTCCGCCTTGTGAAACTGCTGACACAGGTAAGAGCCCCTCTGGCACAAGCAGAGCGAGCTGCCAATGATTGGAAAATTGACTATGATATATTATGTAATTGATAAGCTCTTGTTTAGTTCTTTCTCTTTATTTTTCTAAATTAATGAACACAATCTTGCCAGTACACAACAGGAATGCGAAGTGTGGTGCGGTGGCGCCATCTGCTGAATCTTTCTCTAACTGCGCTTCCATTATTGGTTCAAGAGGTCAGTTTTCTCCACTGCACCAATTAAAAGATGTACATCGTGCCTTTAATTAAAGGTTGCAGGATGCAGGGGGGATTATATACACACTTAGATCCCAGGCTACTTCCATTTGTGTGGCATTATTTTAATACTCTTAGGGCCAATTACAGTTATTTTAAGAGACACAGGCAACTGTCCAATTATAGCTACAGTATATCAGGAGGCTTGGGAAGCATGAAGCCATAGTAAAGTGTCATTCAATCCGACTGTGTATGTTTCCCTTCCTTTGTACTTATCGGAACATAGAACAGACCAACCATTAGTGAAGACATAAAGAATTACTTTTTTTTTTTTTGCTGCAATAACTAGCGAAGCAAATCTTGGGGTTTCTTTTTTTTCCATGGCCATTCAATAGCAGAAATGGACGGGTCTGCTTATTCTGCTTCACTACAATTCTCATCATGCCTCTTGTCACTTTGCTGTAAAAAATAATCCTATCGCACTAAGAAGGCAGAAATAAAGGGGCAGCCTCCGTACAGTAAATAAGCTGGTCTTTATAGCAGCCTAAATCCCACCCAAATCCCGTAGCTCCTTAACCCTTTCCTGTCCGTTCTGCCTACAGTACAGCCTCACCTTTCCATTTCTAAATTGCCCCATTATATCCATGCTGAGTTAATGCAGTTCAGTGGGACAGCAAACATGCTGTGGTTTTATTAAGAAAATCGCAGTATTTTAAAAGAACAACGTGACATTTGGCCGTGCTTTCCTGCGACCCTCACTGTTGGCTGACATCAGAGCCGCTTGAGACTCTGGAGGATCAGAGCCGCTTGAGACTCTGGAGGATCAGAGCCGCTTGAGACTCTGGAGGGATCTCAACAATGTCAGGATCCACTGAGATGCCTTATGCCGCGTACACACGGTCGGAATTCCGGCCAGAAAAAGACCGATGAGAGCTTTTCATCGGAAAATGCGACCGCGTGTATGCCCCATCGGAATTTAGCTGTCCGAATTTCCGCCAGCCAAAAATTGATAGCACGTTCTCAATTTTCCCCGACGGAAAAACTTTCTATCGGTAATTCCGATCGTTTGTAGGCAATTCCGACACGCCAAAAAATCACGCATGCTCAGATTCAACTACGAGACAGAAGCTATTGGCTACTGGCTATTGAACTTCCTTTTTCTAGTCCCGTCGTACGCGTTGTACGTCACTGCGTTATAAACGATCGGAATTTGATGTGACTGTGTGTAGGCAAGACAGCTTGAGCCGAATTCCGTCGGAAATTCCGTCGGGAAAACCATCAGAGCTTTTTCCGACGAGAATTCCGACCGTGTGTACGCGGCATTAGAGTTTGGAGGGGCTAGACATTCATTTGAGAAATTAGGAACAGGTTGCAGAGAGACCTGTGTGATTTTTATTTAGCCTAACAGGACTCCATGATCTGTATTATTCCTGAATTGCCGTTTGCTACTAAGGCTGCCTATTGGTTATTTAGCTTATTGCATCTATTGGTTTAATATTTGATGATTTAGTTTGGTAAAGTATATACTAAGATTAGCCACATTTGCTTTAGCAAGTAAAGCAAGCAGGTGTAAAATTTAAAAACGGTAATGTAAAAGGATTCTCAGCTTGCCTCTTTTTCAAGATTTAGCAACTACTAACACCTAACACCTTTATACACATGCAGAATTTTGCAAAAAGCAGGAGAAGAGCTCAGGAGATGGAATTAAGCCCAAGCTAAAATACTGCAAAAAAAAAAAAAAAGGGCAGCAAATTGTCTAAGATTACTTTTCACTTTCTGACATTAAAAAACTTTCTATCGGTAATTCCGATCGTGTGTATGCAATTCCAACACGCCAAAAATCACGCATGCTCAGATTCAACTACGAGACAGAAGCTATTGGCTACTGGCTATTGAACTTCCTTTTTCTAGTCCCGTCGTACATGTTGTACGTCACCGCGTTATAAACGATTGGAATTTGGTGTGACCGTGTGTAGGCAAGACAGCTTGAGCGGAATTCCATCGGAATTCTGGCGGGAAAACCATCAGAGCTTCTTCCGACGAGAATTTCCAAACGTGTGTACGCGGCATAACAGACAGCTGGGTCAGCCTCTCAGCAGTGCTGAGCGCCTGAGCAAGTCGCTCTTACCCAGTGCTCCAGTGAGCGTTGGGAGGGACAGATTGTTGACTAGCAGTCACCGCTCTCTGCTCAGAGCAAATCCAAGAATTGAGCGATCAGCAGCCCTGTGATGGCTCAGTTCTCGGGCTTGCACCTGACCGATGCTCCAGCAGGTAGGTGGGTATGCATGTTTATATTTTCCCATACTTCTCCTTTAAATCACTTGTCTAAGGGCAACCTTTGTAGAGCTTAGCCCTTGTACACACGGTTCGATATTCCGATGGACAATGTCCGATCGGACCGTGTTGTCGGATAATCCGACAGTGTGTGGGCTCCATCGCACTGTTTCCATCGGAGTATCCGACGGACCAAGTTTTCCAGCTGGGCTATAAAATTTTCTGACAACATGATCCGATCGGACTTTGTACCATTGTGTGTAGAGAATTCCGATCGGACAAAGTGCCACGCATGCTCAGATCAAATTCCTAGACCAAAGCTATTGGCTACTAGCCTGAACGTAGTCCCGTCGTAACGAAATTACGTCATCACGCTCTGAACGATCGGATTTTCTTTTTTTCCACAAACTTTTATTGAAGTGATATAAACATACAGAGACACGTTTCCATTAAAGTTAAGGATCGGATTTTCCGACAACTTTGTCCAACCGTGTGTATGCAACAGTTTTGGACAAAATCCAACGGATTTGGTTGTCAGAATGTCCAACCGTGTGTACAAGGGCTTAAACTGAAATTTCTAAAAATATAGGCCTAAACCAGAACATTTTGAATCTGGGGCTCTCCTTGCATTAAAGTAAAAAAATAAAAATAAATATATGAATTTGTTGCTACTAATACATTGCAAGGCTACAGTGTTGCAACATTTTAATAATTCTACATTGTTAACATATTTGGATTTATCGTAAGTGAGCAAATGAATTATGGATATTTTGCATTGTGTTGTTTCGTCTACAATTTCCTGTCATTGGCTGTTTTCAATAACTTGTGCATACATCAGCAGGTGTTATTGTGACTACACTGCGTTCAATGATCACTTGCACTGGTAAGATTTCTCCAAAAAGTGTATTTGCAGCAAAGGAGCTTTCAGAATAAAGGTTGTCTCTTTAACCAATATCTCCCATTTTTGCTGCTCACCAGAGATTGTTCACCTCTTTAATCCATAAAAATTTTCTGAAAACTAGGATCTATTAGCTCTTGTACACACGGTCGGAGATTCCGACAACCAAATCCGTCGGATTTTGTCCGTCGGATTTTGTCCGAAACTGTTGCATACACACGGTCGGACAAAGTTGTCGGAAAATCCGACGTGATGGCGTTATTTGGTTACGACGGGACTACGTTCAGGCTAGTAGCCAATAGCTTTGGTGTAGGAATTTGATCTGAGCATGCGTGGCACTTTGTCCAATCGGAATTCTCTACACATGATCGGAGTATGTCCGATCGGAGCATTTTGTCTGAAAATTTTACAACTTGGAAAACTTGGTCCGTCGGATACTCCGACGGAAACAGTCCGATGGAGACCACACACAGTCGGAATATTCGACAAAACGGTCCGAGCGGACACATTCCGTCGGAATCTCCGACCGTGTGTACAAGGGCTTACAGTGGTAGATTTCAGTCTAAATGCTCCAAGAAAGTTCTAGGAAAGCTTGTCCGTGATTACTGCCTTTCTTCACTGACCATGAACGTAAAAATTATGAATTGATACAAAAAAAAAAAGTACCTTTTAGATATTAGGGTAAGTTCTTCAATTGCTAAACAGTCACTCGGCTGCTGTTACACTCCCATTTTTGTGAGTTTAGGTGTTTTTTTTGTTTTTTTGTTTTTCTGCCCTTTAAACTCCCCTCTGTTATCCTATGTGCCCATGCACGCACCAACATTTTTAGTAGTTAAAGCGGAGGTCCACCCTAAAGTGGACCTCCGCTCATCGGAACCCTCCCCCCCTCCGGCGCCACAATTGGCACCTTTCAGGGGGGAGGGGGGGTGCAGGTACCTGTACAGTACAGGTATCTGCACCCACTTCCGGGATAGCTCTCTGCGGAAAGGAGCGTAGATTACGCCCCTTTCCGCAAGTGCCCGCCCCTTTCCGCAAGTGCCCCGCTGCCTGCTGGGAAACACACAGATCCCAGAGGCAGTGGGGACCGTCCTTATTGCGCAGCGCGATTCGCGCATGCGCAGTAGGGAACCGGGAAATGAAGCCGAAAGGCTCCATTTCCTGATTGCCATACCCAAGATGGCGGCGGCAGCACCCGACATACGATCTACAGATCAGCTTCGGGTGCCGACATCGCGGGCGCGCGGGACAGGTAAGTGTCACTATTTTAAAAGTCAGCAGCTGCAGTATTTGTAGCTGCTGGCTTTTAAAAAAAAAAAAAAAACACGGAGTCCCGGCGGACTCCCGCTTTAAGTGAATGTTTTCTGAACACCCTAAAATCGTGTTCAGGAGAGGCATATTTTAATCTCATAAACCGCTGAATGCTGTTAAACGAGCATAAACACTAGCATTTATTTATTTCAATAACCAGAATAAATTAAAATTCTGCCCATTGAAAAAAAAAAAAACTCCCAAACTTTGCTAAACCTACCTAAACTGTTTTGAAAAAATGTAGCTTGGATGCATTTAGAATGCTGTTTAAAATCAGCATTAAGGCTGGGTTCACATTGCAGCGATGCGGGAACGCTGCGAATCCGCGGCGGGTTCCCGCATCGCATGCCTCCCGGCGGCAGTTCACACTGCCCTATGCGAACTGCTGGGAGTGTCAGTGAAATGTTAATGACACCCCCCAGATCAGTTCGCATATCGCAGTGCCATCTACAAACTCGGACAGGAATCGGATCGCATGGTGTGAACATCCAATGCGATCCGATTCTGCTGCGGACCAAAAAAAGGGTCCTGTGCGAGTTTGGGGTGGGTGTGATGCAAATTCAGCCATCTGTATGGCTGAACTTGCATCACACAGAGATCGGACGTGATTTGCACTGCAGTGTGGTGCGAATCACATCCGATTCTCGTCACCGCAGCAGTGTGAACCCAGCCTAAGTCTCCATGCACACTGGAGCTCATAAACTGCAGTTTATTGGAGTTTGGGCGTTTTTTTTTTTTTTTAAAGCTCATAAATTCCACTCTATGTTAGCCTATGTGTCCATGCACACATGGACGTTTTTTAGCTTTAATGAGCAGTGGAGCTTTTTTTGCCAGAAATTTGCGTTCAAAGTGCAGTTTTTCACCACCAAAAAACGCCAAACGCCCATAAACGCTCATAAACACACGTTAATTAGTGTTCGTCGTTCTATTTGTTCAATGCATTGTGGGAGTTTGGAATGCACTGTGGGATTTTTGGAGTGTCCTCTGTGTATTTTTAACCACTACAATACCGGGCACTTTCGCCCCCTTCCTTCCCAGCCCAATTTTCAGCTTTCAGCGCTCTAGCGCTTTCAATGACAATTGCGCCGTCATGCTACACTGTACCCAAATGAAATTTTTATCATTTTGTTTGCACAAATAGAGCTTTATTTTGGTGGTATTTATTCACGACTCTGTTTTTTATTTTTTGCGCAAAAAAAGCGGAAATTTGGAAAAAAAAACAATATTTTCTTTTTTCTATTTTAAAAGAAATACAATAAAATCAAATGTTGTCATAAATTTAAGCCAAAATGTATTCTGCTACATGTCTTTGGTAAAAAAATTCTGTTAAGTGTATAATAATTGGTTTGTGTGATCACGGACATATGTACGCAAATGATCATGTACATATGTGTGCAGGTGATCACGGACATATGTGTGCAGATAATCATTGGAACATGTGATTTTAGTGGGACATATGTTTTTTTATTTGGGGTCATGTGTGTTTACACTGTGTGGTGATGTGTGTATTACACTAGACTGGTGATCAGTGAGTAAAAAGCTGTAAAAACAGCTCATACTCACTGATCACCAGCCGGCTGCAGCGATCTGCTCTCCTCTCCTCATCCACGACTTCCGTGTGAGGAGAGGAGGAGCCGATTGCCTAGCAATCAGCTGTTTGTTTACATCACATGACGGCTGTGATTGGACATGGCCATCATGTGATCAGAAGGGCCAATCACAGAGCACTCCTGCCGATCCGAGATGCGCCATGTCCGGGTGACACGAGCGCATTGGGATCGCGCCGCTGCGTGGGCACGCGCGCGCGTGATCCCCCTCCTTCTGAAGGACGTTCCTGAACGTCCAGTCGGAAGGTGGCGGCTCCCACCCGGCCGTATATGTACATTGGCCGGGTGGGAAGTGGTTAATAAAAGCGCCCATAAACGATCATAAACGCTAGTACAAAACGCTGTTAAAAGCACGTTTTTTCAACCAGCGTTTTTCTGCCAGCAATCTGGCGTCCAGAAAATGCTTTTTTTGAGCTTCAGTGTGCATGGGGCATTACCAGAAACCAGTGTGTGCATGAGGCCTAATGGAAAATGATTGGTCTTGGAGGTAAATTCTATCAAATCTGTAACTTTTTTTTCTTTCTTGTATCAAATCAGCAAAGGGCTTTGTTTTTTTTGTTTTTGTTTTTTTTCTAACTATCAAATCTGCCTTATAATCAATGTTTCCTGTTTTGTGCCTGACCAGGATATCAGGAGCCAGCTGAAACTCACTACATGAACAGTTTTACAAAATATACTTTTCCTGTGCGTGGAAGCATCCTCTCTAAATTCTGTCACTATCATCACACATAGTGAGCGGAAAAAAAAAAAATTTGGTAGGAAAAACAAGCTAATAGGCTGTTCATATTAAGGTTTCTTCCTAAATTGAATAAGCATTTACAAAGGGCCCATTTTTACGTGTGCTGCATGTTTTCATGCATTGAGGCAGGCTGTGTTATGACACTTCATTCATTCATGAATGGTAATATGTAGTGCACATAGTACCACATGTTAGACCCCTTTCACACCACGCCACCCATAGCGTCGGCGGTAAAACGCCGCTATTTGCGGCGCATTTCGGGCGCTAGCGGGGCGCTTTTACCCCCCGCCGAGAAAGGGTTAAAACCGCTGGCAATACGCCGCAATAGCGACGTTTTGCTGGCGGTATTACAGCGCTGCCCCATTGATTTCAATGGAAAGCAGCGGTGGAGGAGCAGTAAACACACCGCTCCTTCACCGCATCAAAGAAGCTGCTGGCAGGACTTTTCCCTGACGACCTGCCAGCGCACCGCTGCAGGGTGAAAGCCCTCGGGGCTTTCACACTACAGACAATGGTGCAGCAGTTTTAGGGCGGATTGCAGGCGCTATTTCTAACGCTATAGCGCCTGCAAAATGCCCTGGTGTGAAAGGGGTCTTAATGCATTTTACTGCATTACACAAGTGTGTGGCCACAATAGTCTTACAGTCTGATTCTACAATCGCCTTTGGATATCCCAACCCCTACGTAGTTTAATCACTTCAATACCAGGCACTCAACCCCCCCCCCCCCCTCCTTCCTGCCCAGGGCAATTTTCAGCTGTCGCACTTTGACAATTGCCCGGTCATGCAACCCATCACTAAGGGAGCTAGGGAGGAGGTGGAATCATGGGTAGAGCTCCAAAGAGATGAAGCTAAGGAGAAGGCCAACTAACCTGAGGGAGGAAGGGGAGACGGATCTCCTATCACAAGTTGAGTTAGCAGCAAGGATGGGAAGTGTTATCATAATGGGGGATTTTAATTATCCAGACATAGACTGGGTGGAGGGAACCACGCAATCGTCTAATGCCCCCTACGCACGAGTGGAATTCCACTCAAGCTTGGCTTGCATACACACGGTCACACAAAATTTCTCGGAACTTTCGACCGTCAAGAACGCGGTGACATACAACGCGACGAGCCGAGAAAATGAAGTTCAATGTTTCCGAGCATGCGTCGAATTGATTCCGAGCATGCGTAGGAACTTTTTGCGTGTCGGAATTTGTACAGACGGTCAGAATTTCCGTTCTGAACTTTTTTTTCCTACCGAAAAATAGAGAACCCGCTCTCAATCTCTTGCTGATGGGAATGCCGCCAGCAAAAGTCTGATGGAGCATACGCACGGTCGGAATTTCTGACCAAAAGCTCACATTGGACTTTTGCTGGGGGAATTTCTGATCGTGTGTACGGGGCATTAGTACCTAAAGCCTTGTACACACGGTCAGATTATTGGATGAATTTGTCAATTTTTTTGTTGGATGCCAGTCTCAAATCGAAAGTGAAGAGGGTACTCGCCATCCAAACATTTTCTGACGGCAGAGTTCAGTGTCAGAAGTGACGTAATGTGTTGAATTGTTTTGTATGTGTTCTTTCATTTCTGAGCATGCCTAGTTTCATAGTTAGTAAGGTTGAATAAAGACACCAGTCCAACCTGAGTGTCTACAATTGTCCTTATCCCTGTACATTGCACACTCACATTGGTCCCCACCCTCAAGGAGCCCACAATCCAAGGTCCCCATTCATATACTAGGGCCAATTTTGGACAGAAGCCAATTAACCTACCTGCATGTCTTTGGTTTGTGGGAGGAAACCAGAGTACCCGGAGGAAACCCACGCAGGCACAGGGAGAACATGCAAACCCCAGGCAGGTGGTGTCGTGGTTGGGATTTGAACCAGCGACCCTTCTTACTGCTAGGTGAGAGTGCTAACCACTACACCACTGTGCCGCCCTAGTCTTGCTCTTCAGATTTTTTTTGTGTCAGAAAACCGTACTAATGAAAAGAAAATTGGACGTTGTGGTCACATCAGCCAAATATTTTCAAGACTGCACATTCAGTTTTTGTCTGCCGAAAATTCGTAATTGGCTGTCAAAAGCAGCATACTAACGATCAGAAAATCGTTCATTGGACTAAATTTATCTTCATATTTTCTGACCATGTGTACGGGTCGTAAAACGTCTTGCAGGACAATTTTCAGGGTTCAGATGGTAGAGGCAACTAGAAATAAAGTGTTACTGGAGTTACTGATTACCAACAATACAGACCTGATCACGGATGTAGAAATACGGGGCAATTTAGGAAACATGGTCAATTGGCTTCTGTATCAATCGCACAAATAGGAAACATAAGGGGAATACAAAGACACTGAATTTCAAAAGAGCCAACTTCCCTAAACTACAAACCTTGCTAGCAGGCATGAATTGGAATAAAATCTTAGGAACAAAGAACACGGAGGAGAGATGGGTTTGCTTTAAGGGCATTAGCCAATGCATCTCATTGGGTAATACATATAAAAAGAGCAAACAAAAGTCCTGGATGGCTTAACCCCCAATGTAAAAATGCATATAAAAGCAAAGGAGAAGGCTTTCAAAAAATACAAGGCTGACTTTATAAAGAATGCAACAAGAAATGTAAGGGTGCAATTAGGGCGGCTAAGATAGAACACAAAAGACACATAGCGAAGGAGAGCAAAAAAAAAAAAATCCCAAGAAATTCTTTAAGTATATAAACAGTAAAAAAGGGAGGACAGACCATATAGGCCCAATAAAGAATGAGGAAGGACATCTGGTTACAAAGGATGGGGAGATGGCGAAGGTATTAAATTTATTCTTCTCCTCAGTCTTCATGGGGGAATTGGGGGGGGGGGGGGACTTCAGTAACCAAAACTGCATTGTTTATCCTCATGACACATCACAGGAAGCACCTCCATGGTTAACAGAGGATAGAATTCAAATTAGACTTGGGAAACATAATATTAATAAATCACCGGGACCAGCTGGCTAACATTCGAGGGTACTTGGGGAACTCAGTCAAGTAATTGCCAATACCATTGTTCCTAATTTTTACTGACAGTCTACTGACTGGAAATGGTACCAGCAGATTGGAGAAAAGCCAATGTAGCACCAATATTTAAAAAGGGCCCAAAATACATCCCTGGGAATTACAGACCAGACCTGTTAGCCTAACATCAATAGTATGCAAGCTCTTGGAGGGGATCATAAGGGACTATATACAAGATTTTAGTAATGGGAACGGTATCATTAGCAGTAATCAGCATGGATTCATGAAGAATCGTTCTTGCCAAACCAATCTATTAACCTTCTATGAGGAGGTGAGTTGCCATCCAGATAAAGGAAGGACCGTAGACGTGGTGTATCTGGGTTTTGCAAAAGCATTTGACACAGTTCCCCATAAAAGTTTACTGTACAAAATAAGGTCCGTTGGCATGGACTATAGGGTGAGTACATGGATTGAAAACTACAAAGGTGCATTCAGAGGGTGGTGATAAATGGGGAGTACTCGGAATGGTCAGGGGTGGGTAGTGGGGTCCCCCAGGGTTCTGTGCTGGGACCAATTCTATTTATTTTGTTCACAAACGGCCTGGAGGATGAGGATGGGATAAACAGTTCAATCTCAGTATTTGCGGACGATACTAAGCTAAGCAGGGCAATAACTTCTCTGAAGAAAGTGGAAGCCTTGCAAAAAGATTTGAACAAATTAATAGGGTGGGTGACTACATGGCAAATGAGGTTTTATGTAGAAAATGTAAAATAATGCATTTGGGTGGCAAAAATATGAATGCAATCTATACATTGGGGAGAAAACCTCTGTGGCAATCTAGGATGGAAAAGGAACTGGGGGTCCTAGTAGATGAAAGGCTCAGGTAGAATATTGGCATTAAAAAGGGGATCAACTCCAGAGATAAAACGATAATTCTCCCGCTCTACAAGACTCTGGTCCGGCCGCACCTGGAGTATACTGTCCAGTTCTGGACACCAGTCCTCAAAAAGGATGTACTGGAAATAAAGCGAGTACAAAGAAGGGCAACAAAGCTGACGAGGAGCTACTGACAGGCATAAATGAGTGGCATCAAAAGGGCACTGACAGGCATTACTGATGGGGCACTGTTTTACACTTTTATGGGCACTGGCAGGTGCTCTTTCTGGGGAGTAATGGTGTGATATGTGATTATTATTTTATACATTATATATAAATATATATATAGACTGATATCCAGATACTCCAAGCAAAACAGAAAGCTTTGCGTCTGTCTGTCCACATATATACATATACACTACATTGTCAAAAGTATTGGGACACCTGCCTTTACACAAACATGAAATTTAATGGCATCCCGGTCTTAGCCCGTAGGGTTCAATATTGAGTTGGCCCACCCTTTGCAGCTATAACAGCTTCAACTCTTCTGGCAAGGCTGTTCACAAGGTTTAGGAGTGTGTCTATGGGAATGTTTGACCATTCTTCCAGAAGCGCATTTGTGAGGTCAGCCACTGATGTTGGACTAGCAGGCCTGGCTTGCAGCCTGTGCTCTAAGCCCTTGTACACACGGTCGGAGATTCCGACAACCAAATCCGTTGGATTTTGTCCGAAACTGTTGTATACACACGGTCGGACAAAGTTGACGGAAAATACAATTTTCCGACAAAATGATCCGATTGGACTTTGTCCGATCGTTTGTGGAGAATTCCGATCGGACAAAGTGCCACGCATGCTCAGATCAAATTCCTAGACCAAAGCTATTGGCTACTAGCCTGAACGTAGTCCTATCATTAACGAAATAACGTCATCACGTTCTGAACTATCGGATTTTCCAACAACTTTGTCCGACTGTGTGTATGCAACACAAGTTTCGGACAAAATGTCCGACTGTGTGTACAAGGGCTAAGCCCTTGTACACACGGTCAGAGATTCCAACAACCAAATCCGTCGGATTTTGTCCGACGGATTTTGTCCGAAACTGTTGTATACACACGGTCGGACAAAGGGACTACGACGGGACTACGCTCAGGCTAGTAGCCAATAGCTTTGATGTAGGAATTTGATCTGAGCATGCGTGGCACTTTGTCCGATCGGAATTCTCTACACATGATCGGAGGATGTCCAATCGGAGAATTTTGTCTGAAAATTTTACCAACAAGTTGGAAAACTTGGTCCGTCGGATACTCCGACGGAAACAGTCCGATGGAGACCACACACAGTCGGAATATCCGACAAAAACGGTCCGATCGGACACATTCCGTCGGAATCTCCTACCGTGTGTACAAGGGCTAAGGCCCCTTTCACACCACGTCGCCCATAGCGTTGGCGGTAAAACGCCGCTATTTTTAGCGGCGTTTTACCATTGGATTTGCGCCGCATTTTGGCCGCTAGCGGGGACGCTTTTACCCCCCCTAGCGGCCGAGAAAGGGTTAAAACTTCCGGCAATAAGCCGCAATAGCGGCGTTTTGCCAGCGGTATTACAGCACTGCCCCATTGATTTCACACTACAGACAATGGTGCAGCTGTTTTAGGACGGATTGCAGGCGCTATTTCTAACGCTATAGCGCCTGCAAAACGCCCTGGTGTGAAAGGGGTCTCATTCATCCCAAAGGTGTTCTATCGAGTTGAGGTCAGGACTCTGTGCAGGTCAATCAAGTTCCTCCACCCCAAAACACGCTCATCCATGTCTTTATGGATCTTGCTTTGTACCCATCTTTTGCATCCATAAATTCTGACCGTATGTGTTTAGTCTGATCATGTAAATGCAGCTTGCAGGGCTGCCAACCTAAATATATATTTTTTGAAGACTGCCTGAAAAGTCACTGATGTTTTGACGGTTTAGAACGCATGTACCTCCTTAGCTCCTGCTATTTTGGGAATCACACCAGCATGTCTTCTTGTTGTTTATATGTGATCGAAAACTGCATGCTATAATCAATGATAGGCTTTACATCTTCTGCAATGTAGCTGGCTTCCTGTGAATCTCTGGGCACTCAGCATCTCTTTTTTCCCACAGCTATTGGCACCAGGTTGAGGAAAATTGCACACAAACTTGTATACAGACGTTTATAAAATGAAGCCACACCCGATAGAGAGAACTGACTTTGTTAAGCTTGCATAAAAAAAAATAATCCCTAAGTCAATAAAAAAAGATATTGCTGATATTGTATATTCACTTTCCTGCTACTACAATTTTCTATAAATACACATTGAATTCAGTCTAGAGCCCTCCTTTACATGCACAGCGCAGAGAGCCGCGCCTGCCGTGAACGGAGGACCGTCATCCCTATTCATCCTGCAGAGGGCAGCACAGTAACGCCATATTTTGTGATGAGGCACCGACAGCTCAGTACCAGCTTATGTTTTGCTGCTCCGCTCTTGTGGCCATATCTGCATCTTCCTCGCATCTGAACCTGAATACCTCATCATACACACAACATACACATAACATACACACAACCAGACTCATATTTATCTTTGTTTAACCACTTGCTTACTGGGCACTTAAACCCCCCTCCTGCCCAGACCAATTTTCAGCTTTCAGCGCTGATGCACTTTGAGTGACAATTACGCGGTCATACAACACTGTACACAAATGAAATTTTTATAATTTTTTTCCCACAAATAGAGCTTTCTTTTGGTGGTATTTAATTACAGCTGGGAGTTTTATTTTTTGCTAAACAAACAAAAAAAGATGCAAAAAAAAATAAAAAATCATGTTTAATAGCTTGTTATAAAATTTTGCAAACAGGTCATTTTTCTCCTTCATTGAAGTGCGCCGATGAGGCGGCACTGATAGGCTGCACTGGTGGGCACTGATAGGCTGCATTGGTGAGCACTGATAGGCTGCACTGGTGGGCACTGATAGGCATAGTTAAGGCAGCACTAATAGGCACAGATAAGGCGGCACCGATGGGCACAGATAAGGCGGCACTGATGGGCAAAGATGGGCACAGATAAGATGGCACAGATGGGTGGCACAGATAGGTGGCACGGATGGGTGGCACTAAGGGGCACTGATAGGTACCACTGCTAGATGGGACTGATGGGCACTGATAGGTGGCACTGATAGGTGGCTCTGATAGGTGGCACTGCTGGGCACTGATGGGCGGCACTGCTGGGCACTGATGGGCACTGGTAGATGACACTGATGGGCATGGATATGTGGCACTGGGGTGCAGCACCTTTGTTGAGGCAGATTGTGGGCACTGCTGGGTGGCACTGTGGGCACTGCTGGGTGGCACTGCTGGGTGGCACTGTGGGCACTGCTGGGTGGAGCTATGGGCACTGCTGGGTGGAACTATGGGCACTGCTGGGTGGCACTGACGGGGGGCACTTATTTTTTAATCATCTTTATTGATGAGGGGGCAGGTGGGCACTGGCAGGGGGCAGGTGGGCACTGGCAGGGCTGGCCGTGATCGGGACTGATGTCCCGATCACGGCCGCCGGTGATCGGCTCTTTTTTTTTTCTCCTCGCGCTGTCAGAGCGAGGAGGAATAATAGCCGATTACCGGCTCCGTTATATCACATGATCAGCTGTCATTGGCTGACAGCTGATCACGTGATAAGGGGTCGGGATCGACCCCTTGCACTGATCGGTGATCAGGCGAGTCTCACGGGACTACGTCAATAGACGTAGTCCCGGAAAAGGAGATCCGCGCTGTAGCCGTCTTTCGGCTATAGCGCGGGTCTCAAGTGGTTAAAAGAAACCTAGAACGAGTAAAGGCTGCCTTTAAGAGAAGAAAGACCACCGCTCCAAAGTAGCCCTCCAGGGCAAAAGCTCTTCCTCCTATTGATGAGCCCCGGGTGCCGGCTGTTACACACACTGTGGGCGGGTAGGCAGAACAAAACTCTGGATAGCCGCACACTGCAGAAAGACTTGAAATCCCATCTTTTATTGAAACAACGTGGGTCACATCAAATCAGATCAAATAATCCATAGCAAAAAGATACCAGGGTACAATAATGTTGACGCGTTTCGCACCGTGATCAGTGCTTACTCATAGCTTCTGATCACGGTGCGAAACGCGTCAGTATTTTGTACCCTGTTATCTTTTTGCTGTGGATTATTTGATGTGACCTACATTGTTTCAATAAAAGACGGGATTTCAAGTCTTTCTCCAGTGTGCGGCTATCCAGAGTTTTGTTCTGCCTACCTGCCCTAAAGGCTGCCTTTGCTGACCTCCTCTAGAAGTCACCTGGTTATCCCTGGCTGCATACCTCCCAACTTTTATGAGCTGGAAACAAGGAAGACCTATTAGCAAAACTATGTAGGCATTAGACACCCCCCTTGCCATGTCTCCTTCAATGAGAATTATACAAAAAGAATGTAGTTAAACCTACAAGTGCTGTTTTTTTTGTTTGTTTGTTTTGTTTGTTTTGTTTGTTTTTTACCACTACTATTCCTTTATTTTGGCTCTTGAAATTTACAAATGCAGCAATTTAGAGATTGGCTGAAAGGTTTAAGCCCTTGTACACATGGTCGGACATTCCGACAACAACAGATACCAGCCGGTCGGCTGTACGATAATGGTGGTCTCCGCTGCGGATTCGCCGCGAGATCACCGCTATCGGCGGCGGGAGAGGTGCCACCCCCCTCCCGCCGCCCTCCCGCACCTTCCGCCGCTTACCGGAGCCGTCGGTAGCGGCGGAGGCGATCTGGTCCTCTTCCTAGCTGGGTATGCAGACGAGTGAGGCTAAGATGGCCCCCACTCATCTCTATACCATAGGAGGGCGGAAGCGACGTCAAAACGTCACTTCCGCCCATACCTCTTAAAGGTATATTTTTTTTAAATGTCATATTTTCTTTTTTTTTTTTTTTTTTTTTTTTTCATTTTAGCCCAAATATGAGATCTGAGGACTTTTTGACCCCAGATCTCATATTTAAGAGGACCTGTCATGCTTTTTTCTATTACAAGGGATGTTTACATTCCTTGTAATAGGAATAAAAGTGATCCATTTTATTTTTTTTTTTAAAACAGTGTAAAAATAAATAAAATCAATTAAAATAAATAAGAAAAAAAAAAAAGTTTTTTAAAAACACCCCGTCACGACGAGCTTGCGCACAGAAGCGAGTGCATACGTGAGTAGCGCCCGCATATGAAAACGGTGGTCAAAGCACACATGTGAGGTATCGCCGCGATCGGTAGAGCGAGAGCAATAATTCTAGCCCTAGACCTCCTCTGTAACGCAAAACAAAATGCAACCTGTAGAATTTTTTTAATGTCGCTTATGGAGATTTTTGAGGCTTAAAGTTTGACGCCATTCCACGAGCGGGCGCAATTTTGAAGCGTGACATGTTGGGTATCAATTTACTCGGCGTAACATTGTCTTTCACAATATAAAAAAAAAATAGGGCTAATTTTACTGTTGTCTTATTTTTTTATTCAAAAAAAGTGAATTTTTTCCCAAAAAAGTGCGTTTGTAAGACCACTGCGCAAATACGGTGTGAAAAAAAGTATTTCAATGACCGCCATTTTATTCTCTAGGGTGTTAGAAAAAAAAAACAATATAAAATGTTTGGGGGTTCTAAGTAATTTTCTAGCAAAAAAAACGGTTTTAGACATGTAAACACCAAATCTGAAAAAGAGGCCTGGTCCTTAAGTGGTTAACTACTTCCCACCCGGCCAATGTACATATACGGCCGGGTGGGAGCTCTCTACTTCTGAGTGGTAGGGGCAGAAGTAGGGGGATCGCTTATATCACAAAAAATAAAAAACAATAACACCAAAATAAAGCTCTATTTGTGCAAACAAAATGATAACAATTTAATCTGGGTACAGTGTAGCACGACCGCGCAATTGTCATTGAAATTGCAAGAGCGATGAAAGCTGAAAATTGGTCTGGGAAGGAAGGGGGGGCGAAAGTGCCTGGTATTGTAGTGGTTAATATGTGTTTATTTTTAAAGGGATGGGGTGGCAACCCTAACCTAACACCCTCATGTACTTTGTGTCTGTTCACACCCTCTCACATGTCATGCCTGCGTTTGCTTATATGAGCAGGAAGGACAACGATTGCATTAGCGTAATCCTGAGATTTAGAACATGCCAATGTGTAGAGCTAGGAATGAAGCTAAAATTCGAATTTCTCCCAAGTTTAAAAAAATAAAAATAAACTTTCTGCCTTTCTCTGGAGGGGAAAAAAAAAAATACTGCTTATTGCTTCGCCTCCTTCTCTGTATGTCATGGCCGAACCAGCCTGCCCCAGGAAATATAAATATGATGTGATGGCGGCTTCCTCGGGTTTTGCTGTGTGCAAGCATCTTCTGCCAAATCGAGAAAGCAGAACAGGTAGACACAGACACATAGTTGGTGAGGGCATCAGGGCGTGTGTGTATGTGCTTTAGTAGCTGTTTGTTTGCATGCGGTGCCTTTGGCAAATCTTTCTTTAGGGTTCTGCTCTTCCAGTAGAGCAGAGTTGTACTTTTCGGTGATGAAAGGCATTGTGTGCGGCAGCAGAGCCTCTGAAGGCACAGAGAAAGCGATCCACCGCAGCTGTCAGTCTGATCTCCAGCCAAGAGCATTAAGCCGCTATTATCTCCTCATATTCCTAATCTAACACCAATCAGCCTAATTCTATTATGCAGAATCTACAACATGCCCCGAGAGCGGGCCGTGCGATTAGCCGTGGTCACACCCGGTCTCAAAGGATGGATGATGTGAACGGTTAGAAGTTCCAGCTCCCTGCGATCTCCATAAAATTGTCTGACTGGAACCGGCGATGAATATTTCAGCGTGCTGCACTTATCATTAAATATTTGTAGGGTCTAGCTCTCTGCAGCCACTAAAAACCTAAATGGATTCAATAAAGTCAGCAGAGCTGTTGGTGATACAACGTAACAAGCTGCTGACCCCAAGCCCAGCAAGCCCCCCCCCCATCAGCTCTGCCATCAACCCAAGCTGGCGCGTTATACCGCACATTATTTTCCTTCTTCTGTGACCGTCATTGTACTTCTAGCTGACCACATGTGCATCCATAGGCGTGTGCACAAGGTGCGCCGGGTGTGTCTGGGCACACCCTAATCACCTAGTGCGCATTAGGATTATCATTATAACGGCAGGGGGACAAAGATCTCCTTCTTATCGGCTCTGCCATAAGAGAAGTGCTTATGCACTTCTCTTTCACTCTGTTGGCAGCAGGGCTGGACTGGGACAAAAATTTGGCCCTGGACTTCATCCAGACCAGCCCACTTTAAAGCGCAGGTCCACCCTAAAGTGGACCTTCCGCTCATTGGAATCCCCCCCCCTCCGGCGCCACAATTGGCACCTTTCAGGGGGGGAGGGGGGTGCAGGTACCTGTACAGTACAGGTATCTGCACCCACTTCTGGCGTAGATTCTGCAGAAGGCACGCCCCTTTCCGCAGAATCTACGCCCCTTTCCGAAAGTCCCCCGCTGCCTGCTGGGAAACACGCGGATCTCAGAGACAGCGGGGACTATCCTTATGCGCAGTAGGGAACCTGGAAATGAAGCCGAAAGGCTCCACTTCCTGATTCCCATACCCAAGATGGCGGCGGCAGCACCCGAGAGACGATCGAGAGATCGGCTTCGGGTGCCGACATCGCGGGCGCGCTGGGCGGGTAAGTGTCACTATTTTAAAAATCAGCAGCTGCAGTATTTGTCCGGCGGACTCCCACTTTAATTTTGCAAACACGCACAAAAACAGCATATAAAACTATACGCAATTGTGCAAAAAAAAAACATATGTAGCATAACATAAGGAGTCCTCACTAACCTCTTTTATTATTTCACTTATTCTCCTCTGTATTTTTCTCATCTGTCTCATATCACTGCGTGAAGTTGAGGGCGAGGCGCGCAGCCATTACTAGACTTGTGCACAACGGAAAATTTCGTTTAGTTTCGGTTCGTTGTCATTCGTAAAATACATCATTTCGTTCTGTTATATTCGTTATGTTACGTTAATAGGTTTTCGGATAATTCGTTATTATTCGTCGAGTGTCGAATTAATTCGTTCGTATTCGTTGAAATTCGCTATTTATGTATGTATAGACATTTGTGATAATGATTCGTAGTTTGGAAAGTTGTTTGTTTATTGAATCTTTTAACACACACAATGACAACGTCTCTTCTCCTCGGCTCAAATACAATACAACACCCTTCTCACTCAGTTCTCAGGAATGCACTTTGCCAGTAATCCAACCTCCGGCACAAAATTAATTAGCTGATTGGACTATAAGATTTACTTTGAGCTGACCTTTTGTTTCATTAGATCTTTAAAGAATTACCGAATCATGTCGATTTCATTTGAATTCATTCGTTATATTTCTTTCGTATTCGTTGTTATTCGTTATTTTTTGATTCGGGCATTCGGATGCATCCGAATGTCCAAAAGATGCAAAATTCGGCCGAATTTCGATTCGTTACGAAACAGATTGCACAAGCCTAGCCATTACTTTGTCACTGAAACTGGCCCACTGAGCCATCGGCCCACCGGGAAACTCCCTGTAGTCCCAATGGCCAGTACATGCCTGGTTGGCAGAGAGATCAATGTGCCGGGGCCACATATATAAAGACACACACACACACAAGTGTGTTGGAGCTTTGGTGTGCACACTCTAATGCAATAGGCTGGGCACCCCCTATGTATGCCACCAAAGCTTTTATTAAAGACAAGGACCAGGCAAAGCTACAGAGACCACAAACCTGAACTGATGACAACATCCCTGACTCCTCACTATCTGTCACTTATGTCTTCTCCCAACACTTTTACATACACAAGCCCTTTCTTCACGCTTATCTTTGTCAGATTCCATCCTGCTGCTATATTCTTAGCCCTTGTACACACGGGTCGGACATTCCGACAACCAAATCTGTCGGATTTTGTCCGACAGATTTTGTCCGAAACTGTTGCATACACACGGTCGGACAAAGTTGTCGGAAAATCCGATCGTTCAGAACGTGATGATGTTATTTAGTTACGACGGGACTACGTTCAGGCTAGTAGCCAATAGCTTTGGTGTAGGAATTTGATCTGAGCATGCGTGGCACTTTGTCCCATCGCAATTCTCTACATGTTGTCGGAAAATTTTACCGACAAGGAAAACTTGGTCCGTCGGATACTCCGACGGAAACAGTCCGATGCAGACCACACACAGTCGGATTATCCGACAAAACGGTCCGATCGGACACATTCCGTCTGAATCTCCGACCGTGTGTACAAGGGCTAACACCATTAGGAAAAGTAGCGGCCACAGGAAAAGGGTTACCCCAGCCTACCTTGCCTCCGTTTTTGACCAACATTTCTGCTTTGTTTTTTTAAACCAGTAAACTTTTCACACTGGTGGTCATGTGTCGAAAACAATGACAAACCTCCAGTCGCTATTCCTCTTTCAGCAATTTGAATTTGGGCTTTCTAAAGTTTCCTCGGAATATTGTTAGCACAAAAAAGACACTAATACTTTTTATGAACAGTGTCACTGATTGTAACAGTGAGGACCACAGGACAACAGATACAATGAAATCACGATTAATAATCACTATTACTCCAATCCAATATAAAGTTCTCAATATGCATTAAATTAATATACAGATCAAAATTGTAATAAAGTGTTCCATGCTACAAACTCATTAACCACTTTCAGCCCCGGACCATTTTGCTGGCTTAAGACCAGACCACTTTTTGCGATTCGGCACTGCGTCGCTTTAACTGACAATTGCGCGTTCGTGCGACGTGGCTCCCAAACAAAATTGACGTCCTTTTTTTCCCCACAAATAGAGCTTCTTTTTGGTGGTATTTGATCACCTCTGCGGTTTTTATTTTTTGCGCTATAAACAAAAATAGAGCGACAATTTTGAAAAAAAAAAAACGCATTATTTTTTACTTTTTGTTATAATATATATACCCCAAAAATATATAAAAAAAACGATTTTTTTCCCTCAGTTTAGGCCGATACGTATTCTTCTACATATTTTTGGTTAAAAAAAAATCGCAATAAGCGATTATTGATTGGTTTGCGCAAAAGTTATATCATTTACAAAATAGGGGATAGTTTTATGGCATTTTTATTAATAATTTTTTTTTACTAGTAATGGCGGTGATCAGCGATTTTTATTGTGACTGCGACATTATGGCGGACACACCGGACATTTTTGACACATTTTTGGGACCATTGTCATTTATACAGCAATCACTGCTATACAAATGCAGTGATTCCTGTGTAAATGACAATGGCAGTGAAGGGGTTAACCAGTGGGTGGCAGTGTAGGGGGTTAAGTGTTCCTAGGGGTGTGTTACTAACTTTGGGGGGCTGGGCTTTCATTTAGTGAACACTGATCTCTGCTCCAATCACATGGAGCAGAGATCAGCTTCACTTGTTGCTAGGCAGAACGGGGAGATGCTGTTTACAACAGCATCTCCCAGTTCAGCCACCCCCCGTGAGACGATCGCGGGTATGCCCGCGGCAATCTAGTCTGCAGGACCCGCGACCGGACTAACGGGGGTCCCGACCAGCTCGCGATGGCAGGGCGGCATTAAAGATTGGATGTACCTGTGCGCCAATATGGCTGCCCGTGCTATTCTGCCGACGTACATTGGCGTGCGCCGGTCGGGAACTGGTTAAACAGGCCATATTCAGTGAAGGTTCATGTACTGCAGTACATGCATTTTCACTGAATGTGGACTGTTTGAGTTTGCATTGATTTCAGCATGTGCAAAGTGCTCCGTGCTGAAATCAATGCAAACTCATTAAAAGGTGCATTAAGGTGAAAAACCTTCTGTGCTGCAGCTCCCCCTTTTTTCTTACCTGAGCCCGATCCGATCCAATCCAGTGATGTGCGCAAGCACGGCAGCTCCAGCCGCTGTCTCTCTCCTCATTGGACAGATTGATAGCAGCAGGAGCCGTTGGCTCTCACTATAGCAGCAGGAGCCGTTGGCTCTCACTTCAATCAAATCCTGTGATACAGGAGCGGGAGCCGGGGCCAAGGCCCCTGCTGTCTGAGTGCTGGCGGGGGGGCCACAGAAGAAGAAGATCTGGGCTGCTCTGTACAAAACAGGCAGGTAAGACATGTTTGTTATTTTTATAAGAAAAAATTCAAAGGTTTACAAACATTTTAACTAAACATACTGGAATAGAAATAGAAATATCTGAAAATATTTCTTCTATCTCGTAATTGATTTTTTTATTTTAATAAAAAAAAAAAAAAAATTATATCTAACTAGCAGTATCAATAGAGAATGTCTTTTTCCAATCTTAGAAAATTGGGAGGTTTGCTGATTACTGTATTTATTGGCGTATAACACTCACTTTTTCACCATGAAAATCGGGTGCAAATAGCGTGTGCGTGCTACACGCCGATACTTCAATTTTAGCTGCCTTATTTAAAATTAAATTTTTTTCCTGAAACTTCCCTCTTAAAATGAATGTGCGTGTTATACGCCGATAAATACAGGTATATTATATATATATATATATATATATATATATATATATATATATATATATATATATATATATATATATATATATATATACCATAAAACCCCACCCCTACCCCACCGTGTAAAATTCAAAATGCTAACCATAACATGCAAAGCCATCCACAACATCGCCCCCATCTGCAGATATCGCCCAAATCGTCCCCTCCGCTCCTCCCAGGACCTCCTGCTCTCTTGTTACCTCCTCCCATGCTCGCCTTCAAGACTTCTCCAGAGCCTCTCCCATCCTCTGGAACTCCCTGCCCCAGTCTGTCCGATCAGCCCCTACCCTGTCCACCTTTAGGAGTTCCCTGAAAAATCATTTATTCTGGGAAGCCTATCCCACACCCACCTAACTGTCCCCGAGCCCCCCCCCCCCCCCCCCCATCAAATCATTCTCTGCAGCTATTAACTTTTGTACCACCACCCCCTCCCTTTAGAATGTAAGCTCTACGAGCCGGGCCCTCCTGTACCTTTTGTATTGTACTGTAATTGTGTTGTCTCCCCTATACATTGTAAAGCGCTGCGTAAACTGCTGGCGCTGTATAAATCGTGCAAATCAATAATAATAACTCACTAATGCCCTTTCACCTGTGTATTTACCCAGGGCTCAAGTCCTGCGGGAACGCATGGGAACGGAGTTCCTGTACTTTTTCCACAACAGGAACTCAGTTCCCATTAGCAGCCATGTCCTGCAAGACTGAAGTATGCGAGATGTGTGACAGGTGCTACACCAGAAGCTGCCGACACAGCTCCCAATAGTAAGTGCCGCACACCTGACCATTCAGGCATTGCCAGTAGGCGGCCCCATGACAGCTTCCGCTTCGATCTACCTGTCAATCACAGCTAGCTGATGGGTAGATCAGGTCTAGGTCTAGCTGATGGATAGATCAGGTCTAGGTATAGCTGACGGATAGATCAGGTCTAGGTCTAGCTCACGGGTAGATCAGGTCTAGGTCTAGCTCACGGGTAGATCAGGTCTAGGTCTAGCTCACGGGTAGATCAGCTATTCTGCTCACAGGACATGCAAGGAGAGAGGTGAGCTGAGGGAGGAACATCAGTTTGGGGTGGTACACTGAGCACAATCCCTGGCAAAGTTTAAAGCAAAAGAATAGCAGTAAGTGTGTGTTGGAGCCCTGCAGAGTTTGCAGCCCCCCAAGCTAACATACATCTCCTAAGCAGGAACACATCACTATCTCCCCAAGCATTCTGTCCAGATAATGTTATCCAAACTCTGTTCAATGAAAAGTGTAAACTCACCACATAAACACTCTATATACAAATTTCCCCAATAAAGATCAGAACATGATGTTCACATTTGCATGGAAGCACAATTGAATGAATGCTGATTATTCAGAGAATTACCGTATTTATGTTTATTGAGGATTGTTTTTTTTTTATGTACCGTATATACTCGAGTATAGGCCGACCCGAATATAAGCCGAGGCCCCCAATTTACCCCAAAAAAACTGGAAAACTTATTGACTCGTGTATAAGCAGAGGGTGAGACATCCCTGTGTCCCGTCCATCCCTGTGTGTGTGTCCATCCATCCATCCCTGTGTGTGTGTCCATCTATCCCTGTGTGTGTGTCCGTGCAGCCTTGTGTGTGTGTCCGTGCAGCCTTGTGTGTGTGTCCGTGCAGCCTTATGTGTCCAGCCTACCTGTGTCCCGAGCCTCCGTCCCGTGCCTCCGTCGTCCCGTGCCTCCGTCGTCCCGTGCCTCCGTCGTCCCGTGCCTCCGTCGTCCCATGCCTCCTCCGTCCCGTGCCTCCTCCATCCCGTGCCGAGCCGAGCCTCCGTCCTTCCAGCCATTCTACCTTTCAAAAGCCGCGCCTCCACCTCCGCCTGTGATAGGCGGAACACTCAATTTCCCAGCAGTCTGTGTTCCGCCTATCACGGACATCCTCTCATCCTCGTCCGTAGTACGAGGATGAGCGGATGTCCGTGATAGGCGGAACACTGACTGCTGGGAAATTGAGTGTTCCGCCTATCACAGGCGGAGGCGGAGGCGCGGCTTTTGAAAGTTAGAATGGCCGCCGTCTGTCTGCTCGACACGCTGATCGAGCAGGCAGACGGCGATGACTCGAGTATAAGCCGAGGGGGGCACTTTCAGCCTCAAAAAAGAGGCTGAAAATCTCGGCTTATACTCGAGTATATACGGTACTGACAGTTAAGCTTCATACACACAATACGAAAATTGGATGAAAAATACCACTTTTGAAGCGTTCGTGCATATGAGGGTATCATTTTTTTTTTTTTTTGGTGGGGGAGTGGATCTTGGGTGGGAGTTCCCACACTTTTTTCCCCAGGACTTGACCCCTGTATTTACCACTGCGCTTCCAGCAAAAAAAACCTTCCTATATAAATCGTGAATAATAATAATAAAACTCTGCTGCATTCCTAATTTTCTGAAGAAGAAATGATTTAATACAATGTATTATTACATCAGCCTGCATGCAAACCACATTAACCAGCTTTTGGAACTATAAGGCTCAGCATGCACTGAAACATTTTGCACTGCGGCTTGTGGTTGGACAGCAGCTGCATACATGCCCAGTCCCGCTGTATAACCTTTTATTACCTGCAGCCTAATGGCGAGTAAAGCGTTTTACTACATTTCAGCCGAGAAAGCAATTTCGGCTAAACAAGCCATGGCTTTCCTAAGCGGTGCCATCTGAAGCGAAATGATGTTGTATTGGTGCGGGGGTCACTTGTCACAGCCCATATTTGTCCTTCCACACATTGCACCTTCATACAGCTGAATCTCTCCATCGGCATCGGGCTTCGCCGCCCCCCCCCCCCCCCCCAGCTGTTTGGGAGCTTTCCACTTCCCACGCCTTTCACTGCTACAGAGAGCAATTATCACGGTTATATTTAGGGTGAAGGTGTTGGTTATTGTCAGCAGAGCTGAGATTTGTACCTTGCAGGAGGTGCGACTTCCCCACAAATTAGACTGGAACAGATTTATGGCAGAACAGAGGGGCTTTGGGCTACAAACTAAACTCTGACCTAATCAGAAAGGATAAGGCCTGTAATGGAGATGCCGGGCATTATAGTGGAGGGCCTGCATGACTGGGGGGGGGGGGGGGGCAGGGTAGGCTGTAGCTGGGTAGATTTAAAGTGGTTGTAAACCCTTACAATCCACTTTGACCTACAGGTAAGCCTAGATTAAGGCTTACCTGTAGGTCCAAGAAATATCTCCTAAACTTACACGGTTTAGGAGATGTTTGCCAAAACACAGGCGCACTGAACGCGCCGCTGTCAATGGCGATATGCCGTGAGTGGCGGCTCCCGTGCGCATGCCGGCGAGTGACGTCATCGCGGCTTCGTCGAATGACAGCGGCGGAGCAGCGAGACCCACCGAGAAGATGGACGCTCAGAACTACAGGGGACAGCGGTGACTTCGCTGGCTCCTGTGTCAGGTAAGTGACACATAATGGATGCGATGCGATGCGATGCATAGTAGTCCATTCTGCTTTACCTTTGCAGGGAATCAAACAGGAAGTAACACTCATCAGGGTTTACTTCCTCTTTAAAAGAGGTTATGTAATAGGGAGGTTCGCAGGTATTGGTTCAGGGGAAGGCGTGGTAGGGGGAGTAGGTCAAGAAAGGGTGGAGTCTAGGAGGGTGTAGGCTGTGGGGGGAGTAAGACGGGGTCAGTTGGAGACAGGGAAGGAGAATTTCCTTCCCTCCCTCCCTTAAATCTGTGGTTGCATGGGGACTCTGGGTTGAGGGCTATGCATTGTTTCAATGGAGGTCTTGGTGAAGGGGGGGGAGGGGGTGTTGGTGGGGGTCATAGCAGCGGCAGGGGTCTCAGGGTTTTGAAGGTGGGCATGGTCAAGAGGTTATGTGGAGTATGATGGGAGGGGCTCATGTTTGGTATGGGTATCTTCCCAAATTAAGTGACGTCATTATGACGAGTTTGGTATTGGGGTGACGAGTTTGGCATTGGGGCTGTATGAGGCTGGTAAGGTTTTGAAAAATTGTCCTCGAGCCGGGGTATTTGCGGCTGTGGGCCGTGGTATGGAAATGGTAGCCTGATACACCAGATGTGGTAGACCATGCTCACCCCCCAAAATACCTGCTTTAAGAGCCAGCTAGTTTTGGAATATACAGTATCGGTTTATGTTTGCAATATGTTTAATAAAAGGCTGCTATGGCCATTGAAAACCCATAAAGTCTGGTGTTTTGATTTATTTGGAGGTTTGTGGCCACGGCAGCCGGTAAGTCTGCAATACACCAGTCATGGCTTCCGTGTTGATAGTGAGCCTGAGGGATAAATAACCTGACCTTTTTCTAAAAAAAAAAAAAAAAAAAAAAAATACAATCATCTCTGAACTGTCTGTCAGTGAGTGAAGTGTTAGCCCTTGTACACACGGTCGGAGATTCCGACAACCAAATCTGTTGGATTTTGTCCGACGGATTTTGTCCGAAACTGTTGCATACACACGGTCGGACGAAGTTGTCGGAAAATCCGATCGTTCAGAACGTGATGGCGTTATTTCGTTACGATGGGACTACGTTCAGGCTAGTAGCCAATAGCTTTGGTGTAGGAATTTGATCTGAGCATGCGTGGCACTTTGTCCGATCGGAATTCTCAACACATGATCGGAGTATGTCCGATCGGAGCATTTTGTCTGAATATTTTACGGGCAAGTTTTACAGGCAAGTTGGAAACAGTCCGATGCAGACCACACACAGTCAGAATATCCGACAAAACGGTCCGATCGGACATTTTCCGTCGGAATCTCCGACCGCGTGTACAAGGGCTAAGATTGATTCATGCTGAAAGCAGAGGAACGAAGCAGCAGGCAGAAATGACACTAAAGCTAGCCATATGTGGGTCAAAATTCAACCAGGTTTAGGGAGTGACCTGCCGAGATTTGATCCCTGTATGGGCAGACTGATTGTACAAAGTTAATCCATCAATTGAGTTAGCCTGTCAGGTTTTTCAAACGCAATTACTGCCTGTGGCTATATCCGTTAGCAGTAATCCTTGTGTTCTGCTGGCCGGGAAGGCTACCCCCCCCCCCCCACCCCTTTCCACTGGCAGAACACAATAGCACTTCAGGAGGCATTCAATGTTGATGGGGTAATCAATCATACAGAACCTGTGGTAGAAGGAAACCCAACGGAATCATCTATGGGCTGCTTTAGTGCTCCTAACTGAGTCAAGAACACACTATAGAGGCATGTGCTTTGTTCATATTTTCTGTTTGAGATTTACAACCACTCTAATTAATTATGTAGAGCAAAATTGGCAGAATTCAGGAGCAGCATGTAGATCCAATATTTAGAAACCGCAGATATCAGATATACACGTCTTTACCGAACACAAGACACCGCAATGCAAAATCCCTACATATAAATTATACTGGGAATTACACCCAGCAGACAGTACAAGATGAGGGTCACTGTTAGCCCTTGTACACACGGGTCGGACATTCCAACTTTTGGTTGGAGGTTCACCTTCCAGCAGGATAACCACCCTAAACATCCAGCCAGAGCGACAATGGAATGGTTTAGATCAAAGCATATTCATGTGTTGGAATGGCCCATTCAAAGCCCCGACCTAAATCCAATTGAGAATCTGTGGCAAGACTTGAAAATTGCTGTTCACAGACGCTCCCTATCCAATCTGACAGAGCTTGAGCTATTTTACAAAGAAAAATGGGTAAAAATGTCGCTCTCTAGATGTGAAAAGCTGATAGAGACATCCCCAAAAAGTCTTGCAGCTGTAATTGCAGCGAAAGGTGGTCCAACATTGTATTGCCTCAGGAGGGCTGAATACAAATGCACGCCACGCTTTTCAGATATTTGTAAAACATTTTGAAAAGCATTCATCATTTTCCTTCCACTTCACAATTATGCGCCACTTTGTGTTGGTCTATCATATAAAATCCCAATAAAATACATTTACGTTTTTTGGTTGTAACATGACAAAATGTGCAAAATTTCAAGGGGTATGAATACTTTTTCAAGGCCCTGTAGCACACCTAGCTAATGCCACTGGAAGCTGAAAATCACTGAAACAGACACTGCTACAACAGTAATCTCCACTTACAGACTTGTGCTGGGCGGCTAGCCTGTTGCATTCACAACACAGGAGGTTGGCTGCTCGGCATTGGGGGAATTTAGAGAATGCTTTGCATTTTCTGAATGGATGCAAAGTGTTCTCTGATTAGACAAGGCGGGGAGGTAGGACAGTGTTGTCAATGAAGCAGAGAAGTTGCCCAGCACATAACCCAGAAGCAAGCGAAGATCACTGGGAAGTGGTGGTGCTCAGGGCTGGACTGGGACAGAAATTTGGCCCTGGACTTCATCCAGACTGACCCACTTACATTTTGAGTGTCCCATCAGCACCCCCTTACATCAGAGTGTCCCATCACCAGCCCCCTTACATCAGAGTGTCCCATCACCAGCCCCCTTACATCAGAGTGTCCCATCACCAGCCCCCTTACATCAGAGTGTCCCATCACCAGCCCCCTTACATCAGAGTGTCCCATCACCAGCCCCCTTACATCAGAGTGTCCCATCACCAGCCCCCTTACAACAGAGTGTCCCATCACCAGCCCCCTTACAACAGAGTGGCCCATCACCAGCCCCCTTACAACAGAGTGTCCCATCACCAGCCCCCTTACATCAGAGTGTCCCATCACTAGCCCCCTTACATCAGAGTGGCCCACTGAGCCATCGGCCCACCGGGAAACTCCCGGTAGTCCCAATGGCCAGTACATGCCTGGTGGTGCTGAGAGTACAAAGACCCCCAGTGTCAGTGACACCAATAACCCCCATTAGCCCCTGCATCTATGAAACAGTAGAAATGCTCCCTGCTTACACGCCTATACAGCAAAAGCTTGTATGCAGTTATACTGGAAACAAATGGTGGTCACCCCATCAGTTTATGGTTTACTAAAACTAATGAAACTAGAAAGGGATGGAAGAAATAATGGCATCGGCAAACCTTAGGGAAAATCGTTTCTGTAAACATGGTTCTTTAGGAATGTGTTTGCCTGCTCTCTGGAGTATTGTGCTGCTATGGGATCTCAAGCATAAACTTATTGAGCCATCTGCTTATTTCAGCCCCCCGTAACTCATTTTCTCTTCCTACCCTGCTTCTTTATCCTTTTGTTCTGTACCTCTCATCAAGACAAACGGTCTGCCCTTATGGGACCTCCACAGCTGTCTGGTCACTCCAAGAGGTACATCAATCTTTTGTTTGGGATTTTGTCTGAAACTTGTGTTGCATACACACGGTCGGACAAAAGTTGTCAGAAAATCCGATCGTTCATAACGTGACAACGTTATTTCGTTACGACGGGACTACGTTCAGGCTAGTAGCCAATAGCTTTGGTCTAGGAATTTGATCTGAGCATGCGTGGCACTTTGTCCGATCGGAATTCTCTACAAACGATCGGACAAAGTCCGATCGGATCATGTTGTCGGAAAGTTTTATAGCCCAGCTCTAAAACTTTGTCGGTCGGATATTCCGATGGAAACAGTCCGATGGAGCCCGCACACAGTCGGATTATCCGACAACACGGTTGGCAACCCTGATGGGGCCCCCTAGTGGCATGGGGCCCTCGGGCAATGCCCGAGTGGCCCAATGGTCAGTCCGCCCCTGCCTTCACACCACCATAAAACCAGTGAACCATCCTGGCAGCACCAGTGGTATTTCTTGAAACTCCCGTGTGGCTGTGAATGCCAGTTTTCTGAGATTTAGTATTTCCGTAGATTTATTCACAAATTCACCCAACCCCATGCAGCACATACTGCGCATGCTCAAGCTTGGCAATAGGTCAATCAGCGACAGGGTGTGTGTGTGTGTGTGTCTACTCGGTGTCTCTACTCAGTCTTTCAGAGTCAGGCTGTTGCATTGGTCTTTCATCATAAGCCCTTGTACACACGGTCGGACATTCCGACAACCAAATCCGACGGATTTTGTCCGAAACTGGTGTTGTAAACACACGGTCGGACAAAGTTGTCGGAAAATCCGATTGTTCGGAGCGTGATGACGTAATTTAGTTACGATGGGGCTGGTCTAGGAATTTGATCTGAGCATACGTGGCCCTTTGTCCGATCGGAATTCTCTACACACAATCGGACAAAGTCCGATCGGATCATGTTGTCGGAAAATTTTATAGCCCAGCTCTAAAACTTTATCGGTCGGATATTCCAACGGAAACAGTCCGATGGAGCCCACACACAGTTGGATTATCGGACAACACGGTCCGATCGGACATTTTCCGTCGGAATGTCCAACCGTGTGTACAAGGGCTTACAGATTCAATATACAGTATACAGGTCAAGAACAAATACAAGTGAATTACACCCAAACTACAGAACTAGGAAGGTAGTTCTGTGCAACATCCATACATACATGATAGAAACCGATACTAAGAATCATGCAGATCTAGAGAAGCAGTGCTGTGCGGCATCCATGCGGACGTAATAAAAAATGAATCCATAAGAATAATGCGCAGCATACAGGACTCAAGTTGTACTGTGCAGCCGCCAAACATACAAACCAAGAACAGACACTGAAAATTTCACCCAACATACAAAACAAAGGAAGGCATAACGTGCAACATCCATACATACAGAATAACAACAGATGGTTTAAAGCGGGGTTCCATCCTAAAATGTAACTTCCGCTGATCGGAACCCTACCCCCCTCCGGTGTCACAATTGACACCTTTCAGGGGGGAGGGGGGTGGAGATACCTGTCAAAGACAGGTATTTACACCCACTTCCGGGCATAGACTCCCACGGGAGTCTACGCCATTTCCTGTCCTGCCGCGCTGTCTGCTGGGACACACACGGGTCCCAGTGACAGCGCGGACAATTCCTATTGCGCGGCGCGACTCGCGCAGTAGGGAACCGGGAAGTGAAGCCGATTCGCTTCACTTCCTGATTCCCTCACCTCGAATGGCGGCGGCAGCAGCCGAGAGCCGAGCGATCGATCGGCCTCGGCTGCCGGCATCGCTGGAACCCGCGACAGGTGAGTGTCCATTTATTAAAAGTCAGCAGCTGTAGTATTTATAGCTGCTGGCTTTTAATATTTTTTTTTGTAGGTGGAATCCCTCTTTAAGCCCAAGCCACTGGGCACCGTCTATACATATAGAATGAGAAAATATGCCGATTGTTACATCCAGCAGCAAATCAAGAGCGGTGGTCATGTGTACTATCCTCACATACACAATAACAGCTCAGATACATCCAACATGCAGAAAGAAAAGGGGTAGAGAATAAAGGAAAGCATATTGTGCAACATTCAGAACAAGAGCAGATACTGAGAATTACACTCCTCACCAAAGTGTTTGTTACCCCCAACCAGGGCCGTCTTTAATATAGATTGGACCCTATCCACCCCCCATGCAATTTCCCTCTCCACCTGCTCTGAGACATACAATAAATAGCAGCTAGACTTAAAATCAGTTTTCCATATCAGATCAGGCAGCAATTGCGATTGGTTGCCAGCAGTTACAGCATATCATTACTGCTTACTGACTGGTTGCTAGAGGTTACAGCATATCATTACTGCTTACTGACTGGTTGCTAGAGGTTACAGCACACATTACGGCTCACTGATTCGTTGCTAGAGGTTACAGCACATCACCTCCTCACAGCAGGGGAGCATGATATACATAGGAATACCGCCTTTATTTACATATCAATGCCGCCGGGCCGCAGCTATTTACTCAGTATTGTCACCGCAATTTACTTATGAATGCCGGTTATTTACATGTAAACACAGGGTCAGTCATCTGTACACAACAATAGGGCAGAGCTGAGCAGCATTAGTAGCAGCACTTCACACTGAGATATTGGGACAATTGTAAATTGTTATCTCTACATGTTTCGCCTGTTAAGGCTTCCTCAGAAGATTCTTTTGCAATGAACACTGTAGGTGTGGACAGATAACTTAAAAAGATCAATGATCATTCAAAACTGTGGAAAAGCAAGGCAGGACCATTTGACAGCATCACAGAGAGGGATAGCATGTTTGGGAAGATCTAATAAAAAGCATACCTTCTAATAACATTACGGGACCTACCATTGCTGACTTGTTTTCAAATATCACCTGGTACTTTCCCTCCCAGATACCCCTATACACCCCTCTAGACATGAACAGGTATGACCAACTCATTCACACTGCCTCCTTCCTAGTCTTTGTATCAGTCTGCATATCTTGTTTGATAGAATAAAGCTCCCAGGTGACAGCAGGAGAAAGGAAAATGATGAAAATTCCAATCGGGACGGTTTGCTTGGGTAGTGAAAAGGAGACGAGTTGAGAAGACAATTTCTTTAAAGCTTCAGAAAAGTGTTGGTGGGTTGAACGGAAGGCAGATGCACACCCAGCTACACCTTTTCCCACAATTTATTCGTTTTAGAGATTTTTGTTTTTTTTACATACATTTCTGGATTTGTAAAATATTATATTGGTGAGTACCCAGGATCAAAGCATTGCTGGAGTCATATTCCTATGTGATTGGCGAGAAATTAGAGGGTAAGTTTCTGCGGTGGGGCAAAAGAATGGAAGCTCCTCTGGTGAAGAGTTTCTTGCCCCCCCCCCCTTTTCCTCATGGGAGAGCGGCTGGATCAGCTGTTTTAAGTTGTGTGTCACGTGTACTGAGGAGGGGTACAGGTGACCCCTCTTCAGACACGTGAAAAAGCCCGGGAAGAACTGGTTTAAACCCGTCTTTCTGGGCTGTTTTTTTGGGCTATTTAGGCTGGGTTCACACTGCTGCGGCTACGAGAACCGGATGTGATTCGCACCGCACTGCAGTGCAAATCACATCCGATCTCCGTAGCGATGCGAGTTCAGCCATACAGATAGTATGGCTGAATTCGCATCGCACCCGCCCCAAACTCGCACGGGACCCTTTTTTTGGTCCGCAGCAGAATCGGATCGCATGGGTGTTCACACCATGCGATCCGATTCCTGTCCGAGTTTGCAGATCGCACTGCGATATGCGAACTGATCTCGGGGTGTCATTAACGTTTCACTGACACTCCCAGCAGTTCGCATAGGGCAGTGTGAACTGCCGCCGGAAGGCATGCGATGCAGAAAGCCGCCGCGGATTAGCGGCGTTCCCGCATCGCTGCAATGTGAACCCAGCCTTAAGGAGGGTTCCGTTTAGGGGACTCATTCGCCTCAGAAGAGGAGCTGTGGTGTTCTCTCCCCTCCCTCCCAAAAAAAAAAATAAAAAATAAAAAATGTGTTTGTTTTTATTATTTATATATATTTACGGTTGTGTTAATGTATTTTGTTTGTCGCAGTTGTTGTTATGTGGTAAGTCACCTTTGTAAAAAAAAAAAAAAAAAAAGAGAGAGAAAAGAAGTGAGTGTTTATTAACCTCCCTGGCGGTACGATTTTTTCGGATTTTAGGTGCAGAAAGCGGTACAATTATTTTGCATGGAAATTTGGCGTTTTATATTGTAGTCCTGCAATTCTTAGGAATAACTCAAATCTGTCCAAACCAGAGTCTAGCAGACATCCCGGGTATGATAAAGTTTGAAAAATGAAATCATAACTTATAATATAATAATATAATATAATAAATAACTATAAATAATTATACCAAATAATAATATAATAATAATAATAAAAATTATTCAATAATGTAATCAAATCAAAAGCACAGAAATTTGCTGAGTTGCAGAATTGTCGCTGTCATTACTTTTCAGTATTTGATGACGGATCTCCCCACAAATCGCTATCGCTCAATTCTGCGAGTGATTCTAATTTATTATCGCTGTTTTCTAGCTGGTCTAAAACCATTTTTGATGTAAAGGGACAGTTTTGGTTGCTATGGACGATCTCCAGTCTCCAGGCATAAAGAACGTTTTTTATAAGATAAAACTGCATGCAGGACACTGGGCAGACCACTAGGGACAAAGGGGATGTGAAATAATTACATACAGCAGTGTAATCTGTAAGATTACATTATACTGTATGTAATGTGTGTGTTTCACTTTTTGAATTTGGCGCCGTTCTCCGTCCCCGTGCGTCGCAACGCTCGCAGGGAACGGAGATCGGCTCCATGATAGATCGAGCGGAGGACGGTTCGCTCGTACAACGGGGGGGGGGGGGACATCGCTGGATCCTGGGGACAAGGTAAGTAAACCTCTCCCTGGATTCAGCGATGCGATCCCGAGTCTGGCTCTGGGGTTACTGCTTTTGGTATAAAATCTCCACACCAAGCCAGACTCGGGAATACCGCCAGGGGGGTTAATAAAAAAGATAAAAAAAATTAAAAAAAACAAAGGACAAAGGGGGACAAGTTATAGTTTACATTTGAAAATAGACAAAAAATAAGAAAAAAGAGCAAAAAACACTAATAAACTATAAACAAAAGTCCATGAAGAGTTTGTGTTATTGAAGAAAAGGAGCCGATTGCACCACAGTGATTCCGCACTTCCTTGTCACTACTGTGCCCAGCCACCAAAAAATAAATGCGCTTACCAGATGGTAAAGCATAAGGAGCGTTTATGATCTCAAGCTACTGACAGCTCCCCGCCTCCACCGAATGCTTTGTCAATCAGGGACAAACGATCCATGTATTGAGGATTCTCATGGCGCTCCGCATTTTCATTGGTGCCCAATATACACATTCAGAATGTAGAAAGAAAAGAAGCTTCCCATAGTGTAAAAAACTTCAGTACTCGTTTAATTATAATAGAAATACACTTACATAAAACCAAGAATGATCGCACATAAAAAACAAGCAGGCAAAACGAGAGCCCGTCCTCCTCTCGTAACACGTGGTGACATCACAGCGTGCCTCCCCATACGCGTTTCGTCATATGTTACGTTTTCAATGGGGAGCATTTTTTTTTTTTTGTTTTTTTGTTTTTATAGTTTACATTTACAAGTGAATGTTCAAGTGTTGGGAATTTTGTTGTTGCTGTCTGAGCCGTAGTGGCTAGCCTTAAGTTTATTGGATGTGTATTTGATACGTTTTTATGTACAATTTTGAAACCAGTAATAAATAACCACGGCCTTTATTATTCCAAATACTTGTCGTTAGTCTTATTTCATTCTATTGTACAACATTCCAGTCTGCTGTCCCATGAATGTTATGATGTTCTCTGTACAGCACTGCGGAATATGGCAGAGCCATTGTATATAAATCTAGCCTGATCTTGTTAGTATCTGTCCTGCCTAATGACGAGAGAAGTGGTTGTTTGTTTCCACTGTGTGAGATTATATATAAAATGTGTGATGTGGTGTAAACGAGATGGAGCCAACAAATCACTTTCTAAAAGTTACTGCTTCTGGAGATCATTTTTATTTTTTTTAGCTAATTAAAACATTTTGTTTTTCCAGAATTGATATGAAGATTTAAACTTGAAGATATTGTTTGTACTAAAATACAACTAAAACATTGAAGTTGATTCTATTAACCACTTCAGCCCCGGAGGATTTTACCCCCTTCCTTACCAGAGCACTTTTTGCGATTCGGCGCTGCGTCGCTTTAACTGACAATTGCGCGGTCGTGCGACGTGGCTCCCAAACAAAATTGACGTCCTTTTTTTCCCCACAAATAGAGCTCTATTTTGATGGTATTTGATCTGCGGTTTTTATTTTTTGCGCTATAAACATAAAAAGAGCGACAATTTAAAAAAAAAACTAATTTTTTACTTTTTGCTATAATAAATATCCAATTTAAAAAAAATAATAATAATTTTTTCCTCAGTTTAGGCCGATACGTATTCTTCTACATATTTTTGATTAAAAAAAAATCGCAATTAGCGATTATTGATTGGTTTGCACAAAAGTTATAGCATCTACAAAATAGGGGATAGATTTATGGCTTTTTTTTTTTTTTAACTAGTAATGGCGGCGATCTGCGATTTTTTTTTTTTTCCGTGACTGCGACATTATGGCGGACACATCGGACACTTTTGACACATTTTTGGGACCATTCACATTTACACAGCGATCGGTGCTATAAAATTGCACTGATTACTGTGTAAATGTGACTGGCAGGGAAGGGGTTAACACCAGGGTGGCGCTGCAGGGGTTAATATGTTCCCTATGGGAGTGATTCTAACTGTGGGGGGAGGGGGACTCACAAGGGGAGGAGACCGATCGGTGTTCCTCTGTACTGAGAACACACAGTCGGTCTCCTCTCCTCTGACAGGACGGGGATCTGTGTGTTTACATACACAGATCTACGGTCCTGCTGTGTTCCCGGGCAATCGCGGGTCCCGATGCCGCGGGTGCACGCGCCCCCCCCCCCCCCCCCCCTAGGCGGCTGGGAATCAGAGGACGTCATATGACGCCCACCCAGAATGGGAGATCCCATCTGTGGGCGTGATATGACTATAGGCCGGGGCTGAAGTGGTTACAGTGTTAGTAAACTCATTTTGCCTATTTTACAGACAAGCTTATAATAAAGGTTACCTGTAGGTAAACTAAATATATCCCAAACGTGCGCCGTGCGTGACGTCATTGAGGCTTGGCCAATCAGAAGGCAGGAGCCCGCAAAACCCGGAAGGAAAACCAGAAGAAGATAAAAGCCCTGTCAGTGGTCACACCGCTGGAGGGCTTCATTTTAAAGCTAAGTATTTCATAATGTGCTAGAATGCGATCCATACTAGCACATTAGGATATTACTTACAGCATAAAACTTTTTTTTTTAACAAGCTTTGCCACCGCTTAAAAGTGGTAGCAAAAGTCCATATAAACACGCTAAAAAATTGTCCCCATGCAGACTTAAGTTATAATGTACTAGTAAACCCCACATACTAGTACATTATGACAGACTTGCCTCTAAACAGAGCCCTCCAGCGCTGTCCTGTCACGGCTCTGCGGCGCTTCCATCTTCTCTTCCTCCCGGGTTTCATTAGCTCGGTCCCCTGAATGGCCCAGCCGCGGTGACATCAATTACGTGGGAGTCTCATCGCAGCGGCACACAGAGCGGACCGCAAATGTGGTCTAAGCTGCGCATGTGCGAGCTCAGATTACATTACCGCTAATGCCGCGTACACACGATCGGAATTCTCGTCGGAAAAAGCTCTAAAGGTTTTCCCGACGGAATTCGGCTCAAACTGTCTTGCCTACACACGGTCACATCAAATTCCGATCTTTTATAACGCGGTGACGTACAACACGTACGACGGGACTAGAAAAAGGAAGTTCAATAGCCAGTAGCCAATAGCTTCTGTCTCGTAGTTGAATCTGCGCATGCGTGATTTTTGGCGTGTCGGAATTGCATACACGCGATCAGAATTACCGATAGAAAGTTTTTCCGTCTGGAAAATTGAGAACATGCTATCAATTTTTGGCTGGCGGGAATTCGGACAGCTAAATTCCGATGGAGCGTACACACGGTCGCATTTTCCGATGAAAAACTCTCATCGGTCTTTTTCTGGCCGGAATTCCGATCGTGTGTACGCGGCAGGACAGTAAAGGGGGAGATTTATGACAGAAGACACCCTGCCTGTCTGCAAATTTTTTAATTTTGGCTTCCACTTTAACCACTTGCCGACCAGCGCACGACGATGTACGTCGACAGAATGGCACGGGCAGGCACTCCCGCGCTGGTCGGGACCTCCGTGAGTGCGGTCGCGGGACCCGCGGACTCGATCGCCGTGGGCATCCCCGCGATCGTCTCACGGAGCGGCCAAATGAAGAAATGCCGTTGTAAACAGCATTTCTCCATTCTGCCTAGCAACTAGTGACGCTGATCTCTGCTCCATGTGATTGGAGCAGAGATCAGTGTTCACTAAATGAAAGCCCAACCCCCCCACAGTTAGTAACACACCCCTAGGAACACTTAACCCCTACACTGCCACCCACTGGTTAACCCCTTCACTGCCAGTGTCATTTACACAGGAATCACTGCATTTATATAGCAGTGATTACTGTATAAAAGACAATGGTCCCAAAAATGTGTCAAAAATGTCCGATGGGTCCCCCACAATGTCGCAGTCACAATAAAAATCGCTGATCGCCGCCATTACTAGTAAAAAAAAAAAAAAAAAATATTAATAAAAATGCTATAAAACTATCCCTATTTTGTAAACGCTATAACTTTTGCGCAAACCAATCAATAATTGCTTATTGCGATTTTTTTTACCAAAAATATGTAGAAGAATACGTATCGGCCTAAACTGAGGGAAAAAAATGTTTTTTTATATATTTTTGGGGGATATTTATTATAACAAAAAGTAAAAAATAATGTGTTTTTTTCAAAATTGTCGCTCTATTTTTGTTTATAGCGCAAAAAATAAAAACCGCAGGGGTGATCAAATACCGCCAAAAGAAAGCTCTATTTGTGGGGAAAAAAGGACGTAAATTTTGTTTGGGAGCCACGTCGCACGACCGCGCAATTGTCAGTTAAAGCGACGCAGTGCCGAATCGCAAAAAGCGGTCTGGTCTTTGACCAGCAAAATGGTCCGGTCTGAAAGTGGTTAAAGACATGCTGCACACGCATCCTTGCACACGTGAATGGCGTGCTTTATAAAACAAAGCTTTACCACATTCACTAAACTCTGAGGAAAACGACTACATCTGCTGCACTTTGCAAAGTGTACACTCTATTTGCCTTTACTAAATCTTAATAAATCAGTCTTCCTACTAAAGTAGATGGTGTGAGAAAAGATTAAAATCCCTGTCAGATTTTTTTTTTCCTTTTTTTTCTGTTCTGTTTTTTTGTCAATATCTTCATTGGAAGATTTCTCCTCGCCTCCTGTTAGTGACGGTTGACAAATGTTGGCTTTCTCTTCACTTTCTGTGAGAGAGAGGGTGAAGCGCTTCCTTAGTGAGGACCCAGGCAGCAGATAAAATGTAACCCCAGTTTTATCACCACCAAAATCTAGAAATAACATAGTTTTGCCACCTTCGGGCCAGCTGCAAGTCCACTGTTTCCCTCAGGGCCCTTTTTAAGGCAGGGCAAAAGGGGCAGCTGCCCTGGGCCCTGTCATTGTTGTGGGGCCCAAAGCAGCTGCCTCATGCTTGCCAACTATCCTGGTTTAAATTCCCTTGTCCCGTGAGGTTTTAGTCATGTGTTGTGTCCCGATATCTCAGTGTGAAGTGCTGCTACTAATGCTGCCCAGTTCTGCCCTATTGTTGTGTACAGATGACTCACCTGCAGACCCTGTGTTTACATGTAAATTACCGACATTCATATGTAAATAGCGGCGGCCAGCAGCATTCATATGTATATCATGTCCCCCTGAGGTCATATCCACAGTAATCTCTAGCAACCAATCAGCAAGCAAAAATCATGTTCTGTAACCTCTAGCAACTAACCAGTGAACGGTAATGTGTGCTGTAACCTCTAGCAACCAGTCAGTGAGCGGTAATGATACAATGTAACCTCTGGCAAACAATCGCAATAGCTGCCCAATCTGATTCAGTAAACGGATTTTGAGTTTAGCTGCTATTTATTGTATGTCTCAGAGCAGGTGGACAGCAAAACTGCATGGGGGGTGGGGGCCCCAAGAAAAGTTTTGCCCAGGGTCCAATCAATATTAAAGACGGCCCTGTTCCCTCAGCAAGTTGGTGGAATATTTGAGGGGCCCGTTCATACCAGAATGCAGTGCTGGAAGCCCGCGTTTCACGTGCATTTTTTTACGCATGTTCAAAACACTGTGGGTGTCGTATTCCTAATGACACCCCAAACGCAGATTGCAAGCACACTGCACCGGATCACATGGCACCACAGTACCAATGCGATGTGGTTGCAATGTTCTTTTTTTAAATAGTGCATGTACTACTTTTGGTGTGATCCAGTGCGATTTCAGCCCATTCAAATGAATGGGCTGAAAATCTCACTGCACTGAATCGCACAGAAACGAGGACCATGATTCAGGTGTGAAGCTGGTCCTGGAAATCTGCAGAATTTGACCGAAAGTCCCTCCAGCTCTAAGTAAATTACCTCTTTTAGTGGGAAGTGACACAGCTATTACCTTTTGTACCACCACCCCCTCCCTTTAGAATGTAAGCTCTACGAGCCAGGCCCTCCTGTACCTTTTGTATTGTACTGTAATTGTGTTGGTCCCCCCCTATACATTGTAAAGCGCTGCGTAAACTGTTGGTGCTACGGTATATAAATTGTGAAGAATAATAATAATAACATTAGGGTTGATTTACTGAAGGCTAATAGACTGTGCACTTTGCAAGTACAGTTGCACCAGAGGTTAGTACATGAGATGAAGCTTCGCTTTGCAAAGAATACCCAATCACATGCAAGAAAAATGAAAAAAAAAAAAAAAAACTGAATTTTTTGCATGCACATGATTGAATGATAGAAGTCAGCAGAGCTTCCCCTCATTTACTAAGCTCTGCAGAAACTGCACATTCTATTTGCCTTTCATAAATCAACTCCACTGAATGGTTCGCATCATAAGTTGCCTGTCATAGCCCTTGTACACACGGTCGGACACTCCGACGGAAAATGTCCGATCGGACCGTGTTGTCGGATAATCCGACCGTGTGTGGGCTCCATCGGACTGTTTCCATCGGAATATCCAACCGACAAAGTTTTAGAGCTGGGCTATAAAACTTTCCGACAACATGGTCCGATCGGACTTTGTTTGATCGTTTGTAGAGAATTCCGATCGGACAAAGTGCCACGCATGCTCAGATCAAATTCCTAGACCAAAGCTATTGGCTACTAGCCTGAACGTAGTCCCATCGTAACTAAATTACGTCATCACGTTCTGAACGTTTGGATTTTCCGACAACTTTGTCCGACCGTGTGTATGCAACACCAGTTTCGGACAAAATCCGTCAGATTTGGTTGTCGGAATGTCCGACCGTGTGTGTACAAGGGCTTACAGTATGCTCGCTGTGTGGTCAGTGAGGTTGAGATTGCGCATCGTTTTATTGTAGATTTTGCTATATATGAAATATAAGAAACCTATTTTTTATTTTTTTTGTACTTCATAGTATTGGTTCTATTCTTGGCACTGCTATAGCATCTAGTACAGTATTGTAAAGTGTTTCACCTATCCAAATGCATGCATCTAGGAGGCTTTATAAATGCATGTTAATTGGCAGAATAATTTGTTCGCCGTTTAGCGTAAATCAACCCTAAAGTGTGCCCAGCTCTCCGAAATCCCACAGACTGAGCTTCTAAACTGTCACCGTATGTAGGAAATGTGACTCCATAGAACAGGTTCATGGCACGTGCAGCCCAGAGGGGACCCTAGTTTGTCAAAATAAATTCATCGTAACCGTTTCAAGTTGTAGCAAGTGATAAAATCATATTAAAAGCAGAGATGATGAAGTCGCATAACATGACACCCACCAGGGGTTATCTAGGTAATCACTCTCTCTAAGCCCTTGTACACACGGTCGGACATTCCGACAACCAAATCCGTCGGATTTTGTCCGATGGATTTTGTCCGAAACTGGTGTTGCATACACACGGTCGGACAAAGTTGTCGGAAAATCCGATCGTTCGGAACGTGATGACGTTATTTCGTTACAACAGGACTACGTTCACGCTAGTAGCCAATAGCTTTGGTTTAGGAATTTGATCTGAGCATGCGTGGCACTTTGTCCGATCGGAATTCTCTACAAGCGATCGGACAAAAGTCCAATCGGATCATGTTGTCGGAAAATTTTATAGTCCAGCTCTAAAACTTTGTCGGTCGGATATTCCGATGGAAACAGTCCGATGGAGCCCACATATGGTCGGATTATCCGAAACACGGTCCGATCGGACATTTTCCGTCGGAATGTCCGACCGTGTGTACAAGGGCTTACAGGGGACTTAGTAAAGTTGAGAAATATCTGGTCACCTCTTGCTGGCTCAATGCAGGAAGAATAAGTTGGGGATAAATAACCACAACATCAAAGTGCCTTTTTTTTGTGAGGGGTGTTCTCCAGTATCGTTGGTGAAAGATGTGATGAATTGCTGTTGGCATGAAACATTGTTGTGCAGGTTTAGTTATCCTCAACCCTCCCCTTATGGAAAGTTATAAAATAAAACCTGAAAAAATACAATCACACACACCGGATTCAACACACAGACACCTGAGTCTAAGCCCTTGTACACACGGTCGGAGATTCCGACGGAATGTGTCCGATTGGAGCGTTTTGTCGGATATTCCGACTGTGTGTGGTCTCCATCGGACTGTTTCCGTCGGAATATCCGTTGGACCCAATTTTCCAACTTGCCGGTAAAATTTTCAGACAAAATGCTCCGATCGGACATACTCGGATCATGTGTAGAGAAATCCAATCGGACAAAGTGCCACGCATGCTCAGATCACATTCCTACATCAAAGCTATTGGCTACTAGCCTGAACGTAGTCCCGTCATAACGAAATAACGTCATCACGTTCTGAACGATCGGATTTTCCGACAACTTTGTCCGACCGTGTGTATGCAACAGTTTCGGACAAAATCCGTCGGACAAAATCCAACAAACAAAATCCGACAGATTTGATTGTTGGAATCTCCGATCGTGTGTACAAGGGCTTAGCAGAATGGTTTGGCCCAATTTTGTTAGCATGTACAAAGCATAATTATCCTCAATATTGATACGCAATGGGGTTGATTTACTAAAACGGAAAATCCACAGTGCACTACAAGTGTAGTAGCTGTAGATCTGAGGGGAAGATCTGAAATGAGGGTAAAGCTCTGCTAATTTCTATCATCCAATCATGTACAAGCAAAAATGCTGTTTTTTTTTTTTTTTTTTACTTTTCCTTGCTTGTCTCCCTCGGATCTACAGCGACTTCACTTGTAGTGCACAGTGATTTTTTTTTTTTTGTCTTTAGTAAATAACCCTCATTGGCTTCTGTACGAGTTGGCTGGTAACAAGTGTATTCTGTGTTTTCTGTACCCACAACAACAGATGGATTTGTCATCTACCAGAGCTGCCAGAAAAGCAATGGTGTTTGGCACCAATTTTTTTTGGTCCAGAGAGAATTCTTAAGAACTGCTCAGCTCCTAATGCCGCGTACACGCGATCGGAATTCCGGGCCAGAAAAAGACCGATGAGAGCTTTTCATCGGAAAATGCGACCGTGTGTATGCTCCATCGGAATTTAGCTGTCCGAATTTCCGGCAGCCAAAAATTGATAGCATGTTTCTCAATTTTCCAGACGGAAAAACTTTCTATCGGTAATTCCGATCGTGTGTATGCAATTCCGACATGCCAAAAAAATCACGCATGCTCAGATTCAACTACGAGACAGAAGCTATTGGCTACTGGCTATTGAACTTCCTTTTTCTAGTCCCGTCATACGTGTTGTACGTCACCGCTTTATAGACGATCGGAATTTGATGTGATCGTGTGTAGGCAAGACAGCTTGAGCCGAATTCCGTCGGAATTCCGTCTGGAAAACCATCAGAGCTTTTTCCGACGAGAATTTCGATTGTGTGTTTACGCGGGATAACAGTCCTATTCTTCTGATTGCAGGATTTACCGTTTCTTCATCTGTAAACCAAACCTCTGTTAAATCGGCACACCTTCTACTCCTTCCAATGGGTTTAGAAAAACTCGGTGATATAGTGGACTGATTCGGTGTATATGCCAGGGTTGTTCTGTTTAGCCAATCTGCTACCATGTGACATTATCCCGGTACATCGGTTTAGTGACCAGGGGCGGACTGACAACTCATGGGGCCCCCGGGCAATAGGAGATTATGGGGCCCCCAGCCAATCAGAGATTATGGGGCCACATAGTATACACAAACACATAAACAGTATATAATCACACACACAGTACACACAGACATGTTTCTATTGGCTGAGAAGGTACTGGCGAGGTGGGGCAGCTATAATCTTGGGATTTACATACTGACCCTGGTTTTACTGGGGCTGGCAACCCTGATAGGGCCCCCTAGTGGCATGGGGCCCTCGGGCAGTGCCCAAATAGCCCAATGGTCAGTCCGCCCCTGTTAGTGACTGATTGACACTATTCATTGACATGCCGGGCTCCTGAGCCATTAATATTAAGCAGATACGCGTTTATCGCGTTCCTCCCACAACACAAATGCATTCTCTGACTTGGAGACCGATGTGAATGGCACAATGTTCCCTGTATAGCATTTCAAAAAAAAATGTCAGGGCTATATACATTTAAAATAGTGTGCGACACCGGTGGGGACATTCGAGTGTAAGCTCTTCTGGTGCGGAGACTGATACAACGTACTGCAGAAAATCCTAAAGCTAAATAAATTGTTAAATAGTTGGTCAGGTTATAAAAAAAAAAAGACACAAATCTATCAAGTTTCGACCAAATACATTAAAAACCTGCTCATAAAGAACCCCAAATCCACAGCTGATCCAGAGGAAGGTAACGTACAGCGGTGGCGTGTAACCGCGGTCAGTGTCAGCTCCTCCGGAGTGGTTGTGTTCACTGTACAGCGCTGCAGAATGTCAGATCTACAGTATATAAATAAATGATAACAGTATGTGACATTAAGTGTCAGCTCTTTTGGTTCAGTGCTCCCTGACAGTTCTGCAGAATAAGTTATAGATACTGTATATAATAATAATAATAATGTGACTGGTGGGAGATTAGAGTGGAAACTAGGCTTGTGCAATTCGTTTCGTAACGAATCGAAATTCGGCCGAATTTTGCATTTTTCGGACATTCGGATGCATTCGAATGTCCGAATAAAAAAATAACAAATTACAACGAATACGAAAGAAATATAACGAATGAATTCGAATGATTTTGACATGATTCGACATTATTTCAACCGCATTCGAAATGATTTCAACATGATTCAACATTATTTCAACCGCATTCGAAAATATTTTGTGACCCGACTTTAGGGCCATGTATCACGGGGTCACTTGGTGCTAGACACTTCAATTTGGATATGTTGTAGAGCTAGTATTATTGTGTTTGCATACCAAATTTGGGGTTGCTAGCTATAAGTGACCCCGAGATATGTGGCCCCAAAATCGGGTCGCAAAATGTTATTAGTTATTAGAGCAGAGAATGACATTTTGCGACCCGATTTTGGAGCCACATATCTCGGGTTCACTTAAAGCTAGAAATGGTACTAGCACTACAACATATCCAAATTTGAAGTGTCTAGCACCAAGTGACCCCGAGATACATGGCCCTAAAGTCGGGTCACAAAATATTTTCGAATGTGGTTGAAATAATGTCGAATCATGTTGAAATCATTTCGAATCCGGTAGAAATATTTTCGAATGTGGCCGATTTTTCGAATTCGGTAGAAAACTAAACAAAATCCGAAAACGAATTTAAGGAAGTTAACGAATATAACTAAACGAAATTAATGAATTAACGAATTAAAACGAAACGAAACTAAACAAATTTTTTCCTTTTGCACATGTCTAGTGGAAACTCGACTGGCGTTCGCTGTACAGCGCTACAGAATACGACAGAGCCTGGACACTGGTCTTGTTGGGATCTGTCCTACCTAATGACAAGGGAAGTGGTGACTGGTGGCTTGTTTCTAGCAAGGTGTGAGATCATATATGAATGTGTAATGTAGTG